>NC_137276.1:79582500-80231818 GCF_054371585.1 Giraffa tippelskirchi | reverse complement strand
TGTTAATCAAATATACTCCAATATAAAATAAAAAAGAAAAGAACATTTTTTTCTCTATTTTTTCTTATTTTCTATTTCATTTATTTCTGTTCTATTTTATTGTTTCCTTCTTTCTGCCTGGTTTGGAATTTATTTGCTTTTCTGTTTCAATCTTTTTAAGGTGGAAATTCAGCTTATTTTCTTGAGAAACTTAATGTTTTGATATATGCATTTACAGGTGTTAATTTCCTTCTAAATCCTATTTTACTCCATCTCATAAGTTTTGTGCAGTTTTAGAATAAGTTTTGCTTCTGTTTTCATTTTCATTAATCTCAAGATATTTTCAAATTTTCTTGTGATTTTTTTCTTTAATTCATTGGCTATTTAGGAGGATATATTTAATTTACACTAAATATTGTAAGTTCTCAACTTTTTTTCTATTATTGATTCCTAATGTTGTCACACTGTGAATAAAGTATACAACTTGTATAATTTTTATACTCAAATTACTGAGGTATATCCTTTCAAAAGGCTCTGTCCCTGTCCTTCCTTTCTTCTGGGATTCCCATTGTGTAACTGATGCTCTTACAGATATCTGAGATTCTGGCAGATTTCCTTCATCATATTTTGTTTCAACTCCTCAGACAGGATAATCTCAAATGGACTACATTCGAATTCAATTCTTTCTTTTACCTAACATGCCCTTGGGCCACTCTAGTGAATGTTTTTTTTAGCTATTATACTTTCAAATTAAAAATTTCTACAGTTTTATATTTATATATATATATATATATATACACACACATATAAATATATTCATACATATATATGTATATATATGTGTGTGTGTGTATTTCTATATGTAATTTTTGTGTTTTAATAATATTTAATGATATTCTCTATTTGATATCCCAATGTCTGGGCATCCTTAAGAGTCGTATCTATTTATTGATTTCCCCCCTATATATGGACAACACTTTGTTGTTTATCTGCATGTCTCTATTTGTTGTTGTTGTTGTTGTGGATAACTGGAAATTTAAAAATAATACAGTGTGGTAACTCTAGAAACCAGATTCTCCCCCTTTCCAGAGTCTGCTGTTGTTGCTATCTTTTTTTTTATCAGTAGGAACTTCTGAATTAGCTCTGTAAATTCAGTATTTTTTCTTGTATATGATCACTGATGTCTCTACTCTGTTAGCTTTACTTTGGCTTAACTAATGATTGAACAAATATTTCCTTAAATGTCAGGAACCAATAAATCCCCGAGTCTTTGCTGAGTGGCTTTGTGTTTATGTCCAGCACTCCATAAAGCAGTTAACTCTTCTACATTTTCCTTCATTTCATGCTTATGTAGATCTTCAAAGTCAGCTAGATATGACAGCTTGGGTTCTCCCAAGTCTTACCTGGGCAAGTATACCTGTGTATGTTCTCTTAGGTTCTCAGAATATGGCATAACTTTTCAGAAATATTATGGACATCTCATTCCTCAGCTTCCCTTTTAATCTTTTTGATTGGTCTGTTGTCTGCAACAGCCATTATCCTGCTTTATGTCAAGCGGTATGAAGTTAAGACACTTGCCTGTAATTGCTTTTGACAAACATCCCCTAGGTGAAGTATTTTGTGCTCTGAGTGAGCTCCAAATTAGGTCAATACAAGCAATCTTGTAAACGGGATCTTCTAGGGAACTATCAGCAGGTTAAATAGTGACAATCCTTTGGTAATGAGGCTTTGGAAGTAACGCAGTCTTGTTCTGCTCTCTCCAATGGCTACCAGGCTGCATTGGGATTGCTATTTTTCAAGGCTGCCACAGAACTTGAGAGCAAGGAATGGGAGTGGGGCAAGTTAAAAATGCCACAAAAGTTGCTGTGCTTAATTGAGATTCAACTGCTTTTCTTGAATAAACTTTGCCTGGATTGTTGCAAATCTTTGGTTGATTTTCAGAGTTCTGAAATAAACACTTTTTACGTTCAAAAAAAATTTTGTTTTGGAGGAGCTCATTTTCAGAGGTCTTTACTTTGCCATTTTATGGTAATGTCATTGTCATTGGGTTTTGATGATAGAACTTGAGACATTCAGAAAATTATGCTGAAACAGTGTAACCTGTACAGTATACCCTACATGACAAGGCCTATGACTAGTTAACCATGACATATGATGTGTCCTGATATAATAGGATGCATACTTTAGTCCAAGTTTTTGTTTTTACCTCTGCTTTAATCAACATGCATAACTGTACTTCCTCCTCTGATTGGGTGATGTGGAATAATTTCATATCAAGGTATGACTAACATGTACTGTATTGCTGGAGACTTGAGAAATACAAACTTTATGCTCACAAGACTAGGAAACTCAACTTTCTCCCCAGTTGGCCCAGGGTGCAGAGAGGTAGTAATGAAAAATGATTCAATTTGAAAAATATCTGGAGATATTTACTGTGTTCAAAGGTCAATTCTGTTAGAGGAAAATAACCAGCCATTAGCTTTATCTTTGATACTAAAAAATTAGCACATTGTCCTTTAAATATATTAACCTATATAAGAATACTTCCCAATGAGCTATAAGAAGAAAATTATTAGTGTGGTATAGTTATGATTACTTGGCCCTAAATGGGCCATAAATAATGAATTCCTTCAGAGCCAACATTAACTGGAATGGTAGCCTTAATTTTTATTACATTCTAGAATCTCTGGCCTGTGGATCACTAACTATACTTTAGTTTATGAGGCCTGGATGATAATGGTACCCTCACAAGGTGCAAGGCCATAGTTACTGCTCCTTTCAGGGACAGTGTGTAGGGAAAAAAAAAAAATCTATGTCATTCCCCAATATTTCCACAAGGGGGCGGGTATTCAAACCGTGTTCAGGTAATATGTTGATGACACTTACTTATGTAGGAGACACAGGAGACCTGGGTTCCATTCCTGGGTCGGGAAGATCCCCTAGAGAAGGGCATGGCAATCTACCCCAGTATTCTTGCCTGGAGGATCCCATGGACAGAGAAACCTGGAAGGCTACAGTCCAAAGTGTCGCAAAGAGTGGGACCCGACTGAGTAACTAGGCACCCACACACAACACTTATTTAATGCTTTTCTCTGTTTGTTTTTGTGGCTTTGCTACTAGTATTATCTCTAACTCTAAGTAGCAGTAACCATTTTCTTTAGACACACAAAAGGTTTATATCAATTTATGATTTCTTCGCCCAAGGTTTCCTTGAGTTGCCTGTGCTATGAATTGCTATTATTCTCCCTGTCAGTGTAGAATCTTATGATAGGCCAAGCCTAAAATATGCAGTTATGTATCCTGGCTTGACTAGTACCGTTACTAGTGGCTTACAAGTGGATCAGCTCTCTGACGCCCTCTTTGTTTTTCTGTTTTATTTGCAAACTGCTGAAGTTCCATGTATCCTAGAAACAAACCAGGAAGCCTGTGGCACCAGTAGCCTAGAAGATCCACAAACCCTGCTTTCTGAATTCCGATCACCTCTCCTGAGTCCTCCTGCCATGAGAGATAAGGCATTCTTAGCTGGATGGACTCTGCCTGACACTGTCCCTTTCACCCTGCTTCAAGCTCCTGTGGGCTTCCCTGATGGCTCAGTGGGTAAAGAATCTTCCTGCAATGCAGGAGGCACAGGTTTGATCCCTGGGTAAGGAAGATCCCCTGGAGGATGACATGGCAACCTGCTCCAGTATTCTTGCCTGGAGAATCCCATGGACAGAGGAGCCAGGCAGGCTACAGGCCACAAGGTTGCAAAGAGTCAGACACGACTGAGCGACTAAGCACAGGTTCCTATGAGAACATCCCTTGGCAAGATCAGGGATGCTCCTAGGTGCCTGCCCAGGGTACTTAATGAATTTTACCTACAGTAGTTTGTCATATCTGCTCCTCCAACTTTCAGAGTTGAAGCGAGTTTACAAACACATTTGCTATGCTAAATTTCCATGGACTGTATAGTCCATGGGGTCGCAAAGAGTCGGACACAACTGAGCGACTTTCACTTCACTTCACTTCATGCCATATTTATTGAGTAACATCTTAGTCTTGACCAGAAGCTCCCTGGTAGAACCGGGACTTTGGTTTGAATCAGTAGCACACGTTTTCTAGTAAGCCTGTTTCACAGTCTACCACCATGGGGGTCAAGTACACACAGATCCCTATGAACCCTTTCCCAGAACATAATGATATCCTCCTTTTAATTGTTTCCCTGTCATCAGTAGTGAGGCAAAGGTAATAAACCTATTAACAAGGGCTGAACCATAGCCATGCAGAGCCCTAACAGATAACATCTGCCTACAGGGAGAAACCTGGCTGTAATCCTAGAATTCAGGTGGCACAACTCCCTGAGATCAGCAGACAGTTCAAAGTCATTATGTAAGGCTCAGCTCCTTATTTCTTTGTACTTTTGGCATGGAAAACTCAAACACCAATACAGCACCTCAGAGAGAATTGATTTGACCCAGGAAAGCATCTGAGTCATCTGAACAGAGGGCATATATGGCTTCATACATGCCAGCAACTGGGGTGCTAGCATGTGCCTTAGTCTGATAGGGCACAGCTAAATACCACAGACTGGGTGGTTTAAACAACAGACATTAATTTCTTGCAACTCTGGAGGCTAAAAGTTTAACATCCAGGAATTAGGATTGGTTTCTTCTGAGGCCTCTCTTTTGGCTTGTAAATGGCTATTTTCTCCCTGTATGTTCAAATTATTTTTCTTCTGTGTGTATATACGTCCAGATGTCTTCTTCTTCCAAGGATACCAGTAGGATTGGATTAGGACCCATAGTTAACAACCTTATTGTTATTCAGTTGCTAAGTTCTGTCTGACTCTTTGTGACCTCATGGACTGCAGCACACCAGGCTTCCATGTCCTTCACTGTATCCCAGAATTTGCTCAAATTCATATCCATTGAGTTGGTGATTCTATCTAACCAACTCAGCCTCTGCCAGCCTCTTCTACTTTTGCCTTCAATCTTTCCCAGCATCAGGGTCTTTTCCAATGAGTTAACTCTTCACAAAAGGTGGTCAGAGTATTGGAGCTTCAGCTTCAACATCATCACTTCCAATGAATATTAAAGGTTGACTTCCTTTAGGATTGACTTGTTTGATATCCTTACAGGCCAAGGGACTCTCAAAAGTCTTCTCCAGCACCACAATTCAAAAACATCAATTCTTCAGCACTCAGCCTTCTTTATGGCTCAACTCCCATATCCTTACATAACTACTGGAAAAACTTCAGCTTTGACTATACAGGTCTTTGTCGACAAAGTGATGTCTTTGCTTTTTAATACACTGTCTAGGTTTGTCATAGCTTTCCTTCTAAGGATCAAGCGTCTTAATTTCATGGTTGCAGTCACCATCCACAATGATTTTGGAGCCCAAGAAAATAAAGTCTGTCACTGCTTCCACTTTTTCCCCTTCTATTTGCCATGACGTGATGGAACCAGATGCCATGATCTCTGTTTTTTGAATGTTGACTTTTAAGCCAGCTTTTTCACTTTGTTCTTTCACCTTCCTCAAGAGGCTTTTTAGTTTTACTTCATTTTCTGCCATTAGAGTGATATCATATGCATATCTGAGGTTATTGATATTTCTCTTGGTAATCTTGATTCCAGCTTGTGATTTACTCATCTCAGCATTTCCCATGATGAAGCCTGCATATAAGTTAAATGAACAGAGTGACAATATACAGCCTTGTCTTACTCCTTTCCCAATTTTGAACCAGTCCATTGTTCCATGTCCAGTTCTAAATGTTGCTACTTGACCTGAACACAGATTTCTCAGGAGACAAGTATTGTGGCCTGGTATTCCCATCTTTAAGAATTTTCCACATTTTGTTGTAATTCACACAGTCAAAATTTGTGTAGTCAATGAAGCAGAAGTAGATGCTTTTTGGCATTCCCTTGCTTTCTTTGTGATACAATAAATATTGACAATTTTATCTCTGGAACCTCTGTCCTTTCTAAACCTAGCTTGTACATCTGGAAGTTCTCAGTTCACATACTGCTGAAGCCTAGCCTGAAGGATTTTGAGCATAACCTTACTAGCATATGAAATGAGTGCAATTGTCTGGTAGTTTGAAACAATTTGGCGCTGTCCTTCTTTGGGATTGAAATGAAAACTGACTTTTCCCATCCTGTGGCCACTGCTGAGTTTTCCAAATTTGCTGACATATTGAGTACAGCACTTTCACAGCATCATCTTTCAGTATTTGAAATAGCTCAACTGGAATTCCATCACCTTCACTAGCTTTGTTTGTAGTAATGCTTCCTAAGACCCACTTGACTTCACACTCCAGGATGTCTGGCTCTAGGTGAGTGACTTCACCATCATACTTATCCCAGTCATTAAAAACTATTTTGTATAGTTCTTCTGTATATTCTTGCCACCTCTTCTTAATCTCATCTGCTTCTGTTCGGTCCATACCATTTCTGTCCTTTATTGAGCCCATCTTTGCATGAAATGTTCCCTTGATATCTCCAATTTTCTTGAAGGGATCTCTAGACTTTCCCATTCTATTGTTTTCCTCTACTTCTTTGCATTGTTCATTTAAGAAGGCTTTCTTAACTCTCCTTGCTATTCTCTAGAACTCTGCATTCAGTTGGGTATATCATTCCCTTTTTCTCTTGGTTTTGCTTCTCTACTTTCCTCAGCTATTTGTAAAGCCTCTTCAGACAACCACTTTGCCTTCTTGCATTTCTTTTTCTTTGGGATGATTTTGGTCACTGCCTCCTGTACAATGTTACAAACCTCCATTCATAGTTCGTCAAACACTCTGTCTATCATATCTAATCCCTTGAATCTATTTGTCACCTCCTCTGTAATCATAAGGGATTTGATTTAGGTTATATATGAACAGTCTAGCGGTTTTCCCTAATTTTTTTCAAATCTAAGCCTGATTATTACAGTAAAGAGCTCATGATCTGAGCCACAGTCACCTCTAGTCTTGTTTTTGCTAACTATATAGAGCTTCTCCATCTTCGGTTGCAGAGAATACAACATATAGTCTATCTGATCTTAGTACTGACCATTTGGTGTGGTCCATGTGTAGAGTTGTCTCTTGTATTGTTGGAAAAGAGTGTTTGCTATGATGTGTGTTCTTCTGACAAAACTCTGTTAGCCTTTGCCCTCTTTCATTTTGTACTCTGAGACCAAACTTTCCTGGTCTCTTACTCTCTAAGGAAAGTACTTACTTTATTTCAGGTATCCTTATAACCTTATTTCATTTATTTTTTTTTTAATAAAGATTTTTTTGTGGACCAGTTTTACAGTCTTTAGTTTGTTTCAGAATTGCTTCTTTTTTATGTTTTGGTTTTTTGGCCATGAGGCATGTGGGATCTTAGTTTCCCAACCAGAGATCAAACCTGCATCCCCTGCATTGGAAGGCAAAGGCTTAACCACTGGACTGTCAGGGAAGTCCCACCTTATTTTAACTGAATCACTTTTTTAAAGACTCTGTTTCCAAATGCAGTCACATTTTTCAGTACTACTGGTTAGAACTTCAACATGTATGTATTAGAAAGATACAATCCAGTTCTTAACAATATTACTTCTGAAAAATTATGTTAACCTAGATCTACTATTTTCCTTGAGGAAATTATTGCCTGATCACTATCACAAAATGTGAATATCTATTCTTACTCCCAAAAATGCCACCTGTAGGAAGTTATTTGTGCATAGATTTAAAGGTCTGATATTAACCTATTTTCCAAGTTTGTGTCACATGCACATAAAAACATTGTTTTAAATTAGCTTCTCCAAAAGAGTATAGCATATCTTAAATTGATTAAGTTGTCAATCAGCTAATCCACTGAAATTTGCTGGGTGAGTGTCTGCCTGGGTGTAGCTTAGACCTTCAAATAGTGCTGTGAGCCAAAGTGACCCCTCCACCACTGACTTCATTTGGGAATCTGTCTTTAAGACATCAGGTGACCTTATCTGCATTAAAAGTTCTCTCTTAGAATGAGCATCTATTACTTGTGTAATAATAAATGTCATTTATAGTCTTTTAACTATCTGGGCATTAATTAATGACATTAGAATATCCACAGAAATGTAAGGAGGCCAAGCAAGCAAACTAATGATATAATGTACCATGTTAATACACGAAGCAGCTCCA
This sequence comes from Giraffa tippelskirchi, assembly GCF_054371585.1. Lineage (NCBI taxonomy): Eukaryota > Metazoa > Chordata > Mammalia > Artiodactyla > Giraffidae > Giraffa > Giraffa tippelskirchi. The sequence goes on along the minus strand of NC_137276.1, from coordinate 80,223,723 downwards.
TGCCTGCTGCTAGTCTTTGTAAGATTGTTCTCCAGAATGGGAACTAACACACAGGTGGTTGCCCTGATCTCCACAGGCAAAAGGTAGCTAGGATCTCCCAGTGGAGGGAACACATGGAGTTAAACAATAAGCAATTTTTGTCTGGAAAATCTTTGACTAAGTGATTAAACTTTATGCATGCAGTGATCAAACTTTGATGCATACAGTGTATCAAGAAGAGTTTCCACCTTCCACTCTGCTTTTTTCTCACCTCTCCTTCTGCACCTACTCAGCCTTCTCTGCCAGGTGAGGAGACAAGGTGCTCAGTGGCTCCTCCTGTGCTAGGTTCTCCCCATTCCCCCTGACCCCTGCCCAGCCATGACCTGTGTTACTAGGAAAGAGCTCACTCAGGAATTTTTTTTTATACTAGCAACTGTGTTGTTTTATAGAGGATGCTCCTCTCTTCCACAATGCTTTTTAACCAAAGAAGAAAGTTATCAACCAGTCTGGTGCTTCTTGACCTCTCCCAAGTTCCCTCTAGATATTCAAAGTAGCAACAGGCAGCTTTTTCCCTTGGATTATAACCCATGATCTGTCCAGTTATGTCCAGCTGTGTCCAATTATAGATATCATCTAGTTTCCTTATATAAATGAGCCCAAATTTCTGGTTATAGTATAATCATCTTGCTTTTACATACAATTTTTAGAAGCCTAGTAATACGGTAGCTTGCTTCTCAGCATTTTGATAGAGTTGTATGTTACTTATTTTAAAATTATTCACACTTGTTTTATTGGTTCATATAAGTGAGTAGTAATTGGTAGGAGTTTATGATCTATTTCATTCTATATGAATGCATTATATATTTTAGGATAAGAATTAATGCCAGTAATATCTTACAAACGTCAATGAAGTATTTCCATTTGGGGCAAAGAAATATAGTGCACTAGGGAGATAGAAAGAAGGAGGATAGATAGAAAGAAAAGAGCAAGTATTTAAGAGTCTCTGGAAGCAGATCTTAATAGACCTAATAATGTGTAATGTGTTACTTCAATTTCAAATTCTAAATTTTTGGTGCTAAACATCTGGAACACTTTCATAAAAGCCCAGCATTATTTTAGCTGTCTACCATCCTGAGAATAATATAAGTGAACTAATAACTCCCACAGATCAAATGGTTATGCATATGGTCAGACAAGATGGTTATACAAATAAACCTTGACATGAATGAGCCTGTTGTCAACTCAGTATAAGTGAACATCTGCTGATCATGTAGCGTGTTAATAAAACACATTTAGAGTGACTGACTCAGAACATTGGCAAAAAAGTGATAGAGCTCTTAAGCCTGGGCAACTGGCACTAATTTGTCTAACAACGGAAATTAATCATTTTAGTGTTTTCTACTTCCATATTTGCTTAATATTTCCCAGCGGTTTACCCTCTACTGGTACTACAAGTTTAGATCAATATTAAGGGCATGTAAACGATAGATCATGTCTCATTCAGAAATTTTTGAGTCTTGTTTAGACAAGAACATACAGGAGAATTGGTTGTATTTACATAGAAATATGGGTAAAGACAGAGACATATGTTTTTGTTTGAAGCGAAGCCAAACTGATAATTGAGATGGGGGTCAGAAAGTTTAAATTGAGTTTTGAGTAACTGAAAGAAGATATTGATTTTTTCTAATCCAAGAACATGGCATAGTACAGCTACTATGAAGAAAGGTATTGGGGTTTCTTAAAAAACTAAAAATAGAGTTCCGTATGATCCAGCAATCCCACTCGTGGGTAGATATCCAGAGAAAACCATGTTTCAAAAGGATACATGCACTCCAGTTTTCACTGCAGCACTGCTTACAATAGCCAGGACTTGGAAGCAACCTAAATGCCCATCAGCAGATAAATGCATAAAGATGTGGTGCACACACACACACACACACACACATACCCCACAATGGAATATTACTCAGCCATTAAAAATAGTGAAATAATGTCATTTGCAGCAACATGGTTGGACCTAGAGATTATCATACTAAGTAAAGTAAGTCAGAAAGAGAAAGATATTTGTCTTTCATATAATGATACCACTTACATTCAGAATCTTAAAAAAATGATACAAATGAACTTATTTATAAAACAGACTTAGAGATGTAGAGAATGAATTTATGGTTACCAGGGGGGAAGGGTGAGAGGTAGATTGGGAGTGTGGGATTGAGATGTACACACTGCTATATTTAAAATAGATAACCAACAAGGATCTTCTGTATAGCACAGGGAAGTCAGTATTCTGTACTAACCTAAATGAGAAAAGAACTGGAAGAAGAATAGATATATATGCATATGTTTAAATGAACCACTTTGCTGTACACCTGAAACTAACATAACTTTGTAAATTAACTATACTCTAATATAAAATAAAAAATTTAAAAAAAACCAAAAAAGAAAGTAGATATTGCAAAGGATGAAAACAAGCCTTTCTCTGCAGAGGTGGTGGTGATTGTTGAGCCTAAGTATGGTAAGACAACAATTATGAAATAAACAAGGTTGTAAAAATTTAATGAAAGTCTTCAGAGTATGACAACCAGTAGATCAGATTTAGAAGTCTTAATGTGATAGAGCAAAGAGAAGCGACAGTTTAAAAAATTATGGTTAAGATATGGTGAGTTACTGATCCAACATTTGCTTACTAATCTAAAAAGTCACCTTTCTATAAAGAACAGGGTGTTAGGAAATCTTTACAATGTTTTACAAAAGATAATAATCTTTGACAAGCATTCATTCACTATTGATTACCTACTGTTATTAACATATAAAAAAGGCAAGGGTCCTGATGTAAACTTAAAATCTCCAATAGTATCAAGACAAGCTTGTAATGTCTATAATAAATGTAGACTGCTTTAAGGCTCATAAAAGTAATAAAGGCCCTGGGAGTTAAATTACAGAGAAAGTAATTCCAAAAGGGGACAAGATAGCTCTGTCTGTCCCTAAGACACGGAACAGGAGAAATTCTGCCATCAGTTTAATAGTGTTCAAAATATGATATAAAAGGGATTCAGCATTCTGGATCCAGTATCCACTTGTTGTGTTACTTCAAGTAAGTTATTTAATGTCATTAAGTATAATTTTCTCTATCTGTAAAATAAGAATATTAAAACTTTCTTCCTGTAAGAGTAAAGTGTAATAATTTATAAAAATTACATACTTAGTTGACAGTAATTGTGCACACTCACTAAAGGTTGATTTTTCACATATGTTTACCTTATACATTAACCAAACAAGGGAATGAGATTGCTTTTTTCTGCTTCCCTTGAAATTATTTACATAGGAATTCTCAAGTGAAAATTAGAGTCAGAATGAAGATAATTCTTACAGATATTCTAATCCTAAATCTAAATGATCACTGAACAAGTTTCCTTCAGAATTAATAATATCATAAGTTTATGATACCCATCATACCAATACCTCAAGTATTTACTGCTTAGAGTGAGAACTGAGTTATTTTCTGAAGGATTTAATTTGCAAGAGTAAAATACAAGATTCAATGCAAGAAATTCCACATAAAATACATGAGACTAAGGGCCAAATATTTATGATGGTAGATTTTCCAGCACTCAGATTATTTTCACTAGAAAAGACAATCTTTGTATTTATATGTATGCTAAATATGGATACTGAACTAAAACTCTGTTTTTGCAAGTTTGGAGTTTATTTGACAAAAAGAAAGAAAATTTTAAAAATTGAACTATTTTGGTATTATTTTCTTTTGGCCTTTCCTTAAGAGTTTGCATATATTTTGTCATGAGAAATACATTTTAGGGTCTTCACAAGGTAAAACAAAAAGGATATAATTTGCAGGTGTAATGGGGGAGTTCTTATGATCATGCAATATCCTAATAAATGTAAAAGGGGAAAGCACAATGAAAGGACATAATTCTCAATCATTAATATGGAGAATTTTGGAAAAAAATAGAAATCTTGCTTTCTGCATTTTAATATATACACATTTGAAGTGAGATTTTCCTCTAAGAACTTGACTTTAAATATTCATTTTTAATTTTTGAGAAAGCAAATTATGAATCATTGACAAAAATTGTAAACAGTGAGCCTTAACTATCAACAGAGTGGTAGAATATCAATGACTTCCCTCCTTCTCTTTCTCAAAAAGAAGGATATGTCATGACTTCTTCCCTCCTTATTCTCCCCAAAAGACAGATATGTCATCCTTCTTTCCAACATCACTGTGTGACTGAGTGGCTTTTCCTACAAACCAAACAAATATGTTTGGCAGTTGGCCTGATTACCTATTGCTAAACATAAGGTTAAGATGAATGCCATCATCCTAACAACTTCTGCCAAATCTGGCTCCATTTTCCCCTTCACGGTCTTGATACACAATGGCCAAAATCCTACTATAGAAAACCCCTCAAAGGGAAAGATAAGTGCCAAAGAAATGAATCATGGGAAGAGATAAGAGATTCTGCTTCAGTGAGAGTCATGTTCTTAGGAAGAAGGGTACTTCATGCTCTAGCCTAGTTTCACCATTAATTGATGGGGAATGTTTTTCTCCAAGTCCTGGCAGTATTTCTCTACTTATCTAATCAGTGTTCAGAAGTTTCACTTAGGAAAAAAAAATGGAATTGGTTTTGGTGACCACATTCAAATAAGTCTGCCAAATTTTCCTTGTATTGCTGAAGCTTGCAGTAGTTATGTACATATATCTTCCACCATGAATGAGGCAGTCTTTGTTCCTTTGTAAGCTTGTTCATATTGGATATGCTATGTGCCCATAGTCACATGAATTGGCCTAAGCTTTTTATCTTCAGAGACTTTGATAAAGTTAATATCTTGTACAAACTGGACATAAGCCAGTATTCATAAGTCTCTACAGCAGAACAGCCTGTTGTGACAAAGCACAAAGTAATATTTTCAGCCAATGGATCACAAAACATATGGATATTTTCCCCTTCTTGGAAGAATTTTATCAGAATGGCAAAGTGTTCATTTGGAACATTTTATGTTTGGGCTAAATGCTCTTTTCAATGCCTTAGAGTTTTAAGTTGTGGCAATCAATACTATTTATTATGAAACATTAAAATTGAGAAAATGTTTTTAGGCACTGTATTTCAGGTAGTGGATTAAGTACTAGAGATATAAAGAGAAGTGGAATTATAGGCAAATGCATTTTTTCAAGATTTCATAGTAAGTTTGGAAACAGAAACAGTTATAAGTTTAGAGGTTTAAAAGATTCACTTCTAATTTTTTTGCAATTGTATTTTTTTATATGTGGTTAAATTATAATCAATTTTTTATTTTTCCAAGATGGGATATGATGCCAGTTTTTCTATATAGAAAAATATACTGTTCTGTTTTTCTGTATTTCCCAAGCACTATTTTATCTTTTAAGAAGTGTAAAAACGCAGAAATTCAGCAATCCAGGATATACCAGATATAACAATGATTGCCTTTTCTCTTAACTTGGTGATTAATTCAACTTATTTTAATAAATCTAGTAAGTATTTAGAATTACTAGTAGTCCATAACTTTTAGAAGTCTCTCGAGAAACACTGTTTTCACTTGATCCCTATGAGGTGAAATACTGATGATACGTGTGTTTCCCACTTCTTGGTATAAATCATCAGAGAAAACAATAAAATGATGGAGTAAAAGTGGTGACTATTAAAAGTTTTTAAATCTTATTAAATGAATTAAGCAGAATGACCAAGTTTGAAATATTGAAAAGTTGGCACTGCATATATTTTTATGTAGCTCATAGTTATTGCAAATCTCTTAGCTGATTCAACTAAGAGATAATCTTTAATATTTGAATGGACTCATGAAATCTCTAATATTTGAATTTAACTGCATAGTAGAAAGAGCTCTGGATTTGCAGTTATGTGTGGATCTATTTTATCTTCAGTTTCAATCTGATCTACACATTTGCTCTGGGGAATCTTTCCTTATGATGCTCACTAATTTCACATTTGGGGAAGGAATTATATTAGCTGATATAATTATATATTAGCAGAATAATTCAAATATTGGCAAACATTCTCTCTTAGGTATGTATATTAAAGTGTTTTAATTTAAAATTTTCCAGTTATCATGAAAATAAGCTTTTTCTGGCCAATTCATGTTGATATATGGAAAAATCATTACAGTATTATAAAGATACTAATCTCTAGTTAAAATAAATTAATTAATTTACAAAATAAATAATAAAAAATATGGTCACAGCTTGCCCCAATAGCATTAGCCTCCTTTTGCCCCACCTTGCATTGTTGGATATAAGGGAGCAGGGTAAGATATCTGGATTGAATAGTAAAAGATCATCCATACATCCACATTAACTAAAGCAATTCAGTCTGTCTTTCAAGAATATTACTCTTTTCTGGCAGCTCAGATGGCAAAGAATCCGCCTGCAATGCAGGATACTCGGGTTCCATTCCTGGATCAGAAAGATCCCCTGGAGAAGGGAAAGGCAACCCACTCTAGTATTCTTGATTGGAGAATCCCTTGGACAAAGGAGCCTGGCAGACTATAGCCCATGGGGTCACAAAGAATCGGACATTAGGGTCTTTTCCAATGAGTCAACTCTTCGCATGAGGTAGCCAAAGTATTGGAGTTTCAGCTTCAACATCAGTCCTTCCAAAATTGAAGCATAATTGATATATAATATTATATTAGTTTCAAGTGTATGACATAATGATTCAATATTTGTATGCATTGCAAAATGATCACAACATATCTGGTTAACATCACTAAACATAGTTACAACAAATGTTTTTGTGTTTGTGATGAGGACTTTTAAGATTTACTCTCATAGCAACATTCAAATATGCAATACAGTAGCCGTAGTTACCATGCTGTACATTACAGCTCATGACTTATTTTTTAACTGACAGTTTGTAACTTTTACCTTCACTTCACTCATTTTGCCTGCCTCCACCCTACTCCTCTGGCAACCACAAATCTGTTCTTTGTATTTATGAGCTTGGTTTCTGGTTGGTTTTGTTTTTAAACCTCACATATAAGAGAGAAAATACATATATGTCACATCATATTTTTTTATCTATCCATCTACCCATGGTCACTTAGGTTGTTTCTATATCTTGGTTATTGTAAACATTGCTGCAATGAAATTGTGTGTGTGTGTGTGTGTGTGTGTATGCTTAGTTGCTCAGTCATGTCTGACTCTTTGTGACCCCATGGCCTGTAGCTCACCATGCTCCTCTGTCCCTGGGGATTCTCCAGGCAAGAGTATTGAAGTGGGTTGCCATGCCCTCCTCCAGAGTATCTTTCCAACCCAGGAATCAAATCCAGGTCTCCCACATTGTAGGTGAATTCTTTACCAACTGAGCCACCAGGGAAGCCCATATATCTACTTATATTTGAAATAAGTATCCCCAGTCAAATTATACAATTTAAAAGTGACTGCAAGTTCAACATCAATGAGCATTTACTGTGAATGAAAGATTTCACTGCTAATGAAAAGGCTTGCCAAAAGAGAGGTGAAGTCGATTTACAGAAGTACCAATGATGGATATTATAATGAAGATATCCAAGCAGATGATTGGTTAAGATGTGTATGAAATCTAAGGTTTTCAGTACAAAATTTGTTGTAGCCAGGCTCATCAGTCATTGGGTACCCCTTGTTGTAAGTAAAGAAATTGAGGAACTGTTCTAATGTGTTACACCAGTCTGTAAAGAATCAGATAGCTACTTCCTGTCATTTTACCTTCTGACATCCCTCACTCTTCTTAAAAAATTAGAATACTGAAAAAATAACAGAAATGTAGGAAAGAGTATACTGAATACCCAATATGTTTAAAGCAATGATTCCAGGAGGTATATTCTAGCCTTGTTCATTATTGGCAAATCTACAACCAGATGCTTTTAGCAGACTGGCTTGTAAAGTTAATGAGAATGGACAGCTTCCCTGTGTCATTTTGCAGTGAGACCACAGAAAGATGCTCCCCATGCCAGCTGGAGATGACATTGGTTCAAAAACTCAATATTTTGCTACATTTTTATTAACTTGGCTAAAAGGAAAAGAAAAGCAGAGAATCCCTCTGAAGGATGAGAAAATGGGAATAGAAAGCTTTGTCTTTTATTTTTTTCATTCCCCTGTCTCTTTGTAACTAATTCCATAGACTACTCCAGGACCACTGGGAAGGGAATTTTGATGTAGATAAACATCAATAAATATTTAATATTAGAGCAGAATCTTATTAATTTACTATTCAATAAAACATATTTGAAATGTAATGTAAAACTGAAATTCAATATTGAACTATTTGAATTAAATCACCTTGTAGCTCTTGGTATACTTGCAAGTCATGATCAGAAAGATCAGGTTGAAACAAGGTGATTCTCACAGAAATCGTTTTCAGTTGTTATCTTAGTTCCTTCAAGCTGCTATAACAAAATACTACAGATTGAGTGGCTTACAAACAACAGAAATTTATTTCTCGTGGTCTGGAGACTGGGAAGTCCAAGATCATGCACTGGCAGATTCAACATTTGGTGAAGGCTTCTTGGTTCATAGATGGACATTTTCTCACTGTATCTCACGTCATAGAAGGGCAGTGGAGCTCTCTCCTGGGCCTCTTTTATAAGGAAACTACTTTCCAACAAAGGTCTGTATAGTTAAAACTATTGTTTTTCCAGTAGTCATGCTCAGACGTGAAATTTGGACTATAAAGAAGGCTGAGTGATGAAGAATTGATGCTTTCAAATTGTATTGTTGGAGAAGACTCTTGACAGTCCCTTGGATTGCAAGGATATCAAGCCAGTCAATCTGAAAGGAAATCAACCCTGAATATTCATTGGAAGTACTGTTGCTAAAGGTGAAGCTCCAATACTTTGGCCACATGATGCAAAGAGCTGACTCAATGGAAAAGTTCCTGATGGAAAGATTGAAGGCAAAAGGAGAAGAGGGTAACATAGGATGAGATTGTTAGAGTTATCACTGACTCAATGGACATGAGTTTCAGCAAACTCCAGGAGATAGTGGAAGACAGAGGAGCCTAGTGTGCTATAATTCATGAGGTTGCAAAGAGTCAGACATGACCTAGCATCTGAACAACAACAATCCCATTTATGAGGGCTCCACCCTCATGACCCAGTCAACTCCTGAAGTCCCCACCTCTTAAAAACCATCACTTTGGGGGTTAGTCTTTCTACATATGAGTTTGGGAGGGTACAAACATTCAGCTCACACTCGCTGTGTTAATATAATTGGTTTTAGGAAGAAGTTTGCCTGGTTTCCCCAGATCAAGGGACCCACTGATAAGTTGATCAACACCTGCTATAGTCAACATATATTATTTGTGTTGGTTGTAGCATAAATGGGCTTCCAATAGGGCTTCCCAAGTGACTCAGTGGTAAAGAATCTGCCTGCCAATGCAGGAGATGCAAGTTAGATCCCTGGATCAGGAAGATCCCCTAGAGAAGAGAATGACAAACCACTCCAGTATTCTAGCCTGTAAAACCCTATGGACAGAGGAGACTGGCAGGCAACAGTCCATGGGGCTCACAAACAGTTGGACATGACTGAGAAAGTGAGCACACATATGTACACATAGCATAAATAAGGTGAAACTTCTGAAATATAAATGTTTAGCCATGACTTTGACCTGAACTTAAGACACATTTACCCAACTGTCTACATGCTCTTTCCAAATGACTCTTAATATAATAATCTTTAATATTAATTTCAAATGCATTACTCCAAAGAGAATTCTTGCTTTGTATCCCTGAATCTTCCTAACTCATAGGAGCTATTCTTTTTTCCTGTGGTTTACTCAATACTCACATCCAAATCAAGAACAAGCCTTATATGATATACATTTAAAACATATTCCCAATTCATCTCCTTGCCACCTCTCTACTGCTTTCACATTATTCCAGTCCACTCTCATCAGATGATGGCAATGTCACTGATACAAGCAGTCCTTCCACCTCCAGTACAGTACTTGATCCAATACAGTACAGTCTTCATATTTTAAATAGTAAACATTTATACCATCCACATGCTCAAAACTCTCCAGTAACTTCATCACACTTAGGGAAAAATAATACAACCTCCTCTGCAGAACCTCTAAGATCTACACGACTGACCTAAATTTCCAAGCACAATTCCCACCCCTTTTTTTCCTGGAAATGTGTTCCAAATCACTGGCTTCTTGCTCTTTCTTGAGGTAGGCTACATGGCTCCCTCTTTCTCACCATTTGGTTTGCTGTTCAAATGTCAAAGCCTCCTTCAATAGGCTTCCCTGATACTGCTACCTAAAATAGGTCTTTTTCTCTAGTTTGCTGAGATTTCAATACAATGTGTGAGGCAAGGATTGTTTATCTTTTCTTCTTTGTGTTTGCTGTGCTTCCTGTACCCATGAATTTGTTTCTTTCATTAATTCTGAGGGAACTCCAGGCATTGTTGTAGTCAGTTCTGGCTACTATAACAACATACCACAAACTAAGTGACTTAAACAACAAACATTTATCGCTCAGTTCTAGAGACTGGGATTTCAGCTGAGTTCAGGGTGCTAGCATGGTCTAGTTTTTGATAAGGGCACTTTTCCTGGCTTGAAGAAGACTGCCTTCTTACTATGTCCTCACTTGGCAGAGATCAGAGAAAGCAAGTGAGTGAGCATGGGCATACTAGTGAGCTCTGTTTCATTTTGTTTTTTTTTCTCTCTCTCTTCTTATAAAGTCACTAGGCCTCACCTTCATGACCTCATCTAAATCTCAGTATTTCCCAAATACCATTGAACTGGGGATTAAGACTTCAATATATTAATATGTGCATGGGGGCACATTCAACCCATAATCCACATTATTCTTTCAAATACTGTCCCTCTTACCTTATTTTTATTCTCTTCTTCACTTTGTGTTCTATCAAGTTAATAATTTTAATAATGACCCCAAATTCCAATACAAAATGATATGGCAATTTAAAGCAAAAAAAAATTGTTTAATAAATTTTTACTTCAAAACCTAACAAATAATGAAAGTTCATTTTGAGCACTACAAGGATATGTTCTTCATAACAAATGCAATTAGAAAATAAGTGTGATATAAATATATATGTTAAAAATCTCCTGATATTTCAGAAGTATGAGACACATGAGAGAAAGAAATTACTCAAAATTTAAGAGTTCAATAAGATATAAACTGTGTAAACTCTGAGGTCAAGAACTAGAACGGCCAGCATTACAGAAGTTCCAAACAAATAAATATAATTGTCATAAATAATGATAAATGCCCTGAGGAAAACAAATGAGGTATTGCAATTTCAAATAAGAGGGGCATCTATGTTAGTGGGTAGATACAGGCGCACACCTCCATGCTGAGAAGAGTAAAGGACAAGTCAGGATGAGGAGCGGGTAATACATGGGTTAAGAATAAAGTGAAGGGGAAAGTACTGAATAAATTTTCCAGAGCTGGACATTGGTAGAAGGAAGAGTACTTTCTTCACTGAATTGGGAAAGAAAAGGGAGAGCATAGGAAATGGGCATAGGAAAGGATAGGTTCCTAGGTTTGTGATGAAGCTTCTTATCTGATGACTCTTCCATGAGGCTGATTTATTTGTTGAGCATGAATATATGGGAGGAATCTAAAGAAAAAGGGAAAAATAAGGAAATGATGTCTCTATAATGGTCTCAGAAATGAGAAAGTTAGCTTTATTATAAGGATTACTGGAGAGTTATAATTGCCAATTTAATTTAACTATCAAGGTTAAAAGCACAATCACCTTATCTAGTTGAATATTTTTTCCACAGAGTTGTGAATCTTTTAATGTAAACCTAAAGAGAAAATAGGTGATAGGATTCATTCAGGTTTAGCATTTTTATTCTTAAGTAAAAATGGAAGGAAATAATGATAAGGAAGTTAAAGATTTTGCAAAAGACCATTAATAAATAGCAAAGGTAACCAGAGGAAGAGGAGAAAATATTTGCAACTCAACTATATCTGATAAGGGGAAAATACACAAAATATATAAATAACTCTTACAACTCATAGCAAAAAGCCCCAAAGAATCCATTTTAAAAATGAGGAGAAGAACTGAATTGACAGTTTTTCTAGAGGATGTACAAATGGCCAATATGTTCATTATAAGGTGCTCAACCTCACTAATAACCAGGGAAACCCAAATCAAAACTACAGTGAAGGGAATGCTGCTCAATAATCTATAATAATTTGAATGGGAAAAGAATTTGAAAAAGAATAGATACATATACATGCATAACTGAATCACTCTGCTGTACACCTGAAACACAACATTGTTTATTAACTATACTCCAATATAAAATAAAAATTAAAAAAAAACACACACAATGAGATATACCTGTTAGAAAGACTATTATCAAAATAATAGCAGATAATAAAAGTAGACATTATTCAGAAAACTAAGATCATGGCATCTGGTCTCATCACTTCATGGCAAGTAGAAGGGGAAACAATGGAAACAGTGACAGACTTTCTTTTGGGGGGCTCCAAAATCACTGCAAATGGTGACTGCAGCCATGAAATTAAAAGATGCTTACTCCTTGGAAGAAAAGTTATGATCAACCTAGATAGCATATTGGAGAAGGCAATGGCACCCCACTCCAGTACTCTTGCCTGGAAAATCCCTGGACGGAGGAGCCTGGTAGGCTACAGTCCATGGGGTCGCTAAGAGTCGGACACGACTGAGCGACTTCACTTCCACTTTTCCCTTTCATGCACTGGGGAAGAAAATGGCAACCCACTCCAGTATTCTTGCCTGGAGAATCCTAAGGACAGCGGAGTCTGGTGGACTTCTGTCTATAGGGTCGCACAGAGTCGGACACGACTGAAGCGACTTAGCAGATAACATATTAAAAAGCGGAGACATTACTTTGCCAACAAAGGTCCGTCTAGTCAAAGCTTTGGTTTTTCCAGTAGTCATGTATGGATGTGAGAGTTGGACTATAAAGAAAGCTGAGCGCTGAAGAATTGATGCTTTTGAAGTCTGGTGTTGAAGAAGACTTTTGAGAGTCCCTTGGGCTGCAAGGAGATCCAACAGTCCATCCTAAAGGAGATGAGTACTGAATATTCATTGGAAGGACTGATGCTGAAGCTGAAACTACAATACTTTAGCCACCTGATGCGAAGAACTGACTCATTTGAAAAGACCCTGATGCTGAATGCAGGAGGAGAAGGGGATGACAGACGATGAGATAGTTGGATGGCATCACTGAGTCAATGGACATGAGTTTGAGTAAGCTCTGGGAGCTGGTGATGGACAGGGAAGCCTGGTTTACTGAAGTCCATGGGTTCACAAAGAGTAGGACATGACTGAGTGACTGAACTGAAGGGTTGACAAAGCTGTGGAGGAAAGACAAGTTTTTGCACTGGGGGAAACATAGATTGGTGTAGTCACTATAGAATACAGTATGGGTGTTCCTTGGAAACTCACAAATAGAACTGCCATAGTATCCAGCAATTCCACTTCTGGGTATACAGGAGTGGTCTTATCTGTGTGGGATATGTTTCAAGACTCCCAGTGGATGCCTGAAGCCAAGGACCGTACCAAACTCGGTATATAATATTTTTCCTATACCAACATATCTTAAGAAAAATTAATTTATAAATTAGGCACTGTTGGGATTCACAATAATAACTAATAATAAACTAGAACAATTATAACAATATATTGTAATAAGAGCTATGTGAATATGGTGGTGGTTTAGTTGCTAAGTCGTGTCCAGCTCGTGCAACCGCATGGACTGTAGCCCTCCCAGCTCCTCTGTTTATGGGATTTTCTAGGCAAGAATACTGGAGTGAGTTACCATTTCCTTCTCCAAAGGATCTTTTGGACCCAGGAATTTAACCCCGGTCTCCTGCATTGCAGATGGACTCCTGCATTGCCGGTGCCACTCCAGCATTGCAGGCGGATTCTTTACCGACTGATGTATGAGGAAAGCCATGTGAATATAGTCTCTCACAAAATACCTTATTGTACTAATTGAATGTCTTTCTATATTAACTAAGCACTTGTCACCCACTGTGGCTGTAACTTCTGGGGTGTGAGGTGCAACAGAAAAACTAGCACGGATTTCTTTTTCCTTTCTCACAATTTCACCAATAGAAGATTCTTTCTTACTAGAAATCTTTGCTACTTCAGCTTTTTTTTTTTCTTTCTTTATTCAGTCAAGGACTTTTGTTATGGACCCTCCTGAGTCGTTCTCCAACAAGGGTCCTTCTGCTTGTGTCCTTGAATCCAATAGAACGAGACTGAGTTAGCTTCAGAAGCTATGGAAAGCTCTCATTGCTGATTGAAGAATGGAGAGTGGACACCTGCGAACTCTCTCTCCAGAGCACAGTCTCTTCAGGGTAGGGAAGGCAGCCACCAGAGCTGCATTATATCTTTCTCCACAGCAGGGGTAGGGGGCGGGGTTCTCGCGGGGCCCTTGCAGGTGGGTAGCTAATGGCTGAAGATCCACATGCGAGGTCTTAATGTCTCTGCAGACAGTTTGCTGCCGCCATCTTGGATTGAGAGGTCATGCGCAGAGCTTGAACAGCCCACCAGCTGAGGAGTCAGGTGGCGTGGTTTTCAGCCTGCCTGTTGAGGCATCAGGCACTGCCATTTTGCCAAAGGAATTCTGGTCTCAGTGCCAGATGTGGGGGCCTCTGCATGTGGCACAATGGGGAAAAAAAAGCCGGACTTTATTTTATTCCCCAGATTCTATTTTATTCCCGAGGAATTAATGGCCTTTGCTGGTAACATATTCACCTGTTCACTTAAAGGAAGCACTTAATTGCTTCTCTTTGCTGTATGCGAATTACCTTTGTCACTACTCTTGAGTTTTGGGACCATTTAATAAAATAAGGGCTGCTTGAACACAAACACTGTGAGACCTGTACTATCTGATAACCCGGTGGCTGCTAAGTGAGTAACAGGCGTCATGTGCCAGGCAAAGGCTGATGAGTCACATGCAGGAAGAGTGGAGCTGAACAGTCTGAGTTTTTGTGGTGCTGCTCAGAAGATCATGTGATGTGAAACTTATGACGTGTTTATTTCTGGAATTTTCCGTATTTTCTGACCATGGTTGTCTAAGGGTTACTGGAACTGAAGAAAGTGAAACTGTGGCTAAGGTAGGAATAATGCATATTCAAAGGAAATAAAAACAGAAGCTTGAGACATCTGCACTCCTGTAGTCATAGCAGCATTATTTGCAATAGCCAGGATATGGAAACAATCTAAGTGTTTGTGAATGGATGAATGAATTAAAGACATGGTTTATATATGTGCATGCATGCTAAGTTGCTTCAGTCATGTTTGACTCTTTGCAACTGCAAGGACTGTAGCCCGCCAGACTCTTCTGTCCATGGGATTCTCCAGGCATGCATACTGGAGTGGGTTGCAGTGCCCTCCTCCAGGGGATCTTCCTGACCCAGGGATGGGACCTATGAGTCTCCTGTCTCCTGTATTGGCAGGCAGGTTCTTTACCACTAGCACTACCTGGGAAGTACAGTTTATATACACTACAGAATATTTTTCAGACATGAGAAAGAAGGGCATCCTTCTATTTGCGACAACCCAGATGGATTTTAAGGGAATTATGCTACATGAGGTAAGTCAGATAGAAAGATAGGTCTCACACAAATAAACATGATCTCACTTATATGTGGAATTAAAAAAAAAATCACATATTCATAGTAACAGAGACAAGAATTGTGGTTGACAGGGGCTGGAATATGGGGAAGAGGGGAGATGTCTGTCAAAAAGTACAGATTTCATTATAAGATGAATTAGTTATGGTGATGTAATAATGTATAGTAATTATAGTTAGTAATACTGTGTCATATACTTGAAAGTTGCTAAGAAACTAAATTTTAAAAGTTCCAACAAAAAAGAAATGGTAATTATGTGATGTAACAGCAGGTGTTAGCTACAGCTATGGTGATAGTAATTTTGCAATGTTAGTATGCCAAATCAAAGTGTGATACACCTTAAACTTACATAATGTTGTATGTCAATTATATCTGAGTAAAGATGGGAAAAAATATTTGGAACAAGGAAGCACTACAATTATTGCTCTCATATATTTTACATGAATATATTTACTTTTGTTTCCTTTTTACTTTCCACTGGCTATATTCATGCTAGTATCATTTTCATAAATATTTCTGAAATTCCTTTTATATACCAGTTTTCATCATAGAGACTAACAATTCAGCATTGAACAAAATTAAAAAAAAACCTCTGTTCTCAAGGAACTTCCACTCTAGGTTAGTATTCACACACTGTGTTAAATATTGTCAGTTTGTACATTCTTGTTACCTTGTTGTGATCATCTCTGGCCATTTGTTAACTTAGTTTCACACATACAAGATAGCAGAGACCAAGTAGTCATTGTCCACTAAGTTTTTAGTTTCCACATTTTATGTCAGTCTTAGAGCAGAGCCATATGTACAGAATCCTGTGTAAAAGCTAGGATCTGAGCCCTACCTATTTATGTATTGTGAATTGTATACCTGGTCGATCCTTTCTTTTAATATGTATTTTCCCCTCTCTTTCTGGTATTTCTGGATGTTACTGCCTGCCTGGTGAATGTCTTTGAACTTCAAACTTAACTTCAAACTTAACTCTAAAATTAAAGCTTTTCTGTGAAAATTTTCCTTTCATTGATATCTTCCTTTTATTTTTCTTTCCTTCCCATTCCTTTGTTGCCTTGCTCCTGCTTTTCTTTCTTCCCTCCCTTTGTTGAAAACCATATATGATTCAGTCTAAGTTATTTACTTAATCCTTGGCGTTCTTTTATTGCCTCATAGACTAAATTTATGTATGAGCCCATTATGCTATACAGGTTGGGTTTTGCTTGTTCGTTTGGTGTTTGGTCTTTTCCATTATCTAGTGAGCTCTTTATTTTTGCTAGTTGCTCAGTCATTTCCAACTCTTTGAGATCCCATGTGCTTGTAGCCCATTCTCCAGGGGATCTTCCTAACCCAGGGATCAAATGGCATTCCTACACTGGCAGGTGGATTCTTTACCACTGAGCCACATGTGTGACTCATGACTTAGGACTAAAACAACAACAGAATGGTGCATCTAAGATGCTGGATTCACCTACACCAAGCAAAGCTCTTTATAGACAGATCATATTGGTGACATTTTTTTATCTTTAATACCTTGTATTTTGCTTAAAAGTTAGTAAACACTTCATCAAATTGATGAATTAATATGTTGGAAATCTTGTGGAAGATACTGAATGTCAGCACAAGCTGAATGTGTTTTGTCTTTTCTTGTTTTAGGTCATGAAAAGTCTGGATTGCAAAATTCAGAGACATTATGAGAGAAGGAGTGATGTCTGAGTAGGGCCTTGCCAGGTAGGTTTAGATACTTGCCAAATAAGAAACAGAGAATGGCATTCCTGGCATAGGAAGAAGCTTGTGCCAAGGTGCAGAGTTAAGAATCAATACAGTGTGCCAGGGAATTTGAAGTAGTTTGTGTTGCTAGAACATAAACCATGAGTGAGGTGGATTGTGTGAGAGAAGAGTTGGAGAGGTAGGTGGAAGCAGGATAGATGCAAGAGCATTTTAAGCAGAAAGCTTTGTAATTTGAAGCCTTAAACCCCTGAAGCATCCCTGCAGCCAGTTCATCTTTAGAGATGTCTACATGAGTAGGCAATGACCTGCCAAGACAAGCATGGAATCCAACCAGAGGGCAAAATGAAGCAAAGTCAGCCAGGCTCTGGTGCAGCCTGAAAGCTGATTTCTAGCTAGTAACCAACAGAAGACTGAATTCCCAGTTAAGAGAGTTTGACAGTAAATAGGAGAACAACTAGGTGTCACATGCAGGTATTTTGTCGTTAATTATATATGTTTCTGGGCTTCTCAGGTGGCCCTAGAGGTAAAGAACCTGTCTGCCAGTGCAGAAAGCGTAAGAGACATGGGTTTGATCCCTTGGTCAGGAAGATCCCCTAGAGGAGGTCACAGCAACCCCCTCTAGTATGCTTGCCTGCAGAATCCCATGGACAGAGGAGTGTAGTGGGCTACAATCCTTAGGGTCACAAAGGATCAGACATGACTGAGGTGACTTAGGACACATGCACATACATGTTTCTATCTAGTTTATTCAGGAAGTGGATAAATATCTCAAATATTGATGCATTCTAGTTCCTCACAGATCTTTGTTTGTCACATGCCAGAGTACATAAAGTTGAATGTTGTGAAATTGTTTTAAAAAATAGTTGAAGTGGGATAAATCTAGTCAACTCTCCGTTACAGTATGAACATTTGATTGAGACTACCAGTTATTAGTGAGTTCACTTGGAAATATTTTTTGACTAAGCTGTTACTTTGTTAGATGGATACTAGCTACACAGCATAAAAAGGACACAGTTCTTCACATTGAAGAGCTTACTGAGCTTACAGATGCTGACTATCCAAGTAGTTTCTAAAGGAGGCTCTCTCTAATTTGGGTATTACTTGGGAAGAAGACGCGAAATGGTTTAAGCAATGACTAAGTTTAAAAACAAAGATCTATGTTAAAAATGGGATCTGTCATGAATGTTTAAACTATAAAGATGTATTGCTAAGTGACATAAGCAAATAAACCAAAAATAACAGAAAATTGCACAGACATGTATTTCACGTTGAAATTTTTAACATGTTAATATTTTAAAAATGCATCTCAGAAACTTTACTGTTATTTAAAGGACTACTACATTACAGTTAAATTGAGGCCACTTGACTAATTCATTAACCTTTATTTCCTCCTAGATATATAATCAGTGGACTAAATTTATTGTTTATTCTATTTGTGTTTTCGTACCATTCCTACATAGGTATGTATTCACAACTAATGTACCATATTTTGCTGTTGTTAAAATTTGGATCAGGGAACATATATATTAATTTAGTTTATCAATACTGTTGTTTAGTGTTCCATTTGTAAATATATCATAATTTAATTACTCAATTTATTATTGATGAATTTTTAAGTTTTATTTCCCTTCCTTCCTTCTTCCCAACAGCATTCTAATATACATTCTTGCACCTGCATTATTGTGTACAAGTGTTTCCATAGTGTATATCCTAAAAACCAGGACTTCTTAACTCAGGAGGTTCATGTCTTTATCAAGTTGACCTGATATTGGGAAATTGCTCTCCAAAGTGGTTGAACAAATGTATACTCCCACCAGAATTATCGGAGCATTCTACTCCTCCACATAAGACTTTCAGTATTTATACCAATTTGTTATATGTGAAATTGCATTTCTGTTTTAATTTGTCTAGAAACTGATGGTTCATAATGTTGAACTTCTTTCATATTTATTAGCCACTTGTACTTTCTCTTCTGAAAATTGCTTACTTATCCTCATTTCTAGGATGTCCTTGTTTAGAGTATAAAGAATAATGATTTGGAGATGTGCAAAGCAACCATTCTTGCCCCAGTGCATATCCATGCCCAAGCTCATATCCTTATAGACTCTTAACAATTATTTGGAAAGACAAAATTTTTAAAGGAAAAAATATTTTCAATTTCAATGTAATCCAAATCACTCATATAGGGATATTAAATCTTTTCAAGTATGAGGTTGTCAGTAAAGGTTGTGGATCACCAAGTGTTTATTGCACTTAAGGGAACAGTATTGGTCAATGCAATGCATAGAAAATGTGAAGACAAAAAGATATTTTCACTGTAATTAGGAACTCTAGTTTTATAGCATAGCATTTACATGGAAAAGAAACTGAATACCTTCCTTTCTGAGAAGAAAAATGCAGTGATGTGGAATGTAGAACCAAACTGATATCTTGCTATTTATTTAGCAGCAACTGCAAATCTTTTAACTTCTTTAGAGTATTATATAGACTCACCAAATAACACATGTGTTAAGATACCATTTAGTAAGAGCAAAAGCTGTGGTTGACATTGCTGTTCTCTTCCATGTGGTGATTTAGGGACATAGGCTCCTCCCACTCTATGACCTTGCCCCAAAGGGATCAAGGATAGTCTGCATCTGCAATCGGTGATGGGCGCGTGAAACTGAACATGCACTTTCTAGCTCTTTGGTCTAAAGTGACCAAAGGGATTAAGGATATTCTGCATCTGCAATGGGTGATGGAAGGTGAATATGAACATGCAGTTTCTAAGTCTTTGGTCTAAGGTGACCCATATCACCTCAACTACTGTTTTTGAGTAAGAAGTAATTATATAGCATCAACTAGATTTAAAGGAGAATGCAAAATTTAGTCTCTGGATGGGAAGCTGTTTTTAACAGCTCTATAATATATAAACAGAAATGGCAAATTTGGGGAGCTAAAAGATGTCTCTGTGATATAAGAATGTTTACTTTATAATTTACCTACTACAGATAATATCTTTTATAAATCGCTCAGTTGGCATCCTGGTGGTTTAGTTAATGCACATAATTTAGATTCATCTCCTGTTAGTGCTTCCTCTTCAGCCTCATGGAATAATGTGTTGAACAACAAGAGTATTTCAAGTTTCCAACTGTGTTCTCATTTCTTCATATTGATAACACCTAATTAATTGTTCTATAAGTCTTAAGTCAAATTTTATTTTATTGAGTAATCATTAACACTTCCCAGCATTTACCCTTTTATGATCCAATATCACCCAGTATTGCTTCTACTAAACCAGGCCACAATTTTTCCTCTTGATGTTTGACTGACAACCTGAACTGTAAACATCCTCTGAGCACAGAAAATGTGTAACTTGAGCCTCAGCAGAGTATTTAATAAATCCAAGCACTTTGGTCCAAATAGTGATTTGAATGAATAAGTTAATATACCTAACCTCACTTCTCAATTAGAGGGAAAGATGTCATGGGTCTGTAAGCTTAGGAAATATATTGATCTTGTTTCAACTTTGTCCCCAGTTCTAACCATAACTAAGCAGTAGTAATCATTCAGTATCTATTTGTTGGATAAACAAACATGAATTTGAATAGGGCTGGAGTCTTTGCAAGGTGGTAGGGGAATAATCAAAATCCCCCAAAAGACAAGGGAACCAGAGTCTCATAAATCAGATACATTAAGGATGGATGGAGAGCAAGATGTGTATTCAAGTGGCAGGATCTGAAGGTGAGATGGTAATGTAGAGTAAGAAGTGTCTGACATAAGCTAGAACGTTTCTTTAAATCAGTTGAATGCAGAGGGAGGGAGCCACAGCCATTTAATTACATATTATCTAAACCTGTGTTCATACTGAAATATCAGAGTTGAGTAATTGGGACCAAGGTGAGGACTAAAAATATACTATCTAAATCTTTAAAGAAAAAGTTTGTTAACTTTAGAAAAGATTTCACAGTTGATTTAAATATTGTAAATATGAGTATGGAGAGCTTGTAGGATAAGAAGAGCTAGAGAAACATGATCATTGTATTAGCTGGGGTACAATGCTCTGATTGTGTTAAAGGAAAAAAGAACCCTGGTAAAACAGATTATGAAGAATATAGATAACCTGCAAAAGCATCTGATCTTTTCCACGTGGAAAATGGGAAGATTTGAAAAAAAATTTGGTAGGTCAATAGAAAAATCTCTTCCAAGCTTTAGAAAGATACCCTGACAGCAACATGTAGTATATATTCAGTTCAGTTCAGTTCAGTCGCTCAGTCGTGTCCGACTCTCTGCGACCCCACGAATTGCAGCATGCCAGGCCTCTCTGTCCATCACCAACTCCCGGAGTCTACCCAAACCCATGTTCATCGAGTCCGTGATGCCATCCAACCATCTCATCCTCTGTCGTCCTCTTCTCCTCCCGCCCCCAATCCTACCCAGCATTAGGGTCTTTTCCAATGAGTCAACCCTTCGCATGAGGTGGCCAAAGTATTGGAGCTTCAGCTTCAACATCAGACCTTCCAATGAAGGTAGTATATATTAGAGTTAATCTAAGCCAAGTGTGCAGAGAAGGCAATGGCACCCCACTCCAGTACTCTTGCCTGGAAAATCCCATGGACGGAGGAGCCTGGTAGGCTACAGTCCATGGGGTCGCTAAGAGTCGGACACGACTGAGCGACTTCACTTTCACTTTTCCCTTTCATGCACTGGAGAAGGAAATGGCAACCCACTCCAGTGTTCTTGCCTGGAGAATCCTAGGGATGGCGGAGCCTGGTGGGCTGCCGTCTATGGGGTTGCACAGAGTTGGACACGACTGAAGCGACTTAGCAGCAGCAGCAGCAGCAGCAAGCCAAGTGTGTTCTTAAGTCACCTAATGGATGCAGTTGAGCATGTAAATGCCTGAACTCTTTTCATGGAAATTCTGATCTGGTTTGTCTAAATGGAAAACTGACATTGTCATTCTTAAAAACTCACCAAATTCTTTATGTCATATATTCATATCTTTTTCTCATATCAAAACTATTTTCAGTTCAGTTCAGTTCAGTTCAGTTGCTCAGTCGTGTCCGACTCTCTGCAACCCCATGAATCGCAGCATGCCAGGCCTCCCTGTCCATCACCAACTCCCAGAGTTTACCCAAACTCATGTCCATCCAGTCGGTGATGCCATTCAGCTATCTCATCCTCTGTTATCCCCTTCTCCTCCTGCCCCCAATCCTTCCCAGCATGAGGGTCTTTTCCAATGAGTCAACTCTTTGCATCAGGTGGCCAAAGTATTGGAGTTTCAGCTTCAACATCAGTCCGTCCAATGAACACCCAGGACTGATCTCCTATAGGATGGACTGGTTGGATCTCCTTGCAGGCCAAGGGACTCTCAAGAGTCTTCTCCAACACCACAGTTCATCAATTCTTTGGCACTCAGCTTTCTTCACCATCCAACTCTTGCATCCATACATGACTACTGGAAAAACCATAGCCTTGACTAGATGGACCTTTGTTGGCAAAGTAATGTCTCTGCTTTTTAATATGGCGTCTAGGTTGGTCATAACTTTCGGTTTCTAAACGGTAAGAACAACATCAAGAATTTCAGCACTGAAGTCTGTGATAAAATCTAATAAAAATCTAGAACAGAGAAATGTGATAACTAAAACAACCAAATCCTTAGACAGTTACCTGGAAAATTAGATATAGTTGAAAAGATGATTAGTGAATTGGAAGATAAGTTAGTAGAAAATATTTAGACTACAAATGAAAAAAAATTTTTAAAGAAAGAAAATATAATGAAGATGTTAAGAGATATATTGGCTCACTGAAAAGGTTAATAAATGTGCAACTGGAGTATCAGAAAGAAAGGAGAGACTGAAATTCAGTAGAAATGATCATTGTTTTCAAGAATTAAGTAGAATAACAATTGTTATAATAATAATAATAATAATTGAATAATAATAATAATGTAGTTGTTTTCAGCAATAGTGACCAAGAATTTCCCTGAACTAAATATATACATTAAGTAAGAAAATAAAGAGTTCAAAATCAAATGGAATTACGAAAAAAAAGAAACCATGTATATAAATATCACAGTTAAACAAATGAAAATGAGAATAAGTGAAGCCTAAAAGCAACTAAAGTTAAAAAAAAATTCTTTCAAAAGACCATTAATAAGAAAGACATTGGCTTCTTGTTTCAGCAGTCTGTTGACATATTCTCATACATATTCATTCAGAAAATAGAAGATATGGAAACACTTTCCAGTGACTTAAGATAAATATATCTTTGATATTTACTACTTGATAATTCATATTAAGAAAGGAAATTATACTCATATCTCTCTTATACACATAAATGCAAAAAATCTTATACAGATATTAGGAAAGCAAATCCAGAAATCTATAACATTTGTGGGGAAAGAAGTTAACATAGCAAGCCTAAAACTGCTCACCTGTTTATAGTTTAGGCCTCACCTGGCTAATGTCCAGGATCTTAGATTTCAAGAGGGTTTCCATCATTCTCTGATAACAATGACTTGTTATGTACAAACAGTTATTACAAAAAATATGGTTTATACTGAACATCCACTTTATTTCTGGGAGTCTGGCAGTTTAGTATGTACTGGGTAGAGGATGCCAACATGACCAGTCCCCAGTGAAATCCCTGGGCATTGATATCTAATTAGCTTCCCTGGTAGACAGTTTTTCATGTGTGTTGTCACAACTTGTTGCTGGAGGCATCAGGTGTGTCTGTGTGACTGCACTGGGCAAGGACTCCTGGAAACTTGCTCTTGGATTCATCTGGAATTTGCCCCACATGTCCTTTCCTTTAGCTGACTTTTCTTTGTATCCTTCACTGTAATAAACAACAGCTGTGAGTACGATTATCTGCTGAGTAATAGGAGTCCTCCCTGTGATAGATTCCGAAAAGGTATATGAACACTTCAATATCAAGTCTGCTGCTGCTGCTAAGTCGCGTTAGTCGTGTCCGACTCTGTGCGACCCCATAGACGGCAGCCTATCAGGCTCTGCCATCCCTGGGAGTCTTCCAGGCAAGAAAATGGAGTGGGTTGCCATTTCCTTCTCCCAATATCAAGTCATGATTGTTTAAAATATTCTTAGCAAAACAGAATAATAGAAAAATTAATAGAAATAGAATTTCCTTCTGCCAGAAAGAATCTACAGTAAACTTCATGCTTAATGTTGAAATATTGAAAGATGAGTTAAGCAAGAACCTGCTGTCATCAATTCTTTGTTCATTTTCAGGAAAATGGTACACAAATTGGAAGCAAATAAATTTATTTTTCATAAATGACATGACTTTACATGTAGAGGATTTAAAAAATAGCAGATAATGTACTAGACGTAGAAGGCAATGACAACCCACTCCAGTACTCTTGCCTGGAGAATCCCATGGACAGAGGAGCCTGGTGGGCTACAGTCCATGGGGTCATGAAGAGTCGGACAGGACTGAGCGACTTCACTTTCACTTTTCCCGTTCATGCACTGGAGAAGGAAATGGCGACCCACTCCAGTGTTCTTGCCTGGAGAATCCCATGGACAGAGGGGCCTGGTGGGCTACAGTCCATGGGGTCATGAAGAGTCGGACAGGACTGAGCGACTTCACTTTCACTTTTCCCTTTCATGCACTGGAGAAGGAAATGGCGACCCACTCCAGTGTTCTTGCCTGGAGAATCTCAGGGACAGAGGAGCCCGGTCGGCTGCCGTCTATGTGGTCGCACAGAGTCGGACACGACTGATGCGACTTAGCAGCAGCAGCAATGTATTAGAATATATAGGTGAATTAAACAAGGTCACTAGATATGAGATCATTATAAAAAGTCAATGTATTTCTAGATCTAGTAATAAACATTCAGATAATAAAGTTTTAAAAGAATGATACCGTTTCAAATTAACTAAATGTTTTCAGAAACTAAAATAAACAGAAATAAATATAACAAAGTATGTTCAAAAGTCTTGCACGCATTTTTCTATTGCTGAGGAACAAATGTGTCCACTTGAAACAACACAAATTTATTAGCGTACAGTTCTATTGAAAGCTGGATAAACATGACTGGTTTCTTTTCTAATGTACCAACAAGGCCAAAATTAAGGTGTCAGCCAGGTGGGATTTTTGTCTGGAATCTCTAAGAGAAAATTCATCCCCAAGCCCATTTTTGTTTTCAGAATTCTGCTCATTGTGATTGTAAAACAGATTTATATTTCATTGCTGACTGACAGCCAGGATGTATACTCAGCTTATAGAGGCCACACACATATCCTGCCACATGTCCCCATTCAAACCTGAAGCCAACTTTTAATCTATGACTTTCTCCTTTTGTGACTTCTAGATCCAGATTTAAACACTGATATGATTAGGTCATTCCCCTCTGGATGATCTCATGATTTTAAGGTCAAATAGTTTGGAATTTTAATTGTTTAAAAATTCATTTCACCATACAGTGTAACATAACCACAGAAGTGATTTTTCATCATATATACAGATTTTGCCTACATTCATGATGAGAAAATTATTATGCAAGGGCAACTGTCATTGAATTTTTCCCACCACAGGCCTGCATGGGAAAAGTTATAAAACATTACTTTGAGAAATTAAGAAAAAAAAACAATTAGAGAACTAGACTATGTTCACAAATAGAAATAATGTATATCGCAAATCTTCAATTCTTTTAAATTGATCTGTAGTTAGTTCAATCACAATGTCACACTGGAAAATGGAAAATAAAAGATTCATTTCAAATTTATAAGTATGAATACCTAAGAATAGTCAATATAATTTAAAAAAAAGTTGGAGAACTTATATTTAATGCTGACAGAAACCATTTTTTATGACAAAGCTATATAAATACAGTGCCGATAGATATAAAAGAGCATAAAAGATGGCTCAATGCCAGTTTCACACATATTTTGAACATCTGATTTTTGACATAGGCGAACTACAGAATGAAGGAAGAACAGTTTTTTATAAAATGATGTAGTGAAACTTGGATCCCATATGAAAAAAATGAAAAAACCACAAACCTTGACCCCTTCATCATACCATACACACACAAAATCTATTTTAGATGGATGGTAGTGTGGGTGAGGATGTGGAATAACATTATTTGTGAAACAGAATTGTTAAATCGTTTTAGCAAATTTCTTGGCAGCATTTTGTAAAGTTAAACATATGCCTAACCTATGATTCAGCAGTGTTAATTCCTGAGTAAAAACCAACAGAAATGTGTAAAAATGTATACAATGGATACATACAAATATGTTCACAGAAATATTATCAAAATAGCTCCAAATTAAAAACCACAAAGTAGTCCATTGACAGAATAAATTGTAGTATATCCACAAAAAGAAATATTTTGTTATAGTAAAAATGATCAAAAATATACACAAAACACTGTAGATTAATCTCAAGTATATGAAGTTAAATGAAGAAGGCCCAGTCATTAAGGACTCATACTGTATAAAACTATCCTCATTTCACTGAAGATAGTGAGCTAGAGAAGCATGACACATCTAGTATTCCTATTTTCCCCTAATAGGCATGGTGTCATACCATGGGGTCTTCTTAGGTAGCTCACTGGTTAAGAGTCCACCTTTCAATGCAGGAGATTCAAGAAATGTGGGTTCGATCCCTAGGTGGGGAAGATCCCCTGGAGAAGGAAATGGTAACCCACTGAAATATTCTTGTCCGGAAAATTCCATGGACAGAGGAGCCTGGTGGGCTACAGTCCATGGGGTTGCAAAGAGTCGGACATGACTGAGCACATGCGCATGCACACACACTTACACACACACACTCTGGGGACTTAGTAGTCAGAAATGAACAACTCAAATCAAATCCACATGTATTCTTGCTTTGCCTTTTAAGTCTAAGATACTAATCTTTATACTTTCTCCTCAAATGATAATGAAATAATTGTATGTTATACATAGAATTGTAAAATATATATATGTATGACATTTCTTTACTCTCCTGATCACCAGGTACAAATTATAACCAAAAAATTAGTAATCTTTCATAATAAAAATTAAATGCTGAGTAAATAATATTTCTTAGTGGTACATTTAAGTGTGTGAAATAACAGATTTCTTAGAAATATAGGCGACAATTACATGGGGTGTTATGTTTTACTTAATGGAAAGGAGAGAAATTTTAAATGTTACAACTCTTCTCAAATTCCTTTGCATTATTATCACAATCTCATGAAAAATAACATAATATTTATAGAGAATTATTATTAGTTTGACAAAACTCAAAGGTTAGATTATATGATCCTATCAATGTATAAAAGATGAATATGATGGCAAAAGTAGCACAGATATATAAGTCAGAATATATCAAAGGAACAACATAAAAAATGAGTGTTTCTGACATACAGTGGACTTCCCTGGTGGCTCAGTGGTAAAGAATCCATCTGCAGTGCATAAAACATAGGAGACATGAGTCCAACCCTTGGGTTGGAAAGGTCCCCTGGAGGAGGTCATGGCAACCCACTCCAGTATTCGTGCCTGGAGAATCCCATGGACAGAAGAGCCGGTGGGGTACAGTCCATGGGGTTGCAAAGGGTCGGATGCAACTGAGTGACTTTCACACACACACACTTCATAAAAACTGATGCAATCTAGCCAAAGACAGGGGACCTGGATCTTTAGTTTGATTTTAAGCACCTTGGGGATCTGGGAACACTTAGGCACCTCATAGGTCTGTCTTAGCCTCCCTGGATCTTGATTTGCTTTCCTGTGAAATGAAGCAGATGGCCTAAATGATCCTTCAGATTCTTCCATTTCTGATATACCATGTCTCTATTCTGCTGCTGCTAACTGACAGGAAATCCATGATACAATCACTTAAGCAGTTCTTTGGCATTCCAGGATCAAAGAGGTATGAAAGCATAACTAATGTAACATCTTACAGCATTATTATTTGGTCATGTCTTTGCCTCCTTTATTCTTACCTCATTTGTAGCCAAAAGCATTTTCTCATTTAGGCAGTTTTATCCCCTTTTTACCATGTGTGCTTAGTTGCTCAGTTCAGTTGAGTTCAGTCGCTCAGTCGTGTCCGACTCTTTATGACCCCATGGACTGCAGCATGCCAGGCTTCCCTGTCCATCACCAACTCCTGGAGCCTACTCAAATTCATGTCCATTGAGTTGGTGATGCTGTCCAACCATCTCATCCTCTGCCATCCCCTTCTCCTCCTGCCTTCAATCTTTCCCAACATCAAGGTATTTTCCAAGGAGTCAGTTTTTAACATCAGGTGGCCAAAGTATTGGAGTTTCAGCTTCAGCATCAGTTCTTCCAATGAATATTCAGGACCGATTTCCTTTAGGATGGACTAGTTGGATCGCCTTGCAGTCCAAGGGATTCTAAAAGTTCAAAAGAATCAATTCTTTGGCACTCAGCTTTCTTTATAGTCCAACTCTCACATCCATACACGACTACTGGAAAAACCATAGCCTTGACTAGATGGATCTTTGTTGGCAAAGCAATGTCTCTACTTTTTAATATGCTGTCTAGGTTGGTCAAAACTTTCCTTCCAAGGAGTAAGCGTCTTATTATTTCATGGCTGCAGTCACCATCTGCGGTGATTTTGGAGCCCAAATAAACTAAGTCTGTCACTGTTTGCACTGTTTCCCCATCTGTTTGCCATGAAGTGATGGGACCAGATGTCATGATGTTAGCTTTCTGAATGTTGAGCTTTAACCCAACTTTTTCACTCTCCTCTTTCACTTTCATCAAGAGGCTCTTTAGTTCTTTGCTTTCTGCCTTAAGGGTGGTGTCCTCAGCATATCTGGGGTTGATATTTCTCCCAGCAATCTTGATTCCAGCTTGTGCTTCCTCCAGCATAGTGTTTCTCATGATGTGCTCTGCATAAAAGTTAAACAAGCAGGGTGACAATATATAGCCTTAACATACTCCTTTTCCTACTTGGAACCAGTCTGTTGTTCCATGTCCAGTTCTAACTGTTGCTTCCTGACCTGCATACAGATTTCTCAAGAAGCAGGTCAGGTGGTGTGGTATTACCATCTCTTTCAGAATTTTCCACAGCTTATTGTGATCCACACAGTCAAAGGCTTTGGCATAATCAATAAAGCAGAAATAGATGTTTTTCTGGAACTCTCTTGCTTTTTTGATGATCCAGCAGATGTTGGCAATTTGATCTCTGATTCCTCTGCCTTTTCTAAATCCAGCTGGAACATCTGGAAGTTCTCAGTTCATGTATTTTGTTGAAGCCTGGCTTGGAGAATTTTGAGCATTACTTTGCTAGCGTGTGAGATGAGTGCAATTGTGCAGTAGTTTGAACATTCTTTTGCATTGCCACCTTTCCTTCAGAATTGGAATGAAAATTGACTTTTTCCAGTCCTGTGGCCACTCCTGAGTTTTCTAAATTTGCTGACATATTGAGTGCAGCACTTTCACAGCATCATCTTTCAGGATTTGAAATAGCTCAACTGGAATTCTGGCACCTCCACTAGCTTTATTTGTAGAGATGATTCCTAAGGTCCACTTGACTTCACATTCCAGGATGTCTGGCCCTAGGTGAATGATCACACCATCTTGGTTATCTGGGTGGTGAAGATCTTTTTTTGTATAGTTCTTCTGTGTATTCTTGCCACCTCTTCTTAATATCTTCTTCTTCTGTTATGTCCATACCATTTCTGTACTTTATTGAGCCCATCTTTGCATAAAATGTTCCCTTGGTATCTCTAATTTTCTTGAAGAGATCTCGAGTCTTTCCCATTCTACTCTTTTCCTCTATTTCTTTGCAATGATCACTGAGGAAGGCTTTCTTATCTCTCCTTGCTATTCTTTGGAACTCTGCATTCAAAAGGGTATATCTTTCCTTTTCTCCTTTGCTTTTAGCTTCCCTTCTTTTCACAGCTATTTGTAAGACCTCCTCAGACAGCCATTTTGCCTTTTTGCATTTCTTTTTCTTGAGGATGATCTTGATCCTTGTCTCCTGTACAATGTCAGGAACCTCCAACCATAGTTGATCAGGCACTCTGCCTATCAGTTCTAGTCTCTTAAATCTATTTCTAACTTCCACTGTATAATCATAAGGGATTTGATTTAGGTCATACCTGAATGGTCTAGTGGTTTTCCCTACTTTCTCCAATTTCAGTCTGAATTTGGCAATAAAGAGTTCATAATCTGAGACACAGACAGCTCCCAGTCTTGTTTTTGCTGACTATATAGAGCTTCTCCATTGTTGGCTGCAAAGAATATAATCAATCTGATGTCAGTGTTGACCATCTGGTGATGTCCATGTGTAGAGCCTTCTCTTGTGTTGTTGGGAGAGGGTGTTTGCTATGACCAGTGCATTCTCTTGGCAGAACTCTATTAGCCTTTGTCCTGCTTCATTCTGTACTCCAAGACCAAATTTATCTGTTACTCCAGGTGTTTCTCTACTTCCCACTTTTGCATACCAGTCCCCTATAATGAAAAGGACATCTTTTTTGGGTGTTAGTTTTAAAAGTCTTGTAAGTCTTCTTAGAACAGTTCAACTTCAGCTTCTTCAGCATTACTGGTTGGGGCATAGACTTAGATTACCATGATATTGAATGATTTACCTTGGAAATGAACAGAGATCATTCTGTCGTTTTTGAGATTGCATCCAAGTACTGCATTTCAGACTCTTTTGTTGACTATGATGTCTACTCCATTTCTTCTAAGAGATTTTTTCCCACAGTAGTAGATATAATGGTCATCTGAGTTAAATTCACCCATTCCAGTCCATCTTAGTTCACTGATTCCTAAAGTGTCGATGTTCACTCTTGACACTCTTGTTTGACCACTTCCAATTTGCCTTGTTTCATAGACTTAACATCCAGGTTCTTATGCAATATTGCTCTTTATAGCATCGGACTTTGCTTCCATCACCAGTCATATCCACAACGGTGTGTTGTTTTTGCTTTGGCTCTGTCTCTTCATTCTATCTGGAGTTATTTCTCCACTGATCTCCAGTTGCATTTTGGGCACCTACTGACCTGGGAAGTTCATCTTTCAGTGTCCTATCCTTTTGCCTTTTCATACTTTCATGGAGTGGGCCACATTTTGTGCTTAGTCACTCAGTCATGTCCAACTCTTTCTGACCCCATGGCCTGTAGCCCACCAGGCTCCTCTGTCCATGGAGATTCGCCAGGCAAGAATACTGGAGTGGCTTTCCATGCCATCCTCCAGGGGATCTTCCCAACTCAGGCATCGAACACGGGTCTCCTGCACTGCAGGTGGATTCTTTACCATCTGAGCCACCAGAGAACCAAACCAGAAAAGAAATAATCTTTTCCAAAATAGGTGTATTAATACACTGAATAAATCTTTCTCTTGTCAGCCAATTTGATGAATTACACCATTTTGATATCTCAGACATTACATTATTGGTGTGTAGAATTGTATAGAGAATACAGAGTTTTAATTCTTATTTTCTCTACAGAGGTCATTTGTATTCTTTGCCAGTTTCAATATGTGTCATTGTTGTTGCTATTCTAACATTTTGTTGTTGATTTTTAGTCGTTAAGTCATGTCCAACTCTGTGTGATTCCATGGACTATAGCCCACAAGGCTCCTCTGTCCATGGGATTTCCCAGGCAACAATACTGGATTGTGTTGCCATTTCCTTCTTCAGGGTTTCTCCTGATTCAGGGGTTGAACCCACATCTCCTGCATTGGCAGGTATTGGCAGGCAGATTCTTTATGGCTGAGCCACTAACAAAGCCCTATCCAATTTTAATTGTTTTTATGGTGGAGTGTGCGAAGACTTGTGAGAGGGTCCTGAATAAGCCAATTGGCATAAAAATTATCTTGAGCTGAAGGCATTTGAGTTCCTGAAATCCTTAACTGCTTAAATGAAGAGACTCCAAATCAGCTCAGTTGTCAAAAACTCTTTCCTAAGAATAACTTCAATTTTCTCTTCCCAAAGATAAATCAGTGCTATACCCAAACAGACATTGTCACAAAACTACCATATCACCTATCTTTTCTTATAAGGGCTTATTTATATATCCCAAACTTCTTTTTTTTTTTTTTCCATAAGCGACCCTTTTCCCTCCTACAAATAAGTTGTTTGTTCTCCCTTGTGTCCCACCTTATCCCCTATTAAGAGAGAGTATTGTGTTCTGTTCTTGTGCTTGGGCTCAGTTGCTCAGTCATATCTGACTCTTTGTGACCCTGTAGCCTATAGACTGCCAGGCTCCTCTGTCCATAGAATTTTCCAGGCAAGAATCCTGGAGTGAGTTGCCACTCCCTTCTCCAGGGGATCTTCCCAACCCAGGGACTGAACCCATGTCTCTTGCATATCCTGCATTGGCAGACAGATTCTTTACCACTGCACCCTTGGGAAGCCCATTAAGATAGTATATAAACCTCAAATTCTAATTTCTTTGAGCCGCATTTCTTTGTCACTCCAGTGCAGACATACATAATTAAATCTATTTTATTTTTTTGTCTTTGCTAATCTATCTTCCATGAGTTTAATTTTCACACCCTCATTAAACCAGACTAAGATAGTAGAGGAAAGTTAGTTCTCCTCAACACTTGCTTTCTTTTGTCTGTTAAGCAAAACTTGGCAGATCTGCAATATGAGTACATGAAGTTCATTTCTTTGCAATTTTTCAGTTTCTTAAGGGAAAATCTTCAAATCCCAGGTCTTACAAGCATATTCCAGGGAGGAGAGGGAAGGTACAAAATGCCTCATGGTTCACTGGGGCACCTTTCACTTAATCCTCCTGCTTTCATGCCTGTGCTTACTCCTCTCTATCAAGAGCTCTTGATGTTACTGAGCCCAGAGTCTTTCTGGCTAAATTCCTATAAAAATTAAATGTTGGATCAATCCCCTGTGGGAAGCAAGAGTTCATGGGCTTAGATGCTGCTATTTGTAGGATGCTGGTGGCTTTATGTGGTCCAACTTGTGACCTTTTCCTTATTTTTGAGGGATTATGCTCTTTTCATATCTATATTGTAATTCCAGTGAGATTTCAGAGAGAAAGGAGATAAATGTATGTGAGAATTCCTCTATTTCAGTGTACTAGCTGTGGTAAGCAAGTTTGTCAACCCTTTTTTTTTTCTTGGTGTTACGATTTAGGTGAAATTAGAGAAGTTAGGGAAAAATTGTGAAAGACTTGAATAAGGATGAAAAGATTATTGGGTATCTTCAAAAGAAACCTAGGCACCATCTGAGTTTGTGACTCTGTGGACTCTCTGAGCCTTTTATTTTCTTTAAGTTCTTCTGAAAATTGTAAAATACCAAATATTGATCAGAGAAATGCAAATTTCCTTGTCGATATGGTTGATTATTGCCTTGTTAATTTTGTCCAGTTTTCCATCTATTAGGGAATTTTATGTCAGCATGTCTGACTTCCTAAACATGTGTGTCCTCTGAATTGTCCTCTGAACCCCTTGTAACATATTCCCACATTAATGAGTTATTATTTGATGTGTGTCCATTTCAGGTTTTTATGAGTCATTATTTTATCTTTTAAAAATTATTCTAAAGAATATTGCTAAAGCAATATGAATTTTATGATATTTGAAATCCTAGAAAATAGTTTTTTGTTATGATTTTATAAGAGTGAAATTATAGACTTGTGTTTCTATTTTCAATGTGGAAACATTATTTAAGAAATAGTGACAGGCTTCCCTGGTGGTTCATTGGTAAAGAATCTCCCTGCCAATATAGGAGACACAGATTCAATCCCTGTCTGGGAAGGTCCCACATGCTGCATGACAACTAAGCCCATGCACCACAATTACTGAGCCTGTGCCATAGAGCCCAGGAGTCACAACTACTGAAACCCTCCTGCCCTACAGCCTGTGCTCTGCAGCAAGAGAAACCACCACAATGTAAGCCCACACACCACAATTAGAGAAAGCCTTCACACAGAAATGAAGATCCAGCACAGCCAAAAATAAATATTTAATTAAAAAAGAAATAGTATGGCAAAAACTACTACAATATTGTAAAGTAATTAGCCCCCAACTAAAATAAATAAATTTATTAAAAAAAAAAAAGAAAGAAAGAAATAGTGACTGTAAATAGTGACTGTGGAATGCCTAACATAAATGAAGGTTAAATAAAGTAAGATAACATAGGAAAGAAGCTTTGTCCTGGAGACATTATGTCAATGACCTAAACTTGGTAACCAGACAGATACCATTTTAAAATGTAACTTGCTCTAATTTCTCAGGGAGTGGTATTGAAGAGCCAAACAATCTTTTTTCTCAAGTGCAAATAAAAATTACTTCAAAGGGTGGTGAAGATTAAATTTAAAAATCCATGTAAATTATTTAGCAGAATGCCTGTTATGTAGTAAGTATTAGGTAACTGATAACTATAACAGATACCAGATATCCGTGCCCAGAGATATGAGGAATTAATAATAGAATTATTGCAAATAACCCTGTTAGATTTTAAAGGTAAAGAGTTCCAGATATTTGAAAACTTCTCCTATTATGTCATGGATACAATTAATGAGACACGGGTTCATCCTTAGATTGGGAAGATCCCCTGGAGTAGGAAATGGCAACCTGCTCCAATATTCTTGCCAGGAAAATCCCATGGACAGAGGATCTTGGCAGATTGCAGTCCAAGGGATCACAGAGAGTTGGACATGACTGAGCACACACATATCTTCTGCATTATCAAAATACCATGAATCCTTTGCACCAAGAGGAAATTAACAGCTAGGTTGAATTTTTTTTCTCCCTTGGAAACTTAATAATCAGAATGATCATTATTAATTTTAAAAAGTATTTTTTCTATTATATACTTGCTATTTCGATCATATCCATGAAATATTACAATAATTTGCCACTTTGTACAAAGTCTTTGAGTATTTTTTCTGTTCTCAGAAAACCCCTCACATTCTTTCTTCTAAATTTCCATTTCCTTTTCTGTATATTGACCTTGAAGGATCATAATAGCTATTGCTAGTGAGAGGGAAAATACCATTAGACATACTTTCTTGTCACTGAGAGGGTTTTAGATGCTGCTGCTGCTGGAGGTAATAGTTGTGAAGGTGTTTTAGCTAATGAAGCATGGCCACAAACACACCACTAGATGTTCTTGTACTGGTTCCTGAGAAAGATGTTGTTCCTTATTATTAAAAACTCATCTCCTGTTGTTGATAATATAAACACTTTACCTTCCCTCCTTCTTTTGCTAAAAGTGTCTGATTGCTTTTACAACAATTTACAGCTTTAAAAGAGGGTGAGACAAGATCTGGGGAGAAGAGAAGAACACAAAGGAGAGATATTTGTTAAAATTTTACTTGTTTCCTATATGATAAATGGTTTGTTTTCAACCAAGATTGTTACAAGGATGTTATGGGTTACTACTAATGATTTCAATTGTTTCTATTTCACTGGTTGTTTCCATTAGCACAAATAAGACAAAATGGACCATTTTACCTCTGTCCTGATGTGTGAATTCAGAAAAACAAAAGTTTAAAAAAGTGAAGGACAATACAAGGGGAAAACAAAAATGTTATACAATGGTTTTACTTAGAGTAGTACTAAAATAACTTTTGCTCTGAAAGTTTCTTGAGGAATTAAAAAGAAGCTGGGCTGGCTTGGGTCACAAATAAAATATGAAGTTTGATATTCAATAAAGGAGACTGATTTTTTTAAATGACTACTGCGAGACACACATTTTCACCATGCTTCATTATTCACTGTTCACAATAAAACCTATTCTCCACCCCACCCCACTCCAGTTTTGCTTTTTTGAGAAGACTAGACAAAGAATGTTTAAAGGGATTGTTTCAGGTAACTCAACTAATAAATGGCAGAGCTAATATTTGAACTCAACCTTGCATGGTTTCAAAAACAAGGTACTTCCTAGATTGCTGTCAACCTAAGATGGAGAAACAACATAGGCAAGCCTTCAGCTTGGCATGAAAATGAAAGACTTAAAAACATTGAGAAACCAGAATGAATGAGATGGTTTTGTTTTGTTTTAATTTTGCATAAGAGGATTAAGCATTACCTTTTCATAATATTCTTCTCTGATATTGGTTCTTCAAAGATGAAAGCTGAAGGTCTCTTATATTTGGTGCATACCCAACAATTTTCAGTCTCTCTTCCTGGCAATGACCTGACTTTTTCTGGTAACTCCTGGAGAATATGAAACTCTTCACTCTCTCTGTTGGCCCAGATGGTAAAGAATCTGCCTGCAATGCAGGAGACCTGGGTTCAGTCCCTGGGTTGGAAAGATGCCCTGGAGAAGGGAATGGTTACTGTTGCCAATATTCTTGCCTGGAGAATTCCAAGGGCATAAGAACCTGGTGGGCTACAATTCATTCAGTTACAAAGACAACTGAGCAATTTAACACTTTTTTTTTTCACTGTCTTTGGAGCTAATTCAACCATCAGGATTGATAGTATTTTCCTTTTAAAAAGATGGCTTAAAGCTCAACGTTCAGAAAACTAAGATCATGGCATCTGGTCCCATCACTTCATGGCAAATAGATGGGGAAACAGTGGAAACAGTGTCAGACTTTATTTTTTGGAGCTCCAAAATCACTGCAGATGGTGACTGCAGCCATGAAATTCAAAGACACTTACTCCTTGGAAGGAAAGTTGTGACCAGCCTAGACAGCATATTAAAATGCAGAGACATTACTTCGCCAACAAAAGTCCGTCTAGTCAAGGCTATGGTTTTTCCAGTAGTCATGTATGGATATGAGAGTTGGACTATAAAGAAAGCTGAGCGCCGAAGAATTGATGCTTTTGAACTGTGGTGTTGGAGAAGACTCTTGAGAGTCCCTTGGACTGCAAGGAAATCAAACCAGTCCTTCCTAAATGAGATCAGTTCTGAGTGTTCATTGGAAGGACTGATGTTGAAGCTGAAACTCCAATACTTTGGTCACATAAAGCGAAGAGCTGACTCATTTGAAAAGACCCTGATGCTGCAAAAGAATGAAGGTGTGAGGAGAATGGGACGACAGAGGATGAGCTGGTTGGATGGCAACACCAACTCAATGGACATGAGTTTGGGTAAACTCTGGAAGTTGGTTATGGACAGGGAGGCCTGGCACGCTGCAGTCCATGGGTTTGCAAAGAGTAGGACATGACTGAGCGACTGAACTGAATAAATCTTATAGTCTTTGCTCTCATGTATAAATCTATAATCGTTAATGATCTAATTTTTAGGGATATTGTTAAATAAAGATTGAGGTTAAGTTAAATTTCTATTTGTTTCCTTCTTTGAAAAATAGTTTGTTTTGAGGTAGAATATAAAATGGAAGGTCATGGGTTAGTGGCTTAGAATTATTAAATAACTTTAAAGTCATAGTCTTATTAAGAGATGGAGCCAGGACCTATTACAGGAAGTCTTTCCTTATAATATGTATTCTAGACCACTAAACTCTACCTTTATTCACTAAATTATTGAATTTATTATAAATAATTCATTTTTCCAATTATTGAATTTATGATAAATAATTCATTTGAGAATGACACTCTATTCAGGATTTTTGCTGAAGAGAGTATCCTTTATTAATTGAATTATCTATGAAACTTCTTCAAAAATGAATTGACTGTATATCAGTATTATTCCATACTTTTTTTTCCTAAATCATTAATATGTTTGTTTAGCTAAAGACCACACAGTTTTGATGATGCTAAATTTGAAATAATTCCTAAATTGTTCTGGTTTTTATAGGTCCATTGTATTTCCATACAAATTTCAGAACCATTTTGTCACCTGTGTTAAAAATTCTGGCTTTCATTGAAATTATGATTGCACCATATCTATAGATCAATTCAAGGATTGCTGTTTTAACAATATTTATTTTTCTGATCTATGGACAAAGATATATCTTCATTTATTTATTTTTACTTTCTCTCAGGAATGATTTATAGTTTTGAGTATAGAAATCTTCTGTCAGGGCTAGCCTCAAATATTTCACATCCTTTGATGCTATGATAAATGTTATTTTTTATTATTTTCAATTTCTTATTGTAATTATTAGTATATAGAAGCAAAACTCATTTTCGTTTATATCTTATATCCTGAGACCTTGTTGAACAATTGCTATTAGATTCTTTGTAGATTATAAGGCTTTTCCACATCGACAACCGTGTCTTCTTTGAATAAAGACAGTTTACGTATTTCCTTTCTCTGAATGCCTTTTTTTCCCATTCCTTCTCCTTTCTTCCTTTTTCTTTTTTTGACCTGATTACACTGGCTAGAACCTTCATTATACTACTGAATATAAGTGGCGAAAGCAGACACCTTTGCCTTATTCCTGGTATTAATGAGAAAGCATATTGATCATATGGTGATGTCCATGTGTAGTCTTCTCTTGTGTTGTTGGAAGAGGGTGTTTGCTATGACCAGTGTGTTCTCTTGGCAAAACTGTTACCATTAAATATGTTAATTGCTGATTTATTGTAGATCATAGATGTTGTTTTTCAGATTGTAGAATTTCTCTTTTCTTTCTTGTTTGTTGAGTTTTTTATCATAAATAGGTATTGGATTGACTGAACAACTTCTAATAATAAGCTACTGTAATGGTCATATAATTTATGCCCTTCCTCTGTAAGTATGATGGATGACATTAATTGATTCTCAGATGTTTAAGCAACTTTACATCACTAGAATAATTTCCACTTTTATGATGGATTTGATTTGCTAAATTCATATCAAAGATTTTTGTATCTATATTTATGATGAAAATATGTTCATAGTTTACTTGGTACATAGTTTACTTGCATTGTCTTTTTCTGGTTTTGATATCACTTGGCAACTTTGAATGAGTTGTGAAAAGTTTTCTCCTCATTTTCAGCTTTTGTGGATATATTTTCTTCTTTTAATAAACGTTAAACATTGGATATCATGAGTGAAGCCATGTGATCCTGAGTTTTTCTTTGGGGGTAGATTTAAGTCACTAAATTAATTCCTGTACTTGTTATAGTTCTATTAAGATTTTTTAGTTCTTCATGAATTAGTTTCAGCAAACTATTTCTCTCTAAGAACTTGTCCATTTCATCAACACTGTCTAAATTTTATTGCCTTTAGCTTATCATAATATTTCTTTATAATCTGTAAAGTTGGTGGTAATGTTTCCTCTTTCACTCCTATTTTTCTATTATTTTCCTCAGTATTCTTTTTTGATCCATCTGGTAAGATGTTTGTCACTCTTGATTTTTTTCTAGAAGCCAATCTTCGGCTTCCTTGATTTTTCCTGTTGCTTATGTTTTCTATTTCAAAGATTTCTACTCATATCTTTATTCTCTATGCTTGTTTTGAATTTATTTTGCTCTTCATTTCATTGTTTATTAGGTGGAAGATTTTAAGATAGTTATTTAAACCACCTTATTTCTCTAATATAGATTATTAAACTGCTGCTTTGACTGAATGCCATAAATTTTGACATTGTTTATAAAATTGTTTTAATTCAATGATTTTATGACGCTTCTTGTGAAATACGTTTTGCCCTGTTGGTTCTTAGAAGTGTGTTAATTTATTAATTACTTTGCTTTTGGTATTGTATATAAAAACTGTTACTTAATTCATGACCATGAAGAGTTACACTTACATTTTCTTCTAAGAACTTTAAAGTTTTAGTTTTTGCATTTAAGTCTTTGATCCATTTTGTGTTAATTTTTGTATTTTTTTTCTGGATATATGTCCATTAGTAGGATTGCTGGATTATATATCAACTCTATTTTCAATTGTCTAAAGAACCTTTATACTGTTCTCCATAGTGACTGCACACATTCCTATCAACAGTGTAGGAGAATACTTTTTTCTCCAAATCCTCTTCAGGGTTTATTATTTATAGACACTGTGGAAAATTCTTAAATAGATGGGAATACCAGACCACGTTACTTACTTTATGAGAAATCTGTATGCAGGTCAAGAAGCAACAGTTAGAACTGGACATGGAACAACAGATAGATTCCAAATTGGGAAAGGAATACGTCAAGGCTGCATATTGTCACCCTGCTTATTTAAGTTATATGCAGAGTACATCATGTGAAATGCTGGGATGGATGGAGCATAAGCTGGACTCAAGATTGCCAGGAGAAATATCAATAACCTCAGATATGTAGATAACACCAAATTTATGGCAGAAAGTGAAGAGGAACTGAGGAGCCTCTTGATGAAAGTGAAATAGGGGAGTGAAAAAGCTGGCTTAAAACTCAACATTCAATAAACTAAGATCATGGCATCCAATCCCATCACTTCATTGCAAATAGAAGGGGAAACAATAGAAACAGTGACAGACTTTCTTTTTGGGGGCTCCAAAATCACTGCAGATGATGACTGCAGCCATGAAATCAAAAGACACTTGCTCCTTGGAAGGAAAGTTATGACCAATCTAAACAGCATATTAAAAGGCAGAGACATTACTTTGCCAACAAAGGTCCGTCTAATCAAAGCTATGGTTTTTCCAGTAGTCATGTTTGGATGTGAGTTGGATTATAAGAAAGCTGAGCACTGAAGAGTTGATGCTTTTGAACTGTGGTGTTGGAGAAGACTCTTGAAACTCCCTTGGACTGAAAGAAGATCAAATCAGTCAACCCTAAAAGAAATCAGTTCTGAATATTCATTAGAAGGACTAATGCTGAAATTGAAACTCCAATACTTTGGCCACCTGATGCAAATAACTGACTCATTGGGAAAAACCCTGATGCTGGGAAAGATTGAAGGCAGG
Source organism: Giraffa tippelskirchi (assembly GCF_054371585.1). Lineage (NCBI taxonomy): Eukaryota > Metazoa > Chordata > Mammalia > Artiodactyla > Giraffidae > Giraffa > Giraffa tippelskirchi. The sequence continues at coordinate 80,182,751 of NC_137276.1, read as the reverse complement.
AGGAGAAGGGGACAGCAGAGGTTGAGATGGTTAGATGGCATCACCGACTCAATGGGCCTGAGTGTGGGCAAACTCTCGGAGTTGGTGATGGACAGGGAAGCTTGGCATGCTTCAGTCCATGGGGTCACAAAGAGTTGGACATGACTGAGTGACTGAACTGCACTGAACTGAGACTCTTTTTACGTTTGCCATTTTGACTGGTATAAGTTTGTAGTTTTGATTTTTAATTTCTCTAATATTTAGTGATATTGAACTCATTTGTTGATGTATATTTTGGCCATCTGTCTTCTTTGGAGAAATGTCTGTTTAGGTCTTTTGACTATTTTTTATTTGTGTTGTTTGTCTTCTGACATTAAGCAGTAAGAGCTGTCTGTATATTTTGGAAATTAATCTCTTGTCAGCCACATCATTTGCATATATTTTCTCTCACTCTGTAGGTTCTTTTAAAATTTTGTTTATGATTTCCTTTGCTGTACAAAAGCTTCTAAGTTTAATTAAGTTCATTTGTTTATTTTTGTTTTTATTTCCATTACTATAAGAAATGGATCCAAAAAATGTTGCTGCAATTTATGTCAGAGTGTTCTATGTATAGCTCTAGGAGTTTTGAAGTATCTGGTCTTACTTTTATGTCTTTAACCCATTTTGATTATATATTTGCATGTAGTATCAGAGAATGTTCTAGTTTCATTCTTACATGTAGCTGTATAATTTTCCCACCACCACTTATTAAAGGAACTGTCTTATCTCCATTGTGTATTCTTGCCTCTTTTTAATATATTAATTGATCAAAATTGCATGCATTTATTTCTGGGCTTTCTATGTTGTTCCATTGCACCACATGTCTGTTTTTGTTCAGCATCATATTGCTTTGATGTTTATAGCTTTGTAGTATATTTGAAGCCAGAATGCCTGATTATTCCAGCTCCATTCTTTCTCAAGATGACTTTGGCCATTCAGGGTCTTTTATGTATCCATACAAATTAAAACATTTTCATTCTAGTTCTGTGAAAAATGCCATCGATAATTATATAGGAATTGCATTCAGTCTGTAGATCACCTTGAGTAGTATGGTCATTTTAGCAATATTGATTTTTACATTTCAAGAACATGGTATATTTACCCACCTGTTTGTGTCATCTTCAGTTTCTTTCTTCAGCGTCTTACAATTTTGAGTACAAGTCTTTTAACTTCTTATGTACATTTATTTCTGGGTATTTTATTCTTTCTGATGCAATGGCAAAACTTTTTAACTTATCATTTTCATTTTTTATTGATGATGAATTTTACTATTCTATTAAATTCTTGTTTTGCAGAATGCTATTTGAGAAATACTGTCCATCTCTGTGGAAAGCTTACAGGTGAAATAGAGTTACTTTAACTTCCTATCTTCAGCACATGTTTATTCTTTGGGTAGTGTCATGATAAACATTTTGAGTTCACTTAAAGTATGAAAATCCTGTTGTGAGAATGAAATGAAATAATACAAATTATAAAGTTTCTGATTCATACATACACACTAAATACATGTTAGTTCCTCTTAATTCTATCTTTATATGTCAAATAATAGAAATTTTAAAGTTGTAAAATACATTATCCACATCATGTACTTTTGTATTTACATGACCTAAAATAAATCTGTGGCTTTTTATTATACTATATGACCAAGGAGGGCCTTTTATTGTAGTTGTTTATGATGTGTTCAGTGACTGGTAGTGTGTTTCTACTTTGTAGTGCATAAATATTTTAATAGGTATTTGTCTCAAATCAGGTAGTATAATTCATTGTATTTGGTATTTATTTCTCATTTCCTACATGATAAATTTTTGAAAGAAATACAATCATAGAAGTACAGGTATATTTTCCCCATTACATAAAGAGGTTTAATTAATGTCTACGGAATTTGAAGAAGTTTTGGAGCTAAATATAACCTATTCCAGAAAACTTCTTAAAGTCACTGAATAAAGTTATTCTCAAAACACCTGTGAGACAACAAGGTATGCTTCAGCAGAATATTTGAGGAGAAAGTTTGTTGGTTTAGAGTGAAGACAGTGCCATAGCATCCTGGGCTACTGACCAAACCCACTACTATGGAACTGAACACTCTCTACTTATATGCACATTGATTCTAGAAAAGATCTAAAATATTTTATCTTCTCCCCATTAGGTTTTATAATTTGCATATTTTCTTTAATATCTTGTGAGACCCACTGAGCAGGAGTCACACTTTATTTTTGTTTGTCTTCCTGGGAAGTAATAGTGCTTAACAAGAAAAGGTATTTAATAAATAATGTTAAATTCAACCTTGGTTTCCTCCCTGTCACATTAAGACCAGTATGATTTGGCTTCTCTAATGCCAATCACTCGATATGCCAGCAAATTTGGAAAACTCAGCAGTGGCCACAGGACTGGAAAAGGTCAGTTTTCGTTCCAATCCCAAAGAAAGGCAATGCCAAAGAATGCTCAAACTACTGCACAATTGCACTCATCTCACATGCTGCTAAAGTAATGCTCAAAATTCTTCAAGCCAGGCTTCAGCAATACGTGAACCGTGAACTTCCAGATATTCAAGCTGGTTTTAAAAAAGGCAGAGGAACTAGAGATCAAATTGCCAATATCCGCTGGATCATCGAAAAAGCAAGAGAGTTCCAGAAAAACATCTATTTCTGCTTTATTGACTATGCCAAAGCCTTTGACTGTGTGGATCACAATAAACTGGAAAATTCTCAAAGAGATGGGAATACCAGACTATCTGACCTGTCTCTTGAGAAACCTGTATGCAGGTCAGGAAGCAACAGTTAGAACTGGACATGGAACAACAGACTGGTTCCAAATAGGAAAAGGAGTATTTCAAGGCTGTATATTGTCACCCTGCTTATTTAACTTATATGCAGAGTACATCATGAGAAACGCTGGGCTGGAGGAAACACAAGCTGGAATCAAGATTGCCAGGAGAAATATCAATAACCTCAGATATGCAGATGACACCACCCTTATGGCAGAAAGCGAAGAAAAACTAAAGAGTCTCTTGATGAAAGTGAAAGAAGAGAGTGGAAAAGTTGGCTTGAAGCTCAACGTTCAGAAAACTAAGATCATGGCATCTGGTCCCATCACTTCATGGGAAATAGATGGGGAAACAGTGTCAGACTTTATTTTGGGGGGCTCCAAAATCACTGCTGATGGTGATTTCAGCCATGAAATTAAAAGACGCTTACTCCTTGGAAGGAAGGTTATAGCCAACCTAGATAGCATATTTAAAAGCAGAGACTACTTTGCCAGCAAAAGTCTGTCTAGTTAAGGCTATGGTTTTTCCAGCGGTCATGTATGGATGTGAGAGTTGGACGGTGAAGAAAGCTGAGTGCTGCAGAATTGATGCTTTTGAACTGTGGTGTTGGAGAAGACTCTTGAGTGTTCCTTGGACAGCAAGGAGATCCAATCAATCCATCCTAAAGGAGATCAATCCTGGGTGTTCATTGGAAGGACTGATGTAGAAGCTGAAACTCCAATACTTTGGCCACCTCATGCGAAGAGTTGACTCATTGGAAAAGACCCTAATGCTGGGTAGGATTGGGGGCAGGAGGAGAAGGGGACGACAAAGGATGAGATGGTTGGATGGCATCACTGACTCGACGGACATGGGTTTGGGTAGACTCCGGGAGTTGGTGATGGACAGAGAGGCCTGCAGTGCTGCGATTCATGGGGTCACAAAGAGTCGGACACGACTGAGTGACTGAACTTGAACTTAATGCCAATCTTTGTCACAGTTTTCCATTTGCATTGCACCAACTAGAAAACTGACATCTAGATAACAATAAAAAATAATTTTACTTTACAATATCAATTGCAAGTTAATTGGGAACAGTAACTAATCAGTTTATTTCCCCAGCAATTGAACAGTGATTTTTATATAGTTGATATTTAATAAATACTTGTTGAGTTGTAATATTAAAATTTTAGAGACACTTATATATATGTTAATATATTCCAGTATTGAATGATATTAAAGAATCATAAAAAAGGAATTATACATTATAAAATTTTATATTTAATTTTTTTCTACTAAGCATTACTTCAGTTTTCCAATAATCTTTATTTTTATTAGAAGCATATTAATTTTAAAATTATTTTTCAGACCTTGAATATTATTTCTGCAAATTTTTATTAAAATTTTCATAGCACCTTATTTTCAAACTGCTTATTTTTTTCAGTTTCATATCAGGGCACACAATCTTCCTAAGCCAAAGTCAATATTATCTCCAATATGGAGAGGTGAACAGAGGTGAAAATAATTTCTAAATTAGTTATGTTTTTCTTAATGAATCTGATACACCTGGATTCTCTCCCAAACCAAGTCCTGATCTAACTTTCCTCAGTCTTGGAAATGAAGTCTATAGCTCTTAGCCAAATATCTTTAGAGAATATTTTCATATATACAGGTTAATTTTTTTTCATCGTGTTCTTCTTCTCTCTAAATACAATGTTTTTGTTAAATTATAAAGTGGCTTTTAAGCTGAATCATCGGAGAATGAGTCAGTGTGTGTGAAGTTTTGTTGATGACTATAGTAATTAGGAGATTCTGCTCTGTGATACCTTGAAAATCACTATCATATACAAAATCAGAGGTGATGCTCATTTGTCTCTTCAGAATTTTCTAACTGTGATTTGATTTACACATAATTTTGATTGGTATACTTTAAGAAATATGACAGTTGAAATCATCTAGCACCTGAGACATTTTTGTTGAGGATTGTTTTATGTTTGTGAATTGTGCATTAAGCCTGGAAGCAACTTTTTGTAAATATAGTGGAAACGGTAGACAATATACATGAGGTGGAGAAATTCCTCAACTCTGTTACCACCTTCATCGAAGGGATGTGCCGGATTAATTGGCACTCTCTCTTCTCGCAGTAAAACAAAATTATGACTGCACATAGCACTTTATTTTCAAAATGATTTTTCTTCAATTTCAGTCTCAGGACTGTGTGGAATCCTCCAAATTATTAATAGAAGGACATTTGTTAGTATCCCTATACTTTCATATACTTTCATATATACATTTTTGTATACTTTCAAGGGTCTTCCCTTGTACTCAGTTGGTAAAAAATCTCCCTGCAATGCAGGAGACCTGGGTTCAATTCCTGGGTTGACAAATTCCCCTGGAGAAGGAAATGGCAACCCACTCCAGTATTCTTGCCTGGAGAATCCCATGGACAGACAAGCCTGGCAGGCTACAGTCCGTGGGGTCTCAAGAGTCGGACACGAGCTAGCGACTAAACCTATACTTTCATGCTTCCAACTGATTTATCAATAGTTAATTGTGTTTTCATAACAGCTCTTTATAACACTAACTTAGAATTCCTATTACAAATATATTATTTAAATAAATCTCACTTAGCCAGCATAATAAAAATAATTCTTATTTCCATGAAAGTTAAGTTGATTGCTATGAAAAGAATCAGTAATGATGACTTGCTAAGAAATCAGTCAGATTAGGAAGAAGATAGCGTAAGAGATTGGGGAAATATGCTACAAATCTAGAAGGCTTCTCTACCAACTTTGCAGTGGTTGTGGGGTTGTTTAATTTCGAGGGAACTGAAAATCATGGACAATCCTCTTTGAATATATATATATATATATTTGCAATAAAGACAAAATAAAACTCAAGTCAGAGAACTCATGTTCAAAGAAAGTCTTTTTCCTTTTTCAAAAATGCCCAAATAAATGTACATGTGCTTTCTTTAAATTAAAAGAATGCATTTAAAGTACATTAAAAATAGTTGCATTTTTGGCAAACTTATTTTGACTGATGGGGTTCAGGTCACTATCTTTTGGCAGGAGACTTTTTTGTTTATTTGTTTTTTGCATATACACTGTTGAAAATATTTTTAAATTATCCAAAAGAATGTTTTAAGTTCAATGTTTTTGACTTTTTATGCTATATTACCTAAAGGAATTTAGGAGTAGGAAGGAATTATAAAGATGATGCCCACTCTGTAGATACCACCTTCTTCCACAAGTATTTGGAAGGAATCATATAGGAGTAGACAGACAGAAGAAAGATAATTTTTTTTATTGTTGTTTTGTTTTTTGCCCTCCTCACCAAGTAGCAATGTGGCTTAACTTTTCATTAACTCTGGCACTGGCAACTAAATGTCACTCCTTGCTCCTTTTTTGATTCCTCACCTTTTAATTGAGCTTCCCAGGTGGCGCTAGTGGTAAAGAATCCAGTACTAGAGACATAAGAGACCAGGGTTCAATCCCTGGGTCAGTAAGATCCCCTAGCAGAGGGCATGGAAACCCACTCCAGTATTCTTGCCTGGAGAATCCCATGGACAGAGGAGCCTGGCAGCCTACAGTCCATAGGGTCGCAAGGAGTCAGACAAAAGTGAATCAACTTAGCACACTCACACACACCTTTTAATTTGTCACAAGAGATGGAGATTTATAAAATCTTTCAAAGCGAAAGTTCTCCATCTCCAAATCAGAAACTACCTGAGTACTAAATCATCAGAGAGTAAGGATAGATTTTAACTTTGTTCAGGTCAGTTTGAATATGCATTTTGTGTTTTAAATCAGCATCATATTTTCCCCTGCAAATGAAATAATGCACATTCATTAAAGTGTATTAGGATATTTAAGATGATATATAAGTATAATAATTGTCTGTTATTTATCCTCCCAGAGATAACTGTAACAAATACAAAAATCCAATATATTTGTATATGCCCACATGCATTTATTTAAAATGTCATTCCTACACTTTAAAAACACCTAGAAAATATTGATGCTATAATAAAATTTCCCATATTAATAAAACCTTGTTATAATAATCATCTAAGTATTGCACAATATTCAGGTATACAGATAAAAATCATTTAAAAATATTTTCCTATATTTTTACCAAAAGAGACAGCTCTATTTTATCAACATATTACATTACTAATACATTTGAACATTTTTCAGGCTTTTAATTTCTTCTTTTTGATTTATAAGTGCTTTTTATACACTTGGTGTTAAAATTGTATCATTTGATTTTTTTCTAAAATGTATTTTGATTTTAAAGATTATTTAAATATATTGGCATCATTTTATATGATCAAATACCCCCTTTTTTCTATGGCTTTTTTCCATACTTTTCATTTTAGAGAGTCTTCCATCATTAGGATATTAATGTTGCAGTTTTCTCATGCTTGTAGCTTAAGAGTTCTTCTCAATAATTCAATTTCTAAAGTTATCAGCTGTGTGGCCTTTGCCAAATAGTATGACTCTCAGTGCTTTAGTCTTCTCATATGTGAGATATACACATCATTATTAACTCATGTAGTGAATCTGAGTTTTACATGGAAGTATACATGTAAAGCATGGAAAAGAACATTGGCATAGAATAAGTGCTCAGTCATTGTAAGCTCTTATTATCTTACAGTTTTAAGACTTGGACTTATTTTTCTCAAAAGTAATTTCAGCAATATTCATTGAACATTTCCATCTTACATGATTTTTATTTCATATTTTTAAACATTCAAATGTTATGTGTGCACACATATGCATGTCATTAATGTTATTTTTGTTATGTAGATTACTGTGCACATATAATATTGGTCAACAAATTGTTGCACTAATATATTCCTATTATTAATGGAAAGGAAGTACTCCATTTGTATCAATTAAGATAGGTAAAGTTATGCTTGTGTAAAAAAAATTACCTATGACAATATAAGGCTGTACACTGTCATTCTGCTTATTTAACTTCTATGCAGAGTACATCATGTGAAATGCCAAGCTGGATGAAGCACAACCTGAAACCAAGATTTCTGGGAGAAAAAACAATATCCTCAGATAAGCAGATGATACCACTCTAATGGTAGAAAGCAAAGAGGAACTAAAGAACCTCTTGATGAAAGTGAAAGAGGAGAGGGGAAAGCTGGCTTAAAACTCAACATTCAAAAAACCAGGATCATGGCATTCAGTCCCATCACTTCATGCCAAATAGATGGGGGAAAAGTGAAAACAGTGACAGATTTTATTTTCTTGGTCTCCAAAATCACTGCAGACTGTGACTGAAGCCATGAAATTAAAAGACACTTGTTCCTTGAAAAAAAAGTTATGAAAAACCTAGAAAGTGTATTAAAAAACAGAGACATCACTATGCCAACAAAGGTCCATATAGTCAAAGCTATGGTTTTCCCAGTAGTCATGTACAGATGTGAGAACTGGACAATAAAGAAGGCTGAGCACCAAAGAATTGATGATTTCAAACTGTGGTTCTGGAAAAGACCTTTGAGAGTCCCTTGGACTGCAAGGAGATCAAACCAGTCAATCCTAAAGGAAATCAACCCTGAATATTCATTGGAAGAACTGATAGTGTAGCTCCAACACTTTGGCTACCTGATGCACAGAGCCGACTCACTGGGAACAAACTCTGATGCTGGGAAAGATTGAAGGCAAAAGGAGAAGAGGACAGCAGAGGATGCGATGGTTTGATAGCATCACTGGCTCAATGGACATGAATTTGCACAAAGTCCATGAGATAGTGAAGGACAGGGAAGCCTGGCATGCTGTGCCGTGGGGTCACAGAGTTGGACACCCTTAGTGACTGAACAACAACATGACAATACAAAGTTTCTTTCACCCAGTACATGTCATATATATTGTCACAGTGCTCTGAACATTATAGTCACTTTAGAATCCAAGCTGATGAAGCTCCATCTTTATTTGTTTTGTTTTGCTTTTTTCCTATTTCTGCTTTTTAAAATTTTTGAAATGAATTTATTTACTTTAATTGGAGGCTAATTACTTTACAATATTGTAGTGCTTTTTGCCTTACATTGACATGAATCAGCCATGGATATATGTGCATTCCCCATCCTGAACCCCATCCCACCTCCCTCCCCATCCCATCCCTCTGGGTCATTCCAGTGCGCCAGCCCTGAGCACCCTGTCGCATGCATCAAACCTGGACTGGCAATCTATTTCACATATGATAATATACATGTTTCAGTGCTATTCTCTCAGATCATCCCACCCTTGCCTTCTCGCACAAAGCCCAAAAGTCTGTTCTTTACATCTGTGTCTCTTTTGCTGTCTCGTATATAGGGTCATCATTACCATCTTTCTAAATTCCATATATATGCACTAATATACTGTATGGGTGTTTTTCTTTCTGACTTACTTCACTCTGTGGCTCCAGTTTCATCCACCTCATTAGAACTGATTCAGATGCATTCTTTTTAATAGCTGAGTAATATTCCATTGTATATATGTACCAGAGCTTTCTTATCCATTCATCTTCCAATGGACATCTAGGTTGCTTCCATGTCCTGGCTATTGTAAACAGTGCTGCAATGAACATTGGGATACACGTGTCTCTTTCAATTCTGGTTTCCTCAGTGTGTATGCCCAGCAGTGGGATTTCTGGGTCATATGGCAGTTCTATTTCCAGTTTTTTAAGGAATCTCCATACTGTTCTCCGTACTGGCTGTACTAGTTTACATTCCCACCAGCAGTGTAAGAGGGTTCCCTTTTCTCTGCACCCTTTCCAGCATTTATTGTTGCTAGACTTTTTGATAGCAGCCATTCTGACCAGGGTGAGATGGTATCTCATTGTGGTTTTGATTTGCATTTCTCTGATAATGAGTGATGTTGAGCGTCTTTTCATGTGTTTGTAAGCCATCTGCATGTCTTCTTGGAGAAACGTCTGCTTAGTTCTTTGGCCCATTTTTTGATTGGGTCATTTATTTTTCTGGAATTGGAAGCTCCATCTTTAAATGAACTTTCACAATTAGTACAATAAAGAGAACATGGTAAATCAAAATTTGGTTCTTTAAGCTTCTACTGATAACATACATCGTTTTCCCTCACATTTCATTGGAAAAAACATGCTGCATGGCCACGCATGTTTAAAATAAAGTTAGAAAGTAGTGTTCAACTATGTGTCTGGAATATTTATGAGCAGGTGTATTAAATACTATACCATTTTTACTATTTTTCAAAGCGGTTTTTATCTACATTTCCCTTGTCGTTTTGCCAGAAAAAAAGTTGAATTATCTTCCAAAATTTCAATGACTCTTTGTCATATATACTTGGGAATAATTTTTCACCTAAGAATTTCAAAGTTTTGTAATTTGTATCAAAAAATGCTTCTCTCCTCATAAGCATCTCATGCATTTCCTCATGCACTTAATCTCACAACCATGTGTTTGCAGCTCCTTTGAGAGATAATCCTTTATTCCCATCATGTTTTCTAATTAGTTATGGGTAATAAACCTGAAAGCTATTAATTCTTATATGTTTGGTTTATCCCTGTCAAACAATAAATTTGCTAATAAATTGTAAACTTTTCTTTTTATTTTCTTGGAACTTGTTATAAGTATTTTTTCATGCAATCATATTATTTGCAATAGTGATAATAAGTATACCTTTTCTAGTTCAAGTTATTAATATGTGTGTTTTTCTTGTTGCATCAATCACAAATTCTAAGCAATATTCAATGTGTAATGGGAAGAAAAAAATATATTCAAATGTAACAATCACTAGATAGGTTTGTCCTCTATATGAAATAAACAGCAAAACTATTGTCATGAATGAAATACATGTCTCTTCTGTTTCCTTCTTCTTGGCAACACTAGTTCAGGTAAAATGAAAATGTCTCTCCCTCTATCTGATAGATATTTTTTTCAAAGAAGACATCCAGATGGCCAAAAAGCACATGAAAGATGCTCAGCATCACTAATCATCAAAGAAATGCAAATCAATACCACAATGAGATATCACATCACACATCTCAAAATGGTTGTCATCAAAATGACAACAAATAACAAATTGCTGGCTAAGATGTGGAGAAAAGGGAAACTTCTTGCACTGTTGGTATGAATATAAATTGGTGCAGTCACTGTGGAAAATAGTATGAAGGTTTCTTAAGTAATTAAAAATGGACCTGCCATATGATTCTACTGCTGGATATTTTTCCAAACAAAACAGGATCACTAATTCAACAAACATATATACATCCCTCTTTTCCTTGGCTATTCACCATAGCCAAGATATGGAAACATTGTTAGAGTCTGTCAATAGATGAATGGATAAAGAAGATGTGACATAAATATGAAATATTACTCAGCCATAGAAAATAATTAAAGCTTGCTATTTGCTACAAAATGGATGGACCTAGGGGACATTATGCTATGTAAGTTAAATCATATAGAAAAAGACAAATACTGTATGATTTTACTTACATATGGAACCTAAAAAACAAAATAAACTGAGAAATACATTTAAACAGAAACAGAATTTCTGTACAGAGAACAAACAGGTGGTAGCCAAGGGGGAGGAGGTGAGAGAAGGAAAGAAATTTTGAGGGAGATTAAGAGAAACAAATATCTAGGTATAAAATAAATGAGTCATGGAGATGGAATGTACAGACTGGGGAATATAGTCAATAATAATGTAATATCTTTGCATAGTTCAGTTCAGTTCAGTTCAGTTGCTCAGTCGTGTCCGACTCTTTGCGACCCCATGAATCGCAGCACGCCAGGCCTCCCTGTCCATCACCAACTCCCAGAGTTTACCCAAATCCATGTCCATCGAGTCAGTGATGCCATCCAACTATCCCATCCTCTGTCGTCCCCTTCTCCTCCCGCCCCCAATCCTTCCCAGCATCAGGGTCTTTCCCAATGAGTCAACTCTTCACATGAGGTGGCCAAAGTATTGGAGTTTCAGCTTCAACATCAGTCCTTCCAATGAACACCCAGGACTAATCTCCTTTAGGATGGACTGGTTGGATCTTCTTGTAGTCCAAGGGACTCTCAAGAGTCTTCTCCAACACCACAGTTCAAAAGCATCAATTCTTTGGCATAGTAGCAGGTGGTAAGTAGAGTTTTTGTGGTGATAATTTTGTAATGAATAGAAATATCAAATCATGTTGATTTGATGCACAACCATATTGTACATCATTAAGTAACATTGTGTTACTATGTCAATTATATTGATTGCTGTTGATCAGTTGCTCAGTTGCATCCAACTCTTTGCAACACCATGGACTGCAACATGCCAGGCTTCCCTCCCTGTTCTCCACTATCTCATGGAGTTTGCTCAAATTCATGTCCTTTGAATCGGTGATGCCATCCAACCATCTCATCCTCTGTCTTCCCCCTTCTCCTTTCTTTTCTATCTTTCTGAGCATCAGGGTCTTTTCCAATGAGTCAGTACTTCACATCATGTGACCAAAGTATTGGAGCTTTAGCTTCAGCATCAGTCCTTCCAATGAATATTCAGGGTTGATTTCCTTTGGGATTGACCGGTTTGATCTCCTTGCCGTCCAAGGGACTCTCAGGAGTCTTCTCCATCACCACAGTTCAAAAGCATCAATTCTTTGGTGCTCAGCCTTCCTTATGGTCCAACTTTCACACCCATACATGACTACTGGGAAAACCATAGCTTTGACTATACAGAACTTTGTTGGCAAAGTGATGTCTCTACTTTTTCATACTGTCTAGATGGGTCATAACTTTTCTTCCAAGGAGCAAATGTCTTTTAATTTCATGGCTGAAATCACCATCCACAGTGATTTTGAAGGTCAAGAAAATAAAATCTGTCACTGTTTCCATTTCTTCTCCATCTAGTTGCCCTGAAGTGATGGGACCAGATGCCAGGATCTTAGTTTCTTGAATGTTGAGTTTTAAGCCAGTTTTTTCACTCTCCTCTTTCACTTTCATCAAGAGGCTCCTCAGTTCCTCCACTTTCTGCCATTAGAGTGGTATCATCTCCATATCTGAGGTTATTGATATTTTTCCTGGCAATCTTGATTCTAGCTTGAGTTTCATCCAGCCCAGTGTTTCATATGATGTACTGCACATAGAAGTTACATAAACAGGGTGACAACAACCCTGACGTACTCCTTTCACAATTTTGAGCCAGTCCATTTTTCCATGTCTGGTTCTCTAACTGTTGCTTCTTGACCTGCATACAGGTTTCTCAGGAAGCAGGTAAGGTGTTCTGGTATTCTCATCTCTTGGAGAATTTTCCAGTTTGCTGTGATCCACACAGTCAAAGGCTTTTGTGTATTCAATGAAACAGAAATAGATGTTTTTCTATAATTTCCTTGCTTTTTCAATGATGCAACGGATGTCGGCAATTTGATCTCTGATTCCTCTGCCTTTTCCAGCTTGTACATCTGGAAGTTCTCAGTTAATTTACTGCTGAAGCCCAACTTAAATTATGTTGAGCATTACCTTGCTAACATGTGAAATGAGTGCAATTGTGTAGTAGGTATAAGGTAAATAAATACTAAGGTTATATGCACAGAATGAATATATGATTAAAACTGTTGTATGTGATATATAAAAGTTGTCAAGAGTAAATCCTGAGTTCTCATCAGATAGAAATTTTTCTTTAAATTTTATTTTACATCTGTATGACATGATGGATGGTTCACTGAACTTACTCTGGTGGTAATGATTCCACAATATGCATTGTGAAATTTGACTTACATACATTTGACTTACAGTCAAATCAGTGTGTTTTATACCATAAACTTACGCAGTGCTACATGTCAATTAAACTGGAAGAAAAAATTATTTGTGCTTCTATTAGTAACAAATCAATGTGGATTGCTGTTACTGCTATGGTTTGTTGACTGAGTCACTATTAAAAGAAATGATAAATTTTGGTTGCAAGCTAGTGAAAATAACCCACCCATATGTCTGACACTACTGAATTCTGGGTTTTGGACCTTAGGTTGTGAACCCATGTTGTAGTAGATCAAATGAGAATGTTGAGGTTAGAAATGTAATGTGCCTAGTACCTACTAAACTGGACATCACATCTGTTTCCTTTAGGAATACTTCAGGTTGGTATTTAAGATTTTAGAGAATTATTAAATGAAGGAACAACTCAAAGAGTCTAAAATACATTGCTTTCCTTGAAAAAAAATTCCTTTAAATTAACTACGTAACACTTGAACACAAGCATAACAATTCATTAATAAGAAGACCCTGATGCTGGGAAAGATTGAGGGCGGTAGGAGGAGAGGGCAACAGAGGATGAGATGGTTGGATAGCATCACCAACTCAATGAACATAAACTGAGAAAACTCCACGAGATAGTGAAGGACAGGAAGCCTGGGACACTGTGGTCCATGGGGTTGCACAGAGTTGGACACAACTTAGTGACTATGCAACAACAACAACAACAATCATAACTTATTGGCAAAAAAGAAATAGCATTTCTATGAGCCATTGTCTAGAAAACTTAGTACAATGTGTGATGTGTCATATAGGAATTTGCCTTTCTTTCTCACCTATCAGAAAAGAAAGATGTCTTGAAGAGAATAAATAATCAAATTTATTCCACAAGTTTTCAGAGCATAAAATGTGATCAGTTTCATTCTCAATTATAATCCAAAAATACAGTTTAATTCAATTTTATTAAAAGTTTGCTTCTTTAAAGATAATGTGAGAGGCATTATTTCTTTTATAATGTATCAAAATCTTTGCCACATGGAGGTTAATATAACACTTTTGCCTGTTTTTGTTGTTAACCGTTGGAAACTAATTTGATTGAAATCTATGCCGTGAGAGTGGCCTTTTTATTATTTCAAATTCACAGGATTAAATGCTAAGAGAAGATAAAGTTATATTTATTTTAAATTTCAATTACATGCTTTCTAACAGAAAATAAACTATGCTATATTCAATGCTATAATTAGGAACTAAATTATTATCTTTTCTTGCTGATTTTGATGCAAGGCAAGCCTTCTTGCCACAAAAAGAAGAAAGTGACTCCATTAAAATCTACTAAAAGATTTTTCTTCTCACATTGCTTTTGGGTGCTCATTTTGCAAATTATCACTGTTTATATACAGAAAATAAATGCTTTTCTTTATCCATGTAGAAACATTGGTAAGATATACATTTGCTGTTAGAAGGAACGTAGTGATAAAATAATTATTTCACTGCTCAATGAGTTGAGTTCTGCAATTTCAAATTCTTATTGCAAATATTACATAGATTAGGTATTAACATTAAATATAAATATCAAAATATGTTAAAAATAGTATCTGTCTGCCTCTACTCTATGCTTTCCAAAAAGTATAAGCCAAGGCCAACTAGCTAATGGCACCACCTTGTAAATCAAACCAAATATTATGAGAAGAAGGAAGGATAAATGCCAAACAAAACACAAAAATTTTCCCACATCTCAAAGGTAAAGTCATTAAAGAAAGACCTTGATTAATATCTCAGATCCTCCACACACACCCAACTATATGATGTGCTGTGGGGATACATGGAGTTAGAAAAAGACATGGGTCTTACCTTCAAGAAACACAAAACCCAGCTGGGAAACAAGTCACATAGTCAAAGCTTGGCTTCTGGACAGTCCTTACAAAATATAAGACCAGAACCGAGGAATGGGGACATATTATAAAGGATCAGAAAAATATCGATGTTGGAAGAGATATCAAAGAACAGGCATGGTATATGCAAATTTAAGAAAATGTACATGACTTTAATTTCAAGGCATGAAGGAACCTGACACTAGGAAGCCCAGATTCTGGGGTTGATAAAATGCCCTGTTTAAAGAGCTTAGCAAGGTCCAAGTCCTGGGAAATAACTGTAGCAGGAGAATGTACTAGATTTCAATAGACTCATCAATCCATTATGAGGAGATAGTAACATCTCTCAAGGTAACCCCATAGAAGAGAAGGCCTAGCTGCAGAGCTTGGATTTATGTGGTGGGATGCGTTTACTGAAGAGAACTCTGAGCGTCACCATTAAAACTCAATATCTGGCAAAAAGTCTTTTTTGTACCATATGTGTGTAAATAAGTCCCCTACATATGAGTGAGTTCCATCCTGAGAATTCCAAAAATCCAGCAAATTTAGCCTAGATACCCAACAAACACAATTGTCTATACAATGTGTGTGTGACCCCATGGACTGTAGCCTGCCAAGGTCCTCTGTCCATGGAGTTCTCCAGGCAAGAATACTGGAAGGGATTGCCATTTCCTCTTCCAAGGGATCTTCTCAACCCAAGGATCAAACCCATGTCTCTTGTGTCTCCTTCATTGACAGGCAGATTCTTTACCACTGCACCACCTGGGAAGCCCCTGGCTATACAGTACTGTACTGTAATAGGTTTATAATACTTTCCACACAAATAATACATAAAAACAAACACAAAAAATAAAACATTTTATATCTTACAGTACAGTACTTTGAAAAGTATGGTTGTGCTGTTGGCATACAGGGGCTGGCATCAAGTGAACAAGAAAGAAGAGCTACTAACTGGAGGAGGGAGAGGAGGTGGGAGATGGAACAACTTAGGGATCATCAGCAATTGGAGGTGGAGGGCAGCTACAGTTCCACTCACCCCTGACTTTGATGGTACAGATTCTGATATCTTGCTGGATTCAGTTCTATCTACCATCTTGAAAAAACAGCCCAGTGATATCTGGATAGTAACTCTTTTATTTTTTCTCATCATAGATGGCACGGTACCACTGGTTTACCTTCTGAACAGCTGCTGCAACCTTTGTGTGCTGTTCTACATTTGAGTCCAATGCCTCAAAATATAACAGTTCCTGCTCAAATAAAGGAAATTCCCTTGCCATTTCCTATGTTATGAACCTCTTTGGTTCTTCAGTTACTTCTCTCTCTTGTCTTTCTTGGCATTTCTTAGCTGTACCAGCTACATCACTGCTACTTTTACCCTTGCTTCCAGGCATCCTGGGCTTGAAATAAAGACACTGTACTACTGTACTTCATACATTACTGTACAGTAAAGTACACAAAAGCACAACTACTGGTAGAGGCAGAAAATATGTGACAATGTTCTCCAGACAGGTGAACTAATGTATGTGATTGGACAAGAGAATTCACGTTTGCGTCTTTGAAAATTCACAAAAACTTGAAGGTTCATATATAGGGGACTCACTGTGTTGTTCAACTCACATCCTGCATGGGATTTCCTTGCATTCATGCCAAGGCCATGCTTCTCCCAGTTTCTCCCATCAATGATAAAGAATGACAGAAGTACTGGGTTGGCCTATTGCTATAGTACATGGGATTTTCTAATGAAGGCTTTTGAGTCAAGGGTACCTATGGGTCTGGTTGCCCACTTCTTTCTCTTTCTTAGTTACTAGCACTACATTAAAGTTTTCATTCATTCCTACCAAATTCTCTATCCAGTATTTGAACTTCCTCCACACTGCCAGCCTTTATTCCTCTGTTGTCATTCTTGTTCTTATCCATCCTTTCATTCACACTCAGGATTATTTGTTTTATGTCTAGTTATCTGCCTAGGAAAACATCACTGATTTCTTAATGGCATACCTTCAGTGGTGCACTTGTGATTATCAACAGACTCTTTGGGGAAAAAAGCCCTAAGTTATACAACTATCTGTTTCAATTGTGTGAAGAACTCCACCACGGTCCATTTCAAAATGCCAACATACATTAATGAAAATGCATTGGGAAGAGACGTACTCAGTTAGCTATTGTAAGCCTGTACATGCTGACTTCAACACAACACTGTACACTTCCATTCTCAACCCACCCATATTCTAGTCTCCATATCCTAGAAAAAAAAAAAACAAAACGAAAACCTTTGCATAATTTTTTTTCTCTTCTGTGTATCCTAGGCAGCAACAATGTGGCAGTGATATAGGTGTGAATCAAAAGTTCCAGAATATAAAAAAAAAAAAATTGTTTCCTGCTTCTGTCATGCTTCTGGATATCATAAGTGAATTTGCAGAGCAAGAAGGCTATCAGTATTGTGTAGTATATGTTGTTTCTGATTGAGGTAATAAAAAAAGTTTGGGGAGTACATTTTAAAAGTATCATGTGTGAAAATATTGGTAAATATGAGACTGCAAGTCAGCTAAGTCTTGAAATCTGTGATAACTCTGAAACTGCTAACCTTTGCTAAAAAGCCACTGCATTAATTGTACAGCTATTTTTTTAAATCACCTTCTCGCATTATAAGAGATATTTTTCAAATATCATGGTGAGAAAGAAAAAAGGAATGTGAAGAAATATGGGTAAATGAATTAATGTGATAAGTAAAATGATGTTATAACTGATATTTTCTTTCATGGAGAGAAAGGGATAGACTGTCATTTCAGTTGGCATTAACTTCCCCCAACAACTCCTAGAGATACATATAAGAGCTTCCTTGATAAAAGTACATTAATCTTTCAATCATTCTCTGAAAACTGAATGTGAGCAGAGTTCCTGGCTTTGGGTTTTTAAAATTGGGAAACTTAAGGTCATGGAAATTAATTGCCTTGTTCCCACCTTGCCCAACCTGATTCCAGCAGACTTCTCATTTATCTTGCCAGAATGAGGACCACTAAATGTATTTTCTTTGTAAATCTTTAGACTCTTCCCAAACCAACATTCCTAAAATATATTTCTCATAAAGTGAGACTTTTTCCAGATTCCAGAAGTTTAAAGATTGCTCCATTCTTTCAGTCACCTAGGAATAAAAATATAATGTTTTATGTCATCACTGTATTTAATACATTGCCTACTCATATAGAGTTTATACCTGCAATATTTATAAAATGATATCTATCATTTTACTGCTTATTACTTTTATGGCAATAATCTTTATATTGGTACTTTCCCTTTTATAAGAGAAAGTATAGAGAAGTACTCAAGAATATAAGCATTGGAGAAAGATTCTTGGGTAGAAAAAATGATGCTAACATTAAGACTTGGTGATTAAGAGATAGACAAAGATATTTGAAGTCCAGTAACAGAATGAAACTCAAGTGTTGGCTCTTCCATTTAACTGGATTTGTGAAATTTAGAGATTTACTCTTTTAATCCTTAATATCCTCACCCCTGTACATAAGAATGATAAAAATAATGCCTATTTTAGAGAGCAATTGGAAAAGTAAAGGGGAGAATGTACGTTCATTGCATAGTAATCTTTCTAGCACTTAGTGAGAAATTAACAAATACTAGCTATTAGTGCTGTACATGAATAGGTAGCTGTTGTACATGAAGAGTTCACACACACACTTCTGAACTCTTAATTCAGTGACTTCATATTAGTAGCTTGAAATTTGACATGGTGCAATATTTAGCCATAGAAATTGGCACACAATACAAAACAGTTTCGTTTTTGTTTCTGTTTTTCCTAGAGAGCTTACTCCTAAAAATTTACTAGCATACCACTGATGTTTGGTTTATTAGTGTTGTTCTTTGATATAGTTGTTCTAAATATGTTAAAACAATGGATAAGTAATTGAACAGAATGAGTTCTTAGTACAAATTGGCCAGGAAATGAAGTAATTTCTGAAGCAGTAAGCTAGAAATGGAAGTACTTACCTCAGTAGTTGAAGCCTTCCTTTGACTTGGATTATGTTCAGAGGTGTAATTCTGGTAACTACCAATAATCTATTCAGCTTTGGGAGCCTGTGAGCTAGGTCCTCTTTAGTGGGTCACAAGCTAAAGATGATGTTTGTATTTTAAATGCCAAATTATCCAGATTTTATACTCTGTATCAGTGTGCAGATGAGTCTTCAGTATATTATTTCTTAGTTGTTCCAATCTCATCTCTGCCATGCTATGCAGTCTGTGGAGAAGAAAACTTAGCTGTCCACTCTTGGGTCAAAGAACAGAGGCAGAGTGATGGCATTGGTCATCCACTCTTGTGAGAGTGATCATCATGGGGACCCAGAGAGAAGGTAAATTTTGTGGAGGATAATTGGGCTTAGTCATTCTTTTGGTTCTTGAAACAAGAAGACTCTCTTTCAAATACGAACTTTTAACTTTGTGCTTTATTTTTTACTAAGTGCAGTTTTTCTTATATTATCAACAGCTTATTTCAGGCTGTTATTTAAATTTTCATCTTGCTTGTGTTGTTGCAATTGACTCCTAACTGTATTTACAGCTTCTAATATTTTTCTGTCCTAATTCTCTTTATATTAACTTCTAAAAGAGAAAGAGATGGAGAAAGTGAAATAAAGAGTAACCAAAATTTCTCATTAATTTGTTCTGTGTAAAATATTTTGTACAAACTTATCTATCTGGAATTCAAGATCCTTCCCAATATGATTTTAGTCTGCCTTTCTAGATTTGCCTCATATTACTCGGTTCCATATACCATAAAGAGGAACTAAATTGAGCTATTTAATTGTTAAAAAAAATCAACTGAGTCCATTTTAAATATTTTATTGGCTTTATTCAATGATTCATGAATCGAGAAGCATCAAATCCAGCAGATAGAAAGGAGTTCTGAGAAGCTGTAAACAATGAAAGAATTTTTAGAAGGGGGTAGGAACAAGGAAGTTATACTGGGGGAAAAAAAAAAAAGAAAGTCAACTGGTTGTTACAAGATTACTTTCCTTTAGGGACTGGAAAGGAGATTACCCAACTATTAACAGTACTGATTGGGTGAATCCTGACTGACTGGTTAAAGATTCCATTTCTGAAAGAACTGAAACTCTAATTAACTTTAGTCTTGGTTTGGTAATGTGAAGCTTAGCATAAGCAAATCTGTTTCAGGCCTGTTGTCTTGTTGTTGGAAATAATAATAATAATAAACAGAAAATTCAATTAAACAGAGTTGGGAGACCAGAAGAGGGAGTTCTCATGCCTGGGTTTCAGTACAGGCAAGAGGAAGAAGAAAGTTTCTTCTTTACTGGCAAGGACTCTCCAGTGAAAAGCCATGAACTCTTTGTTTACTGGAGCCCTCCCAGCTTCCTTTTCCCCTCTATCAAAGGGTCCTCCTTCACTTGCTTTGCAGGAACTTGCACGTGGCTCACCATGATTGCAGTCCCTGGATTGCAATTCTCTGCTGATTTGAAATGAGCCCATCTTTGCCAGAGAAATCTCTGGCAATCTATTTGTTTCAGGTCAACAATGTTTTTTATAAAAAGCATTTATTTATTTGGCTGCCTTGGGTCTTTGTTAGGGTACATGAGATCTTTGTTGCTTCATGCAGGATCTTTCTTTGTAACACTTAGGCTTAATTGTCCCTCAGTAGGTAGGATCTTCGGAGAAGGCAACGGCACCCCACTCCAGTACTCTTGCCTGGAAACTCCCGTGGACGGGGGAGCCTGGTAGGCTACAGTACCTGGGGTCGCTAAGAGCCGGACACGACTGAGCGACTTCACTTTCACTTTTCACTTTCATGCACTGGAGAAGGAAATGGCAACCCACTCCAGTGTTCTTGCCTGGAGAATCCCAGGGACGGGGGAGGCTGGTGGGC
The DNA here is from genome assembly GCF_054371585.1 of Giraffa tippelskirchi. Taxonomy (NCBI): domain Eukaryota; kingdom Metazoa; phylum Chordata; class Mammalia; order Artiodactyla; family Giraffidae; genus Giraffa; species Giraffa tippelskirchi. The sequence goes on along the minus strand of NC_137276.1, from coordinate 80,161,539 downwards.
TGCCGTCTATGGGGTTGCACAGAGTCAAACAGGACTGAAGCGACTTAGCAGCAGCAGCAGCAGCAGCGGGTAGGATCTTAGTTCCCCAGCAGGAATTCAACTCATGTCCCCTGCTTTAGAAGCAGCTTCTTAACCACAGAACCACCAGGGAAGTCCTCAGGTCAGCATTGTTAACAGACTTTGGTGTTCTATACAGTTACCAGAGGCTATTCCTCTATTAGCATACCATTCACCACCTCTGCTTGTCACAAAATTCTAAAATGTGTATCACACATTTCATGGATTGAACTCTCATTGCTTTTTACAATGAAAAAAATTTTTTTATTTAATCTCTGAAGACCTTTAACAATGTGTAGACATTTAGAAATTGTTACATTTGGTTTAGCATCATAGTTATTGGGGGGCTGATTACATTTAGACATAGGGATGTGAGACAAGATGGAGGGACTCCAAAATCAGGAAATAGCACAACTGCCCTTTAAGACTAGAAAGGTGATAAGAAAGTGCAACCGACTCCAGACTGTGTAGAGTTGAATGGGTAGACTCAAAGTTCAGAGTATGTAGAATGCTCAGATGAGATGCAAGCAATGGCTGGTACTAGCATTTCTCAATGGGAGTAGAGTAGGTCAGTAGCCTGTGACATTGAAGATACAAGACAAGACAACCTTAGAGAAGCCAATTATCATCAAAAAATAATCAGAGAACAACTCCTGCCGTAAAAGAGGATAGAAGAACCAGTCTGAATAAATGGATGAAAACAGAAGTATTACAATTTTTATGTTTGGGCAAGCATGGCATCAGAGAAAGAGGGCCAGGTGAGCTTTGATAAATGTGAGCACTCAAGAATAATTTCTGCAGATGTACCTAGCTCTAGTTCTTAGCAAAAACCTAGCAGGTTTGCCTGAGCTCAGATTTGGGAAGCTTAACTTAAGTCACAGCAGAATACAAGGGAAAGAAGAGGATGGAATTAAATCTGAAGCTTTAATCTAATCACTGACTCTGTCAGAATTACCTCAAGAACAAGAAGAGCCCAAACCCACTGATGCTGATGCTGGAGGTAACTGGGCAGGGGATCTCTAGGCTGTGAGTGGCAGATTATATGAAGGTAGGACTGTGATACCTGATATTGACTTAGCTGTAATTTGAGCATATGGAAAATAGCAACTTGCCTTGTTAACACATCTATTGATTAATACATCTGAGACTTTATATATAGAAGAAATATTCAGAAATATCCGATTGATCATAGTATCACATATTATAGCAGAACATCTTTGTAGCACAAGCTCAAGATCTGAGTCTTGTGCTTTTTTCATCATCTATAAAATATAGGTAATAGTTCTATATTATAGGGTTATTGTGAGATTAAATGAGATAATTTATATAAGAAAATAAAAACACCTAGTAATTAGCAAGCAATCCATACAAGCGAGAGATTATTTTGTTATTATTAGTATCATCATCATCCTTTACCAAAATCCTTATACTTTAAAAAGTCCAGGGAATTCCCTGGCAATACAGTGGTTAGGACTTTGCACTTTCACTGACAAGGGCCCAGGTTCAATCCTCAGCTGGGAAACTAAGATCCCACAAGCTGTGTGTTCAAAAAAAATAAAAAAAGTACAATTACAGTAGAGGTGAAATATTCCTATTTTATTTTCTGTTTCACAGACTGAGAATAAGACTGCTATTAATCAAAATAAATCTACACTTCAGTCAAAATTATGTTTATCTGTTTGAATTGCTTATAATAGGCAAACTATTATACACCATTCAAGCTTTTATGCTTGCTTTTTATAGATTCTCATATATAGCGCTAAAACTGGAAATCTATGTTGAATGTGGCATTTTTTTCAACTAAAGAAGAAAAAGTATAACATTTAAAGGTCATATTGTTTATATCCCTTATAAATACAGTAAAATAAAATGTCAATCTGAATATTTCATTAGCTAGTTGAGTTTACTAGGCTGTCATTCTCAGAATTTAATGTACAAGAAAGCATCTGCATTTTTCATGGATACTATATCTTATAACTTAAAATTACTGATTGCAGTAAGTCAGTTTAGTACAGAAAAATAGTTAGAAAGCATATCACTTTTGTTCCTGAAGGGTGGCAACTCTGTTGCAAAAAAATACATTAAAAAATAAACCTTCTTTGTGGACTAGTGTAAGTGGTCTTCAGAGCCTGGGGTTTATCCAGGTATTTGGATGATTTTTCACTTGTAAGAAACTTACTAAGCTTCAAAATTTATATCTAAAGAATATTCCCAGAGGCTCGAGTATATTCAAATACCTTGAGTTGGACAAAATTATCACCATTTTGTCAAATGTATATAAGTTGTTAGATTAAAAATACTTAAATAAACTACCTTCTTATTACTAATACCACTCAATCTCAGAATTCAACAAAGATTTCATGATCAGTCTCAGTCACTGGTATTGTTAGTACACTTGAGAAAATTCACTCCATTATAATTTGCTCAGAGGTTTTGTCTCAGGAGCAAACATTTCCAGTCCACCGGAATTTGTATGTTGCAAAGTCTTATCAAAGCTTGAGAGAATAATTATATCTCCTTGGATATGAAGGTATTAATTACATTACTTATAATAATAGTAATAGAAAATAATGATGATCTTAACTACAATTTTTTATTTTGAATGCTTATATATACTAAGGCTTGTGTTTAGTGCTTTTTGGGTATTATCTCTTTTATTTGAATCCTTACAGTGCATTATTTGTTAATACTATTATTAATTTGTTTAGCAAATATTCATTGAGTGCCTACATACCTCACAATCTCAAGGGATGGGAATTTGCCCTTCATAAAGCAAATGTTTTTGAGTGAGTTAACATTATCAATTCAAGAGTTTAAATTTTGTTGTTTATTTATCATTAGGCTCCTGAAGCTATCAAAGGTTAGATAAGTTATCCAAGGTTGCAAATGGTGTGTGGTTTCTAGTGTCCTCCTGTTTCAGATGTGTTAAGGATCACCTTAGTGATCCTTAGTTACAATTAATATGGATAATTTTTTTTCCCCTTTGGAGTGTGTGTAAATAGTAAAATCAAAAAAGTATGCTCTATATGTCATAGCCCCTCCCATATTCTTATATTTATGAACTAACTTTTGCCTTTTCTTTTTTCTTGATTTTTATATAGTCAAGATACTTGAATATTAATTGCTAATGGGCTAAATATTAATTTTTGTTTTATTCTATACCTTTTGTTCTATGAAATTATTTTTGAAATCATGACTGATACAAGCCTTTCAAATTTGAATATTGAGATGAACACATGCTTTTCTCTTTCCTTTAAAGTGTTAAGTTGAGTCACACTAATTATTTTTCTAAAGTCAAACTGTCTTTGCTTTGGATGTATCACTACCAAATAATTCAGCTCATATCTCCTAAGTATAAGAATATTATCCTGCAACCACAATGCCATGTTATCAGACCTTAGAGAACTACCAATAATTCCATAACATCAAACAGTATCTAGTTTAGAATTTTTCACATTGTTGCAAAATGTTTCTCTCCCCTTAAGTCAAGGGCAACTCAAGATTCTTACATTATCCTTAATTGCTATCTTTTTCAATCTAGAAAGTATTTTTCTTGTTTTCATTTTCTTTATCTTTAGTTTTGTTATTAGTATCCAATGCTGAAGACATTGAGAATTTAAAATGCATTTTTAATCATGATTCAAACTCACACCCTAGGCCAGAGTCAACGTCCATACTATAATTGTTAGGCAGAGTTTTTCCAGTTCTTTCCTTTAAAGACACATTAGCCGTGTTTGATTCCAAGCGTGGGTGTGTGCATATAAGTCGCTTCAGTCATGTCCAACTCTTTGCAACCCTGTGGACTGCAGCCCGCCAGGCTCTTCTGTCCTTGGGATTCTCCAGCCAAGAATACTGGAGTGAGTTGCCATGTCTTTCTCTAGGGGATCTTCTCCACTCAGGGATCAAACCCCAATCTCTTACATCTCCTGGATTGGTAGGCAGGTTCTTTACCACTAGCACCAACTGGGAAGCCCTTGACTCCAAGATTTATATAGAAAGTACTTTTGCAGGTCATTTTGATAATGGATCTAACTAAAGACTCATTGGCTGTGTCTCTGAGGACATTCAAATTGCAGCTCCTAATGCCTAAATCCAATGTTGATGATCACGTGAGACTTTTGGCTTCATCTTGTGATACCAAGGTTTCAGTACCCTCTTCTTTGATGAAGATTTCATGATTTTTCATCTTTGGTTTGCATTCAACCAGATAATTTTTTACATATAAATATTTTAATCCAATATTTCATTGTGCTTATAGTATGGAAAGATACTGATTCATCACTATAGTCTGCCATTTTTTTGGTAAATTCTATTTTCTGTTTTATTAAACATTCAGTTCAGTTCAGTCGCTCAGTTGTGTCCGACTCTTGGTGACCCTATGAATTGCAGCACACCAGGCCTCCCTGTCCATCACCAACTCGCAGAGTTTGCCCAAACTCATGTCCGTTGAGTCAGTGATGCCATCCAGCCATCTCATCCTCTGTCGTCCCCTTCTCCTCCTGCCCCCAATCCTTCCCAGCATTAGGGTCTTTTCCAATGAGTCAACTCTTCTCATGAGGTGGCCAAAGTATTGGAGTTTCAGCTTCAACATCAGTCCTTCCAATGAACACCCAGGAGTGATCTTCTTTAGGATTGACTGGTTGGATCTCCTTGCAGTCCATGGGACTCTCAAGAGTCTTCTCCAACACCACAGTTCAAAAGCATCAATTCTTCAGCACTCAGCTTTCTTCACTGTCCAACTCTCACATCCATACATGACCACTGGAAAAACCATAGCCTCGACTAGACAGACCTTTGTTGGCAAAGTAATGTCTCTGCTTTTTAATATGCTATCTAGGTTGGTCATAACTTTCCTTCCAAGCAGTAAGCATCTTTTAATTTCATGGCTGAAATCACCATCAGCAGTGATTTTGAAGCCCCAAAAAGTAAAGTCTGACGCAGTTTCCACTGTTTCCCCATCTATTTCCCATGAAGTGATGGGACTAGATGCCATGATCTTAGTTTTTTGAATGTTGAGCTTTAAGCCAACTTTTTCACTCTCCTCTTTCGCTTTCATCAGGAGGCTCTTTAGTTCTTCTTCACTTTCTGCCCTAAGGATGGTGTCATCTGCATATCTGAGGTTATTGATATTTCTCCCGGAAATCTTGATTCCAGCTTGTGCTCCTTCCAGCCCAGCATTTCTCATGACATACTCTGTATATAAGTTAAATAAGCAGGGTGACAATATACAGCCTTGACGTACTCCTTTTCGTATTTGGAACCAGTCTGTTGTTCCATGTCCAGTTCTAACTGTTGCTTCCTGACCTGCATACAGGTTTCTCAAGAGATAGGTCAGGTGGTCTGGTATTCCCATTTCTTTCAGAATTTTCCACAGTTTATTGTGATCCACACAGTCAAACATTACATGTATGAATACAAATGGGCGTTTTTTTGTAAAATAATATTTTTAAGTGCAAAGAGAAACTCATAGGTTAAATGAGATGAAAAGATAATCTGTTAGGCAACAAGTGCATCATATAAACACTTAAATACTTCTGTGTCAATGTCCATGTAGAAAATAATTAGTTCTTTGGTTTAGTCTTCCTTATATTAAAAATATTAACCTGTACTGTGATTTTAAATTTCAATATTTGTATGCTATACATATTTACATATGCATTCATACATGTCTGTTAACTTCTTTTCATCCTAATCATCATGGATTTAAAGTAATGTTTACCTTATTGAGAGTCCATCCAAAAATCATAACATACTTCCACTTGATTGGGCTTCCCTGATGTTTCAGACAGTAAAAGAACCTGCCTGAAATGCAGAAGACCCCGGCTTGATCCCTGGGTTGGAAAGATCCCTGGTGAAGGGAGTGGCTACGCACTCCAGTATTCTTGCCTGGAGAATTCCATGTACAGAGGAGCCTGCTGGGCTACAGTCCATGTGGTCACAAAGAGTTGGACATGACTGAGCAACTAACACTTCCACTTGATTAAGAATTTACTATTGAGAGCTTGCCCTAGAGTCTACATTTTCAATAGAAGTGTTCTATAAATTCCCTGTATAAGTTATTTTATATTTTTAGAAGAAAGTAACGATACTAGCAAAGATTTACTGATAATAGAAACTCAGATGGCACATCAGCTTAGAATTTCATCAGATCACTTTCTCATGTGAATAAAGATGAGATCAGTTGTGTCAAAAGAATTGCCTTCATAATTTTATGTATTTCTAAGCACATTACTTTCTATTAAAAGAGGATTTAGCAAATATTCTAAATTCTTTGTTCTCTTAAATTAACAACTGCTTTCTAAATAAGTATTGTGCAGAGGAATGGAAATGATATTCTTAACTAAAGGAAATAAAACCTGCCTTAAGGACAGACATGTGAAGAACAGATCATAGCAAAATACTGAATACATAAAAATATAACTTCACTGCAAAATCCCCAAAGAGTCATTTGAGAAAGAACACCATACGATGTATATGAAAGATTATTTTCTCTAAGGCCTTAGACAAGGTAAAAATAAAAAGTAGAGTAGCTAAGATAAATAGTACATAAACCAATCCATGGAAGTGATAAATAACTTAAAGTACAGGACCCGTTATGTCATAGGGAAAATAAAACAAACAAAAAGAACAGGGATCACATGAGCAAAACTTATCCAAGCGCTTTTACTAGCTGAAATTGCTCTCTGCTGACTGGCCATCAATCTGCTTCCCAAATGAAATGTCCCACTCTTCTCACAGTCGACAAATATGCTTTATGAGGAATCATTAGTCTTGAAAATGATACAGTATTTATTTAAGCTCTGAATGTAAGAAAAGGGACAGATGGCATCCCACCTCATTCCGTCTCTAATTCTAAAATTGGATTCTAGAAAACAAAACTGCTCATACCAGCTATCACAATTCTATCTGTATTTTTGAAGAAAGCAGTTTGCAGTAGACCATTTTTTTCTTTGAAGTAATTTTATGGTAGAAAGTTCTATACAGACACAAATATGTAAGACTATAGGAAAAGTTATAAACAGTAGATATTTCACACACATTTCAAGATGTCTTCAAATGGTATGAAATAATTCTAAGCTACTCAAAATTATATTTCTTCAGAAAAGTAAACCATGGTGCTTTAAATTAAAATAAACTTCTTACTGAAAGCATGACCAGACTCCTTTTTTAAATCCTAGAGGCTGGTTATGTACTTATGGAAATATTAACTCAGTGGATCCACTTTATGAATAACTTTTTTAAAAAAGTTAATAATTATACTAGATAATTTAAATTTTTACAGATGACTTTTAGAGACTGTGTAAAGACATAAAACTTATGTCTTAATCAAAAGTGTGATATTAAAATTCTCCATTTCTTCCATGAGAATATTTTAATCACCAAACTGCTCTTACTAAGTTCTCATGGGATCTGCCTTTTTATTTTTTTTTAATTTACCTTTGTCTCTCAACCTTTAAAATAATAATTTTTAAGACTGATCCAATTATAAAATGCAGTTCATTAAAATAGTAAGGCCAATATTAAAAATTTTCTTTCCTAATATATGTCTTAAAATTATGTTAAACTTTAGGCATAAGCATTATGCAAATCTTGTACATGGTGTTAATGTACAGTGTAATGACCAATACGCTTTTCTTTTAACAATTTTTAATAGTAAATATTTATGTGATCATGGGATGAATTGCCTTAAGTCCATAGAGAAATTTATAGTCGTGTCCTGTATCACTTTTGTCCACCTATGATGTCATTTATTTATTTTTAAGTATTTACTGAACAGATCTATGGGCTATGTTTGTTCTTAACACTGGGGCTACAAAAAGGAGAAAGCTCATGGTCAAAACTGGGGAGACAAGCCATCATGGTAACTCTGAGTGCCTTGTTCTCCTAAAACAGAGTCTATTACAGTCTTAAGGAGTCCACCAAGGGTCTGCAGAGAATGTGGACCTGTGTGTGTGCTATGTTGTTTCAGTCGTACCCAACTCTTTGTGACCCTATGCACTGTAGCCTGCTAGGCTCCTATGTCCATGGGATTCTCCAGGTAAGAATACTGGAGTGAGTTACCATGCCCTCCTCCAGGGGGAACTTCTGCTGAGACTAAAATACCTTATTCTAATAATATGTCTGTGAGTATATGTGTGTGTGTGTTTTAGTGCTCTAAATTATAATTCTAAAGTGAAATGCTGGAAGGAAAGCTTCTCTAGGAAATAAAGCAACTGTGCAGTGTATATGATGATACTAATGGACTAAGATTGAACATTAGGCAGCATTATTTACGTGTAGACTACTCTAAGTGCTTGTAATTAAGAACTGATAGTAGGGATGGGATAGGGAGGGAGGTGGGAGGGGGGTTCAGGATGGGGAACACATGTAAACCCATGGCTGATTCATGTCAATGTATGGCAAAAACCACTACAATATTGTAAAGTAATTAGCCCCCAACTAAAATAAATAAATTTATTAAAAAAAAAAAAAACACAACTCAACATTCAGGAAGCTAAAAAAAAAAAAAAGAATTGATAGTAAAAAATATATATTGGTGGGATTTCAATAACACTCCTACCCATTCCTCTCCATTATCACAACTGCCAAAACCTTTTTTTGACTATGCCAAAGACTTTGACTGTGTGGATCACAACAAACTCTGGAAAATTCTTGAAGAGATGGGAACACCAGACCACCTGACCTGCCTCTTGAGAAATCTGTATGCAGTTCAAGAAGCAACAGTTAGAACTGGACATGGAACAACAGACTGGTTCCAAATAGGAAAAGGAGTACGTCAAGGCTGTATATTGTCACCCTGCTTATTTAACTTATATGCAGAGTACATCATGTGAAATACTCGACTGGGTGAAGCACAAGCTGAAAACGAGATTACTGGGAGAAATAGCAATACCTCAGATATGCAGATGACACCACACTTATGGTAGAAAGTGAAGAACTGAAGAACCTCTTGATGAAAGTGAAAGAGGAGAGTGAAAAAGTTGGCTTCAAGCTCAACATTCAGAAAACTAAGATTGTGACATCTACTCCCATCAATTCATGAAAAATAGAGAGAGAAACAATGGAAACAGTGGCAGACTTTATTTTGGGGGGCTTCAAAATCTCTGCGGATGGTGACTGCAGCCATGAAATTCAAAGACGTTTGCTCCTTGGAAGGAAAGCTATGACAAACATACACAGCATATTAAAAAGCAGAGACATTACTTTGCCAACAAAGGTCCGTCTAGTCAAAGCGTTGGTTTTTCCCATAGACATGTATGAATGTGAGAGTTGGACTATAAAGAAAGCTGAGCACTGAAGAATTGATGCTTTTGAACTGTGGAGTTGGAGAAGACTCTTGAGAGTCCCTTGGACTGCAAGGAGATCAAACTAGTCAATCCTAAAGGAAATCAGTCCTGAATATTCATTGGAAGGACTGATGCTGAAGCTGAAACTCCAATCCTTCGGCCACCTGATGCGAAGAACAGTCTCATTTGTAAAGAACCTGATCCTGGGAAAGATTGAGAGCAGGAGAAGAAGGGGTCAACAGAGGATGAGATGGTTGGATGGCATCACCGACTCAATGGACATGAGTTTGAGTAAATTAGGGGAGTTGGTGATGGACAGGGAAGCCGGGGGTTCTGCAGTCCATGGGGTCGCAAAGAGTCAGACACAACTGAGCAACTGAACTGAGCTGTTCACAACTGCTAAGTTTAGTAAATGTCTCCTTTTTTGTTTTGCTTGTGTTTTATTTATTTTTACTTTTAAGCTTCTGTAATAAAATTTAATGTGAATTTGTTAGGAAACTAAAAACATATACTTTTAGCTGTCATGTTATACTATGAAAAGTTACATAACAATTTTTACCTTGAACTAAGACATTTCTGTACACTAAAGCAATATACTTCAGAATTTCATAGATGGATTATGGACTGTGAAGGTAGAAATCTAAACAAATCTAATGATGCTTCTTCTCTTAGTCATCTATTATCACTTATTTATAATTTTGTTCATTAATGCATTAAAATAAACTTCACTGACTACTGTTGTCAGTGTGTTACGTCAGATGAATGGACAAACAGGCAAAGCCTTGATACATACATCAGGATTTTCTAATTTGCATAAATTGCAGTTTGGATCTGGTGTCAAATATGCCATGCAGTCTCCCTTTATCGTACCGCTTGTTTTTGTTTTGGCTTTGAGCACATGATGAAGAGAAAGACTTGGAAGCAAAAAAAAATCTTACTAGGGTATTCCTCATGAGGCTTTTCTTGTAACCAGAATGTGTTGGAATTATACCTATTGTGTGACATAATATAGACATATTATAATATCAAGGCCTCCCAAGAATTGCTCTCAAAATGTTTCAATTTGGTGGGTTGGTCAAAAATCAGATTTTAAAAATTAATTCAAATTAGAAATGATAAATATATCCCTGAGAGTCATGCCAATTAAAATAAATAAATGTTAATTTGCAATTCTTTCTTGTTGACAAGGAAAATCATGCATCTTTTTCACATTCTAATAGCCTGTATTACCTCCCACCCCTACCTCCACCCAGGAAAGACTGTATTCAGAACATATGGCTAGTGAACTAAAGTGTTATAAACATTATAGATTTATCAATGATTTAAAACCATTACCATAAAAATGTTTCATTTGTTATAGGATATAAATTTCTCTGAACTTATAATAATTGTATAGATTTTAAGCTGAATAAGAACTTATTGTTTATTTGCCTAATCACCTTATTTTTTACTGGAGGCAATTGAAGAATTAAAGTTTGACTTGTGCTGGGTCACAAAGCTAATTAATGGCCCAGAGCAGGAGGTGTTGCCAGGATACTCTACTCCTAATCAAGTATTCAAATAAAGAGCACCCTGTATCATATAATAGAAAGTTCATCCCACATATATTTGGCCAATTATGACAAAGGAGCCAGGAATATACAATCAGGAAAGGACAATCTCTTCACTAAACAATGTTAGGAAAATTAGACAGTCACACGCAAAAGAATCAAACTGGACCACTATCTAACATCATATACAAAAAATAATTCATAATGAATTAAACACTTGAATGTAACCCTGAAGCTATAAATCTCCTAGAAGAAAATATAGATAGTAATCTCCTTGATATTAATCTTGGTGATGAGTTTTTGGATTTGATACCAAGTGTAAAGGTAACAAAAGCAAAACTAAACAGTGCAACTACATGAAACTAAAATACTTCTGCATAGCAAAAGAAACCATCAACAAAATGAAAAGGCAAAAGACTGAATGGGAGAAAAAATATTTTCAAATCATATATTTTATAAGTGTTTAATATTTAAAATATATAAAGAGTGTATGCAACTCAATATCAAAACAATTTAATTTAAAAAATGGGCAGAGAATCTGAATAGACAGTCTTCCAAAAAAAAAAGATATGCAGATGGACAATAGGTACATGAAAAGGTACTCAACAACATTAACTGTAAAATGAAATGCAAATCAAAACCGCAGTGAGATATCACCTCACACCTAGAATGGGTATTATCAAAAAGACAAAAAATAATAAGTTTTGGTGAGAATGTGGAGAAAAGGAAAACTTGTGCACTGTTGGTGGAAATGTAAATTAGTGTAGGCATTATGGAAACAGAAAGGAAGTTCCTCAAGAAATTAAAAATAGAATTACCATATGATCCAACCATTCTGCTTCTAATGTTTATCTGAAGAAAATGAAGATATCTTTAACTTAAAGATATATGCACCCCAGGTCCATTGCCACATTATTTACAGTAGCCAAAAGAAAAAAAAACAAAAAAACAACCTAAGTGTCCAGAAAGGATAACAAGCTATTATCTGTTTGTCTATGTATTTATCTATCAATATAGATTTATTACAGATCCCTGGGTTGAGATCTACATTATTTTTATAATGTATTTTATAAAATAGATTTATTGTAGATCCCTGGGTTGGGAAGGTCCCCCGGAGAAGGGAAAGGCTATCCACTCCAGTATTCTGGCCTAGAGAATTTCATGGACTCTATAGCCCAATGGGTCACAAAGGGTCGGTCACTACTGAGTGACTTTTTTTTTATAGATTTATAGTGGGATATTATTCAGCCATAAAAACGAATGTAATCTTGCCATTTGTGAAAAGATGAGTGGACCTTGAGGGCATTCCTTTAAGTGAAATAAGGTAGACAGAGAAAAACAAATGACATATGGTCTCATATATGAAATCTAATATATATATATATATAGATAGATAGATAGATAGATATAGATATATATAGATATATGAACAAACACATAAATACAGAGAACAGGTTAGTAGCTACCAGAGGCACAGATGGGAGGTGGGCAAGATAGGTGAAGGGAATCAAAGGTACAAACTTCCAATCTTCCAGTGATAAAATAAAAAAACCCTGGGATGTAATATATAGCATGGAGAATATATGCATACCAATATATAGCTAATAATATTTTATTACAAATTTGAAAGTTGCTGGAAGAATAGATCTCAAAATTTCTCATTATAAGAAAAAAAATTCTGTAGCTATATTTGGTAACAGATGTCAACTAAACTTACTGTATGATGATATTGCAATATATACAAATATTGAATCTTTTTGTCATACACCTAAAAGTAAAATAATATTCTATTTTAATGACATATGCTGTGAAGAAGCTTTTTAGTTTGATGTTACACTGTTTATTTTGCTTTTGTTGCCTTTGCTTTCGATTTCAAATAGAGTTATTTTTCATTCTTTAAAAATTTGCTGTTAACATAAGAAATCAAATATAAATTAAAAGATTTCCTTTTTCAAACAATGCATCACATTACAAACAATATATTCTACTGGCAGCCTGTTAAATGAATCTCTTTCCATATGGTGCTATGTTGGTTTTTGTGAATTCAGATCAAGTCTTAAGTAGTTATGTAACTCAACCTGCAAAAGCAGCAGGCATGTCCTTATTCAGTAAGATTCAAAATATTTTATGAGTGAGATATTAATGATTTATTAGTGCAGTTAGGGTCTGCACTAACATGCAATACCACTTTCTTCATCAAGGGATAGTAAGTATAGGACCCAAGTTTTGCTCCTAACTTCTCCTTCTCTACTTTCTCCCTGACCCAAGCTCTTGACAACATCACTAGTCAGCCTTGGCCCCTTTTTCACTTAGTCTGGATGTAGCCTCACACTCCTTGGCCACCTAGTGCTCCAGGAAATCCCTAAAAATGAAATGGAGTTAGCAAACGAAGTGAAATTTGTTTAGCCTCCTGGTCCTAGTCCCTTTTACTTACTCTCTGATAGTTACCTTCTTTTTCCCCACCTCATCTCTGTTTATCTTGAAACCACAAAAACAAATTAATAGCTTGAACCTAGAATGTACAGACATAAATTAATATTTTTTTGACATGAGGATATCACAGAATTCCACTGAGATAAAGCATGGCAATACAATCTTGAATTTCTTGGTTCTTTTTGCTGGTTTCATTATGTCTTCATTTATCTTGTGACCAGTGATATGGCAACCAATTAATCTCCTCTTCCCTTCTGTAAAACAAAACAATGTCAGGTATAATGAGGCACAATCTATGGGATTATTGTTGCAGAAGCCCAAAGTCTCTTAAGACCTGAGTGTGAACTGGGTTATGGTACACAGTACAGGTTGTTGTTGTTTTCGTTTAGTCACTAAGTTGTGTCCAACTCTTTGTAGCTCCATGGACTGTAGCCTGCCAGGACCCTCTGTCCTTGGAATTCTCCAGGCAAGAATACTCGAGTGGGTAGCCATTCCCTTCTCCAGAGGATCTTCCCAACCCAGGGAGCAAACCCAGGTCTCCTGCATTGCAGGCAGATTTTTTACCATCTGAGCCACCAGGGAAGCCCATTTTCAAAAGTAAGCCTAGCTTTGTTGAAGCCCAGATCTGGAATCCACAGGTGAGGAGCAGATAGGGTTGGAGGAGTGTCCTCAGGTGGAAGCAGCATTACAAAGGTTATATAAGGAGCTTTATAATCAGAAGACATCAAGCATGGGCGTTTGGTATGAAGAGGCTGCCTGCCCCTGGATATTCTCTTCTAGAGACCTATTTACCTATCAACAGTGTCAATTTCAGGTATCTTGGGATTCTGCAACAACTCTCCCAAGTGTCAGGCAGGCAGGAATCATGGTCTATTTGCCTGTACACATCCATAATTGCTTCCTTGCCAACACTTAATAAGAAATAAGAGGCAGCCCTTGTTGTATCTGCATGGTCCTCTGACATTTAGACTTCTGCTGAAAGGGAGGTGGTTATTGGAACTTGACTTTCCTCCTCTCAGTTGCAGTCTTATTTAGAATTAACCTCAATTTCAAATTCATTAATGAGCTTGGTGATGCAGTCAGTCAAAACATTTCCCTGGAAAGCTGTCAGTGTTAACCATCAGTAATAAAACCATTGTCACCTTGGCATTCCTTAGTAAGTGTGAAGCTCACAATCATCTCCCTGCTTGTTAAAATGATATCCTTGCGTTATTTAGCATTTTATTGAGAAAATGCTAGCAGTCATTCATAGTTTTCAATCTTCTCTTGATAACTGACATCATCAGAAGCATTATGTTCTTCCTGCTGCTGCTGAGCTAAGTCGCTTCAGTCGTGTCCGACTCTGTGCGACCCCATAGACAGCAGCCCATCAGGCTCCGCCGTCCCTGGGATTCTCCAGGCAAGAACACTGGAGTGGGTTGCCATTTCCTTCTCCAATGCATGAAAGTGAAAAGTGAAAGTGAAGCCGCTCAGTCGTGTCCCACTCTTCGCGACCCCATGGACTACAGCCTACCAGGCTCCTCCGTCCATGGGATTTTCCAGGCAAGAGTACTGGAGTGGGGTGCCATTGCCTTCTCCCGTGTTCTTCCTAAGAGTTGTGAATTTCGATTCAGCCAAAGTGCTTCTCCTGCCCTTTAAGAGCCAATTTGGATAAGGTTAGTGAAGTACCTTTTATTACTCTGTCATGTAAGGGGCTCCACCTTGAAATGCACTATCTTTTGGACAAGTCCATATGTTTCCTGTTTGTTTCCTTGTATAAGATATAAATGGAGATACCAACAATATCAGTGGTGGCTCCAGGATGGGTTTTAGAAAAGAACGGGTACAACCATTCTGTGTGGAGAGGGCTGGTACTGAGTGTATTCCTGAGCATCTTACAGGTTGAGGGCATCTCTTATATCAGAACTTGCATCAGTTCCCTATCACATCTAGTACCTTGTTGTCATAGCAAACTGACATCAAGGAATGAACAGAACAGGTTTGGCAAATGCTGCAGTCAATGGAGCTCTTCCAGACCGGCTTGTAGTGAACAGAGCAGCAATTTAGAGCTAGGAAGGTGATGTATGTCATTAGGGAACAAGAACCAAATTTTAATAATTTGAGATATTTTGTGTCTTCCAAGATAATCCCCCCTACTTGCAATTTAAAAGTCTTAGCGATGGAATACAGCTCCTCATTCCTCCTTCTATACTCCTCTGCTCTCTCTACATTTTTTCTCATTCTAGTCTTAATATAGATGCTAGACCACATAACAAAAAGTTTAGACAACTAGATACTAGATTAGATGGGGGTGGGGGGGAAGTTTTGCTAAACCCAGGAACTGATTCTTCAGTGTGGTTTACAATTTTGGCAAATACTACATCTTAACTTAAAATGGATATTTATATCCTTCAGGAAGATAAATGATACAAGAAACGTATTATTTTAGAGTACATTGTCCTCAGGCACCCCACCAAGCACCCCTGTCCTCATGAGCAAAAGCAGTTTTCTACAGAGTGTGTGTATGCATCCTCAGTTGCTCAATCCTGTCGAAACTCTTCGTGACCTCCTGAACTGTAGCCTCTAGGCTTCTCTGTCTATGGGATTTCCCAGGCAAGAATACTGGAGTGGATTGCCATTTCCTCCTGCATGGGTCTTTCCCAACCCAGGGTTGGAACCCATGTCTCCTGCATTGGCAGGCAGATTCTTTATCACTGAGGACCTGGCAGTCCAGCTCTATCTAAGCTGCCTCTTTCTGTTTATGGCTCCAAGCCCTTCCTTTCCACAAAATACACAACGTGATGCGAAAGCTCAGACCAGGGAGAGTGTGTCAATTCTTCGGACAAGACAATGTACAAGAATACATTTTACCAAAGGACTAAGATGATTCCTGGCCAAAACTGTGCAATTAGGTCAAACGGTTGATATTTTTTCTGGTCCTGATCTTCTCGGATGTGGCATTGGCAGCTCCTCTTGAGTTTCACTAGCTTCCTAAGACTCAAGACTCTCTTTGTCTTTCTTGAGCCACTCCTAAGTTTGAATCTAGACTTTGCTACAGGTTCTGTTAATCATACTTCATGGCTGAGGATTCCCCAGCCAAAACGAAATGACTGATCCTCAGATCAGTGTGACAAATTAATGACTTTTTTCATTCCTAACATCATCCCTACTTCTTCTTCTTAATTCACCCCACCGAATTAATTAGGATCTAAACTTTATGTGAGAAGGAATAGGTATTTATCAAATCAAGAAAACTGTTAATGTGACTGCATTCTATGCCAGCATCTTGTCATTCATCACAGACAATAATTCTTCAGGAAAAGAGTAATCACTTCTTTTTTCATATTTTTAGTATGAAAGCTAAGGCTATCTCCCAGGCAATTTTAGAGTTTATGTGAAATGTATTTAAAATTAGAAAACAAAATTGAAAGGGGAAATAACTACATTCTTATTACTGTCATCAAAATAATAACATTTTTAGATATATAATGTAATGACCCTAGATTATTGCAAGCTACTTTGGTTGAGCTGCCTGTAAAAATATGGAATGCATTTGACAATGTTGATTTCATATTTCTGGTAATATTTTGTGGCCATCTGCCAGAATTCAAGCTTCTACAAGCAAAAGTATTTTGTGTTTCTCAAGATCAACAAAGTATCTTTGCTTTAGGGAGAGTCTAATCCTCCTTGTGGAAACTGGCTATACAAATTATCTTATTTTGGTGATGTAACCTCTCTAAATGATTTTGTTTGTTTCACAGTGCCAATTTCATGCAGTCTAAGTTTAACCAATGGGTGAGTTCCTTGGTTTTATTTTTGAAATATTACAAAATATTACTAAACAATTTTATCAAATCACATACTGCCAAAGAAGGTAAAATATATCTTTTTGATATATTTTCCTACCAATGGATATTAATTTATGTTCTCTAACTTGTCACTTTCAGAGTTGACTAATAATAGTATTGGTTTTTTATTAGTATTAATAAAAATATTAATTTGGGGAAACTGTCATGGACTGAGTGCTTTGTAAGGATTTTGCAAAATTATTGAGATGTCTGTTAGGAGTGAGGAGCAGAGAGAAGCATATATTGGGCCAGAGAAAGAGACTTGGTAATGTTTGGAAGTGTTTGATTACTGTGATTTGAACCAATACGTGACAGAAGACATACATATGCTTCAAGAAAATTCTATGGTTAACTATAGAGTCTTTTGGCTAATGTAAGCTTGAAGAAAAAATGATTATAAATTCATCTTGCAAACAGATATCCATTTGAAAACTCTACAACCAAATACATTTCAGAATTTTTGAAGTTTTAAAGAAAATAAAATATTTAAAGTATTGCAAGGAGGACTTCTCTGGTAATTTAGTGGTTTAGACTTCACGTTCCAAATCCAGGGGGCCTGGGTCCAATTCCTGATGGGGGAATAAGATCATACATGCTGTAACTAAAGATTCCCCATAGTTCAACTAAACAGATCCCACACATGACAATGAAATCCCAAGTGCCACAACTAAGATCAGTCAGTCAGTTCAGTCGCTCAGTTGTGTCTGACTCTTTGTGACCCCATGGACTGCAGCACGCCAGGCTTCCCTGTCCATCACCAACTCCTGGAGCTTGCTCAAACTCATGTCCATCGAGTTGGTGATGCCATCCACCCATCTCATTCTCTGTCATCCCCTTCTACACCTGCCCTCAATCTTTCTCAGTATCAGGATCTTTTCCAATGAGTCTGTTTTTTGCATCATGTGGCCAAAGTATTGGAGTTTCAGCTTCAGCATCAGTCCTTCCATTGAATGTTCAGGACTGATTTCCTTTAGGATGGAAGGGTTGGATCTCTTTGCAGTCCAAGGGACTCTCAAGAGTCTTCTCCAACACCACAGTTCAAAAGCATCAATTTTTTGGTGCTCAGCTTTGTTTATGGTCTAACTCTCACATCCACACATGACTACTGGAAAAACCATAGCTTTGACCAGATGGACCTCTGTTGACAAAGTAATGTCTCTGCTTTTTAATATGCTATCTAGGTTGGTCATAACTTTCCTTCCAAGGAGCAAGCATCTTTGAATTTCAGGGCTGCAGTCACCATCTGCAGTGATTTTGGAGCCCAAGAAAAGAAAATCTGTCACCGTTTCCATTGTTTCTATTTGCATGAAGCGATGGGACCTGATGCCATGATCTTAGTTTTCTGAATGCTGAGCTTAAGCCAACTTTTTCCACTCTCCTCTTCCACTTTCATCAAGTGGCTCTTTAACACTTCTTTGCTTTCTGCCATAAGGGTGGTGTCATCTGCATATCTGAGGTTATTGATATTTCTCCTGGCAATCTTGATTCCAGCTTGTACTTCATCCAGCCCAGCATTTAACATGATTTACTGTGCATATAAGTTATATAAGCAGGATGAAAATATACAGCCTTGACATACTCCTTTCCTGATGTGAAACCAGCCTGTTGTCCCACGTCCAGTTCTAACTCGCTTCTTGACCTGCATACAGATTTCTCAGGAGTCATGTAAGGTGGTCTGGTATTTCCATCTCATTAAGAATTTCCACAGTTTTTTGTGATCTACACAGTCAAAGACTTCGACGTAATCAATAAAGCAGAAGTAGATGTTTTTCTGGAGCCCTCTTGCTTTTTCAATGATCCATTCAATGATGTTGAAATTGGCAATTTGATCTCTGGTCCCTCTGCCTTTTCTAAATCCAGCTTGAACATCTGGAAGTTCATGTACTGTTGAAGCCTGGCTTGGAGAACTTTGAGCATTACTTTGCTAGCGTGTGAGATGAGTGCAATTGTGCGGTAGTTTGAGCATTCTTTGGCATTGCCTTTCTTTGGGATTGGAATGAAAACTGACCTTTTACAGTCCTGTGGTCACTGCTGAGTTTTCCAAATTCACTGCCATATTGAGTGAAGCACTTTCACAGCATCATCCTTTAGGATTTGAAAAAGCTCAACTGGAATTCCATCACCTCCACTAGCTTTGTTCGTAGTGATGTTTCCTAAGGCCCACTTGACTTTGTATTCCTGAATGTCTGCTTCTAGGTGAGTGACCACACCATCATGGTTATCTGAGTCATGAAGATCTTTTTTGTATAGTTCTTCTGTGTATTCTTGCCAACTCTTCTTAATATCTTCTGCTTCTGTTAGGTCCATACCATTTCTGTCTTTTATTGTGCCCATCTTTGCATGAAATGTTCCCTTGCCATCTCTAATTTTCTTGAAGAGATCTCTAGTCCTCTAGTCTTTACCATTCTATTGTTTGCCTCCATTTCTTTGCGTAGATCAGTGAGGAAGACTTTCTTGTCTCTCTTTGCTGTTCTTTGCAACTCTGCATTCAAATGGGTATACCTTTCATTTTCTCCTTTGCCTTTAGCTTCTACATAGCTTCTACATAGCCATATATATATACATATATATATACGTATATATATATATGTATATATATATATGTATATATATATATATATATATTTAAGTTCTGGAAGGAAATATGAGTGATAATTCAGCCTTATCATAGTATTGGACTATCAATGTATAACAACAAAAATTAAAATCATAAGGGAAAACATTTGACAATAAGAATTTTTAAAACTTTCTTTTGGCAAAATGGCTTAAAATTACCTTAAAAATCTGTTTGATATATAGAGATACATAGATATAGTGACAAAGGGTTAATATATTCCAACATGATGCACTTCCTCCTCCAGGTCTTTGTGCCTTTTCCTACTCCATGAGGTATTCTTCTTTCTTCTTCACCTGGCTGATTCCCATTTACTCTTCAATCTCAATGTAAGCCTTCCTTTCTTGTGTGGTCTTTTCTGACAGACTGATTCTCTGATGTCTCTCACCATACTTTCTGTGTCAAGGAATCATTTACCAACCTGCTGTGTTTTCAGTGTCTCTCATGTTTTTTACACTTGAAGCACCATAGGCTTGAAGCGCCATGTTTTATATTCACAGTGGCATTTGCAGCTCCTAACACATATTATCTAGCATATGTGCTGTTCGTAGTCGTTCACTCATGTCCAACTCTGTGATGCCATAGACTGCAGCCTGCCACACTGCTAAGTCTGGGGATTCTCCAGGCAAGAATACTGAAGTGGGTTGCCATGCCCTCCTCCAGGGGATCTTCCCAACCCAGGGATCAAACCCAGGTCTCCCACATTGCAGGTAGATTCTTTACTGTCTGAGACACCAGAGAAGCCCAAGAATACTGGAGTGGGTATCCTATCCCTTCTCCAGAAGATCTTCCTGACCCAGCAATCGAACTGGGGTCTCCTGCATTGCAGGTGGATTCTTTACCAGCAGAGCTATCAGGAAGCCCTAGCTAGTATATAGTAGGTCTCAATAAATATTATTTGCCATTGACATCAATGATTTCTTTAAAAGCTTATTATAAAACTACTAGATGAACAAGCAATTCAAAAAGAACAACATGCACAGAAGTAGCCAAACACGAAAATGAGTGATAGTTCAATAACAATCAAAAAAATATAAGTTAATTAATTCAAGTATGTATCTCTATTTTCTATCATTGTTTATGTATTTTTGTCAAACTGCTTGAGAAAATGAATAATGTTAGCATTGAGGGTATGATGAAACATGTATTTCATAAGCCACTTCTGACGAGATTTCGACTGGTACAGATTTTCCATGAAAAATGCATAGTGTTCACACAGAAATTTATGTTAAGGAAATACTTTGTTTAATTGAGCATAGATGCATATCAAGTGAAACTTTGATAGTAGAGTTTTATAACAGTAAAAAGTTAGAAGTAAACTAAATATTTAAATGTGAGAAATTATTTTAAAAATCTAGGCATAAGCCCTCCAAATATTGCAGTATTACCAATGCAGCTACGAAAACATTCTGTATCTAGAGTTATTGAAATAAATACCATTTTAAGATTAGTTGAAAAGCAGAGTCTCTCTCTATATGTATATATATGGATGTAAGACAGTATGATCCCATTTTTTGGTTAAAAAAATATTCTATAGATGCAAAATATTTAAATATTCTGAAGAAAAATCCTGGAAGAACATACTTACAATATTAAAAGTGTTTATATCTTGACATTTATTAGCATTGCATACTACTAATGCATGGACCTATTATTTCTCTCAGTGCCATAATTTTCATCTAAACATAATGTCCCTAAGACAGATGAGTAAATAGAAAGATAACCAGACAGATCAACAGAAGGGAAATAATGAGAAGTGAAGGTACGGGTTTAGTTTGAGTTCTCACAAAAGTAGAGCTTGAGAGAAAAAATTATATCTGGATGATTAATCCTAGAACCCATCACAGAGGAGGAATTAGGAACAGGAGAATGAAAGTGGGAAGGAGATAAAATCCATTAAAGGCCATGTTATCAATTTGATCACCACATCTGGTAATGAGTTCCTTGATTCCATGGACCTTGAAGGTAAGACTGATAGTATCTTCCATCTGTCAGATGAAAAATCTGACCTTCATTGCTCCCACTGTGCAAACATCTCTCTGTAAAGGTCAGGAACTTAGAGTCAAGCTCTGTCAGGTGGATGTGACTGAGCTCTGCTGTGATGTGCTTAGTTGCTCAGTTGTGGCCAACTCTTTGTGACCCTAAGGACTATAGCCCACCAGGCTCTTCTGCCCATGGGGATTCTCCAAGAAAGAATACTGAATGGATTGCCACGTCCTCCTCCAGGGGATCTTCCCAAGCCAGGGATTGAGCCCAGGTCTCTTGCATTGCAGGCAGTGACTGAGTTACTTAGAAAGAAATAATGAAAAAATATGCAAAAATTGTCATTGTTAATTTTGTAGTGAACACTGCCAGCAGTGAAAATACTAGCAGTAAAATTGGGCTTAAAAGCATTCCTTTTAATAGCAACTGCCAGTTGGGAAAATTTCCTCCACAGTCCACAGCAGTTTTAGCTGTGATTCTGTTTCTGAGGACAGAGATAGAACACACGAGGAAAGCAGCATTCAGTCTTTTTTTTTTTTTTTAATCTATTTATTTATTTTAATTGCAGGCTAATTACTTTACAATATTGTGGTGGGTTTTGCCATACGTTGACATGAATCAGCCATGGGTGTACATGTGTCTTTCATGAGTTTCTAGCTCGGAGAAGGCAATAGCAACCCACTCCAGTACTCTTGCCTGGAAAATCCCACGGACAGAGGAGCCTGATAGGCTGCAGCCCATTGGGTCGTGAAGAATCGGGCATGACTGAGCGACTTCACTTTCCCTTTCCACTTTCATGCACTGGAGAAGGAAATGGCAACCCACTCCAGTGTTCTTGCCTGGAGAATCCCAGGGACGGGGGAGCCTGGTGGGCTGCCCTCTATGGGGTCGCACAGAGTCGGACACGACTGAAACGACTTAGCAGCAGCAGCATGGATTACTGAACACTTCAGGAGAGACTTTGGCCCCATTTCAGAAATGGGATGAAAGAGAAGTTACCTGGTTTGGGGTAGGGCCAGCAATGTAAACCAAGCAAGGGAGTGTCCTGCTGAACATAACTCTACCAGTGAGGTTCTTTCGTGTTCAGAAAATATTTTTAAGTCCTGATTGCTGATAAGGATCTGATAACTGAGATCAACCACCATACCGAGCTTTTTTTTTTTTTTTTGCTGCCATGGGTCTTCCTTGAGGAATGAGGGATCTTTAGTTGCTACGTGAGAACACTTGGTTGGGACATGTGGGATGTAGTACCCTGACCAGGGACAAAATCTGGACCCCTTGCATTGGGTATGCGGAGTCTTAGTCACTGGACCACCAGGGAAATCTCCTGAGGATATTTTTAAATTTAGGATTAAAGGATAGGGATGTTTTAAGTGCTAGATACTTCTGTTTGGAATGCTGAGGTGATAGTCCGGGGTCTTGTTACAATTATGTTTCTCTCAGCAATGCCTCACCAACTCCATCAATTTTTCCCTTCTTAGAATAGAGGAAAGTAGAATTTGCAAGAATCATTTAGGCATGCATTCAAGAAAGTATATGTATAAAGTCATTAAATGTTTTTAATCAAGATTTCTTTTGAACATAGCATTGAGATCTCATTTGTTCAGTTGTGGACAGTAAAGTGTGCTTATGTAGTGATTAAATACACTTACAGTGAAGAGCAGATTTATTTGCATATAGAAAATGTGAACAGACACAAATGGGAAAGATAGTGTTATATGTGAGATCATTTGCACATACTGATGAATGAATCTGAGGTTTAAAAAATGAATTAATCTTATCAGGCCCATGCTTTAAGGATTGAAGAAATTAATATCATTGTAGTTCTGATTAAACTAGAAGTATTCTAAAACGTAACTAATTGCTTTTTCCAAATGAAGAACAATGAGAAAGTAAGTGCTGTTTTTTCTTTCTTTCTAATTAAGGCATCAGTTCAGTTCAGTCACTCAGTCATGTCCGACTCTTTGTGACCCCATGAATAGCAGCACGCCAGGCCTCCCTGTCCACCACCAACTCCCGGAGTCCACCCAAACCCATGTCCATTGAGTCGGTGATGCCATCCAACCATCCCATCCTCTGTTGTCCCCTTCTCCTCCTGCCCTCAATCTTTCCCAGCTTCAGGGTCTTTTCCAATGAGTCAGCTCTTCGCATCAGGTGGCCAAAGTATTGGAGTTTCAGCTTCAACATCAGTCCTTCCAATGAACACCCAGGACTGATCTTCTTTAGGATGAACTGGTTGGATCTCCTTGCAGTCCAAGGGACTCTCAAGAGTCTTCTCCAACACCACAGTTCAAAAGCATCAATTCTTCGGCACTCAGCTTTCTTTATACTCCAACTCTCACATCCATACATGACCACTGGAAAAACCATAGCCTTGACTAAACAGACCTTTGTTGGCAAAGTAATGTCTCTGCTTTTTAATATGCTATCTAGGTTGGTCATAACCTTCCTTCCAAGGAGAAAGCGTCTTTTAATTTCATGGCTGCAATCACCATCAGCAGTGACTTTGGAGCCCAAAAAAATAAAGTCTGACACTGTTTCCACTGTTTCCCCATCTATTTTCCATGGAGTGATGGGACCAGATGCCATGATCTTAGTTTTCTGAACGTTGAGCTTTAAGCCAACTTTTCCGCTCTCCTCTTTCACTTTCATCAAGAGACTCTTTAGTTCTTCTTCACTTTCTGCCATAAGGGTGGTGTCATCTGCATATCTGAGGTTATTGATATTTCTCCCGGCAATCTTGATTCCAGCTTGTGCTTCTTCCAGCCCAGTGTTTCTCATGATGTACTCTGCATATAAGTTGAATAAGCAGGGTGACAATATACAGCCTTGACGTACTCCTTTTCGTATTTGGAACCAGTCTGTTGTTCCATGTCCAGTTCTAACTCTTGCTTCCTGACCTGCATACAGGTTTCTCAAGAGACAGGTCAGATGGTCTGGTATTCCCATCTCTTTCAGAATTTTCCACAGTTTATTGTGATCCACACAGTCAAAGGCTTTGGCATAGTCAATAAAGCAGAAATAGATGTTTTTCTGGAACTCTCTTGCTTTTTCGATGATCCAGCAGATGTTGGCGATTTGATTTCTGGTTCCTCTGCCTTTTCTAAAACCAGCTTGAATATCTGGAAGTTCACGGTTCACGTATTGCTGAAGCCTGGCTTCGAGAATTTTGAGCATTACTTTACTAGCGTGTCAGCTGAGTGCAATTGTGCAGTAGTTTGAGCATTCTTTGGCATTGCCTTTCTTTGGGATTGGAATGAAAACTGACCTTTTCTAGTCCTGTGGCCACTGCTGAGTTTTCCAGATTTGTTGGCATATTGAGTGCAGCACTTTCACAGCATCATCTCTCAGGATTTGAAATAGCTCAACTGGAATTCCATCTCCTCCACTAGCTTTATTCGTAGTGTTGTTTTCTAAGGCCCACTTGACTTCACATTCCAGGATGTCTGGCTCTAGGTGAGTGATCACACCATCGTGATTATCTGGGTTGTGAAGATCTTTTTTGTACAGGTCTTCTGTGTATTCTTGCCGCCTCTTCTTAATATCTTCTGCTTCTGTTAGGTTTCAATTATTTTACATTTCATTCTGCTTTGTTCAGTTAATAGGAACATAACCCAGAGGTAAAAGAGAAAAGCTAGGATGATTTTCACAGTGCTGCTCAAACTCTGTCACAACTGAGCCCCACAAGCCAAGGGACTCGTTTATGCCCAGTGCCCCTAACTCTCGAAGAAATGTGGAATGCTTTAAGGGGACAGAAGAATGTCTGTCAAGTATTTCTACTTAAAGGGAAAATTTGAATTACAGGGCATTTATTCCTGCCAGGTCCAATTTTTCTTATGGTCTCCAACCCCTTATACATCTTAGTTACGAAAATAGGGATCTGTTGTGTCATTTTATTTCTTTGCCTTGGTTTTTATCTTCTCACAACAAAAACTTAGAGCAACTGACTAAAGAGCATTGAATATATAACTTATACCTCAGTTCAGCTCAAGCAAATCTTTTATTAGACAGAGATTCTTAAGGTATGGGAACAAGCTTAACTCCAAAGAAGTCCTCCCTGTTCTTCTTGTCAAGTCTGCTTGGTTTCCCGCATTTATACTTCCAGTCTCCTTTCGGTTATGCCTGGTGCAAAGTAAGGCTTCTATCCACCACCGGTCAACTAAGTGAGAGTGAAGTCGTTCAGTCGTGTCCGACCCTTTGCAACTCCATGGACTGTCGCCTACCAGGCTCCTCAGGCAACAGTCCATGGAGTTTTTCAGGCAAGAGTACTGGAGTGGGTCAACTAAAGGGAATGCAAATAGGCATACACTCAAGGCCAATTGACAATTGCAAGTTTAAACAGCAGGCTGTGCTGTTTATGTCTTCCCTTAATTCAGTCTGCTATAATTAGATGTAGAATATTCATGAGCCCTTAATGGCTCCTAACTACCTAACTGCCTAAGGTCACTTGGAGAAGTCCCTATGGTTATTTTGTATCCACTGTGTGCCTAGGGTGCAGGAGTTGAAAAGTCTCTGTGGTTATTCTGTAGCATATCTGTGAGCTCTCCTGGGTGTGTCTGGGATGGAGTTCAGGGATCAGTTTAGAGAGTTTAGGGATCACCTGGATCCCTTTCAGCCAGGCCACCCTCATTGCTCACGCCTGACTTCCTACCTAACAGTTTGTTCCAAGCTACGGCCTTAATGATCCTCCTTGTTCTCCTACTCAGAATCATCATCCACCAATAACTTGCCTCAGGTAACTGTGGATCCAAAGAAAGGGAAGAGATGACTAAAACTGATCAGAATGTAACCCAGGATCTGAAAGCAAATCCAAGTGATCTGTAGACTCAAGCAGAGCATCCCCAGACAAACCTGTGTGTCTTTGCTTGTATGCCATTGATTTTAGGGTGGTTAATAATGCAGCATCATTATAGTGATAGACAAGAGAATTCACCCCTTTTACCAGCTCAGGTTAACTGAAATCTAACAACTTCCTTCTATTCCTGTAGCCTCACTTAGGTAAAAATTGCTAATCTATTTGTACCATTTGTAAGGTTATCAAATTCATTTGGATAATTGTAATCATTCTGTATAAACAAACTCATACCATCTATTCAAATTAAACATAAGCCTTCCCTACAACCATATACTCCTGGGTATATATGCAAAAGAAACACTCGTGCAGGTGCACAGAGGACCATCTATGAAATCATTTAGGTGTAACTATGTTTTGGAAGTTGGATATAATTGAAATGCAGTCAGTAGCAGTTCAAAGGGTCTATTGAATTCAAACAGACAAGTAGGCAGTTAAACTAATCAATAACAACAAAAATTCTTGTTTATCTCTCATTCAAGAGATGAAAGATATCTATAAACCATTGATCCATTTACAGTGCTCATCAAATAATCAGACCATAAAATCAAATCTTCAATCATTTCTTCCACCAATGGGGAACAATAACTTATTCTCCTTTATTAAACCAGAAACAAAACAGAAAATCACTCCATGCCCACCCAACACAGAGTATCATGCAGCAGTTTGAAGCAATGTCATAATAGTACACATGGCAACACGCAGAATTTTAAAAACATGATATTGAGTAAAGAAAACAAAATAATGAGATATATAACAAAGGCATTCATGAAAACTAAAAAGCATATGTATATATATGAACATATAAATGGAAAATACCAATATTTGAAAACATAAAAATGATTTTCTGGGTGGGAAGTAAGGGATGGAATATGAGACATGAACACTAGCACAAACAAAAAAATGGAATAAAATGAGAACTTAGAAGTTACCAAAGACAAGAATATGCCTCAGACCAAGAGTACCATAGAATCAAGCTTACTTATCTGAGTTAAAAAAAAAAAAAAAAAAAAGCAGCTATATTATAAAGTCTTCTGCCAGTGTAAAAATAACTAGATTGTTTTTTGTCTGATAGTTTCTTAAATGATTGATTTTTTTTTATTTTGTCAGTTGATATATTTGAACTGGATTGTGCTAGATAGTATAAGACTATGACTTAATTGTGTTTTCTTTCTAAATAACTAAATCTCAGTCTTTTATTGAATAATTCTTATTTGTTCTACTGATCTGTAATATCTCTGTTAACATACATTAAATTATACTATATACTCTACAGACTTGAGGCTGTTTCACCTTTTATTGAATTACTTTCCTATTTTTGTATTAAGCTTAAATATCATAATTTTATCTAATTTTAGAAGTCTTCCTCAGAGACACTCAATGGATTTATCTGACAGAACTGGATAAACTTTCCTACCAGAGAAGTGGTCAAGTCTCTTTATGGTAATTCCAAATCATAGTGGAATTTGGCTGATTTTTATAAAATTTAATTTCTCCTCTCCAATAATTTTGTTTTGTGCAATGTTGTGTTTTGGGTTTGTTAAAGGCAGATAAGTTTTCATTCCCCACTGATGACCACAATGATTAATAATTTGTTTTATGGTCTTATTATTTGCTGATCACTGTAAATAAACTAAAGGTTTATTGAGATATTTCATCTTTTGGATGAGAGATGGTAGAGAATCTATTTTGTTTCTCTGATTTGTTTGATTTCCTATTTGTCTATTTGAGTTTCCATCAATTAAGAATTTTATGACCACTGGTGGGGGAAAAAATGTTGTTTAGTATCTAGACTTGTGAATTTTTGTGCTTCTATGTTTATTCTTGGTTAAAATTGGAGAATTGCAACTACAAGCATCCTCTATGTCTGTATGTCTGGTATCTATAATTCAGAATGCCCTTTACCACTTATTGTGATTCTATGATGTTTTCCTATTTCTTGAGACTATTAATGATTTAAATGAAGAAGGCTCAGTTTGCGGAGTTGTGGATGCAGGCACAGGGGCTTTCCTCGAACGTAGATATCTGATCCAAAGTTGTGGAGAATGCTTAGACTCTAGTATAATCTCTCCAGGCAGAAATTACTGGACATGGTGAGGTTAACTATATCTTACAGCATTTGTATGCATAATGGTTGTATTTACGTGTAATGGTTGCATTCGCTCTGCTTTATTGTAACATAAACATCACAAATTTGTATAGAAATTTCTCAGATGAATTACATGTATTCCATAGCCAATTTCTAACAATCATATGAAAGTTATATACCTAAGAAAGGTGCACAGAGATGTTCATGTAACATATCTGAGGATAATAGTTAATAGTCATAATTTATTATTGCTATTATTATTATCATTATTAGTCCAAGAGAAAAAGGACAAAATCTTGAGAAACTTGGAAGGTGTTTGGATAAATCAGAATTTGACCAATAGCCTCCAAAACACCCAAAGTAAACACACATACACACAGCCACACACTTGGAGCCCTGCATACCCAGAAGCATGTGCACAAGTGTCTATGCTGTATTTTACAGACAGCTTGGAGCTGAGCGAGGTCATTTACATGGCTCGAATAGAAAGAAGTAAAAATATAAACATCCCTTTTAGAAGTTATAAATAACAAGCAATTTTTTTTCAACTACCTTCATATAATTAAAAGGATCTCTTTTTTTAGCTCAGACCTGCAACACCAGCTCTGAGACTCTCTGGTCCTAACTTATACAAAAGATAAACTGCTCTGCTCTCCTTTTAAGATTTCTTATTTTTCCTCCTCTAGTTGCAAAAAGACTATACAGCAATACAAAGACAGTGTTCCTCTAGTCACAAACATGTTCCATCACTCAAGACAAAAGTTAGTTATGGTTTAAGTACCAAATCTCTCTCTTGGCTGTATCAATGCAGTGTGATATTTATACTTCAGTTTCTCCTTTTCCCCTGTACTCATTTGCTGATTGTTTTCTATTTTCCTTTAGTGTTTTTAAATGTTCACTGTGTTTCAGAAAATTTCAGAGGAGAGCAAAAAAGTTGGTTTAAAACTCAACATTCAGAAAACTAAGATCATGGCATCCGATCCCATCACTTCATGGCAAATAGATGGGGAAACAATGGAACAGTGACAGGCTTTATTTTCTTGGGCTCCAAAATCACTGCAGACTGTGACTGCAGCCACAAAATTCAAAGACGCTTGCTCCTTGGATGGAAAGCTATGACCAACCTAGACAGTACACTAAAAAGCAGAGGCATCACTTTGCCAACAAAAGTCCATCTAGTCAAAGCTATGGTTTTTCCAGGAGTCATGTATGGATGTGAGACTTGAACTATAAACAAAGCTGAGCGCCAGAGAATTGATACTTTTGAACTGTGGTGTTGGAGAAGACTCTTGAGAGTCCCTGGACTGCAAGGAGATCCAACCAGTCCATCCTAAAGGAAATCAGTCCTGAACAAGACCCTGGCTCTTCAGCTTTGCCAAAATTCCACAAAGATGGAAAGTAGTAAACAAGCTAAGTATTTATTAAGAAGGGGAAAAAAGTACAGTACATGTAGACAGACACATGGGCAGGCTCAGAATTGCTGAGTTATGCCCACGTGGTAGTTTGAATTACTTATATGGGGCATTTATTCTGGATTTCCTTTGGCCAATCATTTTAATTTGCCTAGTTGTAAGTCCATATTTGGTATATCTCAGGACCCTCCTGTGTGTGTGTGCATGCGCACGCATTTGTTAGCCAGGCCCATGGGTGAGGATCACTTAGTATCACTCCTCCTGAAATTCAAGGAGCCTTTCTGCACATATGTAGTAGGAGAGGCCTCCTGAATTTGAGAATGAAAAATATGTGGTCTCTTATCTTCTATCTGGGCAGGGGCCAGTGTCCTCTCTCAATTATCCTGCTACTGATATTTTGGAGTTTAAGTCTATAGGGAATGAATCTCCATTCTCCATTTCTTTCACCCTGGGGGATTCATTTACCCCCTGCTTAGCTTCAAATTCCAAATGTGCCACTGCTACAGTCCTTCCACTTTTCACTTGAAAACAGGTTTCTTTACATTCAGATGCAGTATACCCCCAACCCTTCTATTTTTGACGTTTTTAATGAAAAGGAAATGAACCTAGTGAGAGAGAAGATAAGGCATCCTGAAATGGTGACTTGATTTTTCAGCTTTCCATATTTCCTCTGCTGGAAGAAAAATATAATAATATCAGCAGCTTCATGAGCTTTCTGGTTAGAATAAATGAGATAATATATGTAAAATGTTTGTGATAGTGCCTGCCACATAATGAATGGAAATATATGTAAGAAATTATTATCATTATTATTATTATTTATACTGAAAACGAGGTTTGGCTGTGTTTATTTGGTTTTTGTTTTTAATTGGAAAATAATTCTTTTGCAATGTTGTGTTTGTTTCTGCCATACAACAACATTACTAAGCCTTAAGTATATATATCGTCTCCATCTTGAGACTCCCTCCCACCACCCCCCATCTCACTCCACCCCTCTAGGTCATCAGAGAGCACTGAACTGTGCTCCTTATGTTATGTAGCAGCTTCCAACTAGATATCTATTTTATAAATGGCTTGTGGCTCAGCTGGTAAAGAATCTGCCTGCAATGCGGGAGTCTTAGGTTCAATCCCTGGGTTGGGAAGATCCCCTGGAGAAGAGAATGGCTACCCACTCCAGTGTTCTGGCCTGGAGAATTCCATGGACTGTATAGTCCATGGGGTCACAAAGACTGGGACACTACTGAGCGACTTTCACTTTCAATGTATATATATATATATATATATATATATATACCAATGTTATTCTCTCAATTTGCCCCATCCACTCCTTCCCCACTGTATCTACAAATCCATTCTCCATGTCTGCCTCTCTATTCCTGCCCTGAAAATAGGTTCATCAGTACCATTTTTCTAGATTCCATGTATATTTATATTACTCAGCCATAAAAAGGAACAAATTTGAGTCAGTTGAACTCAGATGGATGGACCTAGAGTCTGTTATACAGAGTGAAGTGAATCAGGAGAAAAACAAATATCATATATTAACACATATATATGGCTGATTTTTAAGAGCTTTCTTCTTGAGCTAAGATGTTTAAAGCATCCCAAATCACCAGTGAATTCATTGCTCCTACTTTAGAAATCACCACTGTGTAGGAGAGAATGCAAGGGGAGATACAAGTCAAGGAGATTTTACCATAGTTTAGGCAAGTCAAGATGACTGGCTCCTTCTCCTTTTCAGTCTTGGAAATTCCCAAGAGAAAGATAGAATCACACTGATAAAAGGGCAGAATACTTTCAGATTTACTTCCCAGTTCTATCACTTACCATGTATAATCTTGGGGAAATAATTTAAATTCATGCAGCCCAAGCATCCTTATTAAGACGGGTAGCAACATTATTTATCTCCTAAGTTATTTTGGAGTCCTGAAGGAAACAATATGTGTGAAGCACTTTCATAATCATAAAGCACTATTCAAGTGGCAATTATTTAAGTAAAGTCTTTCAGGAATGCCAAACTTAATGCTAAAAAAAAAGCTAAATCAAAGTTCTTGGAAAAGTCGGGTAACAGGGCACGAAATATTTTTCACATCCCTTTACCCAACTGTTCCCCCACCATAGAATAACTTCCTGGATGTTTATTTTCCTTCTTAAATAGATACTTCCCTTCTATCTAATTATGCAGCATTCTACAGTTTCATCAGCTATCAGCAAAATCAAGCTGTCCTCACTTGACTTAGAGTATCATAGAAATGATAAACTAAACAGCTTAGAATAGCACAAACTGGAGAGCATAATGCAACCGTCTCAAGTTTAGAGTTTTAACCAATCTGCACAGATTGTACAAGTTAACTTTTAAGAGCTGATTAAAACTACACACGTTCAATAGTACCGTGGTTTGTATTTCATAGCATTTAAGTTCTCATTAGCATGTGGGCTTCATATCAACAGTATAAAATTGTAAATTAAATTTAAAGAATAGATTTTAAATTGCCTTCGATACTGACTTAAAGCATTAAAGTGAAAGTCGCTCAGTCATTTCCGACTCTTTGTCTCCCCATGGATAGTCCATGGAATTCTCTATGCGAGAATACTGGAGTGGGTAGCCTTTCCCTTCTCCAGAGGAATCTTCCCAACCCAGGGATTGAACCCAGGTCTCCTGCATTGCAGGTGGATTTTTTTACCAACTGAGCCACAAGGGAAGCCCAAGAATACTGAAGTGGGTAGCCTACCCCTTCTCCAGCGGATCTTCCTGACCCAGGAATCGAACTGGGGTCTCGTGCATTGCAGTGGATTTTTTTACCAACTAAGCTATCAGGGAAGCCTAAAACCATTAAAAAATCTATTCATTTACAAGCTTTGAATGTGATTTGTATGATTTGAGAATAATTCATTCCTTAGTTACATTAATATTTATTCTGTCATAGACATTTCTCCCTAAGAAAAAATGTTCACTAAGAACAACATTTTTAAAATGTCAAAAATTCACTTTGTTATTTTGTGTGTGTGTGTGTGTGTGTGTGTGTGTGTGTGTGTGTGTGTTCCTCAGGAAAAAACATAATGCACTCTCTCAGACAACTCTCAGTTTTCATTAATGAACATGATCTTCTCTAAGCTTTGAAGAATGTGATTTCTGATGATATAATCAGAGACATACATCTAAATATTTAAAGATCTGAGAGGCCTCATCCCCTCCCCAAGCACTCAGACTGTTTTCTATACATCATGCTCTTCTCTGAAGGAAGGGTTGCTGAGTCTAGTCTAAGATGCCTCATTGCCCTGCATATAGGATCTTCATTACCATCTTTCTAAATTCCATATATAGGCATTAATACACAGTATTTGTCATTCTCTTTCTGACTTACTTCACTCTGTATAATAGGCTCCAGTTTCATCCACCTCACTAGAATTGACTCAAATGAGTTTCTTTTTACAGCTGAGTGATATTCCACTCTGTATATGTACCACATCTTCCTTATCTATTAATCTGCTGATGGACATCTAGGTTGCTTCCATATCCTAGCAATTGTAAATAATGCTACAATGAACATTGGGGTATATGAGTCTCTTTCAATTCTGGTTTCCTTGGGGAATATACCCAGCAGCGGGATTGCTGGGTCATATGACAGGTCTATTCCCAGTTTTTAAAGGAATCTCCACACTGTTCTCCATAATGGTTGTACCAGTTTGCACTCCCACCAACAGTGTAAAAGTGTTCGCTTTTCTCTACACACTCTCCAGCATTAATTGTTTGTAGACTTTTTGATAACAGCCATTCTGACCAGGGTGAAATGATACCTCATTGTGGTTTGATTTGCATTTCTCTAATAATAAGTGATGTTGAGCATCTTTTCATGTGTTTGTTAAACTTAGCTAAGTTAATATTTATTCATAGAACATATGAGGGGCTAACTCTTTGCTCTAGTTCTATATCTGTCATGTCAAATTAGTTCTACATCTCTATTCTCAACCACAAGTCCCCTACTCCAGAAGCCAGATTGGTAGAAGATCCTAGGAAGGGCCATCTACACTGCAATGGACGAGAGCCCCTGGTTCATAAACACACCCTAGGGACAGTAGAGAAGAACTAGTTGCATTCTATAATAATTTTTAAAAATTCAAATAATTTTTTGCATTCCTTACCAGGTGTTCTCTATAGTGCTTTACCTTAGTGAGGATGAATCCGAAGTCCCTAGTCCATAATAAAAGTGTGTTCCTTCTTTGGTGTTTTCACAAAGACTGCACATTCATAACAGAATTTCATTCTTGAGGGACGGATCTTGACAACTGAACAAATGATCATCTGGCTAATTTCATATTCATGTGTGACTCATGGCTCATCCAGCAGTGCTGTCAAGTCTTCTTTATGAGAAGCAACAGCTGCTTTACATTAAGCATCATTACTAAACAGCTCTTCTCTAAAGATGTGCAAAAAAAATTCCTTTGTCTTAAAAGGTAGATGGCTTTTCAAGTTTAAAAGACTAAATTTAGAGAAGTCCATATTTTGCAATAGGTTTATGAACTCTGACACTCTATTTCCTTTCTCCTCCCAAAAAGGCTTTGTGGAACAGTGGATAGCCTGAGAGTCAAGAGGCTTCATCCATGTTTTCATTTTGGTTTGCTGGCCACTAGCTGATATCTTCAGGACCTACCTTTGATTTAATGAGGCACATGAATGTTTTCTAGGTAAAGTAACTGTGAGCCTCATGAAAATGTAAGTTTATATTTCTGGGCTAACCTTTTTATTTTTATTTTCATTTAGTTTATGTCCATAGTTTTTTTTTTTTTTTATCTGACTTTCAATAGACTATTTGATCCCCAATAAGTTAAAAACTCCTGCTATATGTAGTAATTCTCATAATAGGGTTCTATTTCATGGACTTTTCCTTTCTCCTAATCCTCATCCAAAGATGATCAGAACAACAGATTACAACCAAAAGGGAAAGGCTATATTTTCATAAAAAATATGTACACCAGACTTCACTGCTGTAGATTTGATTCTGGATTACTCTAAGCAAGGCTAAATGTTGAGTCATTCACTGAGAAAAGAAATTATTTTGAAGATGATACATTATGAAATTTGCTATACTAGTGGACTTTAGAGTTTTGTTTTTTGTGACTCTTGAAAGATTTTCTGAATACTGCTCTTTATTTTTATTTATTTATTTTTTTTGAATACTGCTCTTTAGAACAGAGTTCCTCAGGTGGCTCAGTGTTAAAGAATCCACCTGCCAATGCAAGAAGACCCAGGAGATGCAGGTTTGACCCCTGGGTTGGGAAGATCCTCTGGAGGAGGAAGAAATGGCAACCCATTCATATTCTGAAGACCCTCTGGAGGAGGGAATGGCAACCCATTCCAGTATTCTTGCCAGGAGAATCCCATGGATAGGGCAACCTGGTGGGCTACAGTCCAGGAGGTCTCAAAGAGTCAGACATGACTGAGGGGCTGAGCATGAACATACACTCTTTAGAACAAAGGAAAGTGATCAAGTAGAGGAATAATTATTTTGTTTATCATAATAAAAGTGGTTCTTTTCTGTCTCTTAGGGTATATCTGCTATAAGTGTGAGGTCAGCAGGAAATCCAGGTTTTTGCTGCCTTTTTTTTTTTAATAAATTTATTTATTTTAGTTGGGGGCTAATTACTTTACAATATTGTAGTGGTTTTTGCCATACATTGACATGAATCAGCCATGGGTTTACATGTGTTCCCCATCCTGAACCCCCCCTGCTGCCTTTTGATGAAGAGTATTGGTTATTTCTGCTTCCCTCCTTTCCTTAGTACTTTCTTCCTCTTCAGTGTTCCCCAGATTTATAATAGACACATATCAAAATGTCACTCACATCTCACAGAAGAATTGAGTGTTTTGTTTTTGTTGCTATTGTTGGTTTTAACAGAGAAGTACAATGAGAAGAACTGAAGCTGGAATTCAACAAATTTAATTCTTTCCCCACACTAGGATTAGATTTCTTTTTCCACCTTAGAATTAACATACTGCCTCCACCTGGATCTTTAAATGTCCCACCAACCACATTCTTTTCCCCGAGGTGGCTCTAAGATTTCCAATGCCATGGTCTCTCTGCTTCATTGGACCATTAGTCCTCTTTGCAGAACGAAGATTTTTTTTTTTTTTAACCCCCTCTGCTATCCTTCATGGCTTGGGTTTTAGCACAATGCTAATCACAGCTCTTCCTTCAGAGTCATTGCTCCCTGAATTTTCTCCTGATCATTAGCAGCCTACTTATTCCACTTGGATGGCTAATAGTAGGTACCTTGGTCCTAAAGATGCTACATACTGACTTCTTAATCTTTTCCCCAAAACCTGCTCTTTCTCCAGTCTTACTCCATTGCTTTCTTGTCTTGCTCACTAATTCTCTGTACTTATCTCTGACTCCTATTCCTTTGGCTCACATCCCTGTGGCCACACTGGCCTCTTTGCTATCCCTCCAGCATAGAACACAGTACCAGACACACTGGAAGCACCCCCTTCTGCTTGAAAGACAACCCTCCAGGCTTTTCATGGTTTGTTTCTGTACACCCTCCAGGTCTGCTCAAATGTGTCTTCTAAGTTCACACTTCCCAGGACACACTGTTTAAAATTATAGTTCTTCTGTCTATGTCCTTTGTCCCTTTCTCTGCTTTGTTTCTCTCTGTAGCACTTATTTTCATGAGTCATAATATATATTTTATCTATGTGCTTGTGAACAGTGTCCCACAATCCAAATAAAATGTAACCACCAAAAAAAAAAAAAATGTAACCTCCATGAGGGCAGAGATTTTTTGTCACTTCACCTGGATTTCTTTGTATTTTAGTGATGCAAACTCCTTTCTCACTCATTTACAGCTATCTCAGCCAAGCTAAAGAAACACCAGATCTTGGGACCATGCCCAAAGATTTTAGCCTAGGGCAGATGTATTTGTCTACCTGGCAACTTGTGTTTGAAGGCATCTAGAGAAACTCCATAAGGCACAGTATGATGGTACCTAGTATGAGGTTAAGAAATGGGGGCAAGGGACTTTTCTGGTGATCCAATGGTTAAGAATATGCCTTGTGATGCAAGGGATGTGAGTTCGATAACTGGTCAGGGAACTATCATCCTACATGCTGCAGAGGAACTAAGCCTACTCCTCAACTAGAGTCCATGTGCTGCAACAGAAGATCTCACCTAATGCAACAAAGATCTCACATGATGCAACTGTTGCACAGGGCCTCAAAGTGGGCTCTTTTCTAACACTCAGAAATGAATTACCCAAGGAGACACGTGTGCTGACAAAGCAAGAAATTTTATTGGGAAGGTGTGCCCAGGCAGAGAGCAGTAGGGTAAGGGACCCCAGGAGAACTGCTCTGCCACATGGCTAGGAGTCTTGGGTTTTATGGTGATGGGATTATTTTCCGGTTGTCTTTGGCCAATCGTTCTGACTCAGAGTCCTTCTTGGTGGCTCATGCATTTCTCAGCCAAAATGGATGCCACAAGAAGGATTCTGGGAGGTGGTTGGACGCATGGTGTCACCTTTTGACCTTTCCAGAACTCTTCTGGTTGGTGGTGGCTTATTAGTTCCATATTCCTTACCAGGACCTCCTGTTGTAAAACAACTCACGCCTGGCCAGGGTGGGCGGTTTCACTCAGTGTGCTTCCCCTGACACAACTAATGGCTGACAGAGCCAAATAAATAACTACTAAATTTTTTTTTAAATGGGGACAGTTCGTTGTGTTGCTTTTTATATTAGATTCCAATTATTCTAATGATAATATTCAAATAAAAAAAAACAGTTGAGAATAAGTTGTAGGGTTAATACCAAGGCTCAGTGCCACTTGGTCTCAATGACATTATGTTGAATTTCTCAATAAACCATTTTTATAGGAGTCCAGGACTGAGATGAACTAAAAAAAAAAGTAATGAAAATTTATCACCCGTGTCAGAAAAAAAAATCAAAACCTAGATTTTCTGCTTTTTGGTGATATTCAAAGGTCAGCACAATTTATCCTTATATTATGTGACCAAAAATGATACTTTATGACAAAAAAGGAAATAAAATGATAAAAAATGAGTATTTGTCCCTAGGGGTAACTGGCTGCCTGTGTGCCGGAGTCCAGCGCCAGCAGGTCCAGGGTTTCCCTCAGGATGGACGGCATCGGCGATGCGAATGAGAAGACACAGCGAGTCTCGGCGTTTCCAAGTGTCTCCCAAGTGTCTTCCAACTTTATTATTTTTAAGACAGCTTTTATATTTTTTGTGGTACATAGAAACAAATGTAAAGTATAGAGTCATACCAATTCAGCTTAGTGGGCATACCAATTTAGCTTAATGGGCATATGAATTCAGCTTAATGGGCCTATCAATTCAGCTTAATAGGCCAGCAGTTTTGACCTTCATCGAAACCGTTTGCATGTTTTTAGTTACCAAAAGCCTCATTTTGTTTACATCATCTTCTGGCCTGGGGGCCTGCTAACACCTTGTGACTCTCCATTGATAAGGGTTGATCAGTCAGAACACTTTTGTATCAGGCACAGCAGGAAAGAATTCATCAATAGAAAGTTTCAAGGTAAAACCTGTTTTCGGTAATTTACTCTACGCCTTGAGCTTAACAGAAAAGAATGTGGTCCCATAAAGTCAGAGAAGAGCAAGCTGAAGGTCAGCTCTAAGTAAGACTCATCAGTTAAATCTATAATTGTCTTATTATTTGTATTAAAGCCAAACTTTCATAAATTTTTAACTATTATGCTTTTTATATAGGCTAAATACGTTAAGAGTAAAAACATAGTGAGTAAATATAGACTAAGTAACAGTTTCATAAAGCAATATTTCTTATATTTCCTAACAAGCCTTTTTTCCTGTGAAGGGTTTTGTGCCCATAGGGGCTTTCTGTGCGGAGGCTCTCAATGCTGTTTTATTATTAAGGAGCAGTCATGTATATTAGCTCTAAAGGCACAGGCTTATTTATTAAACAAACTAATATGTTAGCAAAAGGAATTTAGATCAGCATGCTCTATATCCCAGATAATTTTATTTAGGGTGCTACCGTTCAGGGGCCTTGTTGATTTGAGGTTTCAGAATGATCTATTTTAGAAGGGAATCAGGAAAGGCCTTTTGCCTAAGTCATAGAAAATAAGAAGAGGTTTATTATAGTAAACATCAGAAAGACAGATATCTTTAAGGTGAGCGCTGAGGCAGCCTTCCGAGAATCCCTGAGGCCTGAGAAGCTGTGCTCAATCATTCCTCTTTCTCATGACTCTGTCATGGGTGGGATCTCGTGAGCTGGCTCCCGGCACCTGTGATTGCAAACATAAGAAGGGTGCTAGGATATTAATAGTGGTCCCACCTATTTTAATGCAATCACTGTTTAGTATCAAGCAGGTGCATCTAGGATAGAGGCAAAAGTTGATTTCATGTGCAGTCTCATGTCTTCTCTGCTCAAAATCCAGCCTCTGAAGTGTGACTTAGAATTAAATGTCCACAAGACATCTAAAGAAGTTCTAAATTTGCCATGTTGATAATTCATTTCATTCTCAATCCTCTTAGGAAGACTAGAGAAACTTTTCCTGGCTTCTCATGGAAGAGATTTTATCCTCATACCCGGGGAGATACAGCACTCAAGATGACAGGGAACTCATATGGTGAAACAGCTGCATTTGGCTGCTCATCTTTGGCTTCTGATCAGAGCAAGTCATTATATTAATATATCTCATTCATTGTCTTCACCTTTACTTTTCTTTCTGATGAGGCCAATTGACTTGCCAGCAAGGGTATCATTCTTTTTCCAATTTGAAAAGGATTATATTTGGTACATGTAATTCATCTTTACCTTCTTTCCTTTCTCCGGTTTATTTTATTTTGGCAGGAGAACTTTCTGCTATTTACACAATCTCACTTGGAAAAATAAATTGAATCAAGCAAAACAAAACAAGAGTAACACAGTTTTACTCATTTCACTTTCTCTCCCTTAAATAGCCCTGCTTCCACATGAAGATATTGTATTCCTACACCCTTATTTTGTATTTGCATGTAGACTATTAACACATCATTGTGTTTTTATTGTATAGTCATAGTTAAATTGTTCATTTCTTGAGAAAAAAAATATCTTTCATTGCTTGGGTAGACACTGTCCTAATACTTTAACACAGACATTTACTATTTCCTTCTTCTCACTATTAAACCTGTGAGGTAGAAATTATTATTCCCATCTTACAGATGAGGAAATGGAGGATCAAGAAGTTAACTAATTTGCTCAACAACAGAGAATTAATAAGTCCCTAACTCGGGTGTAAACAGAAGTCTATGTTTCTTAATATTAAGAAACAGCCAGTTTTATTCCAAACATCAGTTAATCTACTGGCTTTTAGGAAAGACTACGAATGAGACTAAAAGATAGGAGAATGACTTAAATCCTTGCAGTTTTACTTTCTAAACAAGGCTTCAATCTAGCTTCTCTCCATTCCTATCACCATTACTCTCATTCTAATTCCTTCTTAATGGGGCTTTGTATTTTGCTTTTTTCTGTCAAGTTTGCTCTTCCCACAGATGCTAGACATATCTTTCGAATATAAACCAATAGTATTATTCCCTTCTTTATAATCCTGGGGTAATTTCCCTTTACCTACACTAGCAGTTTTCAAACTGTTGTTGCAAGCAGGTATTTTAGGGATTCTACAAATCAGTTCAGTTCAGTTCAGTTGCTCAGTCATGTCTGACTTTGTGACCCCATGGACTGCAGCACGCCAGGCCTCCCTGTCCATCATCAACTCCCAGAGCTTACCCAAACTCATGTCCATTGAGTCAGTGATGCTATCTAACCATCTCATCCTCTGTCATCCCCTTCTCCTCCCACCTTCAACCTTTCCCAGCATCGGGGTCTTTTCAAATGAGTCAGTTCTTCACATCAGATGGGCAAAAACCCGATGACAATTTTAGTTTAAAATACTGTTAATGTTCTATACATTTTAAAAGATCAGAATTGTTGTAGCAAAATTTGTTTTTAACCCCTTGACATTGGTGTAGGATGAAGGGTCAGGCTATCAAATAGCTGGGTCATGGTGCCTACAGATAAGGGACACTAAAATTGCCCTTATAAGAATGAAGGCATCACACACACTGGCTGTGTGATGCCAGTACTGGAGAAGGAAATGGCAACCCACTCCAGTATTCTTGCCTGGAAAATCCCATGGACAGAGAAGCGAGTCAGTAATGACTGAGCGACTGAGCATACATGATGCCAGTACACTTGGATCTCTATGAGACCCTTTACATCAACAGCAAAATGTAAGCATGTTGTTCTT
The DNA here is from genome assembly GCF_054371585.1 of Giraffa tippelskirchi. Classification (NCBI taxonomy): domain Eukaryota; kingdom Metazoa; phylum Chordata; class Mammalia; order Artiodactyla; family Giraffidae; genus Giraffa; species Giraffa tippelskirchi. Next base: position 80,120,159 of record NC_137276.1, on the reverse strand, counting down.
CCTCTAAAATATTTAGTGCTCTAAAACAAAACACACTAAATCAATAAATAAAAAAATCAATTTTCACTGATATGACCTATCTTAAATATTTTACAACTGGCAAGGCTCACTGCATGACCCAATCTCAGTCCTACAGCAAATTGTCATAACTGACTCAAACATTCCGAATTATCATTTCTTTTTGATAAGTATGGAACATTCTTTCATTTTAGATATAGCTGATGTCTAAGGTTTCTAATCCTCCAACACCATGCTGCTGCTGTTGCTAAGTCGCTTCATTCGTGTCCGACTCTGTGTGACCCCATAGACGGCAGCCCACCAGGCTCTGCCATCCCTGGGATTCTCCAGGCAAGAACACCAGACCCATAGATGGTCTTAAAATGAAGGTGAGTCTTGGGCTGAATTCTACCACATGTAAAACCATCTATTAGCAAGAAATTATAAAAACTTGTGCTATCAGAAGTCTCTGATCTCTTTCCTCGCACATTACATGTAGCTGTGAAAGCATTTTAGCAGCAAAATTCATCTGAAGTTTAGGTTAGGGAGAGGAAATATTTCTCTGATTAATTTGTTACAGTTGGCTCTACTTCTGAATCCTAAGCCCAGGGCTCTGCTCCACTGGGCTCAGTGGATTTTTGAAAAGGTAGAATTCTTAAATATTTCTAGTGAATAGACATATCTTGGAAAGTGTTAAGATACAGAATGCTAAATAACACATCCTGGTAATGGATAGAAGTAGTGTTAGCACTTGGGGTAGCCGTATTTGGATTCTGCATTTCTGAATAATAGACTTTTAATCATAACTAAAAGTGAAATTGTTAACTGGTCACCTCTGAAACACAGAGTGAGAATGAACCTGAACACCAGCCCCACTATAATGAATAAGTAGGATCCAAACAATCCATTTGTATAATATGGATGTGATCTTGGGATATAGGGCCTAGTGAATATGTAGCATGCTGCCTAATCCTCCAAATAGAAATATTGACTAATATCAGAACAAGGGCTAGACAGAGGATGGGAGGCTATCACTAGTCAATTCATAATTAAATGGGAGTTTTCATGGGATATATTATTTTACATATAAAACTATCTATGTTGAAGTATTTCAAGATAAATTACAAACCATAAAAGACCTTTATTTTGTTGTTGCTCAGTTGCTAAGTCATGTACGACTCTTTGCCACCCCATGGACTGCAGCATGCCAGGCTTCCCTGTCCTTTACCATCTCCCAGAGTTTATTCAAACTCATGTCCATTTAGTTGAAGATGCCATCCAGCCATCTCATCCTCTATCACCCCCTTCTCCTCCTGTCCTCAATCTTTCCCAGAATCAGGGTCTTTTCCAATGAGTCAACTCTTCGCATCAGGTGACCATAGTATTGGAGCTTCAGCCTCAGCATTAGTTCTTCCGATGAATACTCAATATAAGACCTTACTACCAATAAAATAAAATTCCTGCCAAGACTCCCTCAAATTGACCGTCCCCATAACCATGAGCTCTAAGCTAAGTGATCTGTTGCCCACTCATCCTTATTTTGATATTTATTTAGTTGGGGAAAATGATATTTATATTTATGGGAACAAGTGGTTAGTTTTATTATCTCTAAAATTAAAAAAAATTTAGTATACATTAGGAAAATGTTTGCTTTGGAAAATTATTAAAAAATATCAAAGAAAATAAGAATAATAGAATAGTAGGAATTTTTTTTCACATAAACAACAGAAAAAAGTATTTTTTAAAGAAAATTTTGAGAATTATTAGTCACTGTTCTTCATGGATATGAGCAACAAATGTTATCTCTTAGGGAGGGATGAGCAACCTGAAAAATAATTCTAAAAGTTATTTTTGGTGTATACAAATTCTTTATTTTTCATCAAACATAATTGATATATTTTAGTTTGTAGACACTTAGAAGAATTGTAGCCTATAGGATTAAAAAAAACCACAAGACTCAGGAGGCAGGCTGCCTGGATTTGAAATCTGGTTCTGCTCTTTATTTACTGTATGAGTCCATTATTTAATATGTCTCTCAATCCCACATGCATGAAATAGGAATAAGACTAGTACAGCTGACTCTTGAGTAACTCAGGTTTGAACTGCACAGATGCACTTATATCCAGATATTTCTCAATAGTAAATGCTACAGTACTACACTGTATGAACTGCATACGCTTGGTTAATCTGTATTTAAAAGAACCTCTATTACAGAGTACTAACTATAAATTATGCTTGGATTAATCCCCTTCCTGTTCAAGGTCAACTGGAACTATTCTATGGGTTGATGTGAAGATAAAATGACTTGAATATGTAAAGTGATAGGACTATTATTGCCTGGCCCACAATAAGTGTTTGAAAGTAAGATTTTTCTCAACAACAAAACTCTATGATATACTCTGATTATTTGACCTCTCTAGAGATTCCAGAGACTTACAGAGTATACAGAAATTTCAAGGAAGAAGTCCTTCTGAAGCTCAGTTCCTCTTGGTAATAGCTGGTATGTAGTCAGAATAACAATGTCCTAGGGAATTAGCTGTTTTTCTGCTTTTGTGTCAATCTCAGGCATTTTTTCCACTGTGGCCAGAGAGAAGATCACCTAAAGGTCAAAATTCTTAGACTTTTCTGATGACCCAGTGGTTAAGATTTTACCTTCCAATGCAGGAGATGCAGATTTGATCCCTGGTCCAGGGAGCTAAGCATGACTTGTGGCCACAAATCAAGACATAAAACAGAAGCAATATTGTAACAAATTCAGTGAAGACTTTTAAAAAATCATCAACTACTTCTCTCCAATGTCCACTGAATTCCCTAGGATGTTGTGGAAAGAAAGAAGTTGAGACCTTGCTATTCACAGAATACATAATATTCCCATTCCCTTCTGAGTTTCAAGGGAAATTCTCTGGGATCTCGTTTCTTCACCTTTGACGTCTATCTTCTAAACTCTGGGCACAGTCTCATTCCCTGTCAGCCACCATTGCTCACCCTCCCACTCCAGAGGTTCAAGGGAAAGAGCCTCTTGCTACCCTTTGTCTGAGAGACAGGAATGGGCTCAGGATCCGAGCTCAACTGAAAATACATTCATGCCTGAGTGGGCTGGGAATGACCCATGACAGCTGCTGCTGTGTCCCGCTGTGGAGAGGGTGTCCTGCAGTGTATGAATGCATCCTGGGTGGACTGTCCCTACTGAAGGTAAAGTTTCCATTTTTCCCGATTTTGGAACTTTAAGGTTGTTTTTGTTTCTGTGCATTTTTTAGGCTGGCTTTTCCATCACTTTGTCAATTCTGGGAACCCCCATACCTTTCAGTAATTTATTGCTTTGCTTAAATATCTAGATTTGAATTTTCTTACTTGCTAATGAGAATTTTTGGATACAAACAAACACATTATTTCCTGAATTCACAAAACTTATCTTCCTTCATCCTTCAACACTGCTATTAACAAATGTTAAGCAAGTAGTTAAAGGTTGCTGATGAAAGACTATGAAATCCTTGACCTGTCCTGAGGGTTCACCTGTAGGACCCACTCCTGTTCAGCTTATTAACCCGTGTTTCGTGTTTGCTAGTTTTCAAGCTCTCTCTTTTCCCATCCAGATACCAGAATAATGCTTCTTTTCCCATTTCTGTCTACAATAGTTGTTTAACGACTATTTGCAAGTATTTATCTCTGTGATTTAAGACTTTTTTGGCTAATATACAACTTAGAAACTTAGAAATAAATTATATGCCAAGGGTGAGATTTGGGGGTTCATTGGACTGCCTCATTGTACATGTTACCTGACTATAAGATTGATGTCACCAAGGACTGTGACTAACACAAGCACACAACTCTAGCTTCTATAATTATGCTAATAAGGTACATGTTTTCATCTTTTTATATATTAGATCTCCAGGTAGATGTTATCTGAATAAAGGGTTATTCCCCTTTAAAAGACTGAGAAGCAATGCCCTACAGAATATGGTTCAAATCATTTACCATAGGATTATAAGGCCTTCTACGATTGAATCCCAACCCACTTCTTCGGCCTCATTTCAGTCTACATAATGTCTCATTCTCTAAACATTCTGACTACCTCTAAGCTTGTAGTCCTCCTTCTTCCTTCCTACACAATGTATTTGTTTTTGCCTCATGTTTTCTAATCTGCCTGCAAAGGGGTCTCCTTTCCTGTGAGTTGGTGAAGTCCTGCTACACCTTAAGACTACTCCTTAGCAATGCCCTCCTCCGACACATTCGCTTGGCTGGTTTAGGATAGCTTCAAAGTGACTTCCTTAAACCACATGGAAAGAAAGCTTCCTCAATGTGTTGCATTGGTTTTCCTGTCTATCCTAATGGAAGGGGGACTCCTTGAAGGTAGAGAAACACAATGCTTGGCCCCTATCAAAGACTCTATAATGTTTTGATTTATAATAAGAAATATATATTTGGTTTTCATTCCATTTTTGGCACAAAGCAACTATGATTTCCTAGGTGATGAGAGCACCAGAAATATTTTTTGTTCTCATACTTGGTGGTTTTTTGACTTATTCTTTTAATTGGAGTATAATTTCTTCACAATAATGTGTTAGTTTCTGCTATACAATGAAGTGAATCAGCCATATGTGTGTGTGTGTGTGTATGTGTGTGTGTGTATATATATATGTCAATCCTACTCTCCCAATTTGTCCCACCTTCCGCTTCCCCTACCTGTGTCCACAAATCTTTGCTTTGTGTCTGTATCTCTATTCCTGCTCTGCAAATAGGTTCATCTGTACTATTTTTCTAGATTCCACACATACGCATTAACATACCATACTTGTTTTTTCTCTTGCTGACTTACTTCACTCTGTATGACAGACTCTTGGTCCATCCACATCTCTACAAATGACCAATTTCATTCCTTTTTCTGGCTGAGTAAGCAATATGTGAACCGTGAACTTCCAGATGTTCAAGCTGGTTTTAGAAAAGGCAGAGGAACCAGAGAACAAATTGCCAACATCCGCTGGATCATCGAAAAAGCAAGAGAGTTCCAGAAAAACATCTATTTCTGCTTTATTGACTATGCCAAAGCCTTTGACTGTGTGGATCACAATAAACTGTGGAAAATTCTTCCAGAGAAGGGAATACCAGACCATCTGACCTGTCTCTTGAGAAACCTGTATGCAGGTCAGGAAGCAACAGTCAGAAGTGGACATGGAACAACAGACTGGTTCCAAATAGGAAAAGGAGTACGTCAAAGCTGTATATTGTCACCCTGCTTATTTAACTTATATGCAGAGTGCATCATGAGAAACGCTGGGCTGGAAGAAGCACAAGCTGGAATCAAGATTTCCGGGAGAAATATCAATAACCTCAGATATGCGGATGACACCACCCTTATGGCAGAAAGTGAAGAAGAACTGAAGAGCCTCTTGGTGAAAGTGAAAGAGGAGAGTGAAAAAGTTGGCTTAAAGCTCAACATTCAGAAAACTAAGATCATGGCATCTGGTCCCATCACTTCATGGGAAATAGATGGGGAAACAGTGGAAACAGTGTCAGACTTTATTTTGGGGGGCTCCAAAATCACTGCTGATGGTGATCGCAGCCATGAAATTAAAAGACGCTTACTCCTTGGAAGGAAGGTTATGACCAACCTTGATAGCATATTTAAAAGCAGAGACATTACTTTGCCAACAAAAGTCCATCTAGTTAAGGCTATGGTTTTTCCAGTGGTCACGTACAGATGTGAGAGTTGGATGGTGAAGAAAGCTGAGTGCCGAAAAACTGATGCTTTTGAACTGTGGTGTTGGAGAAGACTCTTGAGAGTCCCTTGGACTGCAAGGAGATCCAACCAGTCCATCCTAAAGGAGATCAGTCCTGGGTGTTCACTGGAAGGACTGATGTAGAAGCTGAAACTCCAATACTTTGGCCACCTCATGCAAAGACTTGACTCATTGCAAATGACCCTAATGCTGGGAAAGATTGGGGGCAGGAGGAGAAGGGGATGACAGAGGATGAGATGGTTGGATGTCATTACTGACTCGATGGACATGGGTTTGGGTAAACTCCGGGAGTTGGTGATGGACAGGGAAGCCAGCTGTGCTGCGATTCATGGGGTCGCAAAGAGTCGGACACGACTGAGCAACTGAACTGAATATTCCATTGTATTTATGTACCACATCTTCATCCCTTCATCAGTCAGTGGACTCATATTTGGTCTTTGATCCTGGTTCTGGACACAGAACTCCTAAACCTCTTCTAATTTTCTGGGTGATAGAACTATCTTTTTTCTAATGAAATGACTCTGGGTAGGCTCTTGGGTGGCTCCTGGATGAGGCTGTTGTTGTTGTTGTTTAGTCACTAAGCTGTGTCTGATTCTTTTGCAACCCCATGGAATGTAGCCTGCCAGGCTCCTCTGTCCATGGGATTTCCCAGGCAAGGATACTGGAGTTTGTTGCCATTTCCTTCTCTAGGGAATCTTCCCAGCCCAGGGTTCAAACCTGCATCTCCTGCATTGACAGATGGATTCTTTAACTTCTGAGCTACCTAGGAAGGGCTGGTCATTAAAAAGTTCAAACCTTGATTAGAAGCTCAGACCTTTCAGCCCTATCCCCCATTCTTTGAGTAGAAAGAGAGGCTGGAAACAGAGTTAATGATCACTCATATCTACATGATTAAGCCTCCATAAAAGTCCCAATGGTATGGGGTACAGAGAGCTTCCAGGTAGGTGAACATGGGGAGGAGGGGAGATTGGCAATCTGCTTCACTTCTTACATACCCTGTCCTATACATCTCTTTCCTCTGGATATTCATCTGTATATTTAATCAAATGCTTTTATAATAAAGGTAAACATTATACAAACAGCTTTTCTGAGTTCTGTGAGACTCTCTAGCAAATTAATTGAACCTGAGGAAGGGATGGTGGAAACCTGAGTTACAGCTAAACAGTCAGAAGTACAGGTTACAAGTAGTCTTGGTTTGGTGTCTAAAGAAGGGGACAGGACAGTTTTGTGGGGCTGAGTTCTTAACCTGTGGAATCTGATATTATCTCCAAGTAGAGAGTGTCAGAATTGAGTTAAATCGTAGGACACTGGTGTTAGAGCATTGCTCCCTGTTAGGGAATTCCCACTTCCTCCAGGTATTGGAATTTGTTCCAGAATACCCTGTTAGATTCCATAAATCTTTACACTTGTCATGACTTTCATGTGTTAAAATAGCTAAAAAAGTCAAATTTCTCACTTTACTGAGTGACAATATTTACATATATAGTTAAAAAAAAAAAAGGAAGAAAGAATTGAGAGCATGATTAATAGTCTTAATCTGCTTTTCTTGCTTTTTATCTTCCCAACTGGACTCTGGTTTGAGGGATTTGCAATGATTTCTGCTGATTATTATGCTGAGCTGGGAGATTGCAGATAAGAACTACAGAGCCACTGTGATTCTTTCTCCTTTGTAAACCTGGGCTTTTGTTTGTTTGCTGTTTTTGTTTATTTTGGGACCATTTTTGTGTGTGTGCTTATATGTGTATCTGGAAGCTTGTCACATTTAAATTTTATCTTAGTAATTTAAAATTTCTGACAGGATTTGTATCTGTTTGTGTATGTTCCCAAAATGTTCTCCTCAGTTCTAGATATTTGTCATATACAGTTTGCTTGATTATTCATTTCCATTCTTTTTTCTTTCTATGGGTGTTGGCTTACCTAGATTTGCCAAGAAGCACATATTATCAATTCTTTATGTATTTTATTTTTTCACTTTTTCATGATTTTAATACAGTTGATCTTCACAAATTTAGTTTTTAGAAATACACACTTTGTCCTTAAATTGTTACTGAATTAGGACACTCTTCAATCATGCTTTCTACTTCCAAGAATTCTTCTTGCAGTCATATTGTCTCTTTTTTTTTTTGTAAGTTGCTCTTGTATTTATCACTGCAATTCTCTTGAATCTGACTGAAAATGCTAATTAGATACTTTTTAAGTTCTGTCTTACTTTTTTTCAATAATTCTGTTTTCTTTGGTAGATATTCGCTCATTTTAGAGTATGAAATTATCATTTCTGGCTGTTATTTTCCTCATGTGTCCAGGGTTATATAATGACTGCTCATATTAAAAGGAAAAATGAAAGAGTAGCTCCTAGTCTGGGTTGCTGATACTGGTTCCTCCAGTGATTCTGTGATCCAGGGATGATTTCTCCAGGGGGTCTTTGAGTAAAGCCTGGAGTGGTGGTAGTGGCAAGATCTCAGGGTAGAGGATTCAGCACCCAGCTATTCTGAATTCAAATGCTTGATGGAGATCCTGGAGAACATTTTTTTTTCCCCCTAAAGTGAAAGTCACTCAGACTGTGTCTGACTCTGCAACCCCATGGACTATAGAGTTCATGGAATTCTCTAGGCCAGAATACTAGAATGGGTAGCCTTTCCCTTCTCCAGGGGAATCTTCCCAACCCAAGTATCAAACCCATGTCTCCTGCATTGCAGGTAGATTCTTTACAGGCTGAACCACAAGGGAAGCCCAAGAATACTGGAGTGGGTAGCCTATCCCTTCTCCAGGGGATCTGCCTGACCCAGGAATCATTCTGGTGTCTCCTGCATTGGAGGCAGATTCTTTACCAACTGAACTATCAGGGAAGCCTGTTTTCCCCCCTAAAATTTCAGTTAATTGACTATGCTCTATTTCTTGATTGACTTAATTCCCTAGCTATTTGTAATGAAAAGGTAATTATGTACTAAATTCATATGAATAAGAATTATAAAGAGAAATTCTTATAGATAGATCACTGGTACATCTCTTTAGAATCACAATCCATTGACATTTTAGTAACATCTTTGCATAAGTAACCTGTTCTTTTACTCATTGAAATTTCAAGGTCCTTCTTACATCATATTAAATATCTTAGCTATTTATTCATTTAAAATTTCATTGAATTTGCAGTCTCACTATAGGATATCAAGTTAACCACCAGTGACATTTATTTGAAATAATTCTTTAAAACTATTTAATGGAAGAATTAGAATTTGAAAAATTCCCTTCTACCTGTTCAGGTACATATTTCTGTTTCTTCAATTAACATTGTTACATGTGATGCACATTTCTTATTAAAATATCCCTAGGAATTTTATATCTTGTACTTAGTTTTAATATAATGTTTTATTTCATTATACGTTATAACTGGTTAAACATTTTATATTTCATATAATCATTTGTAAGTTCACCTTACACGTTTTTCCTTATTTCTGTTAGACTTTCAGGTAACTTTAGCATATTTTTTCACTAAATGAAATGTATTTCAAACACATAATATAACAAGCATTTGTACCCTGATATTTAATCATATTTATTTTGGTATCTAAGAAGTTATATATGAATAACTAAGTAAATAAAGTTAAAATCCTATCCATCAACAACCTCACAGAAGCACTTACCATTTTGAGTAAAAGTCTGAGTATTCCATGGCCTAGTCAATTGACCCATAAAATCAATCATAACATGGAATCTATTTTTTGTTGCTTAATGTTTATCATCATATATCATATGGACATTAATTTAACAACCTCCAACAGTATGTCATGATTACTATTGCTAACTGGAAAAAAAATATAAAAATCACTTCAGAATAAAATATTAAAGACAAAGTATAAACTTCTACTTCTTGAACTCTTTTTATGTGCCATTTGCACTTAATTTTGGTGGTAGGAAAACTTATCAGGAACATCCTAGTCTATAATGTAGAGCTTGTCAAGATTTCCTTCCTGTGAGTAAGCCTTAATGCATGAGGAAATTTGGGTGCATTTGGATGAGAACACAGAAAGTGGATGCAAGCAGGTCTGGATTTGACCCCTGACGCATCGTCCACTTTAGCCAGTCATTCTTGGGTCTCAGAGAGACACAGTAAATGGTTTTTTAATGGATAAATAAATTGATATAACTTGGCTTCCGATTTTAAATTATGTTGAAAGTCTTGCAAAAATTAAATAAACCAAACGTGAACATAAAGAGACCCTGGCAGACAGTAATGGCTTGATAAATGGTAATAATAATTGTTATACTAGCGGTAGCTTTTAATACTCTGAAGCTAACTTTGGCCTTTCAACTTCAAGTGAGAGACTAGAATACCTCTGTTGATTCATATCTTGCCTAGGGCTACTGAAAGCCTTATTCAAGTGAAGTTAAAAACTACACTTTCAATGTATTCCTATCAAGAGATGTCATATATTTTAGCACTTGAGAATCTCTTTATGATTTATAGTCTGAAACATTTCTGCAACTTACATACATACTTTAAAATGAAATAAGGCTAGTTTGGCCCTATGTGTATGTATTTTTATCAGTTAAAAATTTTATGCTTAGAAGTAATTTAGTTAGTATAGCAGTTAGCAGAAAGTGTAGTAATAAAAAAAAAAAAAACACCTTTTGTTGTAGAAAATATGTATCTAAAATGAGGTGATCAGTTTGATTGCATTTTCTTAGAAGACTGGGTTGTTTCCTCTAACACTGCTCCAAATCATTATGAATTCAAATTTTTGAGGGCAATATTTGTCAAATATTTGTCAGAGTAGAAACTGAGAGACTGAATATACAAATGGAGAGCAGCCAGACCATATGTAAAAATAGAACACAACCCACAATCTGCAGCAGCTAGTTCAAGAGTAAGTGAAATCAGCCCAAAATGGAAGTAATCAATAACTGCCAGTTTCCTGAATTTCTACTTCCGCTTCTAATTTACAGCCAACCATTGAAAGCTAAATATGCTCCCCTAATCAATTGCTTAAAATGCCTCTCCTCCAGATCAGAACATGGACATCTTGGGGGGACCTTTATTCAGAATGATATAATTTCCTTCCCATCCATACTTACAATTCAAGTTTTAATGTTTTGTGTTATCTTTTTAAAAAATATTTTATATAGTTTTAAAAATACTTTTCCATGCTCATTTAATTTAATACACAGACACATACATATACATAAACATATATTTTCATACACATATACTGGAAGTTTTTGTTTAATGAAAATAAATTATATTATATTCACTTGTCTGCATTTTTCTTTTCTTAATCAACAAAACCTCATGGAAATCCCTGCAAGTTTTCTGATTTAGCTCTCATTTGTTTTTTGTTTTTGTCTTTTATATTTGCTGTATTACCTTCCATGGGATGAAAGGTATTTTATCATTATAGATTTTTTATTTAAGGTTATTTTATCATTTATGCAATCACTCCTTTACTGATAGTTATTACTTTTATTTTCAGTTGTATGTTAATTGTTTCTGTCATACGTACAATCTGCAATAAACATCCACTTACAAAGAAAAAAAAAGAACGCCCTTCTAATTTAGGCCACCTCCAGTTTCTGCATGCTAACAAACTCCAATTAAGGCAAACTTGAAGCATTTCTTTCCACTATAAAATTTTCTCACTCCTCCACCTGCCTTTTGAGCCTCTGACAAGTACAAGTGGTAGTGACTGACTCTTTTGCAAGCTCTGAATAAAGCGTTCACTTGTTTTCATTTAATAATCTTCATTTATTTCCACAGAAAAGAGGAAGAAACTTAACTTCATATAAAGGATTATATAAAATCATTTCTACAAAGAATTCATATAATCATTCAATATAAAGGACTTTAAACAGTGAATAATATTGAAGATTTGTATGTGTCATGTTAATTAGTTACTACTATGTGATTTTGTTTACTTTAGTTTTATGATGCCCTGGTTATTTTATTGCTCTCCTTTCAACTACATTATCTTGACTTTGTAATAGCTGGAGTGGCAAGTTTATGAGATGTTTAGTTCTCAACCACTGTTAGCAGTATAGTTAAGTATTACAATAATAATCTCAAAGATAGCTTTTTACTGTAAGGCATGGATTGTGATAATTTTTACCTGGAGCAGTTAATGTTTAATGGATACTTTCAACAGCTGGCCATGTTAGTTTTTAGAAAGCTTTTAAAGAAGGAACGGATTTAAAGGTGTATGACTACCTAGATATCAAAGATCTTCTTAAACTGTCTGTGGGAAGCATGTTTAAAATTACTCCTTAACTAATAAAATCACTAGCTAACTCATTGTACATGTAAACATTTCTAGTATCATTGAAATTGTTGTTGTGCTTAAGTAAAACAGAGCTTCCCTGATAGCTCAGTTGGTAAAGAATCTGCCTGCAATGCACGAGACCCCAGTTCAATTCCTGGGTCGGGAAGATCTGCTGGAGAAGGGGTAGGCTACCCACTTCAGTATTCATGGGCTTCCCTTGTGGCTCAGCTGGTAAAGAATCCACCTGCAATTTAGGAAATCTGAGTTGGGAAGAGCCCCTGGAGAAGGGAAAGGCTACCCACTCCAGTGTTCTGGCCTGGAGAGTTCCAAGAACTGTATAGTCCATGGGGTCACAAAGAGTCAGACACAGCTGAGAGACTTTCACTTTCACTTTAAGTAAAACATTGGGTTAATTTTAAATTGAATGGAAGCTCTTGATAAAGGCAATTAAAATATGAAATCCATGATGGATATTGCTATGGATTGAATTGTGTTTCTCTGTCACCCCCAAGTTCATGTGTTGAGGCTCTAACCCTCAGTGTGAAGGCTTTAGAGATATGACCTTTGGGAAGTAATTATGTCTAGATGAGATCATGAAAATGCAGCAACCATGATGAGATTGGTACTTTTATAAGAAGGTAAAGAGACTAGAACTCTCTTTATACAGTGAGAAGGGCAAGGAAGAGAGCCCTCTCTGAGGAGCAAAATTGGCTGACGTGTTGACCTTGAAATTCCCAGCTTCCAGAACTGTGAGAAATAAATTCCTGTTGCTTCAGCCACCCAATCTATGTGTTTGTTTTCATTTTTGTTTTTTATGACAGCCTTGGCTGACCAACACATGTTTCAAAAATTTACCAAATTATACAGGTATTTCAAATGTTCTGATTTTGACATTCTAATGAATGTTTCAGTTTTCATCCAATAAACTACTTTATTGAATTTTTATGAATGCTTTATCTTTTGCCTTAAGAGCAAACTCGTGCTAAAATTATTCAATTTAATCGGGCTGGTTAAATTTAGATATTGAAATGACTGAAAATATTAATCTTACCAGATATTGTATGAATTAAGTTCAATATAAAGTATTAACAATCATGATTTGATAATGAGAAATTTCAGCAGAGTAATTGTTTTCTTTAATAATTAAGTCATTTAAGGTAAAACTGGTTTTTTTCTATTTTATAGGTTTTAGTATGATGTGCTCTTCTTTCTGTACCTTTTTAAAAGGTGTTCATTTTTTATTTTGTTTCATGAGTCATCATGCACTGTCCTTGCTTAATTTTTAAGTAGGTAAGATTATGTTAGTATGCTTTTTGTAATTTATTTCCAATTTCATGTCTTTTGTGATGAAAACATAGTACACATTTATTTCTCTTGAATATGCATCATATATGTGTGTGTGTTCAACATTGTTGATTATCCAGTTGCTTTCCTCCATTTTATTTATTTATACTAATAAATCAGTTTCTCTACACTTTTTTCCTCTATCTTAAAAATGTTTTGAAAGCACTGAACAACTTGTATTCATTTTTCCTGACGCTCTTATTTCATCGATAGTCATCATCTCTATCTGCCTGTCATAATTACACTCACGTTTCCCTGTTATACTTGGGGATGAGTCTCCAGCTACTCCTATACCAGGACTGTGACCCTGCTCTCCAGCACCATTCTCCACATGCTGTGCTATTTAAACTTACTTGCTGTCCTTTATTAACACAGTCCGAAAGAGACATTCTTTTTTTTCTTTTGTGTCTCTTCAATACACTTCAACTTGGAATTTTCATTAGGATAGTTTAATGCTTTTAATCTCAGATTCTATATTTTTCTTTCAATGGCAAGAATTACTCTTCAATTTTTATAATTTACATCCATTTGATTTCCAGTATTTTTCCTTAATTCTGAGTAACTTTCTTATCATTTTATTGCATTCCTAGTGTTTTATCAATGTCCATCATATATAATATATATATATGAAATATGATATACATATAAACTATATATAGGAAATATGAGATTCATCCCACTCCACCTTCTTCTAAAGAAAAGAAGATTGTTCTTCTTTTCTTTACTTTCCCACCTCTCATGTTTTTTTCCGTTAATACAATATTATTTGTTAGATGAGGAACAAGACAGTGTGTTTCCTAAAGTGTAACACAGCCACATTTGTCTTGCCTCCTTCCCCCAACCCCCAGTCAGTAATGGGATGATCAGGCTACAGTTCTTACTCCTCAGTATTCTGTAGGTGGTTTTCATCTACTTTCTCATTGCCAGTGTGACAGATAACTTGCCTGTGGCTAGTCTGATCCTTTTTTTCCTTTTTAGGTAATCTGTTTCTTCTCTGGAAGCTTGCAAGAGTTTTCTCCTTTTCTTTGAAGTTCTGGAATTTCTCTAAGCTTTTTAAAAAATCATTAACTTTGCCTGGTTGTTAAATGAATAATTTTCATCTGTCGACTTGGCTCTTTTTTTCAGCTCAAGTTAGATACATGCTTTATTTCTTGTCCTCTAACTGTTTTGGCCCTTCCATCCAGAACTCCTGCAACTTTTGTACCAAGCATGAAACTCCCTAAATGCTATGATTCATGGTCTGGTCTATCACTTCTATATTACTTGATAGATTTTAGTGCTTAATCCAAGTTAACATTTTCCCCCTCTCACTTAGCTTGCTCAGTCATATTAGATGCCTTACTGTGGTTTATTCATGCAGAACACCATTCTTCTGGGGTACCTTCAGAGGAAATAGCCACATTTGTGGCAGAATTATCAGGATTCTATACTTAGGGGCCAGTAGTTTATTACTGATTAGTTGGTTCTAACTTTAATCAAAAGTTCCAATGTTAAAAAAAAAAAAGTTCCAATGTTTTGGTGGTATATAAAAGTGTATACTTTTATTTGGGCTTCGCTGGTGGCTCAGCAGTAAGAATCCACCTGTCTCGCAGGAGACTCAGGTTCAGTCCCTGGGTCGGGAAGATCCCTTGGAGAGAAGGAAATGGCAACCCACTCCAGTATTTCTACCTGGCATATTCCATGGACAGAGGAGCCTGACGGGCTACAGTCCATGGTGTAGCAAGAGTTAGACATGACTTAGTAACTAAACCACCACCACACTTTTATTTATGTGTCTTTCATTATATGAGAGGCCTCTATTTATTGGTTTCCAGAGTAATCCTATTCATCATCAGAGAACTAGTTCATTTTTTTTCCTTCCATGAAGGCTTTGCCTATCCACATTGCTTTCTTCTCTAAATATCTCTTGCTTTCATTCCCTCTTCCTTTAGTTTTACAGCTTGAAGATTTAATTTAGTTTACTGCCATAAACAGTGCTTGCCACATAGTAGTAACTTAATACATATTCACTTACTGAACAAATAATTAAATGAATTCATGCTCACATACATATATTTAATGTAAGAGCAAATATGGAACATTTATATGTATATATATATATATATATATATATATCACAATATCTAGTGCCATAGGATACTCTTAATAAGTAAACAAAAGAGTATCTGTAGAATATTTTATAAGAAGCAGATAGTGACTGATCACTGGGAGTCTTTTAGTTCTACTTCTATCAATTTATTTCTATAATTTTACTAAAATACCATTGGCCAAATGTATAGACAAAATGTGTTGAAACCATCTAAGATCAGATACTATGTCTTACTCATCTGTTTTATGGCTAGATCCTACTCAGGGTAGGTTTCTGAGGAGCTAAATGTTACTGTGCGTAAGAATAACCCAGAGGCCCTGTTAGATGAAGATTCTTTCCCCTCTTCGTAAAAGTCTAATTCAATAAATATGAGGTGGATCTCAAATACTTGCATGCTTACAAAGCACCCCAGGTGATTCTGATATAGCTAGGTCACCCAAAATCAACACTTAGAGACACACTGGTTAAATGCTTCAATAATATTTGTTGAAATGAATTCATTCATTTAAAGAGCTTCACCATTTTGTAATGTGTTATTCTTAAAGAAATGAGCTAATAATTTATCCCCGTAAAAGAGATTTTTAATATATAATTTCTCTATGTACGAAGATATAAATCTGACTGAAATGTCCAAGTGAAATATATCAGGCAACCAATGTTGAGGATTGTTACGTAAAGCTATAAAGGAAAAGAGCAATATGAAATGTTCAGAAGAGAAAAATCCATAGAGTCAGAAAGTAGATGAGTGGTTTCCAGAGACTGGAAGAAGGGAGAAATGGAGAGTGACTATAAATGAAGATTTAGTCTTGGGGAATGAAAATGTTCTGAAATTAGACAGTGATCATAATTCTGTGAATGTATGAAAAACCACTAACTTGTACACTTTAAAAGGGTGAGTTTTACGGTATTTGAGTAACAATTCACATACTATATTGTATATTCTCAATAATGCTATTATTACAAAAGAAAATGACTAAGTGTAGTAAATTATATAAAGATTAATAAATAAGATGGAAGAACAAATGAACAGCTGTGCACTTACATCTAGTTCTTTTTAGTTGTAAGGATGAGACCTTTGCGGAAGATATTCTTGTGAAGAACTCTCTTGGCTCTGAAGGGAAATTTATATTCCAGTCTGATTGTGGAGGCTTCTTAACAAACTGTTAGTAGAACTCAAATATTAAATGAGACTATGAACATTGCGATCAGAAGGAAGAACTGCATTTATCATGTAAATAAGCCAGTTGTGCTTTGCATACATGCACACACACACACACACACACACACATATACACAATGTCATGTGTTATTGTTCTCATGGTTCTACAGAGAAATATGGAAAGAGAAAAATCCTATCCAGTTCAACTGTATAAAGATAAACACTGAAGTCAGTTTTTTAAAACTATACTATTTCCTTTTGATTCATCTGATTTCTATCTAGTCTTTTAAAGTGTAAAAATCTACTTTCCTTTCTTGCCATGTCCTTTTCATTAACCAAAAGATTCAGAAGCCCATAACTTTTCTTTCATCTTGACAATGAGTGGCAGAAAGAGCAGAAAGGAAGGATGTTTTCAAGCAAGGATTGAGTAAAGGTAACAGTTTTCCTTTGTTATTAGGCCTCTTCATTGACAAGGAGGTTTTTTGGTTTTTTTTTCCCCTTCCTTTTTTGTGAATTTGAGAGCAAGCAACTGTAGGGAAAGGGCTAGGCATTCCTTGAGATTTATTTTTTTTCAAAACTTATAATAAATGCTCAAAAGATGACAGAAGTCAACCAAGATTATGAGTGACAGAGACATGCTAGTTTTTTTTTAAAGTTTGTTCAGTAATTTTTTCCTTTTGTAAAGATGAGACTAATGTCTTCTGAGCTCTTTACGTGACTGAGGTGAAACCATAAATATCGAGGGTTATTAAATAATCAACATATTTGGATGGGGAGAACAACATATGTAATATTTATCTTATTCACTATTATAATTTTACTTTAAGATCATATATCTTTACAAGTGATCACATCAATATAGTAAATCGAATTTGTAGATTCCACTAACCACTTAGTTAAATTAATCTCCAAACCTCGAACATTGACAGTCTGATACTGTTTGAAATTTCCAGCTTAATTAAATAGGCCTTCCAAATTAAGAGGTTAATTTTCTTGCTTCATTTGACACTTTATACACAAACATATATAGCTTATCATCTAACTTTCAAAATATTTCAAAGAAGGTTTCCCAGATGGCTCAGTGGTAAAGAATCTGCCTGCCAACACATGAGACACAGGAGACACCGGTTGCATCACTGGGTCAGAAACATACCCTGAAAGAGGAAATGGCAACTCATTCCAGTGTTCTTGTCTGGAAAATCCTATGGACTGAGGAGCCTGGTGGGCTACAGTCCATGGGGTTGCAAAGAGTTGGACACAACTTAGTGACTGAACAGCAACAACATATTTAAATTAAACCCTCTGGTCCATATTTATTCCAAGGTTTCTAAAGCCTATCAGTTTCTGTTGCTATACAACAGAGCAAAAATAATTAAACTGTTTTACTGTTTGGTCATGAAGAACAGCTAGTAACTTTGACTGCCAAACACCCCACAGATAGAAGCTGCCTTGATGATACAGGTTATAACTTCCAACCTAACAGATAATATACTTTCTGTGCTAAATAAATGCCTATGTTCTTATTTATAATTATACTCAATTCCATTAGCAACATTTTTAATACCCATCTGAATTCACTGGAGATTTGATTCAATGTTCTATTCTTAAATTATCAGCAGTAACTTCAAACTAAACAAAAACACAGACTGAGTAGAAAAGTCATAACCAAAACTAAATTTTGCATTGGTCTTGCATAGTGTTTCCCCAGTCATCAGATAATTCCTTTTGCACATCTTCTCTCTCATCCAAGGTAATTACCCAGCTGCTCCCACATTTTTTTGATTCAAAATGACAGAAATGGCATTTTAAAAGCTATACACTGCTATAGTTTCTATATACAGTACACTTACCTAAAAGGAGTAAAATAAACACTGTAGTCTGGTCTGGGAACCATTGTTTACTTTTAGATCCTGCACACAAAAAAGAAATGGGTGGAGTTTGCCCTTCTATCATTTATAGTCTGAGTGTGCTAAGAAAGACTCCCTTGACCCAAAGATAGGAGAGAGCTAGATTCATACACTATATGTTTCAGTTTTCACATTCATTGATTGCATATAAGGGGTATACAAAAGTGACAGATGTTAGTCATTTGTTGAATGATGCTTATTTTTATGTTTACAATCTAATAGCAAGCAATGTCTCAACAAATTTTAACACAGAGTATTAGGAGCAGGCATACACTTTATTTTCTTAAAATTAGTAAAAGTTTTGAGGGCACTAGGTAGAACAACAGCCTTTGAGTCACTGGCTACCTAAGGGAGGAGTTCAATGGGTTTGACTCTGGGGTATTTACTATATTTAGTCATCTCTGAAACCTCCATGTAATTGCTTTGACATGTAAACCCTGATTTTTTGGTTAAAAGATACACTACTTTTTTGGGATAAATGTACCTGATGGTTTAGCCATTTTATTAGTTTCACCAGGAAGAAGCTAACCCTAAGAAAATTTATTTAATGATGTACAATTTGAAAAAGGTTTTAAGAAGAATAAAGTAATTTGAAGGAAAGTAATTCTGATTGTTTTGTTGTCTAGAACAAAAAATGTTAAGGAAACTACTTGATAATATTTGTGAATTGTTCTGATAACTCTAAGTTATACCTACATAACACGTCAGAAGGTTTTATTTATAATCTTTATCACCCTCACCCTTCTCAATTCTCCCCTCTGCTGAGGAAGCTGAGCACAGGAAACTTTTTCTTAGACTTACCTGCCAGCAGTATTCCACATAGATTTTATTAACAAGAGGCATTTGGCATTTGAGTGAGATGTAAAGAAGGAAGAGAAAGGGAAGCTTTTAATCTCTGGTCTCTACATGGTGTCTGATTAAAGTAATCAATCCTTTTCTGGAGTCCAAAGGACCACATAACATGCGAAACAAGAGAGTAAGGAGGCTTCTCTTCTCGAATATTTACGTCGCACCAGTAAGGTATTTTCAGAAATTCTGAGCTTATGTTCTGAATAGATGGTTACACTTGTTTTCTGTAAGATCCTTGAGAATTCAAGTGAAGGAGGAAGGAACCTCTAGAATTGCCTAAAATAGTCAGAATTTTACAAGTGGCCCTGAGGGAATCTGACCTACCTTGAACTGATACTATCCCAGGAAATGAAAATATAGCTGGAATCTTAATTAAAGATGACTCCTGACAACTGTTCATAAGCAAGAGATACTTTTAGTTTCTTATAACAGAAACTGTAAAAGTAGAGTGACAATATTGTTGTTTGAGACTATCACTTAAAGCTTCGCTACTTAAGGGGATCAGGCATGCTACCCTGAAATATGCCATACTGGAATATGGATTACTGTGAGCTGAAGTCAATTGAGAATTGACAGATTCAGGAAGAAGTCTTCTTGTGCTTTCCCTTATCTGACTAAATGCAGAAACTTCTGAGAAATTAAGACTGCCATAAATCCCCTCTCCAGGAGAAGACAGCACTGAGATGACTGTACAAACAAAAAACAACCTTGGAAAAAACCCTTATCTTCCATTAATTTCCTCATATATTTACCTTCCCTCTACCTATTGTTCCTAGAAGGCCAACCCCCTTTCTTTTGTTTAGTCACTTCTTCAGAATTTATCACTCTTTGTTGAAATGGTATATAAGCTCTCATGTCTAACCATTTCTTTGAATTTTCACTCCTTTTCTGTGAAAATATGTAGAAATATTAACAACAGTGAAGTTTGTAGGTTTTTCTCCCATTAATCGTTTGTCAATTTAATTTGTAGGCTTCAGTATTGAAATCTAAAATGGTATAGAAAATTATTTTCTTTTCGTACATTACCTCCATAGAGAAAAGTGACTAATAATATTTTTCCCTTTTGCAAGAGAAAAATTATAAGATGAGACATAGTGATTTTCAGGCTTTTGTTGGACTTAGGAATAAAATTATTCATGAAATGCAGTGGGGGAGGTGCTTATCTTGTTAAGTCTTTCGATAATTGACTCAAGAATCCAATCTTGATGCTATAACCCTTATTTCATAAATTGTCATTTCAATTAACAGACTTATATGGGTTAGGGTAAAGGTATGGCTGCCAATGGCTTACTTATTCTGCTGTTGCAATTCAGTGCAAGGTTTAATATAGTAGTAGAAGGGGAATACTGTTGGAAATATTTTTGATGCCAACTCAGACATGATTTGCAACTTTAATTTTAATATTCATTATTTAACATATTTTATATGTCTTATTTTATTGTTTTTCCTGCAAAAACATAATTTATAGTCAATTACAATTACCAATCAAGTTTGAAAACACATATCAACCAAAATTTACATAATGACTGAATGAATTTCTCCCTTAGGATATTTATACTTAAAGCTTTCTATGCTTATTGTTGTCTAACAGGTAGAAGTAAGCATTGCCTGCTCAAATACTCCCATTTTCACTACTTTTTTCATTCCTACAAATTATAATCTGAAGCTTCAGCATTTGATCCTTTCCCTCACAGCCAAAATAAAACAAAGCAAGTGGGAAAAAAACAAAACAAACTGTAACATTGCTTCACAGACAACAGAACTTAAATAACTAAGTAATTGTTTATCATTAGCATATCATTTATCTTATTTTAAAGCTGGGGATGTATCATCACTTTTTAAATTTTGCAACATCCTTTAGTAGTTGGATGTAGTAGATGCTCCAACATTTATTTTGAATTGAAATAATTTGGTGATGCTAGTGGTAAAGAACCTGTCTGCCAAAGCCAGAGACATAAGAGACTTGGGTTTGATACCTGGGTTGGGAAGATGCCCTGGAAGAGGGCATAGAAACCCACTCCAGTATTCTTGCTGCAGAATCTCATGGATGGAGGAGGCTGGTGGGCTACAATCCATAGGGTTGCAACAGAGCCAGACATGACTGAGGCAACTTAGCACAGTACATAATTTCTTTAGCTGAGTTCATTCTATCTTATTAATTAAGAAACATTCAATGTTCAGATGAATATGTCCTTTTTGTTAATTTGCATTTATATGTCTATTTTTCTTCCTTTTCTTCATTGGAATGTACTGCTATGTTAATGGGGAAAACTGCTGATTTTTAAGGATAAGAGATCTTTCTGTATGTATACTATTTGGTTAAAAATATTGTATATAGTAACAACTAAATAAAAATGGATAAGATAATGCTATTAATCACATCCACATTACCCTAGGGCTTTCGATAAATCGTGTTTCAATTGTTTCACTCTATTTCTGAGAAGACTGTTTGAAAGGATTTTAAGAATTTGATCTGGAGTCTGTTTAAGAAAAAGCTCTAATTTCAAATATTTTGCCATCCCCTGCATTTATATGGATAAATGCCCAGAATGTGTGGCCATCTGTGGATTTTTGGTGTTCAAGGATAGTTGGTTTGGGGAAATGGAGAGGTAACTGTTCTGGTTAAGATTGTAATGATATGGAGCTGGTAGTTAGCATAAAGGGAGAGAGGAAGAAGAGTATAAATACATGAGAACCAAGAAAAGAGAAAATTCCCATAGCAGCACATAGCCAGTGAGATTGAAAACAATGAACTGCTTGAGGTCAGGGAGTATGTCTTATTCATCTCCTTATCTTTATCGCCTAACCAAATTCTGTCATTGCCTAGGACCTAAGTAAATGTTTGTTGAATTAAGTTAATTGAATTAGCTTAATTCATTCATCCCATGACTCTATTAGGTCAGGAATATTTCCTGTTTACATATGATGATATCAAGGCTCAAAAATTTAATAACAGGCAGAACTGGGAGGAACTGGGATTTGAATGCAGTCTTCAGGAGTCCAGAATCCATAATATTTTCACTATATCATGATTTTTCAGAATATGTTTTCAGTCCTATGATAGTGAAAATGAAAGTTACTCAGTCGCGTCCGACTCTTTGAGACCCAGTATTCTCCAGGCCAGAATACTGGAGTGAGTAGCCTTTCCCTTCTCCAGGGGATATACCCATCCCAGTTATCAAGCTCAGGTATCCTGCATTACTGATAGTTTCTTTACCAGCTGAGCCACAAAGGGAAGCCCAAAAATACTGGAGTGGGTGACCTATTCCTTCTCCAGGGAATCTTCCTGACCCAGGAATCAAACCAGGGTCTCCTGCATTGCAGGTGGATTCTTTACCAGCTGAGCTATCAGGGAAGCCTCAGTCCTATGATAAGGTTGACAGACAGAAGGGTCCTATGGTTACAGATTTTGGGGAAATCCAATATGCAGTGCTGCCTCTCCTACAATTTCATAAAGTGTATTAAAATCTCTGATAAAACTTTAGGTAAGCAATTGCTCTAACTTTCTGTCAGCATTTCTCAAAAGTGGTTTGTCTCAGTCTTCCTCTCATTTTTTTGTATAATTAATTTTTTAATTTAATTTTTATTTTATATTACAGTGCAGTTGATTTACAATGTTGCATCAGTTTCATGTGTACAGCAAAGTGATTCATTTAAAAGTATACATATATCCATTCTTTTTCAAATTCTTTTCCTATATAGGTTATTACAGAATATTGAATAGAGTTCCCTATGCTATGTAGTAGTTTTTGTTGATTGTCTATTCTGTATGTAATAGTATGTATATGTTAATCCCAATTCCCTGATAGCTCGGTTGGTAAAGAATCCACCTGCATTGCAGGAAACATTGGTTAGACTCCTGGGTCAGAAAGATTCACTGGAGAAGGAATAAGCTACCCACTCCAGTATTCTGACCTGGAGAATTCCATGGACTACACAGTCCATGGGGTTGCAAAGAGTCAGACATGACTGAGGGACTTTAACTTCACTTTGGGCTTCCCTGGTGGCTCAGTTGGTAAAGAGCCTGCCTGCAATGTGGGAGAGCTGTGTTCAATCCCTGAGTCACGAAGATCCCTTGGAGAAGGAAATGGCAACCCATTCCAGTATTCTTGCCTGGAGAATCGTATGGACAGAGGAGCCTAGTGGGCTACATACAGTCCATGACGTCACAAAGAGTGGGACACGACTGAGTCACTAACACTTAGGGGCCTCTCTTGTGGCTCAGCTGGTTAAGAATCCACCTGCAATGAGGGAGAACTGGATTTGATCCCTGGGTTGGGAAGAACCCCTGGAGAAGTGAAAGGCTACCCACTCCAGCTTTCTGGCCTGATTCCATGGACTGTATAGTCCATGGGGTGGCAGAGTCGGACACAACTGAGCGACTTTCACTTTCAGTTTTCACATCTTTTTTTTTTTTTTTAAGTTGCAATATGTTTATTTTTTCGCTGTGCTGGATCTTGATTGCTGTGCATAGGCTTTCTCTAGTTGTGGTGAGCGGGAGCTACTCTCTAGTTGTGTTGTTCAAGCTTCTCATTGCAGTGCCTTCTCTTGTGGCAGAGCACTTGCTCTAGAGGGTGCAGACTTCGGTAGTTGTGGCTCATAGACTCAGTTGCTCTCCAGCACACGAAATCTTCCTGGAGTAGGGAGCGAACCCGTGTTCCCTGCATTGGCAGCATATTCTTAACCATGGGACCACCATGGAAGTCCCCTCGTATCTCTTTTAAATGGGGCTTTTATTTTTTTTTGGAAGGGTAGGGGAAAATAACAGGAGATGTTTGTTAACTATCCTTGATAGTAAAAGAAAGTATAACACTAGCTAAAAGCATGATGAAATGTCATAGTCACTACGTTTTGGTAGAAAATTATTTTAGCTTATAGGAAGATATTAAGAGTATAAACTAATGACTTGTAACATTTTGGTACTTGTGAAGGTGTTTATACAGAATTTCATTAGCTATGTATGTCTATATTTCCTAGAATGATAGAACCTAAAATGGGAAACATGCATTTTCGGCATCTACTATTTCCCCCAAATGAAATGAATAGTTTTTTAAATTGCCCAAATATTTGTCATTTAATTATATTATAAACTTTGACACTTAGAATTGCAAGATCCTTTTCCATTTATGGATTTTATTATGTGTTATATCATGCATTACTGCTTCCTGTCTTTATTTAAAGTTCAAACAGACTCAACTCTAGATGAAGTTATAAATAATGCAAGCTTTAAAGGAGATGGTTCCAAGTGAATTAACTGATTCTTAAGTAAACAGACAGGCTGTAAAAACTGTACCTTATAAATGACTGGTTCTCAGGAAGATGTTAAACTAAAATATTCTCTTTTCTAGATAAGATATTTGGTAATCACAGGAATATATCCCCATTATTGATAAAGCTTTGTAGAGAGAAATAAGCAAGATATACTGGTAATGAAATCTTAATATAGCCCACTTAACATTTACACCAAACAAAGCCATGATATTTTGTTAAAACTCATTTAGAATAAGACATCTTGTATTAACAGAGAATAGGCAAATCAGAAAATGTGTATTAGCATTATGGCATTTTCATTGCACCATATATAAATTTTTCTGAAAAAAAGCTATCATCTTTTGTAAAACCTTTACAGATTAGGAAGGAAAATGCAACTCACTTTAAAGGAGGACATGTTATTTTCTTAATAAAACTTATTCATTGATTCCTTAAATATGTGCACTAAATGTTTATCATGTGTACAATTGCTCTATCATAGGAACTGAGAAATAAAAAAGAGAAATTAATAAACACATTGATTGAACACCTGTTACTTGTCAGGTTAATGTCAAAGATCAAAAACAGCTTCCTTTACTCGTCCAAGGTTCTTTCAGCTAGTCTAAGAATCAAATTGTCATGAGGTAAATTAACATAAAATCAAATTTAACTTTGTACATATGTAGATTTCATAAGAAAATGAGGCTTAAGGGCAAGTTAGGCAATCGAGGTTTCTATGCTATCTGAGAGGAATAGGGGTTAGGAATTTGGGATCTCCAATAGGAGGAAAATAATTTATAGGAAGATGAGAGAAAGAAATGTTGGGTAAATAAATGTTTTCCATGCTCTGCAGAGACAACTGGACACAGAGAGGACTTTGATGAAACCAACCTTGCTAAGTGCCCCCAGTCTACCACATCTAACTTACATTACTTGTAGTTAGCTCTACTGAAAACTCTCTTCCTGGGACTGGAACCCTATCTAAATTATTTAAGGCAGTTCAGTGTGCTTAGCCACTCCAGTCATGTCCAACTCTCTGCGAGCCCAAGGACCATGACCTGCCAGGCTCCTCTGTCCATGGGATTCTCCAGGCAAGAATACTGGAGTGGGTTGCCATTTCCTTCTCCAGTGAGAAAGTATGAAGTGAGTGAAGTGAGTGAAGTGAAGTCGCTCAGTTATGTCCGACTCTTTGCGAACCCATAGACTGTAGCCTACCAGGCTCCTCTGTCCACGGGATTTTCCAGGCAAGAGTTACTGGAGTGGGTTGACATTTCCTTCTCCAGCAGTCCAGAGGAGGAGGTAAAAAGTCTTCATGTGCCTTTTGTTTCTTTAAAAAAAAGAAAAAGCAAAGCCTCGAGTATAATCCTCATGCCAAAGAGACATATTTTTACAAATTTTGCTCTCCTACTTTTGTGATGGATGCAAAGAGTCATATTGGAAACTATCCAAGAGACATGGTTACAATATAGTGTCTTACATGTTACAAATTCAGTAGATTATTTTTGATAAATAATACATGAAAAGGTGCAGACAACACATTACGTTGTGCTCTAACAATCTAAGAATGCAAATAATTATTAAGGAATTCAGGATACTGAGCTACCAAAGTGAATGGGAATAAAGGAGAAAACCTCAGATAGAAGTGGGGCTTTACTTGGATTTCAAAGGTGAGAAGATTTTTTTTTTAAATAGGAAATGAGAAAAAACATTAGAATACTAGGACTAAGACTTAAAACAAAATCATTCAGAGATACAAGTAAAGGTGGAACACTGGATTCACGGCAGAGAGAGAGAGCCAAGATGTTTGCCGATTTGACGGGACAGAATGATACTGAAATGAAAAACTGAGATTGTCAATATAGATTAGAGAAGTGTTTTTAGAGGAAATTAAATGAGGGGTAGGGGAAATCTAGTGGGATATATATGAATTTTAGCTCCTGAATATTTTAAACCTATTTCCTTTAATTAAGAAATTCTCTATAAGCTAGACTGGGGTTTGATGAAGCCCTGGACAATGAAGAGATTTGAGAAGCTATTCTGGAAATTCGGGACTGATGTAAATGGAGGCCTGGTGTAAGAAAGGACTAGGTAGTGTATAAGCTAATTGGGTATGAAGAAGGGACAGGTGTGAGAACATTTCAAAGAGGCCACAGAACTTACAAATCATTAAAATTAATAAAATGGCAAACTCACTTAGGATAAGATCAATATAAAATGATGAATTTCATTTCTTATTTATCAAAATAAAAATTTTACTTAGCATAGCAATGGCAATAGAATACTGAAGTACCAAAGAATATGTCTGAATGCTATTACTCTATGTGAATGTTAATTTTAAAAATCTACTTTTCATAGTAACAACAGTAATAACTACCAAGGAATATATTTAACAAAGTCATGAAAAACCTTTATGAATTAAAGTTTAACATTTTATTGAGTGGTATTAAATAAGAAAAATTTACTAGAGACATAAAATGCTCATTAGGTATCATATTTATGTCATTTTCACTAAAAATATTATTTCAAGTCTGTGTAATTCTAAACAAAATGCCAATTGTTTTAACTTGAAAGGCTAATTCTAAAATGTATGTGTGTGTGTGTGCTCAGTCATGTCCAACTCTTTGTGACTCCATGAACTGTAGTCCACCAGCCTCCTCTGTCCATGGGATTTCCCAGGCAAGAATACTGGAGTGGGTTGCCATGTCCTTCTCCAGGGGATCTTCCTGACCCAGGGATTGAACCCTCATGTACTGTACCTCCTGCATTGTCAAGTGGATTATTTACCACTAGTGCCACCACTTGAAATAAAACATTATTTCAAGTCTGTGTAATTCCACACAGAATGATAGTTATTGTTATTTTTAATTTGAAAGGCTAATTCTAAAATACATATGTAAGAATAAATAGGGAGAACTTTCTTACTTGGTATAAAAAATTAATATAAAATTGTAGCAACTAGGGCAGTGTGCTTTTGGTTAAACGATAAGACATGTGAGAAATGGAACAGAAAAAAGAGCTCAGGGTCAGATGCATGCACACATAAGAATGTGGTGTATGAATGAGGTGATATTGTAAATCAGTGGTAAATGGGCAGATTTCTCAATAACATCTGAAATAATTATTTAATGGGATCTTTATCATAAAAAAATACATTGAAAAATTCTAGATAGGTTAAAATAAATATGAAAAACAAAATGTAAAAATTTACCAGAAAATGAACCTTGGACTAGCCGTGGGGAAAAATCTGTAATCAAACAAAGAAACAAAATACATTAAGAGAAACGCTGAAATTTTTAATTATATTCAAATGAAAATTCATTTTCAACAATAAAATAATATGAAGAGTATATCAAATCTTTAAAACACACAAGGAATTGACAATAAATCCAATAGATAAAAGAAGATATAGACATGTTCAGACAGTTTACAGAAGACATATGAAACACTGAAAACAAATGAAAATACTCTACACATCAAGAATAATTAGAAAATGCAAATTAAAATAAATGAAATAACAGTTTACATGTAATACATCAGCAAAAATTTAAAAATCTGAAAAGATGCTCAACATCACTCATTATTAGAGATATGCAAATAAAAACCACAATGAGGTATCATTTCACACCAGTCAGAATGGCTGCTATCCAAAAGTCTACGAGCAATAAATGCTGGAGAGGGTGTGGAGAAAATGGAACCCTCTTACACTGTTGGTGGGAATGCAAACTAGTACAGCCACTATGGAGAACAGTGTGGAGATTCCTTAAAAAACTGGGAATAGAACTGCCATATGACCCAGCAATCCCACTGCTGGGCATACACACCGAGGAAACCAGAACTGAAAGAGACACGTGTACCCCAATGTTCATCGCAGCACTGTTTACAATAGCCAGGACATGGAAGCAACCTAGATGTCCATCAGCAGACGAATGGATAAGAAAGCTGTGGTACATATACACAATGGAATATTACTCAGCCATTAAAAAAATACGTTTGAATCGGTTCTATTGAGATGGATGAAACTGGAGCCCATTATACAGAGTGAAGTAAGCCAGAAAGAAAAACAACAATACAGTATACTAATGCATATATATGGAATTTGAAAGATGGTAACGATAACCCTATATGCGAGACAGAATAAGAGACACAGATGCATAGAACAGTCTTATGGACTCTGAGGGAGAAGGTGAGGGTGGGATGTTCTGGGAGAATAGCATTGAAACATGTATATTATCATATGTGAAACAGAACACGAGTCCATGTTCGATGCATGAGACAAATGCTCAGGACTGGGGCAATGGGATGACCCAGAGGGATGGGATGGAGAGGGAGGTGGGAGGGGGGTCCATGAAGGGGAACACATGTAAACCCATGGCTGATTCATGTCAACGTATGGCAAAAACTACTACAATATTGTAAAGTAATTAGCCCCCAACTAAAATAAATAAATTTATTTTTTTAAAAATTAAAAAAATAAAAATCTGAAAATGTTACAGATGTGGGGTAGAATAATACTTGGAACATGCTTATGGAATTGCTGTTGTTTAGTCACTAAGTTGTCTCTGACTCTTTTGCAACCCCAAGGACTGTAGCCACTCAGGCTCCTCT
This sequence comes from Giraffa tippelskirchi, assembly GCF_054371585.1. Lineage (NCBI taxonomy): Eukaryota > Metazoa > Chordata > Mammalia > Artiodactyla > Giraffidae > Giraffa > Giraffa tippelskirchi. The sequence goes on along the minus strand of NC_137276.1, from coordinate 80,090,970 downwards.
ATCCATGGGATTTTCCAGGTAAGAATACTAGAGTGGGTTGTCATTTATTTCTCTAGGGAGTCTTCCCTACAGAGGGAATTAACTCATGTCACCTGAATTGGCAGGTGAATTCTTTACCACTGAATCACCAGAGAAGCCCCACTTGTGGAATTAAATCAGTATAATTATTTTGGAAAAAATAGTGCTATTACCTAGTATTACCTAAGAAAGCCTTCCTTGACGATCAATGCAAAAAAATAGAGGAAAACAACAGAATGGGAAAGACTAGAGATTTCTTCAAGAAAATTAGAGATACCAAGGGAATATTTCATGCAAAGATGGGTTCGATAAAGAACAGAAATGGTATGGGCCTAACAGAAGCAGAAGATATTAAGAAGAGGTGGCAAGAATACACAGAAGAACTGTACAAAAAAGATCTTCACAACCCAGATAATCACGATGGTGTGATCACTCACCTAGAGCCAGACATCCTGGAATATGAAGTCAAGTGGGCCTTAGAAAGCATCACTACGAACAAAGCTAGTGGAGGTGATGGAATTCCAGTTGAGCTATTTCAAATCCTGAGAGGTGATGCTGTGAAAGTGCTGCACTCAATATGCCAGCAAATCTGGAAAACTCAGCAGTGGCCACAGGACTGGAAAAGCTCAGTTTCCATTCAAATCCCAAAGAAAGGCAGCGCCAAAGAATGCTCAAACTACCGCACAATTGCACTCATCTCACACGCTAGTAAAGTAATGCTCAAATTCTCCAAGCCAGGCTTCAGCAATACGTGAACTGTGAACTTCCAGATGTTCAAGCTGGTTTTAGAAAAGGCAGAGGAACCAGAGATAAAATTGCCATCATCCGCTGGATCATCGAAAAAGCAAGAGAGTTCCAGAAAAGCATCTATTTCTGCTTTATTGACTATGCCAAAGCCTTTGACTGTGTGGATCACAATAAACTGTGGAAAATTCTGAAAGAGATGGGAATACCAGACTATCTGACCTGTCTCTTGAGAAACGCGTATGCAGGTCAGGAAGCAACAGTTAGAACTGGACATGGAACAACAGACTGATTCCAAATAGGAAAAGGAGTATGTCAAGGCTGTATATTGTCACCCTGCTTATTTAACTTATATGCAGAGTGCTTCATGAGAAACGCTGGGCTGGAAGAAACACAAGCTGGAATCAAGATTGCCAGGAGAAATATCAATAACCTCAGATATGCAGATGACACCACCCTTATGGCAGAAAGCGAAGAAGAACTAAAGAGCCTCTTGAGAGGAGAGTGAAAAAATTGGCTTAAATCTCAACGTTCAGAAAACTAAGATCATGGCATCTTGTCCCATCACTTCATGGCAAATAGATGGGGAAACAGTGGAAACAGCATCAGACTTTATTTTTGGGAGCTCCAAAATCACTGCTGATGGTGATTGCAGCCATGAAATTAAAAGACGCTTACTCTTTGGAAGGAAAGTTATGACCAACCTTGATAGCATGTTTAAAAGCAGAGACAGTACGTTGCCAACAAAGGTCCGTCTAGTCAAAGCTATGGTTTTTCCAGTGGTCACGTATGGATGTGAGAGTTTGCCAGTGGAGAAAGCTGAGCGCCGAAGAATTGATGCTTTTGAACTGTGGTGTTGGAGAAGACTCGAGAGTCCCTTGGACTGCAAGGAGATCCAACCAGTCCATCCTAAAGGGGATCAGTCCTGGTTGTTCATTGGAAGGACTGATGTTGAAGCTGAAACTCCAATACTTTGGCCACCTCATGCAAAGGGTTGACTCATTGGAAAAGACCTTGATGCTGGGAAGGATTAGGGGCAGGAGAAGGGGACGACAGAGGATGAGATGGTTGGATGGCATCGCTGACTTGATGGACATGGGTTTGGGTAGACTCCAGGAGTTGGTGATGGACAGGGAATCCTGGCATGCTGCGATTCATGGGGTCACAAAGAGTCAGACACAACTGAGTGACTGAACTGAACTGAACCTAGTAATTTAGATATGAACCAACATTCTGACCTGGTAATTTTGCTACTGGTTATGTACTATATGGAAACTGTTATCGTGTGCACAAAGAGAATATTTATACTGACATTATTTATAGTTACAACAAAATAGAATGCACCAATGGTCTATTAATTAGAAAATTAATATTCCCACTTTGGTGAATTCATATGATGAATAGTATACAGCAGTGATATTGAATGAATTCTAGCTGTACATTCTAACAGTCTTGGATATGCAACATTGAATTGGATGAAATTCAATGAAAAAACTGTTAGTGAAGAATTTAAATACTCATATTTATTAAGGCCTGAGAATAAGTGAAACTAAACAGTATCTTATTTAGAAACATAAATCTAGGGAGGAAAGCAATAAAAAAAACATGAATGGCAAATATAGAATTCACAATATTGGTTACCTTTGGTGGGTAGAGAAGATGATAAAACTGGGGAGAAGCACTGTGAAGGCATTAATAATATCTCTAGTGTTCCATTTTTTATATAGTGGCTTTATAATAAATACTGTTTTACATATACATATCTAAAATACACGTGGTAATTCTTTTGTTTATGTCAAATATTTCATGAAACCTAAACCATGAAAAACATAAAATAGTTCCAACAAGGCTTGATAATAAGCTACAACTTTGGAACAACTCCTGAGTTTTAAGCCTGGTTCTATGTATGGATTTATATCATTGATAGTCATAGAAAATTTGAATTTTGAGACGGGAAATTCTTTTGAGTATGGGATGATGACATAACGGTTTGTTTTTTGCAAAGTGAATTAAAGTAAGGGTAAAATAATTAATTAAATAGCAGAGTTCAGTGGTCTCCAAACTTTTGGGTACCAAGGACCAGTTTCCTTGAAGACAATTTTTCAACCAGCGGGATGTTGGGGCTCTGATTTGGGGATGATTCAAGCGCATCACATTTACTGTGAACTTTGTTTCTATTGTTATTACATCAGCTCCACCTCTGACCATCAGGCATTGGATCTCGGAGGTTGGGGACCTCTGGCACAGTTCACATTATTAGTCATAAGTTTTAGGTTGTATCTAGAAAATTTGTGAAGATTTAACAAAATCACAAAAAAAAACTGATAGAATGCCATGAGAACTTATGAGTTAGTGGTTCCTGAGAAGTGTGACAGGTACCTCTTCCTCCTCCCTGCACTTTGAACAGGTGGCATCTTTATCTCTTTTCTATTTCAGTTTTTCTGAAGCCTGCTCTGTCTAAGATAATTTGATCCTTTCCCTCTGATTACCTGTTTTCTAATTTGATTCTATTATATTATCATTCCCAGGTTATTTCAAATTTGTGTTTGATTGGTTACTTGTGTATGACAACAGCTCTAACAAAGAAGAGTATGTCTTTTTCATTTGCAATGGAGTACCTATATCAAAGCCTCGGGTATAGATATTTCTGAATATTACTTTATGAATAATTGACTGATGACTAGAACCAACCAGTACTTGAGAGGAAAGAGACAACTTTTCAATTCTTTACATCATTGAGGGCAAGTCTAGAATAATTCCCTGAAGGCTGGTATTTTTCTCAGTGAAATAGATGAGACTTTGTATTATGGATGATCTAAGACACATTGGTTTCAAGGAACTGGACACCAACCACACCAGCCACATCCAATTTCTTTCTTGCATGTTGTACCTCTTGTGATTCGAGGCTAGAGGTATGTTTTACGGGATCCTTAAGGAACAATTGAGACACTCATAGTATTCCTTTGCCACAATTTCAACACTGTTGGTGTATAGCTGTTACTTTCTTTTTTGTTTTCAGTTATGGGATTGGAATATTGAATTCCAAACTGCCTCACACTGAGCTTTCTTCATCCCTAAATACACATGCATTCTTACCTTCCCAAGCCCTCAGGCCAAGCCAGTCATTCAGCAATGCCCCAGACGGTGACAAAACATTAATTTGTGTCTACACTGGGGCCTCAGTGTCCACAGTTCCAAGTATCAAGCCCATAATTCCCTTAAAAGTAGCAAATTCACTTTACAAATAAAAACGCAGATCACATTACTGCCATTATATTTCCCCCATGTGTTTTGCAGAGAAAAACATCAGCCTTTGGGGAATTAGTTTGGACTTGTTCTCTGGAATCTATGGAAGTTAAAAGTTATCTCCTTGCCCCCAGCATTACAGGGTCTGTGCATTACAGTCTTCATTCAGCTGGCTGTTTGCTCTCCTATCAGTGAAATTTCTTTACCTGCTACCCAAACTTGCAAAATCTGATGGATCATTTGTATTGTACAAAGGAAAGAGTCAGACACGACTGAGCGACTGAACTCACTCACTCAAGGAACAGAGGTACTGATACCTTATGTTGTTGATGTTCGGTCACCAAGTCTTTCTGACTCTTTGTAACGCTGTGGACTGTAGCATGCCAGGCTTCCCTGTCCCTCACCATCTCCCAGAGTTTGCCCAAGTTCATGTCCATTGAATTTGTGATGACATCCAACCATCTCTTCTTCTCATCCCCTCTTCTCCTTCTGACCTCAGTCTTTCCCAGAATCAGGGGCTTTTCCAGTGAGTCGGCTCTTCACAGCAGGTGGCCAAAGAATTAGAGCTTCAGCTTCAGCATCAGTCTTTCCAATGAATATTCAGAGTTGACAACCTATACTATTATAGTAAATAAACTTCATGACTAGAAATATTAAGTCAAATTTTTTAAACTCAGTATGGACCTTGAGTATGACCATATACTTCACAATAAATTGTTTTATTTAACCTTACTATGCTGTAGAGAGATGATGATATGTACTTATAAAATGGAACTCCAAACATCTTACAAAATAGAGAACTGTTATTCAGTGATGACGGTGTAGTAAACATTTCATTCTATTTCTTTCCTTCATTCACTTTTTTTTTTTCAAAAATCCAAACCTATACACTAAGAATGGGTTGTATGATTCCCCTAGGCTTTCCAGCCTAGGGAGATAAGAAGCTTTAAAGCTATTTGCTCTACTTAATTTTGTTAACAATTAGAAAATGGCTTTAACTAATGTGTACATTAGACAGTGCAAAACTTCAGTGCAAACAACTTGTTTTGGTGGTAAAGTGACACTAGCTATTATTTTTCCAACTTACTGAAATATACATATATGCAAAGTTTCATGTAATCCTAGAAGTATTAAGATTTGCAGTCCATTCAAGTTGAAATCAAACAACAGCAAAAAAATTTTCACCAAATATTTGCATTACTAGACAAACCAGGAGATGTGAAAGTTGCTTGGTAATCTGAATTAATTAACTTTCTAATAATAACTTTGTAGGAGAACAAAACTTGTACCCCAGAATGTAAATTGATGCAGTATGGAGGTTCCTTAAAAAACTAAAAATAGAGCTACTAAATGACCCAGCAATCCCCCTCCTGGGTATATAACTGGAAAACATGAAAATTCTAGTTAAAAAGGTATATACAGCAGAATGTTCATAGTAGCACTATTTACAATAGACAAGACATGGAAACAACACAAATGCCTATCAACAGACAGCTTAAGAAGATGTGGTATACATATACACAGGAGTATTACTCAGCTACAGAAAAGAATAAAATATTGCCATTTGCAGCAACATGAATGGACCTAGACACTAGTTACTTAGTGAACCACATCAGAGAAAAACAAATATTATCTTATATCACTTATATGTGATAATACAAATGGATGTACATATAAAACAGAAACAGACACGCAGACATAGAAAAAAACTTACGGTTACCTAAGGGGAAAGCGAGAGAGGGATAGATTCAGAGTATGGGATTAACAGTATAAGGTTAGCAAACTGCGATTCATGGGGTCGCAAAGAGTCGGACACGATTGAGCCACTGAACTGAACTGAACTGATACATAAAATAGGGCTTCTCTGTGGCTCGGTGGTAAAAATCTGCCTGCCAGTGCAGAAGATGTGGGTTTGATCCCTGCATTGGAAAGATACCCTGGAGAAGGAAATGGCAACCCACTCCAGTACTCTTGCCTGGAAAATTCCATGGACAGAGGAGCCTGATAAACTACAGTCCATGGGATCCCAAAGAGTCGGACACGACTTCACTTTCACTTTCCAGTATTCTTGTCTGGGAAATCCCGTAGACAGAGCAGTCTGGCAGGCTACAGTCTATGGGGTCACAAAAGAGTCGAACATGACTTAGTGACTAAACAGCAACAAGCAATACATAAAATAGATAAACAAAAGAATTTAGTGTATAGCCCAGGGGGTTATATTTAATATCTTATCATAACCTTTAATGAAATATGATCTAAAAAAATGGAATCATTGTGCTGTACAACTGAAACTAACAAAATATTGTAAATCAACTTTATTTCAAAAAAATTAAAAAAACAGCTAAAAATAATAAAGTTTTGCCACCCTAATATATCTCTTTGGCATATTTATTATTTTGACCTAAAAACTATCAAGACCAAGAAGACTCAGAAAGAAACTTTGACCTTCTCCCTAACTGTCTAAAAAGGGGTTCCCAGGTGGTACAGTGGTAAAGAATCCATCTACAAATGCAGGAGCTGCAAGAGCATGGGTTCCATCCCTGGGTCAGGAAGTCCCCAGAAGGAAATGGCAATCCACTCCAGTATTCTTTTTTTCTTTAATTAGTTTATTTTCTATTTTTTAACTTTACAATATTGTATTTGTTTTGCCATACATTGACATGAATCCACCATGGGTGTACATTTTTTCCCCCTCCAGAACCCCCCTTCCACCTGCCTTCCCATCCCATCCCTCCGGGTCATCCCAGTGCACCAGCCCCGAGCACCCTGTATCATGCATTGAACCTGGACTGGCGATTCATTTCACATATGATAATTTACATGCTTCCATGCCATTCTCCCATATCATCCCGCCCTCGCCCTCTCCCATAGAGTCCATAATAGTGTTCTATTTATCTGTGTCTCTTTTGATGTCTCGCATACAGGGTTATCTTTACCGATTGACTAAATACCATACATATGTGTTAGTATACTGTATTGGTGTTTTTCTTTCTGGCTTACTTCACTCTGTATAATAGGCTCCAGTTTCATCCACCTCATTAGAACTGATTCGAATGTATTCTTTTTAATGGCTGAGTAATATTCTATTGTGTATATGTACCACACCACTACAGTATTCTTGTCTGGAAAAATCCATGGATGGAAGAGCCTGGCAGGCTACAGTCCATGGGGTTCAAAAAGAATCAGACATAACTGAGCAAGTGAGCACATTGCACAACTGCCTAGAAGAATGACGATAGAAGATCTATCCCAGGAAAGAGGCTATCACTGTATATAACTCTATTATGAGCCAACTGAGGTGGACAGGGAGAAACCTAGCAATGTCTGTTTCTTCCAGCTCCACTCGGTGTCCCATTATCTTTACATGAATCAGCAAACGTTTTTTTACCAAACATTTGCTTTTCCATCTCCATGTCCATTGCCTTTCTCCCTTTTGAAGTCCCAAAAAACTACCCCTAACATCCTTTTCTGTCTTTAGCTGAAAACCTTATTTAAGGTGAGGGTTTCAGCCATTTTATTAACTCATGTATATGTGGTATTAAACTTTTTTTGATTTTCTTCTTTAATCTGTCTCATGTCAGTTTAACTCTTAGAACAGTCAGAAAAACCTAGAAAGGTAGAGGAGAATGTCTTTCCCCTGAGATTTTCATTTTTCCTTTATTTTTATGGCTTGTTTCTTGATAACTAGTGTTTTATCCCAGGATATTATGACTATCCTACAGGTGAGGAAGTGGAATTGTGTAAAGGTTAACTAATATGCCCAAAGCTTGCATAATAAAATTATAATTTGAGTTATTATTCAAAACCAGGTCTGTAAGCTTCTGAGTTTGAGTACTTATCCAATATATTATGTAACAGTCAGTCAATAAAACTTTGTTTAATTTAAGTGAATTTTTCTACCTGAGAATCAAAGTGTGAAATTATAAGCTGAAAGTATTTACTTAATTCAGAATTTGAGAGAATGGCAGAATGATTATAAGGAAATTTGAATCTCTTAGAAAATGCTGGACTGTGTTATTTGTGCACATAGGGTATGGTATGTATATGTGTCTTTGTACTTTGTGGTCCACAATGTTTGAATACCGTTTTTCAGTAAATATTATAAGAGGCAATGTTGAAAGTGTAAGCAACCAGCCAAAAAGAATTCTGTGCTCCATAATTACAAAAGGTGAAGAAGCCAAATTACTTTGAAATGAGAATACTCACATCCTTTAAATCTGTTCTCACAGATCCCAAGTGGACTAATAATCTGCCTGATTTCTTTCTTTTACACTAACACAACTAATGAAATGATTGAAAATTGTGTACAATATAGCAGGTGTTTCTTGTTTTTTGTTTGGGCATGATACTCATGAAAAAAAATTATGAAATGAAAATAACCTGGAAATAACATGGGGAGTGCTTTCTCTTGTAATTAATGGCACTATTTTCACTAAGGTGTTATAGTTACTTGGATCACATACTAAAAAACAAATGGCTGGGAATAAACTAATATCAAAGTATGTGATTTACAACGTGTGACTTGATGAAAACAGTACATTAATGTCTCTTCATTTACTTGATATTTTCTTTCTGCTTTGGAGTTTCTGTTTTCAGCATTCCAGTTCATCTTAATCTTTCCAGGATGATCATATTCTCCCATGCCAAAAAACATATTTATACCTTCCCCCAAACCATACATATGCTCTCCTGCTAATGCACATGAACACACACATTCAGACACACAAACACACACAGAGACATGCATACATCTACAAAAATAAACAAGCAGATATACATACATTCTCATTTAGAGCAGAAAAATTGCCTGGATGTAAATATGATTTATAATTGTTTTTCAACAGGTTCATATTTCATAAGTATCAACAAGCAAAAGAGAAAAGGAGAGTTTACAATAAATATCTTCAAAATATTTCTGACTGTTCATCCATATACATTTTTTGATAAAAATTTGACACACATACAAAAAAACCCAAATGAAACCAAAATGTTGGTTTTACAAATCATTATAAAGGGGATATTTCTATAAACTCAATCAAAGAAATAGAACCCCCAAAACTTTGATTCTTTCCTCTCCTTTCAGATAGCAATGATCTTGAAATATCTTTATACTTTTACTACCTATGAATGTCTGCATAATAATGATAGTTTAGTCTGTTTTCAAAGTTTTTGTGAGTGTACTCATATATAACCCTTCTGTCTATCTTGTTTTCCATAGTTTAACATTTGGATGATTCATCCATATTGTTGCATTGTTTCATTTTCATTTCTATAGTAATTGACTCTATAACAAAACTATAATTTATACACTCATCCTTCTTGTTTTGAGCAGTTAAATTGCTTCTATTTTTAAACTCTTATACCTGTGAACATTTTTGAGTTTGTCCCTTAGAATTACTGTCCATAAATTCCTCTGGGTAAATAACAAGAATGTTATTATTCAATCATAAGCACTGTTACTATATAGGTTATCGTAGGTGTTCTAAAACCAGCTACATTATATAATTTTATTGTATAGTATTTTTAATATTTATTTATTTATTTGCTGTGTCGAGTCTTCATTGCAGCATTCAAACTCTTAGTTGTGGCATGTGATATCTAGTTCCCTGACCAGGAGTTGAACCTAGGCTCTGGCATTGGGAGCATGGAGTCTTAGCCACTGGACCACCAGGGAAGACCTTATATAATTTTAAATTGGTGTTTACTGACTAGCAAATATGTTGGTTGGACAATTAAATAGTCCTAAACTGAAAATGCTTTTTAGAAATAAAATTGTATCTGAAAAATAGAGATAGCATTTATGTGCAATGAATAAAATTGGAAAATACTTTATACATTTCATTTATGAATTTAAATAAATAAGGAAAATAACTTTAGATTTAGATATAATCACTTTTATTAATAAGTTGATTAATCAATTTCCAGGTACTTATTTTATTTTTAAAATATCTTAATATTTTCAAACTTCTTCCATAAAATTGCCATATGTGTTCTTTAAAATTTTTTGTGGGCTAATTAATCTTAATTTTCCACTTTTTTCTGTAACTGAAAAAAATATTCTCTCTATAGGAGTTAACATAAATCTATGCTCAGAGCAAATTTTGCTCACTGGAGAATATTTTGTATTAATTTTTTCCAATATTTTAGCCTATATATTTTCACTCATATTATTTTTTGGTTTCCACTAAGAGTACTTTCTTTCTTCAAATAATTTCATTAGAAAATAAAATTCTTGAAATAAATTGTTTTGTTCATGATGTAACATTATAGACCTTCTTAATTTCATTCCATTCTGATGACAAATGCACTTATTCTGTTAAAAATAGAAATCTCCTGAAAAATGTCTTTCTGCAAGTCAAAATCTTATAGAAAATAATTATCTACTTTAGAAATTAAATTATATTTAATTTGTCCAGTTTCTCTCTTGACCTTGTAATGCTTCTTTTTTTTCAACAACATTCAAAAAAAGGCTTCTATCAGTTTTAATACTATATTTATTAAAGAATTTGATTAAATATTTTTTACTGGTGTTAGTAAAACAAAGGTTATCCAACTTTGGATCTTCTCAGGTGGCACTAGTGGTAAAGAACCCATTTGCCAGTGCAAGAGCCATTAGATACACAGGTTCAATCCCTGGGTCAGGAAGATCCCCTGGAGGAGGGCATGGCAACCCACTCCAATATTCTTACCTGGAGAATCCCATGGACAGAGGGGACTGTAGATTAGTAGTGTCCTTGGCTTCGCAAAGAGTTGGACACAACTAGAGAGACTTAGCATGCACACACGCCCAACATTAGAAAACCCATTTAGAAAAAAATTCAATACAATTGTAGTATGTTTATATTGATTTACAAAATATTTTTTTCCAAAGCTGAGATTTTTCTGCAATCAAATGGGTGGTACATTCCACTATGCTGAAGGATTACTTTTTATTTGTCTTCAACATCAACTTTATCTTAAAAACTTTATGGTTCAGTTCTTCAAATTGTTTAATTTTGTAAAACTTGACAACCACAGCTTTTATCTAGGTCACTGGGATAGTACATCTTGTTTGGATGCAACTATACATTATGTATGAATCACAAATGCAAGCACACTTTTGCTCCATAGGTTTGTTAATTTTTTGAGAGCTGTGTTTTTAATATTATACTGTCTTACATCAATATTTATATTTTTATTGTTACCATAAGGCAAGTGATTTTATCTTTACTGTTAAACTTTTTAAGACACTCACAAAACCATTTATCATAAAGTTGCATGTTTTAACATATGCTGGAATGAATTTCTAAACACTTTTACTACGTAAGTTCAATTAAAAATTTATTGGAATTAGCTGATTTATATTTGAAATATCTGATGGAAATAATCAACTTTTAATTGTGAAGTTCTTCTGCTAATAAATTCAACATATTAGCAGATATAAATTCATTTTGTGACTATTCACAATAACACATGGATATGATAAAATTTTATTTAGAAGAATAGCCATTTGGTCCAACTGAAAAGTTATGCTTCACAAATTTGTATCTTTCACATGTAAATGCATCTTCTTCAGTTTCATGTGTCCAATCACCATATTTTGGGTAGGTGTTCAATGAACTAATTTTTGAAGTGCTTGTTAATTCTCCTTCCACAGGATTCTCTTATATCTTTTTTTAAATGTTGACAACAATATCACTTTTCCATAAATGAAAATCATGAATATTTATAAACATATTTGTAAAATGTTTGTCCATTTCAGCTTTCTACAAAACGAAAATTCCATACTTAATTTTTTCAGTTTATATGTACCTAGAATTTATCTGTAACTTTTGATTTTGAGCCATTTATTCCAAAAGAAGTGACTGTAAAATAAAAAGAATATTACCATTAAGTAGAATAAATAAAATAAAGATATACACTGTATGATAAATACCAAAAAAAAGTATAGCAAGATTTTTATTTAGAGATTCTATGGCAGGATGGCTTGGCTTCTATTTCGCATATATTCCACATATGTTTTAAGGTACTGTTCTACATTTCCCACTGATCCTACCAATTGGTGGCCTAGAGACATTCACATTGTGCAGTGTATTGCTGGTTTGGGAACAACTGCCTGGTAAGCCAAGTGGCAGACAAGGGCACCAATGTGGAATCAGACTCTGACCACTCTCCTAGACAAAAAGGAGTTAGCTCTTGAGTAGTTTCATCAGTAAGTGCATTTTGCACTGTTATTGAGAGAGGGGTCTGAGCTACACTGCATCTGAAAAGTGTTAGGAAACATAAAGAAGTTGTCACTAATTGTATTTTTCAGATTCCCATGTGTGTGCATGAGAATTCTGTTGTCTGTTAATATGTCTCATATATTAGTAGAAAAGAGCATAAGAGAAGCTACTGCGGAGTTCTCTCTAAATCCTTCCTGAGTTGCTTCAGTGCAACTATTAACAATAATCACTGCTAGAAATGAAAAAGATCTAGGGCAAGTACTAAAGGGGATATGATGCTGGAACAATAGGCAATCTAGGACTATCTTGAGCAAACTGTGATTTATGCATAGTCAGGTTAGCAGGTGATGCGAAAATATTCCAAAGTGTATGATTAAGTATTTCATTCAAGCCTCATGGTTTCTTTGGTGTAATAGAATGGGGCCAGTCTCATCTGATGTTTTGCTTTTCAAGTTCTTGAAATGATACACATTGTATTTTTAGTCTCCATCTCATCCTCAAGAGTTTTATCTTCTTTAGCTGGGAAACACACATTTAATTTGAATTCATCAATATAGAATTCAGAGCATTAAGATAAACCAGTTAATGCAGTGCTCAAAATAAACAAAGTGACAAATAATATCAGCTTTTGTGAATGTGTAAATTATAACACTGTCTTTGTAGGACAATTTCACAATCTATGCTCAAGTTGAAAATATGTATGTTTTTCATGCAAAGAGTGGGGCTCCGGCTGCCTGTGCTGAGAAATATGCATTAGCACAGAGGTTGGTTCATAATTTTTGATTAAAGATACAATGTGATAATTTGATACTAAATTAATTAAATGAAATCTGTAAAATGAATTATGTAAGTTATATATTATTTTTCAATGAAAACATAGCCAGTATAAATTTTTTGGTGAAAAAAACAAAGTTGCTATGAATATGGACAGACCAATTTACCAGAAAGCTAATGAAACATAAGATGCAGAGTTCTTTACTTGAAGGACTGTCAAATTCATCGATCTGTCCCTGAAAATATGTACATTATAATACCACCTATGTAATAAAGTTTTTGATAATATATATATGTCTATAATTGCTGTCTATATACAGCAAACATGTCAAAAGATTATACAGCAGATGCACAAGAGTGATTATTTTTAGAGTTGGAAATTAACTTTCAGAGTTTGGGGTTGAGGCTAGAAAAGTTTGAAGAAGATTTAACTTTGTATACATTAAAATTTTCTGTAGAAAGAGTACAAATTATTATATAATTTATGTAATTGAAATTAAAATGCTAAGTTTCAATATTAGAAAGTAGATGGAAAATACTTGGCAGAATGTTATTTTCTTTCAAGAAGTAGAAAAAGGATATAAAGTTGGTAGAAAAAATTATCAAAAATGGAATTGAGACTTAAAGGATCAAAAGTTTGCAACATACTTCTGAATGGAGAGAATAGTGTGAAACAATATTCAAAAGGATAAAGTCTGAGAATTTTTATGATAAGTATACTGAGTGTTCAGCTTGGAAGTAACCACAAGAACTAAGGTAGAATGAATTTTCCTCCTGAATCTTGAAATCCTCCCTTTATCAGGCTATGCAGTCCCTCCACTTAGAGGAAAAGTGTACTTCCTACCTCTTGACTCTTTATTTGGGCATGTGTCTAGCTGTGCCCAGTTATACATGCAGAGAAGCAAGAGTGTTACATCTGGGTGGACCTGTAGCTCAGTGCTATCAATATATTTTTCCAAATTTTAACTAGGTCAGCTGATCCAAAACAAACTGTAGATTCACAAATATGAATGAATGCTCTTTTAAACTACTGAGTTTGGGGATTGATTGTTTTCATGCAGCAATAGCTTGACTAATACGACTGTCATATAGGACATATAGTAGGCTTGACATAAAAGACAATAGAACTATATGTTTAAACTAGAAATTTAAACACAGGTAAAATACTCTTTAAGAATGTGGGCAGAAATAAAGATTAAAATGCCCAAAGACATTAAAACTACTACTACTACTACTAAAATAAAGTTATCATGGATGAAACAATAATTGTTTGTTGTATGTATCATAGATGTGACAATGGTAAAAGAATCCACCTGCCAATGCAGGAGATACAATAGACATGGGTTCAGTCCCTGGGTGGGCAAGATCTTCTGGAGGTTGTTGTTGTAGTACAGTCGCTAAGTTGTGTCCAACTCTGCGACCCCAAGAACTGCAGCATACTAGGCTTCTCTGTCCTTCACTATCTCCCTGAGGTTGCTCAAACTCATGTCCATTGAGTCAGTGATGCCATCCAACCATCTCATCCTCTGTCACCCCCCTCCTCCTGTCCTCAATCTTTCCCAGCATCAGGGCTGTTGCAAATAAGTCAGCTCTTTGAATCAAGTGGCCACAGTATTGGAGCTTCAGCTTCAGCATCAGTCCTTCCAATGAATTTTCAGGGTTGATTTCCTTTAGGATTGGCTAGTTTGATCTCCTAACTGTGCAAGGAACTCTCAAAAGTCTCCAGCACCACAGTTCGAGAGCATCAATTCTTTGTCAGTTCTCTGGCACTCAGCCTTCTTTATGGTCCAACTCTCACATCCATACATGACTACTAGAAAAACAATAGTTTTGACTATATGGACCTTTATTGGCAAAGTAATGTCTCTGCTTTTTAATACACTGTCTAGTTTGTCATAGCTATTCTTCCAAGAAGCAAGCATCTTTTAATTTCATGGCTGCAGTCACCGTCCACAGTGATTTTGGAGCCCAAGAAAATGAAATCTGATACTGTTTCCATATTTTCCCCATCTATTTGCCATGAAGTGATAGAACCAGATGCCATGATCTTAGGTTTTTTAATATTGAGTTTTAAGCCAGCTTTTTCACTCTCCTCTTTCAGTTTCATCATGAGGCTCTTTAGTTTCTCTTCACTTTCTGCCATTAAAGTGGTATCATCTGCATATATGAGGTTGTTGATATTTCTCCCAGAAATGTTGATTCCAGCTTGTGGAATCTCCTCCTCCCTGGAGGAGGGCATAGCAACCCACTCCAGAATTCTTGCTTGGAAAATTCCATGGATAGGGGAGCTTGGCAGGCTACTGTCCATGGGGTCACAAAGAGCCAGACACGACTGAGTGACTGAGCATGCACAAACTGAAAAGCAAACAATTTCAGCCTAAACTGATAGGGAAAGTGCTTATCACATTTGGAAAAAATCCTCCAAGAAAATTCAGTGATCATGACTTTGAGATAATATTTGCAAAGTGCTAAGAAGGGTGATTTGGAACATAGTAAATACTATATAAGTAAAATATTTTTTAAATCAAAAATCTTACAGAATTTTGAGAACATGTTTGCTATCATATTGTTGATTTTAATATTAGTCTACAAATACTGGTCAAAGAAATAAAAATATTATAAGTACATACTTGAGTATAATAAAAAGCTTAATCTGGTAACTATATACAGAGCATTGTATGCAATAGATAGGAATTACGTATTTATTTCAAGACAATAGAAGACATTTAAAAGCCTATTATATTTAAAGTTAAGGAAATCTCAGCTAATGTCAAAGAAATTATATAATGCAGACAACTTTCTCTCACCACAATTAAAATACAATATGAGAATATTAATGCCTTATATATTTTTAAGGGAGAAGTTATTGAAAAGAATCCATGGATAGGAGTGGATGTCAAAATGGAGTTAAAATTGAAAAAAAAAATCGTGTATCCAAATTCATGAGGTGTATTGGTGTATTAAAGATGGATGTATAGTCAATAGCTACACTTGTTAAACGGAGAAGGCAATGGCACCCCACTCCAGTACTCTTGCCTGGAAAATCCCATGGACGGAGGAGCCTGGTAGGCTGCAGTCCATGGGGTCGCCAGGAGTCGGACACGACTGAGCTGCTTCACTTTCACTTTTCACTTCCATGCATTAGAGAAGGAAATGGCAACCCACTCCAGTGTTCTTGCCTGGAGAATCCCAGGGACGGGGAACCCTGCTGGGCTGCCGTCTATCGGGTCTCACAGAGTCAGACACAACTGAGGTGACTTAGCAGCAGCAGCACACTTGTTAAAAACAGGAGAGTTTTACACACACAAACAGGCTTCCCATGTGGCACAGTGGTAAAGAATCTACCGGCCAGCGCAGGAGACACTGAAGATGAATGTTTGATCCCAGGGTAGGGAAGATCCCCTGAAGGAGGAAATAGCAACCCGCTGCAGTATTCGTGTTTGGAAAATCCCATGACAGCAGCTTGGTGGACCACTCTGAAAGATCCAAGGAGATTGGATTGTAGAGTGCCAAGTATGGAGGCTGGGAGAGGGTTATGGAGGTTAATGAAGGAATCCTGGTCTATGATGATCCGATCTTTGCCTGTCCCCCCAGCTTGACCTCACAGCCATCTCTCACATCTATTACTCACTTGAATAAACAGGCATTATTTGAAGAATATTGTTAAAATGAACCCATACCCTTCTTTTCTAAAGGGCAAATGTTCCAAGCACATTTTATACTAATTTTATTCTCATTATTTAATCATTTGACTTGCCTTTATTTGAAACCTCTCCAAATTATGCACATTTATCTAAAATAGTGGGCTTCAAAAATAGAACTAGGGCTTCCTTCCAGAGTGCCCAAAGTAAGATAAAGACAAGTCCAGGATACAATTTTTTTTTTTGAAGTTAATATATTCTGATGATTCATACACTTTTCACTTTTTTTTTTTTTTAATCAAAGATACTTCTGCTGGTGGCTTTATAATACCTGCAAAGAATTGGTCATTTGAGAACTATGTCCATAGGGAAGTTGTTGTTTTAGGTCAGGTTTCCTAAGAAATAGACTCCAAAAGTGAGACTTTGTGCAAGAGGTTTATTTTGGAGTACTTTTCTTAGCAGTTGTAACAATGTAATGGAGTGAAAGAAATAGCACTGGGCTGATAGAAAATCTAACTTGCAATAAAATTAAAGCAGAGATCTCAGCAATTTCAGAACTGCTGTAATTTGAGATAATATCTGGTCTTCACCCTTTTGTATCTATCAGTCACTGCCTGCTGGGTATCCCTGGATGGAGCTATAACCTTGAACATGGCAGCTACCTTTACTCTGAGGGCCTTACCCAGAAAGGGACTCAGACATGAGACTTCTCATTCGATGAATGAAAGTTTTGAGCTCGGGGAGGAGATCTGGGTATCCAGTATAGCTGCTTTCTGATTTGTAGTTCCAAGCAGTGGTGATAAATAACGCTTATCCTTTTTGTGTGTCTCATAATTTCAGAGTTGTTACTCTAAATCTGACTGTGATAAACCACTCAGCTGAACTACTCACTCCTTACAGCCAACCAAGGCTCAAGCACCATTCTCATCTCTTCTGTAGATGCTTTCTCTCTAACCACATCTTAGGCAGTGTGGTTAGAATTTGACACTTATATTCTCTGAACTGTGCTGTGCTTTGATTCTGAAATTATATGATAAGATGGGACCAAAAGCCAGGAAACCAGGCAAACCTCTTTCTACAGTAAAGCAATGCATCCAACAATAAAAGGGTACCTATTCCATCACTCTAATGTTTATTTTGCCATGCTTCCAGCAAGTTTCCTGAAGGTAGGAGACTGTAATTGACCTAACAGTCCTGAACTCTACAACTGGCATTTCTTATCACATGTTTGTTGTAAGGGTGGGAAGGAAGGAGGCAGAATGCAGAGGATTCTAGACAGTAGTTTATCCTGAGCTCCTGTTGGGAGTAGCAAGTGACCTTGGCAGCAACCTGTGAGAGTGGCCTAACCTTTATTTACATTGCTTTGAGCTTAAATTGTTAATCCTTGAAGAAATGAAATGTTGACATTCTTTTGCCATATTTTGGATACTAAAGGCAAACTTTCCCTTATTTCTACACATGGAAAAATGAAGAAGCACAATTCTTAAACAAAAGGACTTTTGAGTCCATCCTCCATGAGTGCAAATAGGAATAGGCTGTAGTTACATTTTTATAGCTTACTTACTAAAAACTGTCATTTTTTTTTTTCTAGTTGTTTCACAAACTTGTTTAAGAAACGTATCTCTCACACATTAGTGTTCAGAGTTTCAGTCCTGATTTTTGTATTGCCCCAAGCATCTCCCACCACACACAACCAAACACAACCTCAGTCGGTAAAGAATCTGCCTGCAATGCAGGAAATTCGGGTTCGATTCCTGGGTGGGAAAGATCCTCTGGAGAAGGAAATGGCAACCCACTCCAGTATTCTCGCCTGGAGAATCCCATGGACAGAGGAGCCTGGCAGGCTACAGTCCATGGGATCGCAAGAGTCAGACACGACTTAGTGACTAAACCACTACCACCAAGCATTTCCCACCACACACAACCACATGACCAGGAGAAAAATGATCTCTCTCCCCTTTGAATTAGTATGGCAATTGGGATTGTGATTATCTTTGATCATGATTATTTACATATCAGTAAAAGCAGGCTATTGGTCACCGGAAAAGCTGGGTGTGAGTTTGTGTTCTATTATTTTTTAAATGAGTTAAGCAAGGTAATGTGGAAAAAGATTATCCGGGGCACAATAAACATACATATTTATTTGTAATAAAAAATCTTCTCTGGTGACTCAGACGGTAAAGAATCTACCTGAAATGCAGGATACCCAGGTCCAACATCTGGGTTAGGAAGATCCCCTGGAGAAGGAAATGGCTACCCACTCCAGTATTCTTGCCTAGAGAATTCCATGGACAGAGGAGTCTGAACGGTTACAGTCCATGGGGTCGCAAAGAGTCAGACACAACTGAGTGACTAACACTTTTATTTGTAATATTGGGACAGGAGAAGAACTCCAAAGCAGTGTCCTACTTTACAGAAAGGGAGAGATTTTCTACAGTTTTTGCCAGAAATATAAGCTGAAGTTCAGCTAGTTTTAGGAATAGTAGGTCAAAATGATTTTTGGAAAAGGAGGGAATTATTCTTGCAGTTCAGCGATTGCTGGTTGGACAGTTTAGTTTTAGCAGGAAGGTGGAGCAGGGGCTGTTGCAGGGACTAGTCATTTACAAAATGCTGTAAAGGAAAAGCTGCAAGGATCAAAGCAATGTTAGAACCACGGGAGGAATTTTAAGTTCTATAAAGTCTCTTCTGGGCCATCCTCTTGGTCAGCAGGAAAACTGTGGCTCCACTTGAACTTTAAGCAACTATTCATCTGCATCCCTTGTCTCCTCAGTCTCAAGAGACATCAGTGCCGACAGGACTTCTTGCAGTGTTTGTCACTGTAGCTGGATTTCAATTGTTTGTTGAGTCGTAGTTGTGTAGGAGCATTTAAGAATCAGGAGACCACACAGTGAACTGTAGTGAAAAAAAGCCCTCACATGAGAATTGTCAAAAGGCTTGAGACAATGCCTCTTAGATCAAATCCTGCCCCACCTGGGTTCTGGAAGGAGAATAGATCCCATTCATTCTGGATTTTATAGATAAGGCAGATTTAATATCCCTGGATTTGTGTTCATCCTCTAGATTTGTCTACAGAACCAATGTTTAAAGGAGAAACTTGATGAGTATTATTTTAGCCATCAACATTTTAAAACGGGAGAGAAGAGGGGAAATAGCAGTGCGAAAAGAAAAAAAAAAAAGATTAAAAAAACTGGTAGTCAGAGGCCTGGGGTCTTGATCTAAAGGTCTTGGGAAGAAGGAATTCATTGGATGCTTGATGTGAGGTTCTTGGGAGAACAGTCTCCTTTGTGATGAGGTTTGGTTCTGCTAAATCTGGAAGAAATTTTGCTTTGGATCTCAAGTCAGTATGGGTATATAAGAGATAACTGTAGGGAATCTGTTAAACTTGGAAACAAAAATCCAGACTTTTAAACAAAGTGGTGGAAAATATCTTAAAATATAAAATTAAATACCATATGATACTTTATTAAATAAAACAAAGTCCAAGCTATTCTTGTTGAGGTGGTGGATTGGGATTTAAGAGCTATGCAGTCAGTCCAGGCTACTACCTGGCGTAATGGTAAACCTCATGATCTCTGACCAAATGAACAAAGGTTTTAAAAAGGCTATTATAGAAAGCTGAACATAAATTTACATATATGTGTGTGTGTATATGTATACATGTGTGTATAATGCAAAATAAAACATGTCAAATGCAGCAACACTTAGAAGCAAATTTTATGGCAGTTCAGGAAGGAAATATTATCACACCTATTGACATGCATTATGTAAACAAAAAAAAATCTCAAAATGCTATTGATGATTGTTAAATTAATGGTAAGACCTGGTTTGGGAGGAACAGATGGTAAATAGAAAGGTTTAGTAAAAGACAACTAAAAAAAAAAAGAAACAGTTTTTGGACAGTTCGATAGGCTATGCTAATGAGAATCTTGTAGGCAAAAGAGAGCCCATGGAACCTGTTTCATCCCGTGAGAAAAAGATTAAAGTTATTCTTGAGGAAGGTTCCTATGGCAACAGTGTGCAGTTTGGCTTGAACAGACAAAGTCTGGAGGCAAAAGGACAATTTAAAAGTTATTGTAATAGTCCAGATAAAGTAAATTAATAAGGGTTTAACTTGTGAAGTAGCAGTGTGAATAAAATAGAAGGATATATATATATACACACATACATATATACAGTTTTAGAAATGTTTTTTTTAAATCTACAGGACTTTGTGACTAATGATATTTTGAAAGGATCAGGGAAAGAGAAACTTAAACACAATTTTAAGGACATCAAGGAGGAAGACCATCTAATGGTACCATTAAAAGAGATAAAAACAACAAAAGCACAGTCAGATTTGTGTGATTGGCAGATTTTGATTTTGGACATTGTAAACTGTCATCTTATCACTAGTTCTCACTGATAAAAGTGTTAAGTATAATGCATCAAATCAATCCTTTTCATTAACCTACATTTTGAAATTACTATTAGAATTATGTATAATATTATCTTCTTGTAGTTTATACTTTTAAATTTCACACTAGCTTTTGTGATGATCATCAAGGCAACTGGCACTGAACAAGTAGGTTTACAAAACCATTAATTCTCAAGAACGTAAAATCTCAGAAAAGTAGAAAAGACCCCTGTATTTTTATATGAGAAATAAACTTGATAACATAGAACACAGTGTAGAACTGCCAGCCACTTGACAGCTTATTTTGGTGCAATAATAAAAGGACAACTTAAATGGAGAAACAGTCCTTACATACACAAATGTTCAAAAGAGCAGCAACAGAGCTCACATGGATATGGAAATTTCTTCTCCAACTTTTGTACCAATGGCACAGTTTCTAATATGAAACAGATTCTTTCAGCATTGACTCTGCTTTTGCAGATGTTCTTTCTTTCTCTATGTGCTTAGTGGCTCAGTCGTGTTCAACTCTTTGTGACCCCATAGACTATAGCCCAACAGGCTCCTCTGTCCATGGGATTCTCCAGGCAAGAATACTGGAGTGGGTAGCCATTCCCTTCTCCAGGGGATCTTTCTCTACGGGCATATCTGAATATGTGTCAGAAATCTTCAGTTGTTGATTTGTTGTGGATTATATGCTGGAGTATGAAAGAAAATAAACTTGTACTTTTTGTAGCTCCCAAATTAAGGCTGGGTATTTTAAATTTCAAGGCAAACAATTAAAAACATTCTCCTTTATCATTGCTAATTTGCAAAATGAAAGATCTTCCTGCCTTTCTGTGAGTCAGGAACTTATTCAATATATTTATGACTCGAAAGAAAAAAAATGGGAATTTTATTTAAAAAATACACTTTTAGAAAATATAGATGTGCATATAATAAATAGTCCATTTGGGAACATGCTCTCCAAAAAATGGATTCACAATCCTATATCAATACCCATAAAATGCACCCCAAAGAGGCTTCAATCTCCCCCACCCTCTCAAACCCCAACCAACTCTATATTCCAACCTCACTGATTTCATCTTTCCCCAGAATTCTTTTTCTAGCTTCCTATCTTGGAAATGCTGCTTCTTACACATAAAGTTTTCTTGTAATTTACTTAGAAAATGTATTTATTCTTTGAGACCAAATTCAAGTGTTAGTTTTTCTATGATTATTCTGGAATTCCTTTAGGCAGCATTAGATTTAAATTAACTATTGTTTTAAAGATTTTTTTTTGGAAGTGGATCATTTCTAAAGTCTTTATTGAATTTGTTGAAATATCGTTTGTGTTTTAAGCTTTGGCTTTTTGGCTGGGAAATATGTGAGATCTTATTTCCCCAACCAGGGATCAAATCCACATCCCCTGCACTGGAAGGTGAGGTCTGAACAACTGGACCACCAGAGAAGTCCCTAAATTAACTATACTCTCTCATATTTTGCTTTCCATTTGAACATTTAGCACATTAGTGTGTTTTCATGTATTAATTTTTCAATTGTTCTGTCTCTTCTGCCTCGTGATATGGATCTAATTAAGGACTCCCACAGAAATGCTATTAATTAAAGAAAAATAATAATTCAGAATAATTACTATTGAAAGGTTATTATGTATCAGGAGTTGTACATGTGGTATCTAATCAGAGCAACATTCTATGTGGGAGGAATCATTATCCTTCGTTTGCAGGACAATTGAAGTCCCATAGAAGCCTAGTGACTTGTTTCAAGTCACAAAGCTAGAGAACAAATGAGGAAACAAAGCCTGCTTTACCTGACTCTAAAGACTTACTCTTCAGCACAATAATATATATTCCCTTTAAGATGATCCTAATTCTAGTTGTTCAGTTGCTCAGTCATAACCACATCTTTGTGACCTCATGGACTGCCTGGCTTCCCTGTCCTTCACCATCTCCCAGACTTTGCTCAAACTCATGTCCACTGAGTCAGTGATGCCATCCAGCCATCTTATTCTCTGTCATGCCCTTTTCCTCCTGCCTCCAATCTTTCCCAGCATGAGGTTCTTTTCGAATTAGTTGGCCAGTATTGAAGTTTCAGCTTCAGCATCAGTCCTTCCAATGAATATTCAGGACTGATCTCCTTTAGGATTGACTGGTTTGATCTCCTTGCAGTCCAAGGGACTCTCAAGAGTCTTCTCCAACACCACAGTTTGAAAGCATCTATTCTTCAGCACTCAGCCTTCTTTATGGTACAACTCTCACATCCATATGTGACTACTGGAACTCTCTACTTCTAGAGAGTTGCAAATTATACATGCCTTTGTAATTGCTTGGTCAACTTCTAATTTATCTTTTTTAAAAAACAGCTATGGCACTTAAGCTTAGTATATGAATATTCATACAAAAGATCAGAATGAATCCTGTTCCTCTATGCATTTTATCTCTAGATGACATTTGAAAAATTGTACTCTGAAACATTCATTTTCAGTCAACTACTGTAGCCACAGAAAAAGAGCTTGTTGAGGTGGTTAGTGATTGAATTATGAAACAACAACTATTGTAAACAGACTCTCAATAAATTACTATTGAGTTGAATATAATGGATTAATTGTACATGAGAATGTGAGTTAAAAGTTTTGACATTTTCCTAAAACTGCTTTTGGCATGTAAATATTGCTCTCACATTGCTGAACTTGTAGTATGTACTTAATTAATTCGTGTTATTGATTGCTCTCAGCACTTCATGTGGGCTCTAGCAAAAACAGCATAACAATTACTTAAATGGATCATACTCAAGCTCTAAAAAATAATCAACTAGAATTATTTAAGTTCATTGGGAGCTAAAACAGAAAGGAGCTGCCAGCTATAAGGTCAAAATATATAGATGGACTTTCTGAAACTGCACATACTTTCTTATTTCTTGTGTAGTTTTGCATGATACTGTTGGACTGTACTTGGAAGATGTTGATACTGACAAAGATTCTCTCCTTAACCAAGTTCTAGCCAGGTTCCTCTGAGTCATCTTCTCCATTCGGTCTCACCTCTGGTCTATAAAGACTTGAACAAACACTAACATAGTTTCTGATAGCTCAAGGCCTCATCCCTAGAATGACCCAACCCCTCTTAAAGTGTCTCCCTGAGAAAGCTCCAGATTACCAAAAGAATTCATTGTTCCATCCAACACCTAAGAATGGACCCTCAATCACCCTTTATTAAAGCGTCTACTAAAATCAATTACACTTGTGAATCCTTCTTTTGTCCCTTTGGGATGTTTATGTATCTCCACAACTCAGGAGTGTCTTTCTCAATGATCTGAACACCATCCTTTGAAGTGTCATCAACAACAAGCATAGTGTCTTTCTCTTAGTCTCTTAGATGGATAGAAGCCTGAAGTTGATCATTGCCAACTAGCAGAGGAAGCTGGTTCAATTGCATTTATATTGACAGACTCTTGGCATTTTTACTTTCCTGATTCTACTGAGCCCATGCTTACCCCTTCCCTATTCCTTCATTCTTCCTTTAAAACATGCAGTCACCTTGGTACAACCTGAAGTTGAATTAACTTGACACTGGGCTTGTTTCCCTATTGCAGTAATTATTACTGATTAAAAATCTGCTTACCCATTGTAACTAGTGTCCAGCTTTGTTTATCTTTGACAATAGTTTATATATACTTGATCTTCATTAAACCTAGGTACTAGGAAATTAAATTTGGATTAGTCAATTAACTCTGAAGTGAAGCATCAACTTTCACGTTTAATAAAGAATGTGAAAGTGAGTGTGAAAGTCACTTAGTCGTGTCCAACTCTTTGCAACCCCATGAACTATACAGTCCGTGGAATTCTCCAAGCCAAAATACTGGAGTGGGTAGCCTTTCCCTTCTCCAGGGGACCTTCCCAACCCAGAGATCAAATTTAATAAGGAATAACAGAAGGCAAGAGTGATATGCATCATACTGATAATTGAGAGAATATAAAAAATATTGACAATGCTCTTCACTTTGACTTTAAAAAATATGAGCCATCTAAATATAACTTTATTACACTCTGAGAGAGTGAACATTTTCCTCAACTCCACTGAGTATAAAATGCTTCACTTTTCCACATAATATTATTTTGTTTATGATGAATTTAATATTTTTTCTCTGGGAAAACATTATAAATAGGGAAATCATACATATACTCACTGCCCTTCATTGGTCACTGTTAATAGTTTGTAATTTTCTGCCAAATTTGTTCTCTTTACTTGCAATTAATGTTATATCACAAAAAAGTCCCCCATGTCATTAAGTCTCAAGAACTTGTATTTAATGTCCACATAGCATCCCAATATATGCATGTATATAGCACAGTTCATATAATCATTGCTTGTTTTTATTGGTTATGATATATTTCTATAAATAATGCAGAAAATATCTAGATATGCAAATAATTTTTATTAATTAGATTATTAGAAGTGAAATATGAATACAAAGAACAGAAATCCTTTATGATTTTCTTTTGTTTTCTACAAGTCTGTCTCAATTTACAACCACTTTTGAGGCATGAGAAATTGCTGCCTATACATATTCTTAAAAACATTACTCCTTTTTTTAAATCTTACAATAATTTGGAGATAATTGACATCCTATCAACATTGAATCTTGCCGTGAAGGGGAACAATTTTGTCGACTTTTGTTCAAGTCTTTATGTTCCTCATTAAAATTTTGTTTGCAAAAAAATTACTCCTTTAAATTTTTCTCTCATCTGATTAAAAAAATGGTCTTTTGCATGTATATTAATTTCTTTGACTATTGTGGAGGTGTATTAAATCCACCAAAGAGAATGTAGGGTAAAGGTGAAACTGCAATATAGCAAGAAAACCATAATGAAGTCTTCCTTCCCAAACCTACTTTTAAACTATAAAGATATTTATATCCCTTGAGAAGTTTTGTCTAACAGCACCTGACAAAAAAAAAAACATCACATTCCTAAACTATCACCTCTTGTAGTTTGTATAAATTAGTGGAATCTCAGATATTCTTCAGCTGAAAAAGTGAGAGTATTAGTTGTTCAATCGTGTCCAACTCTTTGTGACTCCATGGACTGTAGCCCATCGGGCTCCTTTGTCCACGGAATTCTCCAGGGAAGAATACTGGAAGAGTTGCCATGCCCTTTTCCAGGGGGTTTTCCCGACCCAGGGATCAAATCCAGGCCTCTGGCATTGCAGGCAGATTCTTGACCATTTGAGCTACCCAGGACACCTATTCTTCAGCTAGAAATCCTCATTTCAAAAGGAATCCTATGCAGACTTTCAGGAAAACAATTGCTCAAATTGGAGCAGAGTGGCAGCCATGAGTCTTACTGATTTTAGCACTACTGGTCAGAGAAGTGCCTGAATGGGCTATAGGGAATTTCACTTTTACACTCTTGGAGTTGGTTAAAGAATAAGCACATGAAATGGAGGCACAGAGAAATTACACAATTTGTCAAATGTCACACAACCTCCAGTGATGCAGCCAGAATATCTCATTATCTTTTACAGACTTATGTACACCTTGGTATATACCTTTATTCCTTCTCCTCTGTCCCATCGTTCCTATTCTATTTGACAAGAGGACATTTTTCCTAAAAATGTACTAGTCTATCTGTCGGCACTATTTGCTTTACATGTTACTCATGCCTAACTTCACAGTTGTGGATTTCATGCTATTCGAATAATCCAAGTTTTATTGGTTCCTGAAACATTCTCATATGCAAGTATTGAAGAAGAGAGAAATAAAAAGACAAGTTGAAGAAATGAATGAAACGTGACTGAATTTTTATGTTTCAGAACTGGTTGCATTTCTTCAAAATAAGCATATTGTTGTTACTTGAAAGAAAGAAGCAAGGAAATGTCGCCTATGTCTAACCATTTATGGAACATCAGTGACTTTCTGGTGGAATTCATGTCAGGGCCTATATTTTTCTTCCACATTGAAATAGCAGTTTTTATTACTGATTTGGCAACTTTCTCAGCCTCTCAAAATACTGTGATCACTGTTATGGCAAAAAATTTTTTTCTTTATTTCATGTGAAAGTAATACATTTTTTTAGTTTTCTTCTTCTTATCAATTAATCTTATTTCCTCCTTACATTTTAAATGGTGGTACAAACAGAATCTGCAATATGGAGCATTTTGAGAAATGCATAGCTTGAAATACATAGTTTTCTTGAGACTTGAATTGGGTCTCTGTCAGCTAAATAACTAGACTTTGACATCCTAGGTCAACTCACTTAGCTCAGCACAGTTAATGTTTGAGCAGGTTCATGCTTTATCAAATTTACAATTTTCACTCAGCTGTGTATATTTGTATCTGAATTCCACAGCTGAGAAAAATAGTCCTGATTCATGGTGACCTCTGGAACTTGGTGTGCCCAATTGGCTATTATATATCAACAATCTTTTCCCTTTTCAATGTTTCCTCTTACATAATAGCACCTATGATCCTGGTAACTATTAATGCACATCTCAGAACTTCTGCCAGCACTCAGAGACCTCAATTAGATGTACTTGCACTAAATTTGGTAGGTGGAAGACAACAGAAGCCATTATGACGTCTTGGCAGATTCAGGCAAGAGTGCGGGTCTCAGTCAGTTCCAGTTAGTGTTAATGTCCCCCTGTGCAGGACATGCACGTAGCTGTCCCATGCAGGGCAACAGATAGCTGAATTCACTGATTGTTGTCTGCTGCAATACCTGATTTCTTGAACATCAGCAAGTAGCATTTTCCTGGCATTCATTTCTCAGTCTCCAGATTGTTTGAGAGCTGCTAAATTTTCTTTATTGAATGCCTTCCTTCTTGAATTATTTGCATGTTTTTCCTAATTAAACATTGATATAATACTTTCCTTCATTTCAGAAAGAAACTGATGTATTTCCTCCTAGACTAGATTATTCTGTGTTTGCTAAGTCAGAAAGGACATTATTTTGTTCACTTCTCAATTTATCATGACATATAACTTTTCAGGTTGTCCCAGTGTGTGTACTATTTATGAAAAGCATTGTCTGTGGTACTGATAAAGCATAAGATCAGTAAGTTTCAGGAGCTACAAGAACACCTGTGGGAAGGGAAAAAGTGCACAACTTGTATAAGATAAAAATTGAAATGACTTGAGAGGCATAACAGAGCAATGCATATAGAAATTAAAAATACTTGAACTAGAGAAGTGTAGGAAAGTTTCAGAGGGGATATGAACTTTATATGTTAAAAGTTGGGAAAGGGCTGCTTAAGAATTCAATAAAAGGAAAAGAATAGTGTTATGGATGTGTGATATACTTGTAAAATAATGTGAATTCCCATGATGGGTTGAAGGTAGGGTCAGAAAGAGAGATATTGGGGCCAGTTGGTATATGAACTTGACTGCCATGCAAAGAGTTTGTTCTGTTTTCTGTAGTGAGGAAACTTTCAGTAATATTTGAGCATGGTGATTATATTGACCTTTATAACATGAACCTGTTTAGGGAAGAATATTGAGCAGTATCTACAAGCAGAAGAACAGTCACCACCAATAGAAAGGTAGTTTGAAATTTTGAGATGTGTGTGTGTTCAGTCACTCAGTCATGTCCAACTCTTTGCAACTCCATAGACTGTAGCCTTCCAGGCTCCTCTGTCTATGGGATTTCCCAGGCAGGAATCCAGTAATGGATTGCCACTTTCTCCTCAAAGGGATCTTCCTGACCCAGTGAATGAATACGAGTCTCCTGCATTGCAGGAGGATTCTTTACTATCACTATTCTTTCTGGCTCACTAGTCTTCCCTGGTGAGCCACCAGGGAGGCCAAGATATAGGTTCTTCCAGACATTTAGGGAAGAGAGATTAAACAGTTTGTGATTAAAACAGCATCTACTTGTTATTCCCTTCTGCTCATCTTTCAGGTGGAATGAATCCATAAATTTTCCTGTTTATGCTAGCTACCCTGTGTTTTTGATAAATGGAAACTATATTAAAGGAACCGTTTTCTTCTTTACTTCTTGCCATTCTGCTCTCAAATGTCATTCAGTTCCATTCAGTCTCTCAGTTGTGTCTGACTCTTTGTGTCCCTATGGACTGCAGCACACCAGGCCTCCTGGTCCATCACCAACTCCCAGAGTTTACCCAAACTCATGTCCATCGAGTCAGTGATGCCATCCAACCATCTCATCCTCTGTCATCCCCTTCTCTTCCTGCCTTCAATCTTTCCCAGCATCAGGATCTTTTCAAATGAGTCAGCTCTTCGCATCAGGTGGCCAAAATATTGGAGTTCCAGCGTCAGCATCAGTCCTTCCAGTGAACACCCCAGACTGATCTCCTTTAGGATGGACTGGTTGAGTATCCCATAACTGAGTCTCATTTATCTGGGGAAGGAAGGAGGCAAAAAGAGCTGCTACACAGAATCAGTCACTCACTGGTAAGTAGAGAATAGATCTCAAATACAATGTTCCATCCAATAGATGGTTTTCTTGTTCAATTAACCTAACTCAAATATTGTCAGCTAACCCCTGTCCTTCTGTCAGCTTTCTTACTCAATTTATGGTAGGGTTGTTGTTGTGTAGTCACTCAGTCATGTCTTCTTAGTATTTAAAAACAGGGATTTCATAGGCACTAACAAAGGTACTACTAAAGGCATGATAGTATAGGTTGACAAACTGAAGATATAGAACTCTCATATTTAGAAAGTTATTTACAAGAAAGAAAACTGACCTTCCATAGACCACAGTGAAAAAACACAGAGTGATGCTAGTTAATGGCATGACGGCAAAGCCTGGGGAGAATAACTCGATTTTTATTGCCACAAGCTTTGATCCAGGGCACTGGGGGAGGTTGGGATAAATTACATTCATTTTCTTGTAGCAGTGCATAGCTAGTGTACTCTAGCAAGTCAAGCCATTTAGCTCAAGATTGAAAGGAGCACCCCTGAAGAGAGGTGGTACAGAAGAGTAAATGGGGAGTGAGTAAGACACTCCAGGACAACTTCTGATACAGGTTTATTATGTGCCTTGAGCAACTTGTTTAACTCTGCTGCGGATCCATTCTCCCATCTGTTTAAACTGATAAAGTTGAACCAAGGGCGCTTAAATTGAGTTTTTAATTCTCAAAAATTATGTCACTAAGATGGAAAAATAGTGTGTGTGTGTGTGTGAGTATATATATATACTCACACACACACACACACACACACAATAATTTAAAGACTCTTATATGTGGTCTATAAAATTCACCCTGATTTCTCTCAGAGATTTCTTTTACTATTCACTTTTCTTTTTCTTCAAGAATCTCAAGAGTAATGTGTCACCGTCTCTTTTACAAAATTGATTTTCAGTAGACTTAAGAAACAATTTCCAAAGATTTAAGTGCTAAATTTCTGATGGGAGAAAATCAGTTGATGGGAAAATCTTTTTGATAAAATTACACTTACAATTTTTGTCTCTGAAGCAGGTTTAAAATATTGAATACTGAGTGGGGGTGTTTGTCAAAGACATTAATATAAGAATTTTAGATGCTTGGAACATGTTCAAATTAAACTTTGAACTGTTGCAAATGTTTATATGATTTAACAGGAAGGATGGTTGCAAATAAACTGGGACATCAAAGTAATTTTCTTTTCTTTGGTAAATTCCTTTTCTTTACTACCAGTAATTAGCATGTAAACTGGAAGATGTTTATGTTGACAGAAATAGCATTGCCATTTGATTTTTACTACGGGTTACCTATGTTTAATACTTCATTTGTCATATTCATCAACTTAAAGCAGACAATAAAAATTTATGTGATTTCCAGGGGTGTTGAAAATTGGTGATATCAACTGCACAAAGGAAGAATGCATTTGGCTTTGTTTTTATAGGAACCATTGTATTTGGTTAATATTTTTCATACTGTTTTCCACGATCACATTATTTGCATCTCATTTTCATTTATTAGGTCGGTGCAAAAGTAATTGCAGTTTTGCATTTTTGAACTTCACCATTTGATATTGGAATACATTCTTAAATAAATGTGGCTATGCTATACATCATTTTAATGCACATTTCTCACTTTATTTTTTGCTAATGATGTATTACTTGCTATTCATCTTATATTTATTTTAGATTATGGAAATGGTGTTAGGCAAAAAGCAAATTTGAGTGATTTTCTTGTTTGATTTCAAAACGGGTTGTAAAGCAGGGCAGACAACTTGCAACATCAATGACACATTTGACTCAGGGACTGCTCACAAATGTACAGTGCAGTGATGGTTCAAGAAGTTTTGTAAAGGACAGGATAGCCTTGATGATGAGGAGCATAGAGGCTGGCCATCAGAAGTTGACAACAACAATTGAGAGCAATCATCGAAACTGATCCTCTTACAACTATGTGAGAAGTTGCCAAAGAACTCAACGTCGAGCATTCTATGGTCATTAGGCATTTGAAGCAAATTGGAAATGTGGGAAAGCTCAATAATCGGGTGCCTCATGAGCTGACTGAAAATCAAAAAAATCATCATTTTGAAGTGTCTTCTCTTACTCTATGCAACAACAACAAACCATTTCTTGATCAGATTGTGACCTTCAATGAAAAGTGGATTTTATATGACAACTGGCAACAACCAGCTCAGTTGTTGGACCAAGAAGAAGATCCAAAGCACTTCCCAAAGCCAAACTTGCATCAAAAAAAATGGTCATGGTCACTTATTGGTGGTCTGCTGCCCATCTGAACCACTACAGCTTTCTTAATCTCAGAAAAACTGTTACATCTAAGAATTTTGCTCAGCAAATCGATGCGATGCACTGAAAACTGTCATGCCTGCACCTGGCTGGCATTGGTCAACAGAATGGGCCCAATTCTTCTCCATAACAATACTGGATTGCATGGTGCACAACCAATGCTTCAAAAGTTGAACAAATTTGGCTGTGAAGTTATTTCTCATTGG
Organism: Giraffa tippelskirchi; assembly: GCF_054371585.1. Classification (NCBI taxonomy): domain Eukaryota; kingdom Metazoa; phylum Chordata; class Mammalia; order Artiodactyla; family Giraffidae; genus Giraffa; species Giraffa tippelskirchi. The sequence continues at coordinate 80,059,051 of NC_137276.1, read as the reverse complement.
CAAAAAAGCGTTGATTGTAATGGTTCCTATTTTGATTAATAAAGATGTGTCTGAGTTGAGTTATAATGATTTAAAATTCATGGTCCAAAACCACAAGTACACATGCACCAACCTAATATTTACAATGATCCTGGTTAACTTCTCATGAGTATGATTGTGAGTTTACTCTTTATAACATCGAGCAAGTGATTCAATCTAAGGCAGATTTATCCCCCTCTTTCTTTACTGTGTAGGGCCCTGTTATCTCTTTCTGAATTATTGAAAGCCAAACTTTCAACAATTAAAACTTTTAAAAGTTTCAACTTTTAAAAATTTAAGTTTTTGAACTTTACTCTAGGTTTTGCCAGGCTCTTTCAGAAAGGAAACTCCAATTTGGAAAGATATGGTAAGGAGCTGAAAACACTTGGCACAAAAGAGACAAATAAACAGGTATTTACTAGCATTTCACACCAAGATATTTGCTATTAAGGAAAATGGTTCCTGCACAACACCATGTTGCCAGCCATGTATTAGCAATGGTAGGCATCTCGAGTATTTTTGCAGTGAGAAGATCCAGGTTTCTTTTAGTATTCAGGACCAACTTAACAAAAACCAAAGCAAAATAAATGATGCTATTCAACTAGGTAATGCATCTCTGAGGAAGCTGGGATGACTATCTAGAAAACCACTCTTCATATACTCATAAATAGCATTTCTCTGAGTAGCTTGAAATCTCTGTCTTCTGTCCTACTTCAGATTTTGGCTGTCATGCTTTTAATAACCAGCCACCATTTTTTCCCTGAGGTTGTTACTTTAGAAACAACTTTTCTTGAAATATAATAAACATTCAAAAAGTTTTGCAGTTTAATGAAATTGCACACTTTTGTATAAACAGCATCCAGATAACGAAATAAAACATGAAGCTATCCTTACATCTAGTGACTTTCCATTTCAAGGGGAACTATTGTCTTGATCTCTAGCAGCATAGAATAGTTTTGCCTGTTTTTGACATTTTTATAAATGGAAATATACACTAGGCAGTCCTTTTTGTTATTAAGTTTATGGTGTTTATTCATTTCACTGCATATAGTTATAATTTCTTCATTCTCAATGCTTTATAGAGATTCACTGTCTGATTATACTATAGGTTATTTTTTCACTCAACTGTTGAGTTTCGTTTGTTTAGTTTCTAGTTTTTTGTTTTTAAAACTATTTTTTACATTTTTTAAACAATTATTTACTATTATTAAAAACAATTTTACAAATAGTGAACACAAATTCCTGAACATTTTTGTGCATGTCTTCTGGTAAGTGTGAATGTGCATCTATGGGATATATAGCTAAGGATGGGATTCCTGGGTTATAGGCATTACATATGTTTAGGTTCATTAGTCATTTTAAAGAGCTTTCCAAAGTGAATAACTCAGTATAAACACCACCAGCATTGTATAGATACTAGTTTTATTGCATTCTCACCTAAACTTGGGTTTACATTTTCTTTTCTTTTCCCTTCCTCTTCTTTTAAAATTGTATCCATTCTAATGGGAATATAGTTATATGACTTTGTGTTTTTTCCTAATGTCTAATGAGGTTTAAATATATTTTGTATATATTTTGTCCATTTGAATATACTCATAATGAATTTCTTGAACAAACCTTTGCCCAGGTTTTAATTTTGACTTTTTCTTATTAACTTGCAAAAATTATTTATATATTGTGGATACAAATCTTTTGTCAGATATCTCAAATATCTTCTCCGACTCTATGACACATCTTTTTCTCCCTATTAATAAAAGTCCTCAATTATAATATGTTGTGATTCATCAAATTTTGTTATTATTTATGATTATTTTTCCTTCCTGTTTAAGAAATTTTTGCCTTCTCCAAAGTCCTGAACATATTTTTCTGTTTTCTTCTGAATATTTTGTAGTTTTACATTTTTCAATTAGATATGCAATGAGTGGTGTGAATTTTGTATCAAGATCCAGTTTTTTTTTTCACAATTTGTATCCATTTGACACATCAACATTTATTTTGAAAAATCCTTCCCGCACTGCAGTGACATCTTTGTTAAAGTATCATACATGTGGGTGGATGCTCTCTTTTTAGAAAATGTAAAACTCAGGTAAATAAAGAAGGATAGAGTGGCTTGGTAAGAGTGTGTGCAGGAATTGTGTGTGTATACACATATTTGCTTTAGTTATATTGAGATATAATTAATATATGACAAAATCCACTGATATTAGATACACAGTGATGGATTTTTCTAATTGCATACAATTTTATGAACTCCATCAAATTCAAGACATAAAAATGTTCTGTCACTCAGCTTTTTCATGACTTTTCTCAGTCAACTGTCTCCAGACTACTACAGCCACAGGCAACCATTCATCTGCTTTCTGTCACCATAATTTTGCATTTTCAAGAATTTCATATAAACATGTTCACACTGTATAAAGTTATATTGACTTATTTCTCCAGCATATATCTGAGATTCATTCTTGCTATTGTGTGTACTATTATTTGGATGGGTTGCATTTTGGGGCAGTATTCCCTGTCCATCACCAACTCTTGGAGCATGCTCAAACTCATGTCCCATCGAGTCGGTGATGCCATCCTACCATCTCATCTTCTGTCGACCCCTTCTCCTCCTGCCTTCAATCTTTCCCAGGATCAGGGCCTTTTCCATTGAGTCAGTTCTTCACATTAGGTGGCCAAAGTATTGGAGTTTCAGCTTCAGCATCAGTCCTTTCAATGAATATTCAAGACTGATTTTCTTTAGAATTGACTGGTTTAATCTCTTTGCAGTCAAAGGAACTCTCAAGAGTCTTCTCCAATACCACAGCTCAAGCATCAATTCTTCATTGCTCAGCTTTCTTTATAGTCCAACTCTCACATCCATACATGACCACTGGAAAAACCATAGCCTTGACTAGATGGGCATTTGCTGGCAAAGTAATGTCTCTGCTTTCTAATGTGCTGTCTAGGTTGGTCATAACTTTTCTTCCAAGAAGCAAATATCTTTGAATTTCATGGCTGCAGTCAACATTTGCAGTGATTTTGAAGGCCCTCAAAATAAAGTCTGTCACTGTTTCCATTGTTTTCCCATCTATCTGCTTTTGCCATGAAGTGATGAGACCAGATGCCATGATCTTAGTTTTCTGAATGTTGAGCTTCAAGCCAACTTTTTTACTCTCCTCTTTCACTTTCATCAAGAGGCTCTTTAGTTCTTCTTTGCTTTCTATCATAAGGGTGGTGTCATCTGCATATCTGAAGTTAATGATATTTCTCCCAGCAATTTGATTCCAGCTTGTGCTTCATCCAGGCCAGAATGTCTCATGATATACTTTGCATATAAGTTAAATAAGCAAGGTGACAGTATGCAGCCTTGACATACTTCTTTCCTGATTTGGAACCAGTCTGTTGTTCTATGTCCAGTTCTGTCTGTTGTTCTATATCCAGTTCTAACTGTTGCTTCTTGACCTGCATACAGATTTCTCAGGAGGCAGGTAAGGTGGACTGGTATTCCCATCTGTTTAAGAATTTTAGAATTTAAGAATCTAATGAGTAGTTTTAGAATGTATTTTTCTAATAAGTAGTGCTTTTGTGCATCTTTTCATATGTTCAACAGCCACAGGATACATTCGTTTGAACTGTCTATACAAATATGTTGCCTATTTTTAGAGGACCATTTGTCTTATTGAGTTGTAAGAGTTCCTTGTTCTGGATGCAAAACAGATTCATGTTTTGCAAACATTTTCTCAAAAATCTGGCTTGTCTTTTAGCTTACCTAAACATGAAAAGAAAGAGAGAAGTGTTGGTTGCGCATTCGTGTCCAACTCTTTGTGACCCCATGGACCAAGACACACCAGGCTCTTCTGTCCATGGAATTCTTCTGGGAAGAATATTGGAGCAAGTTGCCATTTCCTTCTCCGGGAGCTCTTCCTGACCCAGGGATTGAAGATGTCCAGGTCTCTTGCATTGCAGGAAGACTTTTTATCATCTGAGCCACCAGGGAAGCTCATTTTTTAAAGAGTGTGATATTTAATTTTATGTGTCACCTTGGCTAAGCTACAGTACACTGATATTTGGTCAAACATTGTTTTGAACATTTCTGTGAAGGTGTTTTTGTTTGCTTGCTTGCTTTGGGAGGGAATTCAACTGACATTTTAAATTGGTGGGCCAAAAACTTGAATATATCATCCATTTGTATTCTGTGATTTCTATTTCTCTGGAAAACCTTGACCAATATATAGAGTACATATTTTTAATTTTGACAAAGTTCAATTTGTTAATTGCTATATTCTTTTATAGATTGTGGGATTCTGTGTGTATTTTGCTTAAGAAATGTGTCCTTACCCAATGTCACAAAAGTTTTCACCTTTGTTGTCTCCTAGTCTGGTTTTAGCTTTCATATTTTGCTTTATGATTCACCTTAGTGTAGGTGGAAGATTACAAGATCCTTACAAGTGTCTGCCTGTGCTCAGCATCTCTCACCCAAGCCCCAGCCCTTGCCCCTAACTATTAATACAATATAGACCTAGACCATCCCTTCCAGACCTGCTTTAATGGTCCTTCCTGCTTCTGCAAGACCTCAATTATGTAAGTAATAAACCTCTTCTAAAGCCTTTGGGTGCACATATGGCCTCCTTCATTCTTGGTCTCCTTCATTCTTGACCTTGACCCAAATTTGAGATTGAGTTCATCTGCTTCTGAAAGTGACTGTGTATTTTTTTGTGTTTCTAATAACTCAGTCATGTCTGACTCTTTGCAGCACCATGGACTATAGCCTGCCAGGCTCCTCTGTCCATGGGATTCTCCAGGTGAGAATACTGGAGTGGATAGCTATTCCCTCCTTCAGGGGATCTTCTTGACGAAGGGACCAAACCTGGATCTCCTGCAGTGCAAGAGGATTCTTTACCATCTGAACCACTAGGGAAGCCCCAGATGTCCCCATAACAGCCATTAATTTAGTCACTCTAGTCTTCCTACTGATCTCTTTGCATGGTATATGTTTTCTATATATTTACTTTCATCCTACCTTTTTAATCTGGGAAGTGTTACTCTTGTAGACACTTTACATTTGGGTCTATTTTTTAAATCCATTCTGAAAACCTCTCTCTTTTAGTTGTTGCCCAGTACATAATATAATTTTTCATATGTTTGATTTTGGACCTATCATTTTCTTATTTCTTGTCTACATATCCCTTTTTAAATTTTTAATTCCTTTTATCTCATTTACTGACTTATTTAGACTCTCTAAATTTTCATCTTATAATTATTACATGTATCATATCCACATAGACTCAGTCAGTCAGTCATTTCAGTCACTCAGTTGTGTCCAACTCTTTGTGAACCCATGGACTGCAGCATGCCAGGTCTCCCTGTCCTTCGCCAACTCATGGAGTTTACCCAAACTCATGTCCATTGAGTTGGTAATGCCATCCAACCATCTCATCCTCTGTCGTCCCCTTCTCTTCCTGCCTTCAATCATTCCCAACATCAGGGTCTTTACCCATTAGTCAGCTTTTCTCATCAGGAAGCCAAAGTATTGGAGTCTCAGCTTCAAAATCATTCCTTTCAATGAATATTCAGCACTTTAGGATGGACAGGTTGGATCTCCTTGCAGTGCAAGGGACTCTCAAGAGCCTTCTCCAACATCACAGTTCAAAAGTATCAATTCTTCGGTGCTCAGCTTTCTTTATAGTCCAACTCTCACATCCATAAATGACTACTGGAAAAACCATAGCTTTGACTAGATGGAACTCTTTTGGCAAAACAATGCCTCTGGTTTCTACTATGCTGTCTAGGTTGGTCATAGCTTTTCTTCCAAGGAGCAAGCGTCTTTTAATTTCATGGCTACAGTCACCATCTGCAGTGATTTTGGAACCCAATAAATATAGTCTGTCACTATTTCCACTGTTTCCCCATCTATTTACCATGAAATGACGGGACCAGGTGCCATGATCTTCGTTTTCTGAATGTTGAGTTTTAAGCCAACTTTTTCACTCTCCTCTTTCACTTTCATCAAGAGGCTCTTTAGTTCTTCTTTGCTTTCTGCTATAAGGATGGTGTCATCTGCATATCTGAGGTTATTGATATTTTTCTCAGCAATCTTGATTCCAGCTTGTGCTTCATCCTGTCCAGAGTTTCTCATGATGTACTCTGCAGTTAAATAAGTTAAATAAGCAGGGTGACAATGTACAGCCTTGACGTATTCCTTTCCCGATTTAGAACGAGTCTGTCGTTCCATGTCCAGGTCTAACTGTTGCTTCCTGATCTGCATACAGATTTCTCAGGAGGCAGCTCAGGTGGTCTGGTATTCGCATCTCTTTAAGAATTTTCCACAGTTTGTTGTGATCCACATAGCCAAAGGCTTTAGCATAGTCAATAAAACAGAAGTAGATATTTTTCTGAAATTCTCTTGCTTTTTCAATGATCCAACAAATGTTGACAATTTGATCTCTGGTTCCACATAGACTATGAACCCTATAAGAAAGTGTTATAATATTTGCTTGAAATATAATAGTTATACCATTTATATAGAAATGAAGAAGTATAAAAAGCTCCCCCAAATTAATTTTTTTTTTTTGCCTTGGACACTTAGCAATTTTAGTATTGTTTATTCTATTCTGTGGAAGTGAGTTTCTGTCTGATACTATTTCCATTCATCCTGAAGAACCTCCTTTATGTTATCGTGTAAAGCAGATCTGCTGGCAAATAATTATGTCAGTTTTATTTTACATGAAAATGGCTTCATTTTGCCTAATTTTTGAAGAAATTTTCACTAAGCTGTAGAATCTTGGGTGGATTCCTTTTCTTTTAATTGTTCTAACCTCCATGACTTCTTATGAGAAATGAGCAATTAATTTGCTCACTGTTCTCTTATTTGTAATATTTCTTTCTTTCTTTTTTTCCTTGAGACTCTCAAGATTTTCCCTTTATTTTGGCTTTCAAGGGGTGAATAATAAGAAAATCTGAGAAACAAAGCAGGTGTAGCCACGGCAGAGAGGACTGTGGGAACTGCTGCCTCTGTGAAGCTGCTCCCTCTGTGGGAATATTCTACCGGTACAGAGAAGGACCTCGGGCTGCTCTTGGTCAGTGGGATAGAAGCTGCAAAGAAGAATTGCACATGGAGCACAGAAGAGAGTCCTGATGAAGACAGAAAGGCACACCTGAGGCCCGATGGACACTTTTATTTTTGTTTGTAATCATATCTGACCCACTGTGACTTTTTTGAGAGCAATGAAGTTTATCCTTCAAATTGCACTCAAGATTAATGAGAAACAATGAAGGTTTTCAAGCACATTTAAAGACTTTTTTTTCATAGCTGTTGCTCTGGCTTAATTGTGGAGAGTGCCGAAGAAGGCAGCAAGGACATGAAATGCAATAGCATAGGTATTGTGGAGAAAATGTAGTTGAAGTACATGTTGGAGGTAGATCCAAAAGAACGTGGTGGTAGATTGTATGTGAAAGAAAAATAGGAGAATTGAGTCAAAGGTGATTCAGGAATAAATATATAGATGGTGAGGGTAGAAGCATTGAAAAAAAGCTAGTTGGGAGACAAGGTAGAGGGAAAATTGACTTGGAGGCATAAAAAATGTAAGATTCTTATGTCCCATTCACATGGAAATGTTCATTAAGCAGTGAGATGTTTGATCTAGGATCTCAGGGCACTGAACTGAGGTGAACATCTGTACTTGAGAGTCAACATCAAAGCAATGGAAATTGAAATGCTATAGATATGGTGATATCCCAGAAGAATGAAAACAAATACTGGGAAAGAAATTATGGGATGGGTAGAAGAGCTCACTAATGGCCTAGATGGAGGGTTGTTTTTCATATAACAATATATGTTTATTGTTGGTCATGATAATGATTTGGAAATCAAATTTTGTTTATTGATGTGATTTAAAACACAACGCTACACCACGTCTGAGGTCAGGGGCAGTGGCCAAGGGGAGCTACCTCATGTCCGAGGTAAGGAGCAGCAGCTGCACTTTGCTAGAGCAGCCATGAAGAGAGACTCCGCATCCAAGGTAAGAGAAACCCACGTAAGATGGTAGGCACTGAGAGAAGGGATCAGAGGGCAGACAGACTGAAACTAGTCATGGACAACTAGCCAATCTCATCACATGGACCACAGTTTTGCCTAACTCAATGAAACTAAGCCATGCCATGTGGGGTCACCCAAGATGGACAGGGCATGGTGGAGAGGTCTGACAGAATGTGGTCCACTGGAGAAGGGAATGGCAAACCACTTCAGTTTTCTTGCCTTGAGAACCCCATGAACAGTATGAAAAGGCAAAAAGATAGGACACTGAAAGATGAACTCCCCACGTCGGTAGATGCCAACTGGAAATACTACTGGAAATCAGTGGAGAAATACCTACAGAAAGAATGAAGGGATGGAGCCAAAGCAAAAACAACACCCAGTTGTGAATGGGACAGGTGATGGAAGCATGATTCAATGCTGTAAGAGCAATATTGCATAGGAACCTGGAATGTTAGGTCCAAGAATCAAGGCAAATTGGAAGTGGTCAAACAGGAGATAACAAGAGTGAACATTAACATTCTAGGAATCAATGAGCTAAGATGGACTGGAATGGGTGAATTTAACTCAGATGACCATTATATCTACTACTGTGGACTGGAATCCCTTAGAAGAAATGGAGTAGCCATCATGGTCAACAAAAGAGTCCGAAATGCAGTACTTGGATGCAATCTCAAAAACGACAGAAAGATCTCTGTTCGTTTCCAAGGCAAACCATTCAATATCATGGTAATTCAAGTCTATGTCCCAACCAGTAACACTGAAGAAGCTGAAGTTGAACAGTTCTGTGAAGACCTACAAGACTTTCTAGAACTAACACCCAAAAAAATGTCCTTTTCATTATAGGGGACTGGAATGCAAAAGGAGGAAGTCAAGAAACACCTGGAGTAATAGGCAAATTTGGTCTTGGAGTACAGAATGAAGCAGGACAAAAGCTAATAGACTTCTGCCAAGAGAACGCACTGGTCATAGCAAACACCCTCTCCCAACAACACAAGAGAAGACTCTACCCATGGATATCACGAGATGGTCAACACCGAAGTCAAATTGACTATATTCTTTGCAGCCAAAGATGGAGAAGCTCTATACAGTCAGCAAAAACAAGACCGGGAGCTGACTGGCTCAAATCATGAACTCCGTTTTGAAAAATACAGACTGAAATTGAAGAAAGTGGAGAAAACCACTAGACCATTCAGGTATGACCTAAATTAAATCCCTTATGACTCTACAGTAGAAGCGAGAAATAGATTTAAAGGACTAAATTTGATAGACAGAATGCCTGATGAACTATGGATGGAGGTTCGTGACATTGTACAGGAGACAGGAATCAATACCATCCCCAAGAGAAAGAAATGCAAAAAAGCAAAATGGCTGTTTGAGGAGGCCTTAAAAATAGCTGTGAAAAGAAGGGAAGCAAAAAGCAAAGGAGAAAAGGAAAGATATACCCATGTGAATGCAGAGTTCCAAAGAATAGCAAGGAGAGATAAGAAAGACTTCCTCAGTGATCAATGCAAAGAAATAGAGGAAAACAGCAGAATGGGAAAGACTAGAGATCTCTTCGAGAAAATTAGTAATACCAAGGGAATATTTCATGCAAAGGTGGGCTCGATAAAGGACAGAAATGGTATGGCCCTAACAGAAGCAGAAGATATTAAGAAGAGGTGGCAAGAACACACAGAAGAACTGTACAAAAAAGATCTTCACGACCCAGATAATCACGATGGTGTGATCACTCACCTAGAGCCAGACATCCTGGAATGTGAAGTCAAGTGGGCCTTAGGAAGCATCACTACGAACAAAGCTAGTGGAGGTGATGAAATTCCAGTTGAGCTATTTCAAATCCTGAAAGATGACTCTGTGAAAGTGCTTCACTCAATATGCCAGCAAATCTGAAACACAGCAGTGGCCACAGGACTGGAAAAGCTCAGTTTTCATTCCAATCCCAAAGAAAGGCAGTGCCAAAGAGTGCTCAAACTACTGCACAATTGCACTCATCTCACACGCTAGTAAAGTAATGCTGAAAATTCTCCAAGCCAGGCTTCAGCAATACGTGAACCGTGAACTTCCAGATGTTCAAGCTGGTTTTAGAAAAGGCAGAGGAACCAGAGATCAAATTGCCAACATCCAATGAATCATTGAGAAGGCAAGAGAGGTCCAGAAAAACATCTATATCTGCTTTATTGACTATGCCAAAGCCTTTGTCTGTGTGGATCACAATAAACTGTGGAAGTTTCTGAAAGAGATGGGCATACCAGACCACCTGACCTGCCTCTTGAGAAACCTGTCTGCAGGTCAAGAAGCAACAGTTAGAACTGGACATGGAGCAACAGACTGGTTCCAAATAGGGAAAGGAGTACGTCAAGGCTGTATATTGTCACCCTGCTTATTTAACTTATATGCCGAATACATCATGAGAAACGCTGGGCTGGAGGAAGCACAAGCTGGAATCAAGATTGCTGGGTGAAATATCAATAACCTCAGATATGCAGATGACACCACCCTTATGGCAGAAAGTGAAGAGCTAAAGTGCCTTTTGATGAAAGTGAAAGAGGAGAGTGAAAAATTGGCTTAAAGCTCAACATTCAGAAAACTGAATCATGGCCTCCGGTCCCATCACTTCATGGCAGATAGATGGGGAAACAGTGGAAACAGTGGCTGACTTTATTTTTCTGGGCTCCAAAATCACTGCAGATGGTGACTGAAGCCATGAAATGAAAAGACGCTTACCCTTTGGAAGGAAAGTTATGACCAACTTAGACAGCATATTAAAAAGCAGAGACATTACATTGCCAACAAAGATTCGTCTACTCAAGGCTATGGTTTTTCCAGTGGTCATGTATGGATGTGAGAGTTGGATGGTGAAGAAAGCTGAGTGCCGAAGAATTGATGTTTTTGAACTGTGGTGTTGGAGAAGACACTTGAGAGTCCCTTTGCCTGCAAGGCGATCCAACCAGTCCATCCTAATGGAGATCAGTCCTGGGTGTTCCCTGGAAGGACTGATGTTGAAGCTGAAACTCCAATACTTTGGCCACCTGATATGAAGAGCTGACTCATTTGAAAAGGCTCTGATGCTGGGAAAGATTGAGGGCAGGAGGAGAAGGGGACGACAGAGGATGAGATGGCTGGATTGCATCATCGACTCGATGGACATGGGTTTGAGTGGACTCCTGGAGTTGGTGATGGACAAGGAGGCCTGGTGTGCTGTGGTCATGGGGTCGCAAAGATTCAGACATGAATGAGTGATGAACTGAACTGAACTGAAACCATAATGCAATATTGATGGTCATCTTTCCTTGGGTTTATGCTATCTGTTCCACTTTTTATTTTGCTCCAATAAAAAGTATGTAAAACATCTTATTAATAAGCTATACACTGCACTTTTCACTACTTCAAATGACCATCAACCTAACATCCAGACAGATAACCTATCAGGATTTCTCTCTGGACATTTCTAATTGAATATTTTCTATTACAATACAAATTGAACTTGACAGCTTTTCCCCAACTGCAATTTTACTTTAAATTGCTATCATTTTATCAGTGGAAAATCGAGACAGCATTAAAAGTAATACAAATGACTAACCGCTTAGACAGCTAGGGTTTTTGACTTCCACTCTCTGGTAAATTGGGTGGTAAATAGTATTAACTACCATGTCTAGTGAAATATCTACTAGATATAAATAATCTTACTTAAACATTTAAAGACTAAGTTGTTTAAATTTATCCCTCATTAAAACCTAAGGTGATGTCAGACTTAATAAATTTAACTGCCAATGACCATCACTTCTCCATTTGCTTAAGGAGATGCTCATCTATATCTTGTAAATTGTAATTACAGTTCAAACTTTAAAGATAAGCAATTATCAGGATTCACTAGATTAAATATCAGTTGTCTCTCTACAGAATTATCCTTCAGAGACTTTCATTATACTATGATACTCTATCTTTTCCCTTTTTAAAAGTAATTTTATTATGGAAAAAGCCTCAATTGCAACCATCCAATGGTTCTGTCTTCTTAATATTCAGAGAAACGGTTTGATTCAGATACTATGTAGAATAACTACCTTAAAGTAACACATTGTCGCTGGCAAATGCATTAAAGATTTAACTGTGAACTCAGCATTTATTACAATACAGTATGCTATTATTAAAATTTGCATGAAATATACAAATCTTTGTCATCTGTAGTCTCCTGTAGGTAAGACAGCAGTCTTTAAGTTCTCATGAATGTTGTACCCTGAACATGCTCTTTATTTTGTTGTTTAAACCCTCTTAATTAACATAAGTATAGAAAACAAATTGCTTTTGTTTGGCATGTTTTTCTTGATTTACATATCATTCTACTTTTTAAAAATATGTACACTATGGGAGTTCCCTGCTGGTCTAGTGGTTGGAATTCAGCGCTTTCCCTGCTGGAACCTGGCTTCAGTCCCTGCTTGCCAGGGAACTTGCCAGAGATCCAGTAAGCCAGGAGGCACAGCCAAAATAAGTAAGTAAAATAAAATTTAAAAATTAAAGATTTTTAATAATATGCTTTTAGATACACATTAGAGCACTTCTCCCCAATTCACTAGGTACTCTCCAAAACATTCCGAATTTCTCATTTAACTGACTGGTCTTCACCCTTCTTCAGTTTAGGATTTGTAATTTTTATAATCATTTCCAAAACCTGCTCAGTGGCTGTTTTAAATACAATCTTATCTTTCAAGTTAGTTATTGTTATTATTAAGATGTCAACACACCACATCCCACTAGTAGGACCTCTTTCTGAATGAATTGGTTAATATGAGATATCCTATGCTAATGTCATGTGTGGCAAATTAGATAGGAAGAGGTTTGGCCAATTTCACATTCTTTAAGAGAAGTGTTTATTTGGTCTGCACTCTCCCGGCATAACAATTTTTATCGAAATTGTCATTTGGGTTAACCTCAACCCAATCATTTCAATCATTGTCATAAATAATTGTTATAAATAAAAGAATTCAATATTGAAAATGTCATACATGTAGATGCTGGCATTAGAATGAGAAGTAGATAAGGTTGATTTTATTGCAAAATGTAATTTTGTACAAGTTTATAAATAATATAGAGATAGGCCTGTCTTAACATAAAATTTTCTTATAGTAATTGCCTGCCTATGGCTAAAGGGGTCCTCTGCAATGATTGTACTTTATTTTGACATGAGTGCTGCTTATCCTCTTTGGGGTGTCATGTGTTGTTTGCTGCCCTCATCAGACTTGTCAATGTTTTTTCTTCTTGGTAGAAACACCTTCATTTACTGGTTGTTTCTACTTGCTAGAAACACCTTTATTAACTACCTACCCATCTGCATGGGGAATTATTCAAAGTTAAGGTGTTTCAATGTTGCTTTTTCTTGAATGATGTAATCTCAAAGTTGTGGCATTCATAAAATCCCCAAAATTATTTTCTCAGTTCCTAGAAGTGTTTCTCTTTGTGGACTTCACCCTCTTGTCTTCAACTTCATCCACATCACCCCTTCTTGCTCATGCTGACAGGTCTTGGCAGGGGATGGAATTTATATTTTCTCTGCTGGTAGGAAACATAAATTCAAGACTGAATTAAAAATGAAAAGTCCCCTCATTGAGGAGGAATGTAGACTCTATGGCATGTTCATATATTCACTTGGCTATAAACATTTAGGTTTATTCATGTCTGAAATGATGCAGAATTCAGTTATTGTATTCAAAATACAATATTGTATTTGAACAAAGCTAGTGAAGGTGATGGAATTCCAGCTGAGCTATTTCAAATTCTTAAGGATGATGCTGTTAAAGTGCTGCACTCAATATGCAAGCAAATTTAGAAAATTCAGCAGTGGCCAGAGGACTGGACAAGATCAGTTTTCATTCCAATCTCAAAGAAGGGCAATGCAAATGAATGTTCAAACTACCATGCAACTGAACTCATTACACATGCTAATAAAGTGATGCTCAAAACTCTCTAAAGCAGGCTTTAAAAGAATGTGAACTAAAAAATTCCAGATGTTCAAGCTGGATTTAGAAAAGGCAAAGGAACCAGAGATCAAATTGCCAACATTTGTTGGATCATAGAAAAACCTAGAGAATTCCAGAAAAATATCTACTTCAGCTTCATTGTCTAAAGCCTTTGACTGTGGGGATCACAACAAACTGTGGAAAATTCTTCAAGAGATGGAAATACCAGACCACCTTACCTGCCTCATGAGAAACCTGTAAGTGGGTCAGTAGTGAAAAAACTACTTTTCTGCTTTTATTTTCTGCAAAGAATGTGAATTTTATTTCATGTCTGGAAGATAAAGTGAGGTGGTGACTCTTTAGAGTTTACCAAGTTTTAGCTATAGTGGGGCCTGTGCTGCTGCTTGCTCTACAGCCTCAAGTTACTTGCTTTTATCTCTGCAAAACTCAGAGGTGGAAGGATGGGAAAATAAGCATAATGATATACAAAAAAAAAAAAAAACAAAACCAATTACTATATTTAGGAGGCCTTCAGACTCTAATCCATTTCTGTCCATCTCTTGCCGTTGTCAATGGCTCAGGTGGTCTCTGCATTTAGCAAGTCTTCTCCTTTACCTGACATTTCCCAACATAAGTTGAAACAATTTGCTGCTAAACTCTGAATGTCACTTCTTTGTGGAAATCAGTTTAATAAGGATTTGTGTATGTGTGTCCACTATTCTTTGATACCATCAATAAGGTAGCATAGATAAGGATCCTTTTTTAATTTATTGGATTTTTCTTGGTGTTACCATATGAGTAAAGTTCATTTAGGGCCTTATACATCTTAATCAGAAGAAAAATCTGTTTACTCAATTTTAACACAACAAAATTTTAAAAAGAGATAAATGCAAACGTGCAGAAAAAAAATATATATATATATATATATATTCTTTTCAAGCCCATTCCCACCTCCTGAATCTCCATATTTTTTTTTCTTATTGTTTTTAGTGTGTGCATGCTCAGTTGCTTCAGTCATGTCCGATTCTTTGCAAGCCTATGAACTGTAGGCCACCAGGCTCCTCTGTCCATGGGAGTCTCTAGACAAGAAGGCTGAAGTAAGTTGACATGCCCTCCTTCAGGGTATCTTCCCCACCCACGGCATGAACCTGCATCACCTGCATTGCAAGTGGATTCTTTACCCACTGAGCCACCTGGGAAGCCCCCTTATTGTTTTAGATAGTAAATAACAGTCTATGTTTATTGGCTTTCCCCACAAATAAACAATTAAATATTTTAAGCACTTACCATATAATATGCTTACACATACACACATGCACAAATTATACATGCAAAATAATCTCCACTTGATTATGGTATTCAAGATTACAATTTACTTCACAATGTGACTTACAAGAACAAAAATAAAATAATGTGTGAGCAGTTGAGTTGGGTTGATGTTATGTAATTATAGGAGCGCCTGGAAAATGCTCTCTCAATATTAAAAAAAGATTTTAAAAAGACTGGGTAGTTTCCAAAACAGGCTCAACATGTAGGACTTCTCATTTATTTGATTACAGACCCAATTTTGTAGTTTGGGAAGCTAGTGTTCTCAGAAAACAGTTTAAAAAATATTCTAGATGAGCTCTGAGCTTCGAGAAACACTTTTCAGCTGGAGTCATCTGCAGAAATTCCTCAGGGAATTAGAACTTCAGGTGAACGTTATGAATGTAGATAGTTTGGAAGAAATGAAGCAGAAAGGTTTTGATAATTTCAGACAAGTTGTATGGGAGACATAACAGCTGAATAAATGGAGCAGGGTGTAAGGGGTGGGGTCAGCACAAGCAAGTGGGCTTTGGAACTGGGTTCATCTGGCTTGAAAGCAAATTCTGTCACTTAACTGGTTAGACCACCCTATGCAATTTAAATTCACCCGAGATTTAGTTTTTGTTCTGTGTTGTGCTAGTGGCAGTGCCACTCACCCCCAGGCAGTCATGTGGATTGTGTTTACACTGAGCCACCTGTGAAGTAGATCTAAGTGTAAACCTACAGAAAGTATTAGTATATAGGGACACTCAATAAAGGTTAGTTCCCTGCTTGCCCCAATGAAGCAAAGGACACCAAATATGGGAAAATGGAAATTAAACAGCAGGTGGCATTAGTTTGAGTATTTTGGTTTTTTTTCCTTTGGAATTGTTTTGTTGTTGTTACCCCATGTTCGAGTCCTTATGCCCATACACATACTGCAGTAAGAACAATCTATTCATTCTTTTTCTCAGGTCTACAACATTAATTATGTCACTTCTCTGTCCAGGATTTTTCCAGAACACACATCAGTGATGCTTAAACTCAAATGTTTGTCTTGAATTGAGCTCTGCTCACTCCACTGGGAACAAATTCCTCAAACCTAACTTAATTCTTTGATTAATTCCTGAACACCTCCACTTACCCTATACTTCTCCCATTATTTAATCTCCTCTGGACATTACACTCATTCCCTCTTATTCTCTTTCTCCCCTCAAATTCTGTGCTTACCTTGACTGATCCCTTTACCATTCCTGGATGACTTCACCCACTCCTCTGGCTTCAGCTCTACACAGATCTCTCTAAAATGTATTTTTCAGTTGGCAGTTATACCTGTATTTCTGATTTATATCAGAAATCTCCAGCTGCAGAACTGAGGGGCACTTCAAATGTACATATTTTGAATCTATGATCTACCTTCTTCCTTTTCCTCTGTATCCAAGCCAGGACCTGTCCTGTTCCACCTTCATGAATAGCAGTATGATCCACCAGTAGCTCAAGCTAGGATGCTGGATATCATTTATAACTTGCCTTTTTTATTTCTATCCTTGCAGTCCACACACTCCAATTATGTATGAAGCTCCTTTGATTCTACTTTCTCAACATTTCTTGCATGTATTCATGTGCAGAAGGAAGTGGAACTCCATGAAGGAAAAAGTTTACTGGTAGTATCTCAAGTTCTTCACTACATTGAGGATCCTAGTCTTGCATTTTGAAAGCAAAGAGACACTATCCTCTCACTGTCCAGAGCGAACTGAGAAATTGGTTTTAGTTAGACAGATGAAAAGGTGAAAGTGTTAATCAATCAGTCGTGTCCAACTCCTTGCAACCCCATCAACTGTAGCCCGCCAGGCTTCTTTGTCCACGGGATTTCCCAGGCAAGAATACTGAAGTGAATTGCCATTCTCTTCTCCAGGGGATTTTCCTGACCCAGGAATTGAACCCCACCCAGTCTCTTGCATTGCAGGCAGACTCTTTATCATCTGAGCCACCAGGGAAGCCCTAGTTAGACAGGAAGTAGAGCTAAATAGTGGAATGACTGTTGATAAATTTGCAATAAGAAAATATTTATCTCAGGAACTAGAATGTCCCCTTCCCCCTTTGGTTCTTTGGATTTCTTCTTATTTGTTTATTTTTCCCTTTTTGGCTATTTGTAACACCATTTATAATAATATACTCATGACAAAGCTCACCGTGCTAATAAAGACAGGCTGCCTAGTGCTACATCCTATTGACAGACTCAAATGTAATTACTTTGTCACATTCAAATTACTATTTAGGCTAGCGGGTTTAGAACTGACCAAATTCTTCCACTGTGTGTTACTTTCATAATTTAAATATCAGAGCACAATCTATTTTTTCCTCATTTAATAAGATCTGCGGATCAACATGACATATGTTCACATATCACAAGAATTTACACAGCACTGCTGTTTTCTGACATCCACACAGGCTCCTAGCTGGTCTCCCTATGAAAAATTTTTCACTCTCCAATATTTCTCCTCTGTCACCAGAGTGAACTTTCTAAAATGCTTTAGAAAGCATTCTAGATTCTAAAATCTTTATAGATCTGTCCATGTGACTATCCAGCTGCAACCTCTTCAGTTGTTTCCTGTCACCTTCACGATAAAGCCTGCCCAGCTTAGAATGTCATAGGAGTCCTTTCTGGATCAACCCTTTATCTTTTCCATCCACACTCACGGATATGTGGTTTTTTTCTCACAAAAAATGTTTTCTCTTTGTCTCTGGATCTTTCTACAAATAACACTTTTTGGTTTTGATGGCCTCATCCCTTAAGAAGGATAGTCCTGCTCATCCTTCAGGATTCCCTTCAGAGATTTCCCCTAATGAAAACTTCCTGAACCCTGATTCCCTGATACTTACTGGACCTCAGCTGGATGGGTATCCTAGTTGCCATTTGACACTGCATGTATGTCTGTCAATTTCTCTCTCTCTCTCTCATGCAGTTAGTTCTGACGTTTGTGTCTGACTTCCTGCCTAGATTCTTGAGAGCACAGACTTGGTCTTAAACCCTGTGGTCACCCTCTGTTTATATAATGCCTAACATATAATAAACATGTGATAAATGTTTGCTGAACAAGTAAGTACCTGCTTAATCATTCAATATATAAATAAATCACACATATCTTTATCCTTCTAAGTAGGAATTTGTTTACCCTGACTATGATTCTGTCTCTAGAATATGTCATATTCCTTTTATATCTTTGACAATGTCTAGCATAGTGTTGTTTATGTTTTAAGTGCTCAATAAATAATTTCCAGTGGCTAGATTAATATGTCACATTATTTATTTTGTAGTTGTGTATATGTTTTTAATTTATATTATTATTCTAAGACCAGTAATAAAAATGTAAACATACCCAAAATGAATCTAAGCCCAAAAGATTGTTGTTAATTTAGCAGTGAGTATTTCATACTAGAAACTCCTGAATTACATCAAGTGTTCTGCAACCCTTTTTCATACATACTCTCTTTGCTCAACATGGAAGAACAACTACCAAATCCGTAAATAATTTTACTTATAATAAAATTTCTTAGGTAAATATTAGGTTAAGTCATACTTTATACTTGCCCATCTTGGAATGAAATGTTCCCTTGGTATCTCTAATTTTCTTAAAGAGATCTCTAGTCTTTCCCATTCTATTGTTTTCCTCTATTTATTTGTATTGATCCCTGAGGAAGGCTTCCTTATCTCTCCTTGCTATTCTTTGGGATTCTCCATTCAGATGGGTATATCATTCCTTTTCTCCTTGCCTTAGCTTCTCTTCTTTTCTCAGCTATTTGTAAGGCTTCCTCAGACAACCATTTTTCCTTTTTCCATTTGTTTTTCTTGGGGATGGTCTTGATCATCTCCTCCTTTACAATGTCATGAAACTTTCCATATTTCTTCACATAGTTCTTCACTCTGTCTATGAGATCTAATTCCTTGAATCTATTTGTTACTTGTGCTGTATAATCATAAGGGGATTAATTTAGGTCATATCTGAATGGTCTAGTGATTTTCCCTACTTCCTTCAGTTTAAGTCTGAATTGTTCAATAAGAAGTTCATGGTCTGAGTCACAGTCAGCTCCCTGTTTTGTTTTTGCTGACTGTATGGTCCTTCTCCATCTCTGGCTGCAAAGTTTATAATCTGATTTCGGTATTGACCATTTGGTGATGTCCATGTGTAGAGTCTTCTCTTGTGTTGTTGGAAGAGGGTGCTTGCTATGACCAAGGTGTTCTCTTGGCAAAACTTTGTTAACCTTTGCCCTGCTTCATTTTGTACTCCAAGGCCAAACTTGCCTGTTATTCCAGCTATCTCTCAACTTCCTACTTTTGCATTCCAGTCTCTATTATGAAAAAGACATCTTTTTTTGGTGTGAGTTATAGAAGGTCTTGTAGGTCTTCATAGAAACGTTCAACTTCAGCTTCTTCAGCATTAGTGGTTGGGGCATAGACTTGGGTTGCTGTGATATTGAATGATTTGCCTTGGAAATGAACAGAGATCATTCTGTCATTTTTTAGTTTGCACCCAAGTACTGAATTTTGGACTCTTTTGATGACTATGAGGAAGTACGATCACAAATGTCAAATATTCATTTGATGTCTTCTTGGATAGCCTGTTCATTAATATTGAATATTTTACAACTTCTTTTACATAGAAAATTTGAATTTAAATCTTTAATTTTTGTTAAGTGTTCCAAAACCTGAAGAATATGGGAAAAATAAAGTAAGCCAAACAAAGAAAGAAGCAACATGAAATGTCAGTCCCAAGGACAACACCATTAATAAATTACATTTTGCTCATTCATGTATATACCCATTCTAATTTTATGTATTATGATTATTTTCAATTTATATTAACATGAAAGTGAAAGTAATACCTCATTCTCCAAATAACATTCATCGCAGTCCACTTTTGTGGATATATCTTTTTATGTATATTGGGTATTTCATTTTCTTCTTTTGTGGCATATTTATATAATTGCCTATTTTTCTATCATGCACTTGTTCTTTCCTTAAAGATTTGAATCACCTCTTGATTTATTGAGGTTATTAGATTTTATGTACAACATGCTTTTTACCAGGACTTTAACTGTCTTCAGTTTGATTTACAGGACATTATAAATTTCTTGTTTTTATTTATTCAGATTTACTAAATGTTGTTGTCATTTCTATACTTTAATCATGCTCAGAAAGACCTTTTTATCACTATGTTTTAAAATTTCCATATACATATTTCTACTTTTATGTATTCATGTTTTACATACAAATTTTCAATCTATCTATAGATTGTTTTGGTGTTGCTGATGATGTATATTTCCAAAATAGACTAGCTAAACAGTGTTAGTTAAGTATATTGACAGAAATATAAATTCCTTGTTATTTAAAATGACTACTATATATTAAAATTTATATATGCTTGAATCAGCTTCTTGACTTTATCTATAGATTTGTTTGCCTGTTATGATGCTGAGAACACACTCTTTTGATTAATTACTTCTACTTTAAATGATTGATAAGACTTATCCACCTTTATTTAAGCTAAAATTTCAGAAATTTCCTGTCTTTCATATTTATTCACGTTTATTCACATACATTTAAGCTGCATTTTTTAATATCCATCAGAATTAGATGGAAAATTTAACTGGGATTATCTTAAAGTTTTAGATTTATTTTCAGGATAAATGAGCCCCTACCTTCAGTAGCCCCATCTTTCCCAGAAACATTCTAATTTCTACTGGGATAAGCTTTTGCATACATATTATTACTAGATTATAAGTCTGTCCTGGTCATAGTCATTTGAGTTAAGATAGACAAGGTGGTGCACTGGTAAAGAATCCACCTGCCAGTGCAGGAGACACATGAGATGTGGGTTTGATCCTTGGGTCCAGAAGATCCCCTGGAGAAGGAAAAGGCAACCCACTCCAGTATTCTTGCCTAGAGAATCCTATGGACAGAGGAGCCTGGCAGGCTACAGTCCATGGGGTTGCAAAGAGTCGAACACAACTGAGCACGCATGCACTGATATTTATGTTTGTGAAGTCTTACAATATTTTACTGTTTCTGACCTCTGCATTTAACAAATTTTTCTCTTTACCTTAATAGTTCTATTCATTCTTAACATTATTTTAGTAATTATTTTATTTTTCATTGAAGCGTAGTTGATTTACAATATTATAATAGTTTGAGGTATACAATACAATGATTCAATGTCTTTTTAGATTATACTCCCTTTAAAGTTGTTATAAAATATTGGCCATATTTTCTGTGCTGTGCAATATATCCTTGCTGCTTATTTATCTTTTGCAAAGTAGGTTGAATCTCTTAATCCCCTACCCCTACCTTCCCACTCTCCAATTCCCTCTTCCACTGGTCACCACTAGTTTGTTCTTTGTATCTGTGAGTCTGTTTCTCTTTTGTTATATTTCTTTATTTTATTTTTTATACTCAACATGTAAGTGATGGCACACAGTGTTTGTCTTTCTTTGTCTGACATTACTTTAGCGACTATTAAATTATAAGCTACATGCTACCAGCTGATAACTAATTTTATGTGATGAACTCCTTCCATCTTACAATTGAGAAAGGTTTTTATACTGTTAATTCACAATTGATCTTCCTCTATTACAAGGAAATGTTTTCTCTATATGTTAGCTTTTATTCTTCATTAACATCTTCTTCATAACAACTTCCATATCTTTCTCACTTTTCTCTCTTTTTTATGTGATTATCTTATTGTCATTCCCCACATCATTGATCCAAGTTTCTTCATTGTTGATTCTTCCCTTTACTTCTTATATGTCATTTTCTTCCATTATACTTTTCTATTTTAAAAACTATCTCATATGTCACTAAGTTCAGTTTTAATAGGATTCATACCAACTCCACATAATTTTTTTATGTAAGATAGAAAAATTAATTTGGATTTTCCTTTTTAATTATGTTTTAAATATTTTCATAAATTCTTTTTTACTTCTTTATGCAAAGATTACCTGGATAAAAGCATTTTCTATAACCATGAAGTAAAATCAATGATATATTCTAAATGAATAGAAAATGATGATCTTTCATTATAATGTGTACTGATAATGCAGTTATGGCCAATTAAATAGAAAGATATAAGCCATTCAAAGCTTTTTAAACATATCACCCTTTTCTCCTATGCATCTATCAAAATGTCAATTAAAATTGAGAATCTATATTTAGTTCACAGAGAATATATATAATTATATCTGGCATAAGTCATTCACCCACATAGACCATTTTACCAAATTGGCAGAACTGATCACATCCCTGGGTTGTTACATTGACATCACGCCTCAGACAGACTCTGTGATAAAAAATTTTATAAAGTACTTGCATACCTTAATAAAGGTAAATAATCTTTTCATAAAGTTTTACATACAAAATAATTTATACTGCATTATGATAATCATCTATCTCTTGAAATGCATTATATATATGTATATACACAAAATGGAAGTGAAGTGAAAGTCACTGTCATGTCCTACTCTTTGTGACTCTATAGAGTCCATGGAATTCTCCAGGCCAGAATATTGGAGTGGGTAGCCTTTCTCATCTCCGGGGGATCTTCCCAACCCAGGGATTGAACCCAGGTCTCCTGCATTGCAGGCAGATTCTTTAACAGCTGAGCCACAAGGGAAGCATGGATACATATATGTATATATATATCCCTATTTTTTCTGCTTCTCTGAAGAACCATTACTAATACACCATTTTTCAGATGGTTAAACATTGGCTCAATTTTTTATTTATTCTAGATAACCCAGCTAGTTTTGAGATAGGATTAATGCTAATACAAATGTCTTTAGACTCTGAAATAATGACCCCTTCCACTATAATATACTGCTCTTCAATTAATGGTGCTCCCAGTTTTCATAAGTCACAGAAAATTATATTTTTATAGATGAGAAGAGAATATATTTGAGCAAATGCACCAACACTCTGTCCCTTATGACTAAAATTTCCATTTTTTCAGTAGGCAGCTGATATTGGAGACTATAGCAACGTAGAAAAATAACCAGGTCCCATAAGAACTTTAACCTTAGCTTCATCAGTCTAATGCTTCAACTTACTGAATAAGTAGCAGCCAGTAGTATCTGGCCATTTCGAGTAAGTAAAAAGTGAGGAATAAAGTGATTATTGCCTGGTCAGGTTTTAAAATCATGTTTGCCATCATATCATTTTTGTTTTATGTCATTTAGACTTCCTCGCTTCAAAATATAAATCCTTGTAGGGAAAAGTACTATTAGAAGCTAAAATTTAGAGCTCACAGAGCTAAAACATGAGTTACTACTCTGCTAAACTCTTCAGTAAAACTTCCCATATAAGCTCAACCTTAAAAAAAAATGTAAATACTTTCTAGAGTTAAATCCCAATTTCTGACCTAAATGCAGTTCGCAGAACTTACTGAGGATTTTGTTCTTAAAGACTCAAGGGTCAGATGACAGGGGAAGCGATTCAACAGAAAGCTAAAAATGATTGTGTTAAAGCTGTCAGGAGGCCACAGTGAAAACAAACCAGAAACCTTGAAATGTTTCAACTCATCCACTGCACAATGATTGTAGCCATCTGAGGACTTTTCTAAGAGGGAATCATATTCTACTCTTCAAGGACAATGAAAAATGAACTAGTTATGTAATGTTTCAGACTTTGTTTTCTGAAATACTTTTTTACAAAGTTGTATTCGGAAGTGGGGTATTTAGACAACCAGATGGAAAACTTAGTCATCCAAACATAAACTGCTAAAATACAGCAGGAACTGAGGTAATTTAGTTTGACTTAATTGGTAAAAATCAGCATTAATTTTCCTTTCTAAGTTAATGACATCGGTTAAAGGATGTAATGCAATTTCTTAGAATAGCCTGAGGAAATAGGAGACTAAGGAGAAATCGCACATATCAAGCAGTTTGGAATGGTTTTCTTGAAATTGTTGACTTTTTAATGTTTACTATTCTAGAATTTCCTTGTTGATTTCCAAAATTCAAAAAGTAAACTTTTCCCAGTTAAAATCGATTTCTAAATGAAGAATTGCTAGACTCCTAGTGGCAAAAAACAAACCATGGCTTATGGCTACATAATTTTATCTATTGGTCATCATCTATCTGTATACATACTGTAAAGATAGATAGTAACATATTAATATTTACATATAAATGTTAATAAATAAACATGTAAATAAAATTTTATATAAATGTTAATATGTTTATATCTATATCCTATAATATGTAGGTATACATGTTTTAATAGGTATGAGCTTCCTTGGTGGCTCAGTGATAAAGAATCTGCCTGCCAATGTAGGAGACACAGGTTTGATCCCCGAGTCAGGGAGATCCCTTGGAGAAGGAATTGAGCAATCCACTCTGGTATTTTTGCCTGGGAAATCTCATGGACAGAGGAGCCTGGCAGGCTACAGTCCATGGGATCACAGAGAGTCAGACAACTAACAACACTAAGTCACAACTTGGTGACTAAACAACAGCAACAACAATATATGTAAGTAGTGCATTGTGTATAATCTCCACGGTAAGACATACTCCCATGTATTCCCAAAGATCGCAAATGATTTACCATCATAGTATTTTTGTGCATTGATTTTATATTGGTGAGTTCATTTCTTGTAACTATTCTCTAAGGCATGCTCCCCAATTTTCCTTCGTGAGGCCCCTCAAAATACATCCTAGGAGCTCATTAGCTGTACTATTACCTCAGACAATACTGATTAATATATAACAAGCTATTTAGTAAATTTTATTTTGGAAGAACACATTGTAAATAGAAAGCATGTGCATTAAATTAATGAAATGATTTTTTAATCATAAAATATATCTACTTTCCCAATTTATTTTGTTTTATCTTACTTTATTGAACCTAGATATTGCAAAATTTCCATTTTATTTTTCAATAATAATTGGAGTGTAATCAATTTATAATGTTGTATTCATTTCTACTGTACAACAACATGAATGAGCCATATGTATATCCCCTTCTTTTGAATATCTGTCCTACCCTCCCATTCCACCCCTCCTCATCTATTTTTTTAAAGAGATATGTACATTACTAAAGCTTAAGAAGACCACTAGACAACACACTCAAGGTC
Organism: Giraffa tippelskirchi; assembly: GCF_054371585.1. Lineage (NCBI taxonomy): Eukaryota > Metazoa > Chordata > Mammalia > Artiodactyla > Giraffidae > Giraffa > Giraffa tippelskirchi. The sequence goes on along the minus strand of NC_137276.1, from coordinate 80,033,657 downwards.
TTAGGAATCTTCTAGTTTTAATCATAACTCCATGGAACATTGCCTCATCTGAAGCAAAAACAAAATGCCAAATACAAAAAGAGGTGTAATTTTATTTTTAATTTCCATGGCTTCTTTTTCATATAAACTTTTTCTTCTTATAGTTTTCTAACTGGAAAAGTAAACACAAGTAATTTCCAGAAGTCAAACTTTATATGCATAAAGAATAATAGCAATTATAGTTGCCTTTTGAACATTTCAGTGTTAGGGGCACAACCTGGTGCAGAAGAAAATCCACATATTGTTATCTCTACCTCAAAAACAAAAGAACTGATAAATGACTCACCCAAAGGAAGGAAATTGAGACAGTTTGGATAGAATCAGAACTGAAACTTCAGATTTTTTAATTCCAATTTTGTGATCTCTATGTGAACGTTACCATTCCCCTGAAGTTAGATCTGTAAAATGAAAACTATTGAAAAAATCCACCTATAAAAATCCACATTACATGCAGTACTAGGGTGTAACATCAAAATGACAGAATGACCTTTGTTCATTTCAAAGGCAAACCAAACAGAATCACAGTAATCCAAGTCTATGGACAATGCACTAATGCCAAAGAAGCTGAAATTGACTGGTTCCATGAAGACCTACTACACCGTCTAGAACTAACACCAAAAAAAGATGTTCTTTTAATCATAGGGGATATGAATGCAAAAGTAGGAAGTCAAAAGATGCCCAGAATAACAGGCAAGTTTATCCTTGAAGTGCAAAATGAAGCAGAGCAAAGGCTAATAGAGTTCTGTCAAGAAAACATGCTGATCATAGCAAACACCCTTTTCCAACAACTCCAAGAGACGACTGTAGACAGGGACATCACCAGATGGTCAATACTGAAATCAGATTGATTATGTTTTTTGCAGCCAAGGAGGGAGAATCACTGTACAGTCAGCAAAAAAAAAAAAAAAGACTTGGAGCTGATTATGGCTCAGATCATAAACCTCTTATTGTAAAATTTAGGCTTAAAATTGAAAAAAGTAAGAAAAACTACAGAGCCATTCAGGTATGACCTAAATGAAATCCCTTATGATTATACACAGGAGATGACAGATTCAAGGGATTACATCTGATAGACACAGTGCCTAAAGAACTGTGGACTGAGGTTCATAACATTCTACAGGAGGCAGTGACCAAAACCATCCCAAAGAAAAAGAAATTAAAGAAATCAAAGTGTTTGTCTGAGGAGTCCCTACAAATAGCTGAGGAACAAGCAAAAGACAAGGTGAAAGGGGAAGATATACTAAATGAATGCAGAGTTACAAAGAATAGCAGGGAGAGATAGGAAGGCCTTCTTAAATGAGCAATGCAAAGAAGTAGAGGAAAACAATAGAACAGGAAAGACTAGATATCTCTTTAAGAAAATTGGAGATATCAAGAGAACATTTCATGCAAAGATGGGCACAATAAAGAATAGAAACGGTAACAAACTAATAGTAGCAGAAGAGATTAAGATGAGGTGGCAAGAATACATAGAAGAACTATACAAGAAAAGTCTTAATTAACCAAATGACCATGAAGCTGCGGTTACTCACCTAGAGTCGGACTTCCTGGAATATAAAGTCAAGTGGGCCTTACGAACCATTTGTACAAACAAAGCTAGTGGCTGTGCTAGAATTCCAGCTGAGCTATTTCAAGTCCTAAAGATGATGCTATTAAAGTGCTGCACTCAATATGTCAGCAAATTTGGAAAACTCAGCCATGACCACAGGACTGGAAAAAGTCAGTTTTTATTCCAATCTCAATGAAAGGCAATGCCAAAGAATGTTCAAACTATCATATCATTGCACTCATTTCACATGCTAGCAAGGTTATGCTCAAGGTCCTTCAAGCTAGGCTTCAGCAGTACATGAAATGATAACTTTCAGATGTACAAGTTGGGTTTAGAAAAAGCAGAGGAACCATAGATCAAATGCCAACAGTTACTGGAGAGAGAAAGGGAGTTCCAGAAAAGCATCTACTTCTGCTTCATTGACTATGCTAATTTCACTGTGTGAAATACAACAAACTGAGGAAAATTCTTAAGGTGATGGGAGTACCAGAACACCTCACCTGTCTCCTGAGAAACCTGTATTCAGGTCAAGACACAACAACTAGAACCAGATATGGAACAACAGACTGGTTCAAAATTGGGAAAGAAGTTTGACATGATTATGTATTGTCACCCTGCTCATTTAACTTCTGTGAAGAAGAGTACATCATGTGAAATGCCAGGCTGGATGAAGCACAAGCTGGAATCAAGATTGCTGGGAGAAATATCAACAATCTCATATATGCAGATGATATCACTCTAATGACAAATAGTGAAGAGGAAATAAAGAGTCTCTCGATGAGGGTAAAAGAGGAGAGTGAAAAAGTTGACTTGAAACTCAACATGCAAAAACAAAGATCATGGCATCCAGTCCCATCACTTCATGGCATATAGAAGGGGGAAAAGTGAAGCAGTGACAGATTTTATTTTCTTGGGCTGTAAAATCACTGAGGATGGTGAATGCAGCCATGAAATCAAAAGACACCTGCTCCTTGGAAGGAAAACTATGACAAATATAGACCACGTATTGAAAAGCAGAGACATTACATTACCGATGAAGATCCACATATTCAAAGCAATGTTTGTTGTCGTTGTTGTTGTTGTTGTTGAATATGAATGTGAGAGTTGGACCATAAAGAACACTGAGATCCAAAGAATCAATGCTGTGAAATCGTGGTGCTGGAGAAGACTCTTGAGAGTCCCTTGGACTGCAGGGAGATCAAACTAGTCAATCTTAAAGGAAATCAACCCTAAATATTCATTGAAAGGACTGATGCTGAAGCCAAAGCTCCAATACTTTGGCCACCTGATGGGAAATGTGGGCTCACTGGAAAAGACCCTGATGCTGGGAAAGATTGAGGGCAGGAGGAGAAGGGGGCGACACAGGATGAGGTGGTTAGACAGCATCACCAACTCAATGGACATGAATTTGGACAAACTCCAGGAGATAGTGGAGGACAGAGGAGCCTGGTGTGCTGCAGTTCATGCAGTCTCAGAGTGGGGCATGACTTAGCGACTGAACAACAACCACATCAATTCTTAACCCTAAGGAATCTTTAACATTAGCAGTTTCATTCCACACAATATATTTTCCAAATATATACAAATATGTATTTATCTATATATTCTATATATTTGTTTTGCTTTTATTATTTTATGTATTATCAAATATATACAATACATATTCTATATATTTATATATTTGTGAATTAATAAACTCACATGCAAACAAATGTAGTTGGAAATTTGTTAACATTAGCTATAGGTTACAACGCTGACCACTGTCTTCAAATACAATGAAAGTTTAGAGGAAGAATGGTAGGAAACGGCAAAAAAAAAAAAGTCCTCCTATCAAAAAATGATATCATATATGCAGCCAAAAATTACACTACTGCTAATGCAATATATAACTGTGGGCTACAAAGAGAAAACTAATACAGAGCCCTGTTTTAAAACAATTTGTCACAAAATAAACAATATCACTTAGTAGAACATTTTATTTTTTTGCACTTTTTGAAATTCTCTTGTGTGGTGAACCACTCTGTCTCAGAGTTTGAGCATTTGAATGGTAAGGAATGTAGGAAACTCATTCCTAATGAAGTCAAATAGGCACAACGTTCCAAGAAGTGGGGGTTGGGGGGTATTTAAAACCACTTGAACCAACTCTTGACCAAAGGAGACAGGAGCTAAGATAAATGCTGCTTTCTTTCCCTTCAGGAAAACCTGATCTAAGAGATATTTCATGTTATCAGGCAATCAGTTACCTATTGCTTAATCTCTACTACTATTGATAGAGATACCCCACATCCAAGGTAACAGAAGACCAAGTGAGATGGTATGCACTGAGAGAGGAAATCAGAGGGCAGACACACTGAAACCACAATCACAGACAACTAGACTATCTGGTTACATGGACCACAGCCTTGTCTAACTCAATGAAACTAAGCCATGCCATGTGGGGCCACCTAAGATGGACGGGTCATGGTGGAGAGGTCTGAAAGAATGTGGTCCACTGGAGAAGGGACTTCAATATTCTTGGCTTGAGAACCCCATGAACAGTATGAAAAGGCAAAAAGATAGGACACTGAAAGATGAACTCCCCACATTGGTAGGTGCCCAATGTGCTACTGGAAATCAGTGGAGAAATAACTACAGAAAGAAGGAAGGGGTGAACCCAAAGCAAAAACAACACCCAGTTGTGGATGGGACTGGTGATAGAAGCAAGCTTTGATGCTGTAAAGAGCGATATTGCATAGGAACCTGAAATTAGGTCCATGAATCAAGGCAAATTGGAAGAGGTAAAACAAGACAAGATGGCAAGAATGAACATAGACATTCTAGGAATCAGCAGAATAAGATGGACTGGAATGGGTGAATTTAACTCAGATGACCATTATATCTACTACTGTGGGCAAGAATCCCTTCGAAGAAAGGGAGTAGCCATCATGGTCAACAAAAGAGTCCGAAATGCAGTCCTTGGATGCAATCTCAAAAACAACAGAATGACTTCTGTTCGTTTCCATGTCCTTTTCATTATAGGGGACTGGAATGCAAAAGTAGGAAGTCAAGAGATACCTGGAGTAACAGGCAAAATTGGCCTTGAAGTACAAAACAAAGCAGGTAAAAGGCTAACAGAGTTTTCCCAAGGGAATGCACTGGTCATAGCAAACACCTCTTCCAACAACACAAGAGAAGACTCTACACATGGACATCACCAGATGGTCAGCACCATAATCAGATTGATTATATTCTTTGCAGCCAAAGATGGAGAAACTCTATACAGTCAACAAAAACAAGACCGGGAGCTGACTGTGGCTGAGATCATGAACTCCTTAGTGCCAAATTCAGGCTTAAATTGAAGAAACTAGGGAAAACCACTAGACCATTCAGGTATGACCTAGATCATATCCCTTATGATTATACAGTGGAAGTGAGAAATAGATTTAGGGGACTAGATCTGATACACAGAGTGCCTGATGAACTATGGATGGAGGTTCGTGACATTGTGCAGGAGACAGGGATCAAGACCATCTCTATGGAAAGAAATGCAAAAAAGCAAAATGGCTCTCTGAGGAGACCTTACAAATAGCTGTGAAAAGAATGGAAGTGAAAAGCAAAGGAGAAAAGGAAAGATATTCCCATTTGAATGCAGAGTTCCAAAGAATAGCAAGGAGAGAAAAGAAAGCCTTCCTCAGTGATCAACGCAAAGAAATATAGGAAGACAACAGAATGGGAAAGACTAGAGATCGCTTCAACAAAGTTATAGATACCAAGGGAAAATTTAATGCAAAAATGGGCTCGATAAAGGACAGAAATGGTATGGCCCTAACAGAAGCAGAAGATATTAAGAAGAGGTGGCAAGAATACACAGAAGAACTGTACAAAAACGATCTTCATGACCCAGATAATCACGATGGTGTGATCACTCACCTAGAGCCAGACATCCTGGAATGTGAAGTCAAGTGGGCCTTAGGAAGCATCACTGCGAACAAAGCTAGTGGAGGTGATGAAATTCCAGTTGAGCTATTTCAAATCCTGAAAGATGACTCTGAGAAAGTGCTTCACTCAATATGCCAACAAATCTGGAAAACTCAGCAGTGGCCACAGGACTGGAAAAACTCAGTTTTCATTTCAATCCCAAAGAAAAGCAATGCCAAAGAGTGCTCAAACTGCCGCACAATTGCACTCATCTCACACGCTAGTAAAGTAATGCTCAAAATTCTCCAAGCCAGGCTTCAGCAATACGTGAACCGTGAACTTCCAGATGTTCAAGCTGGTTTTAGAAAAGGCAGAGGAACCAGAGATTAAATTGCCAACATACGCTGGATCATCATAAAAGCAAGAGAGTTCCAAAAAAAAACATCTATTTCTGCTTTATTGACTATGCCAAAGCCTTTGACTGTGTGGATCACAATAAACTGTGGAAAATTCTTCCAGAGAAGGGAATACCAGACCACCTGACCTGCCTCTTGAGAAACCTGCATGCAGGTTAGGAAGCAACAGTTAGAACTGGACATGGAACAACAGACTGGTTCCAAATAGGAAAAGGAATACGTCAAGGCTGTATATTGTCACCTTGCTTATTTAACTTATATGCAGAGTACATCATGAGAAATGCTGGGCTGGAGGAAGCACAAGCTGGAATCAAGATTGCCAGGAGAAATATCAATAACCTCAGATATGCAGATGACACCACTCTTATGGCAGAAAATGAAGAAGAACTAAAGAACCTCTTGATGAAAGTAAAAGAGGAAAGTGAAAAGGTTGGCTTAAAGCTCAACATTCAGAAAACCAGAAATGATATTCTTGGGTATCTTCATCCATTTAAAAGTCATTTCTACCCTATACACATAAACTGAGCATCACAGAAAATAAGAGTTTTGTGAAAACAATGACTTGAAAGAAATTTTGAAACAGGAATACATGAGCTCTATTAGTACAAGATAAAATTTTCTAGGTGGGTAAATTCCTTGCAACTATGACCACAGTGAAGTTAAAACTAATCTCCAGATGGCATTGCCAAGGGTTCCTTTTGAAATCCAGTGGGTGAGAATTTCAAAATTTGTATCTCTGCAAAATTATGCATTTTGAAGAGAATTATCACATAATTTTCTTCACAACAGTAAAACTTATTGCAAGAAATGATGAGCAATTACAACAGTTAGAAACTGACATGCCAGCACACAATTTGTGTTTCATGGATTCAAAGAAGTAGCAATATTAACATTTAAACTGGAAAACAGTATATGAGCAGAAGTTTTTTTAATAAAAATAAATTGCATAAAAAAGGAAAAAGAAGATATGAACTTCAGTTTGCCCTGAATATATGACATGTTGTTATTGTTTAGCCATTCAGTCATGTCTCACTCTTTTGTGATCCCATGGACTGTAGCCTGCCAGGCTCTTCTGTCCATGGGATTTCCCAGGCAAGAATACTGGAGTGGGTTGTCATTTCCTTCTCCAGAGAATCTCCCTAACCCAGGGATGGGACCCATGTCTTCTGCATAGGCAGGCTGATTCTTTACTAATGAGTCACTTCAGAAGCTCCCGAGTATATGACATATCTAAAGATAATTTATTAAATAGATATCCTATTGTAAACAGTGCTGTGATGAGCATTGGAGTACACGTCTCTCTTTCAATTCTGGTTTCCTCGGTGTGTATGCCCAGCAGTGGGATTCCTGAGTCATATGGCAGTTCTATTCCCAGTGTTTTAAGGAATCTCCACACTGTTCTCCATAATGGCTGTACTAGTTTGCATTCCCACCAACAGTGTAAGAGGGTTCCTTTTTCTCCGCACCCTCTCCAGCATTTATTGTTTATAGGCTTTTGGATAGCAGCCATTCTGACCGGTGTGAGATGGTACCTCATTGTGGTTTTGATTTGCATTTCTCTGATAATGAGTGATGTTGAGCATCTTTTCATGCGTTTGTTAGCAATCTGTGTGTCTTCTTTGGAGAAATATCTGTTTAGTTCTTTGGCCCATTTTTTGATTGGGTTGCTTATTTTTCTGGAATTGAGCTGTAGGAGTTGCTTGTATATTTTTGAGATTAATTCTTTGTCAGTTGCTTCATTTGCCATTACTTTCTCCCATTCTGAAGGCTGTCTTTTCACCTTGCTTATAGTTTCCTTCATTGTGTGAAAGCTTTTAAGTTTAATTAGGTCCCATTTGTTTATTTTTTCTTTTATTTCCATTACTCTGGGCAGTGGGTCATAGAGAATCCTGCTATGATTTATGTCAGAGAGTGTTTTTCCTATGTTTTCCTCTAGGAGTTTTATAGTTTCTGGTCTTATGTTTAGATCTTTAATCCATTTTGAGTTTATTTTTGTGCATGGTGTTAGAAAGTGTTCTAGTTTCATTGTTTTACAAGTGGTTGACCAGTTTTCCCAGTACCACTTGTTAAAGAGATTGTCTTTTCTCCGTTGTATATTCTTACCTCCTTTGTCAAAGATAAGGTGTCCATAGATGCATGGATTTATCTCTGGGTTTTCTATTTTGTCCCATTGATCTATGTTTCTGTCTTTGTGCCAGTACCATACTGTCTTGATGACTGTGGCTTTGTAGTATAGCCTGAAGTCAGGCAGGTTGATTTCTCCAGTTCCATTCTTCTTTCTCAGGATTGCTTTGGCTATTCGAGGTTTTTTGTAATTCCATACAAATTGTGAAATTATTTGTTCTAATTCTCTGAAAAATACGTTGGTAGCTTGATAGGGATTGCATTGAATCTATAGATTGCTTTGGGTAGTATACTCATTTTCACTATATTGATTCTTCCGATCCATGAACATAGTATATTTCTCCAGCTACTTGTGTCATCTTTGATTTCTTTCATCACTGTTTTATAGTTTTCTGTATGTAGGGACATGGAAGCAACCTAGATGTCCATCGGCAGATGAATGGATAAGAAAGTAGTGGTACATATACACAATGGAATATTACTAAGCTATTAAAAATAATTCATTTGAATCTGTTCTAATGGGGTGGATGAAACTGGAGCCTATTATACAGAGCGAATTAAGTCAGAAAGAAAGACACCAATACAGTATATTAATGCATATATATGGAGTTTAGAAAGATGACCCTATATGTGAGACAGTAAAAGAGACACAGATGTAAAGAACAGACTGTTGGACTCTGTGGGAGAAGATGAGAGTGGGATTATTTGAGAGAATAGCATTGAAATATGTATATTATCATTTGTGAAATAGATGGCCAATCCAGGTTCGATGCATGAGGCAGGGTGCTCAGGGCTGGTGCACTGGGATGACCCTGAGGGATGGGATAGGGAGGGAGGTGGGAGGGAAGGTCAGGATGCGGAACACATGTACATCCATGGCTGATTCATGTGAATGTATGGCAAAAACCACCACAATATTGTAAAGTAATTCTGCTAAGTTGCTTCAGTTGTGTCCAACTCTGTACAACCCCATAGACGGCAGCCCATCAGGCTCTGCTGTCCCTGGGATTCTCCAGGCAAGAATACTGGAGTGGGTTGCCATTTCCTTCTCCAGTGCATGAAAGGGAAAAGTGAAAGTGAAGTCGCTCAGTCATGTCCGACTCTTAGCGATCTCATGGACTGTAGCCTACCAGGCTCCTCAGTCCATGGGATTTTCCAGGCAAGAGTACTGGAGTGGGGTGCCATTGTTTTTTCCTGTAAAGTAATTAGCCTCCAATTAAAATAAAAAAAGTAGATATCTGATTACTATCATGAAGAAAATGCTATAAATTCTAACTTTAAAAGTTTTAACAGTTCGGATTAACTTTAGAATTAAAAAAAATACTTTTACTCAGAGATTTAATCTAACTTAAGCCATGATTTTTTTATAAAATCATCTTACCAGCTTTGATCACTTTATGGGTCAATCATGCTTATTATTAAATGAATAAAAAGTACTCTCTATTGATAAATCTTCTAATGTAGTTTTGTTATCAAATATAATATGTTCACCTAAAGCAAAAAGACTGGCAGTTGTTCTTCCAGCAAAAACGGCTTTATTCCAGATGAACAAAGAATTGCAGTTTGGGGTCCGCAACACTAGGGAGCCTTGTGCAAGTCTGATGAAAAAATGGACAGGAAAACATTTTTATAGAGGGAAAAAGGAAGTTGGGAGGACCATGGATTTTCACTGGCTGAGTTGGACAGCCTTTCATTGCTGAGTCCTTGCCAGGAAAGAAGAGGAGTTTTTCTTCTTCCTGTTGGGTTCTACTATTATCATAGGGTATGAGAGCTCCCTCCTCTGGTATTCTGGTTATTTAATTGAGATTTCTGTTTATTCAATTCTTTACATAAGTAATAAAAAAAGCTACTATTAACAGACAGGTTTTCTTGGAAATTCACTAAACGTGAATTTCTAAACGTTTAGCAGGAGTGCTAAACACTCTTGCTATAATCATGAAAGATTTTTAAAAGGTGATATTTTTATACATTAGAGATTTGCTTCAACATTTCAAGAGTTATTTGCATGGCACTGTTGTTGTTGTTGTTCAGTTGCTTACTTATGTTCAACTCTTTTGTGACCCCATGGACTGTAGCCCACCAGGCTCCTCTGTCCACGGGATTTTTCAGGCAAGAATACTGGAGTGGGTTGCCATTTCTTTTCCCAGGGGATCTTCCCAACCCAGGGATCGAACCTGCATCTCCTGAATTGGCAGGCAAATTCTTTACCACTGAACCGCCAGAAAATATTTTTTTCCATTATTGGAGAGAAGCATTTGACATTGGGAATACGGTGAATTTCATATTCCTCAAGTCAGGCATAGTTTTTCCGGATTCTCAAAACAAATCTTTAAATAAGCTATTTTACATGTCATCTTTCTCTACTTTGTTTAACAGAAATGTGCATGAAACATATGGCCATACAAAGGGTTGTTACCTAAAAATCAGATGAGCAAAAAACCACAGTTTTATTTACTTAAGCTGCAGTAAGAATGCTGAAACAGCTTTCTAAGTGCAGTGAATAAACAAGGTATTCAAACTGCAATACTTCCTTTATCTCCTTGTCATAACTTCAAAAGATTTGACTCGTATATTTGACCCTGAAAATTTCTACATGTTTTCTTTATTACTAAGAAATATGATGAAGGTTTTTGTAAGTGGCATATTAAGCTGAAAATACTGCCAAATTTTCATTCTCTCCACTGCGTTGAGTCAAATTTTGGCTGAAAAGATATAATGAATGACAAATAACAAAAGCCTTGTCTCTTTTGTGTTTATATGCATTTTGGTATGGAAAAGACAATTAAGAATTTCTCAAAAGCAGTTCTGTGGAGTAGGATAAATTCAGTACAATTTATTCACTTACATATTAGAGACTTAGGAAAGATTAATTTTTCCTTTCACATGGCATTTTTCTTTATAAAATGGCATTGATCAAGGACATAATACACAGAAAGAGTTTTTATAAATAAAAATAGTAAGAAGCCACCTTAAGAAAGTGATATATCTATATACTCTAATATGGTATGATTGTCAAACATATCACTTAATGGGAAGAAAATGGTTGGGAGAATTTGTAGTAGACAGACTCTAAGATGGGCCTGAGTGATCCTTGCCTTCCAATGTTCACATCTTTATGTAACTCCCACACTCTGAATGAGGACCAGACCTGTGACTTACTTCTAACAAACAGAATATGAACAAGGTAACATGATGTTACTGAAGTTTAGGTCACCTAAGATTGCCACTTCTATCTTACTAGCAAATTCTGCTTCTTTTGGGCTTGCATGCTTTGACATAGCAAGCAGCCATGTTGCAGATGTCCCTGAGCCTATGTCAACTAGGACCTGAAGCCCTTAGTCTAGCTGCCCACAAGAGAGCATATAAGTGGATTCTTCCACAGTCAAATATTCAGAAGAGACCCAGGCCAGTCTGGCACCTTAATTGAAATCTTATGAAAGATGTAGAAGTAGAAGACTCAACTAAGCCATATCTGAATACCTGAATAAGAAAAATTTAAAGATAGTAAATATGTATGCACTGTTTAAAGCTGCTTATTATATGACAATTTGTCTTACAACAATAGATAACTAATACACATTTTGTTACCTGGAATTTGGATATTTCTATAACCTTGAAGTGTGGGAACGTCTTTGGAACAGGGCAATAGTTAAATACTGGAAGGATTTGCAGGAGAATAACAAAGAAAGCATAAATTACCTGGACTATTCTGTCAGTAGAAATCTTGACATTGAGAACACAGCCAGCAAGGGCTCAAAAGAAGTGAGGGGGCATGCTTTCAGAAGTTGAAGGGAGACGGATCTTTACTGTATAGTGGCAGGAAGCTTAGCAAAATTTTCATCTCAGTTATGTGGGAAACAGAACATTTACAAGATAAACTTGGTTATTTAGCTAGAAATTTCCAAGCAACATGCTGAAAATGCCACCTGGTTTCTTCTTACTACTTATAGCAATGTGCAAGAGAAGACAAATTAGGGAGGATTGAGCTACAGTGTCAAAAAAAAAAGGAAACAGGACCTGATGATTTGCAAAGTTCTCAGCTTCTTTAGGGGGTTTCCCAGGTGGCATTAGTGGTAAAGAACCTGCCTACCAATGGAGAAGACCCAATAGACTCGGGTTTGATCCCTGGGTTGAGAAGATCCCCTGGAGGAGGAAATGGCAACCCAGTCCAGTATTCCTGCCTGGAGAATCTCATGGACAGGGGAGCCTGGCGGGCCCCAGTCCACCGGGTCACAAAGAGTTGGACACGACTGCAGTGACTTAGCACAGCTTTTTCAGATGACAAAAGACACTAAAATTAAGAAATGACTTCCAAGCACTGTCAGAAAAATGTATTCTAGTGATGAGGCCTGGTCTAGAGATAAATTTGAGTGTATAATTGGACAAACCTTTTGTTAAAACTTTAGAAAGATAATGTATCAGAGTATTCCATCACAAAAAGTCATTTAAGGAGACTAATGAGCACTTCAATTATTGAAGGGATTGTTGAACCCCTCAATCAAGCCATAGGGCATCTTGGAAGCTTTAGGGTATTATCCTCAGCCAACTCTGCAAGTAGCCAAAAGCAGAAAAGTGTTTAAGGAAAAGACATTTTCGGCTGTGGCTTTTGACTAATGGAATAAATCCCAATGAAATTAATAGAAAGCACACAAAGTTTTGAGGAAATCATGTCATGAAAACCAATGAAAGTTTGCAGTAAAAGGAACAAGAGAATAGAAAATGAAAAGACACTGTTGGTTTCTTCTAAATATCTCCTCCCATCTATTAGTCCTTATAAAGTGCAATATTTTAACAATTTCTCAGGTATATACTTAGTTGGTCCAGGATGGATACATATCAATAAAATGTGTATAGAAGAAGGGTTTTTCCCCCACTGCCACAGACAGAAGATTATAAAGGTAGAAATAAAGTCTCTCACTAATTTTATGTATACATTTTTATATAAGACCAGTGTGTATATCATAACTGGTCTTGACTTTTTCGGATTCATCCTAAGAGGTGGCAAATTGAACAGCAGAAAGCCAATGACTTGGAGTTAATTTTCTTTCATAATTTTTGTTGTTGTTGTTGATGTAGACCATTTTTAAAGTCTTACCGAATTTGTTACAACATTGCTTCTGTTTTATGTTTTGTTTTTTTGGCCACATAGCATATGGAGTCCTAGGTCCCCAACCAGGGATTGAATCTGCACTCCTTGCCTTGGAAGGCAAAGTCTCAACTGGACCACCAGGGAAGTCCCTAGGGGTTAATTGTTTTTTCCCCTTTTAAATTTTCTAGCTAAAGCCATAGACATTTTGAAATGTAGTAAACGTATCAGATCAGTTAACACCTTTGATAGACTCCTGGAAAAATGGACTCCAAACTAGACGTATAAATCTATACCAAACTAAAACCAAAAAACAAAGTTAGAGAGAGTAACTCCCAGGCCTTGAAATCTAATCAAGGACCTTCCAATGTTTGCCTAGCAGGATTTCAGAATTATTATGGACTACCTTTTATTTTCCATTTTCTCCCAGTTTGGATAAGAATGTCTGCAGCTATTATCCTATGTCTCATCCACCACTGTATGTTGGGTAGATGGACAGGTAGATAAACTCATCTATTTTGTTTCACATATCTGTAGATGAAGAGAAACTATTTCAGGAGTTCTGCTTCACAAACCACACTCAATCTCACCTAAACTTGATCCTAAATATGAGGTTTTAGACTTGGAGCAATTGAGTAAACGTTGGTACTCTAAAGAATTTTGAGAAGGGGGTTTAAGGTGTTTGGCAGTGAAAGGAATGTGTTTTAGCATCAAAGAGCAGACTCTGTCAGGCAGCTACTATGATGATTGCCAACAAGCCCTACCTTCTGGTGATTGTGGATTGTGCAAACGCCTGCTCTTAAGTAATGTGCTTCTAACTAATAGAATACCTCAGTGTTGAGGGGATATAACTTCCATGATTAGAATTACATATGACTTTAACTTCTGTCTTGCTCTCAAACTTTCCCTATTGACTTCTCAAAGATGTCTGTGAGGGTCTTGGTCCCGTAACCCACAGGAGACTGTATGCTGCCAACAAACATGTGAGATTGGAAATGGACCCTTCACCAGTCACATGAGATCCATAACATGTCAATGCCATAACACTGACAGTAGTCTTGTAAGAAACTGTGCAGCTTTGGGTATAGCTGAGTCATCTCCAGCTTCATGACTCATAGAAACTGTAAATAATAAATGTGGAACTAAATGTCCATCAACAGATAAATGGATGAGGAAAATGTGGTACATATATATTGTACAATGGAATACAACTCAGCCATAAAAACAAATGAAATAATGCCATTTGTAGCAACATGGATGGACCTAGAAATTATCATACTAAGATAAGTAAGTCAGACAGAGAGACAAATATCACATGATATTACTCATATGTAGAATCTAATTTAGCAAATGATAAAAATGAACTTATTTACAGAACAGTAACAGATTCACAGATTTCACAAATAAACTCATGGTTACCAAAGGGGAAAGGTTGGGAGGAGGAATAAATTAGGGACTTGGGATTAATACACACACATTACTATATATAGACAACCAACAAGGACCTTCTCTATAAACAGTGAATTCTACTCAATAGTCTGTAACAATTTATATGGAAAAAGAGTTAAAAAAAATAGCTGTATGTATAACTGAATCACTTTGCTTCACACCTAAATCTAACCAACACTGTAAATTAACTGTACTCCAGCATATCATTGTAGCACTATTCACAATAGCCAGGACATGGAAGCAACCTAGATGTCCACTGACATTTGAATGGATAAAAAAGTTGTGGTACATATATACAATGGAATATTACTCAGCCATAAAAAGGAACAAAATTGAGTCAGATGTGGATGAACCTAGTGTCTGTCATACAGAGTGAACTAAGTCAGAAAGAGAAAAACAAATATAGTATATTAACACATATATATGGAATTTAGAAAATGATACTAATGAACCTATTTGCAGGGCAGGAATAGAAAGATAGATGTAGAGAACAGATGTGTGGACACAGTGGGGGGAGAAGTAGGTGGGATGAATTGAGAGAGTAGCATTGACATATATATATACATTATATAATATTTATGTACATATATTGCCATGTGTAAAACAGATAGCTAGTGGGAAGCTTCTGTATAACACAGGGAGCTCAACTTGGTGCTCTGTGATGACCTAGAGGGGTGGGATGGGGGAGGTGGAAAGGAGACTTAAGAGGGAGGAGATATATATATACACTTTCATTGTTGGACAGCAAAAACTAACACAACATTGTAAAGAAATCATACTCCAATTAAAAAATAAAATAATAATAAGTGTGGGTTATTTTAAGCTGCCATTTTTATGGTAATTTGTTATATCACAATGGATAACAAAGATAGTATCTGTGTAAATACATGTTTTAAGATGTATAGAATGTTTCAGAAATAAATACAATAAATGAAAGAGGGTGGGTACCTCTGAAGAGAGAATACAGCACTTCTGGGATGAGAAGTTATACTTTCCTGTTTGCATGTAGTTTTTGAGCTTTCCCCTCAAATTCTGTACATTACTAAAATATTATTTTTAGGAAAATAGGTAATTTTATACTTGTCATTTAAAATTAACTAAAGATTCATTTTATGTAAAACACATTAATTCTATTTGAGCAAAATGAAACTACTTTAAATGTAAGATGGTGAATTTTTAGTTTAAGAAATTTTCAAATCAGAGAGCAATCAAGGCCAGGGCAAACCTGAGTTTAATCACTTGACAGTAAGAGTCTTAAAGCTGAGAAGTCAAACCCATGATCATTTCTATGCAACCACATTGTATCAAGAAAAAATACCTGAATATATTAGGTTCTCAGTTAAAATACAAGGGGCAGGTTGTAGACATTCTGTATTCTTGTTACAGCTTAGTACATATAATGAGGAAAATTGTTATTTACTTTTTCGTCTGATAAATTTGTTAACAATAGAGTTATGTCAGTAATGAAATTCTTAAATATTAGATAGCCTCCTTAATTTATTTCATTATAAAAATATACTAAATACATATCTTGTGCCGATCACTAATGATGAACAAGGGGATTTTTACTCACAAGAAACTTTCATTCTAATAAAAGAGAGAGATAAGTTTCTGTCAGTGTGGTAAATGTTAAAATAGGTATGTAGACAGGGAATCTAGTGGGAAAAAAGCACTTATCTGAGTTTATGAATGGTGAATACCTAGGAAGCTTTTCAGAAGAGAAAATACACAAGCTAAGATTTTCTATCTCTTTCATGACAAATAGAATAAAGAATTTTACTTTCATGCTTGAAATTTTATTCTTAACTCATTTAATGTTTTTCATTTTTCCTCAGTAATCTTATTTTCAATGTACAAGCTTGTTGGCATAGTTGAATGGCAAATTCTGAGAAAACTGGACATCTCTGCAATGTTGGGAGTGTGGGTTAGGGATGCTAAGCCATTAAATAGGAAAGAAGGAGCATTGGTGAATAAAAAGGAGTTATGCCAAAGGATCTGAAAGAATGTCAGCAAATTGGCATTGGAGGACTTGCATGAGAGGCACAGCAGGAAATGCTCTCATTGGACTAGAGCAGATGGTGTAAAGAAAAAAGTTTTATATATGTATGTACACACACACACACACACACACACATATTTAAAAGCTGTAGAGAACAGCCTGGGAAGATTGAGTAGGCTGACATTTACCATACCATATTATCTATTATTTTTAGTTTGCAGATTCCTATTTATTTCACTCAGCGAGGGCTCCTAAGTATACCACATATTTTGAACTGAAGGATTCAGGGAAGAGTGGGTGAGTTTAGGAGAGATCAGAGTGACTCAGTGGAAAATGAGCACAGATGCTATGGCAGACTGCCATCCCGTCTTCCTGAGAGTGCACTCAGACTGCTTAATGAAATTTTCTTGGAAGCTTGTGGTTGCCCCAAAAGCCAGCCTCATGGAGTCTACATCAAGACACATTAACTGCTTCACACTTCTTCACCTTTGTGCTCAAGAACAATCACTGCTGCAGTCATGACATCTATGGACACCTTCACTGGATTCTGTGAGCTTCAGCATAAACAAAATTATTTCACGATTCTTATTTTCTAAATGAAAACAAAAACTTAATTTTAAAAACTAAATTGTATCCTGTAAATATGGGAACATTGGCTCCCAGATGGGAGTAAAAAAATTCACAAATCATAAGTCCAACAATATTCCTTTATTTGTCCAATATCTTATGCAATGGGATGTATTGAATAGTGTGTGAAAATGAGGCAACACACAGGACTTTAATTGATAAGACGTATCACTAGCTCATAAAGCTGTCTAGTAGGAGCTGAAATGGTGAGTCAGTGAACCTAATGAATAAATTAGGGTTTGGAGGAATATCTTTGAATTTCAGTCTTATCCTCAAAATATGTATCTTGGGTCATTCCTCTGTTTCAACTAACCTCACCGGAACAAACTCACCTCCTCAAGATATTTAAATTAGATTAACAGTATTAAAAGCTCTTATGGAAACAATAAATGATTTAAAGTGATAAAAATACGAAAAATTTAAAGAGCTTGTCACCAATACATAGTCAGGCTTCAGTTTAAGGGATAGGCAGGGAAAGCCAAGCAAAACAGATTGTTTAATTTTTTTTTTTCTGTTGATGTAAATTTCCTCATTTTTCTTTGCTAGGAAGTTAGTTATTTTTCTCAAAATTCCAAACAAGCCAGAATGAGGGTAGAGTGGTATGAATTAATTAAGCCATTCTGGCTAAACTTTTTTTTCTGTGAACCCAACATAACTATAAATTCACACTAACCACTATAGGAGTACTCGTGATAAGATAGACATATGATCAGAGAAATCATTGACCCGGTCACTAGAAAGTCAAAACGGGGCTGAAGTAAGTTCAAAAAGCAAAGGTGGGGTATGAATGTAGTTATGGGTTCAAAATATACATGAAGTTTATTTAAATTGTTCATTCATTTCTCAGTTGTGAAAATCATGCGTTTTCTTCCACAACAGCTACTAATGATGATAATAATCACAGCTTAACATTTACTGTTAAGTTACCTTAACGTATCTCACAAGTGGGCCCTTATAAACTCTGCATTCATTATCTCATTTCAACCTTTGAAAAACTCTCTGAAGCACATATGCTCAATATCCTTATATTACAGATAAGGAGAAAGAAACATGAGAAGCTGAATAACTTCACTGCAAACCCATATCTAGAATTGACATATACACACTACCATGTGTAAAGTAGATAGCTAGTGGAAGCTGCTGTATAGCACAGGGAGCTCAGCTCCGTGTTCAGTGATGACCTAAAGGGCTGAGATAGGGGCTGGGGGGATGTCCAAGAGGGAGGGGGTATATGTATCTGATTCACTTCATTGTACAGCAGAAACTAACATAACATTGTAAAGCAATTATATTCCAATTTAAAAAGCTGAGATACTTAAAATCTGATTATATACCTCTCTGTACTTTCAGTTCAGTCCAGTTCAGTCATTCAGTCGTGTCCGACTCTTTGTGACCCCATGATTCACAGCACGCCAGGCCTCCCTGTCCATCACCAACTCCCAGAGTCTACCAAAACCCATGTCCATTGAGTCGGTGATGCCATCCAGCCATCTGATCCTCTGTCGTCCCCTTCTCCTCCTGCCCCCAATCCTCCCCAGCATCAGGGACTTTTCCAATGAGTCAACTCTTCGCATGAGGTGGTAAAAGTATTGGAGTTTCAGCTGTAACATCACTCCTTCCAATGAATACCCAGGACTGATATCCTTTAGGATGGACTGGTTGGATCCCCTTCCAGTCCAAGGGACTCTCAAGAGTCTTCTCCAACACCACAGTTCAAAACCACCAGTTCTTTGGCACTCAGCTTTCTTCACCGTCCAACTCTTACATCCATACATGACTACTGGAAAAACCATAGCCTTGACTAGACAGACCTTTGTTGGCAGAGTAATGTCTCTGCTTTTCAATATGCTATCTAGGTTGGTCATAACCTTCCTTCCAAGGAGTAAGCGTCTTTTAATTTCATGGCTTCAATCACCATCAGCAGTGATTTTGGAGCCCCCAAAAATAAAGTCAGCCACTGTTTCCACTGTTTCCCCATCTATTTCCCATGAAGTGATGGGACCAGATGCCATAATCTTAGTTTTCTGAATGTTGAGCTTTAAGCCAACTTTTTCACTCTCCTCTTTCACTGTCATCAGGAGGCTCTTTAGTTCTTCTTCGCTTTCTGCCACAAGAGAGGTGTCATCTGCATATCTGAGGTTATTGGTAGATCTCCCTGCAATCTTGATTCCAGCTTGTGTTTCTTTCAGCCCAGCGATTCTCATGATGTACTCTGCATATAAGTTAAATAAGCAGGGTGACAATATACAGCCTTGAAGTACTCCTTTTCCTATTTGGTACCAGTCTGTTGGTCCATGTCCAATTCTAACTGTTGCTTCCTAACCTGCATACAGGTTTCTCAAGAGACAGGTCAGATGGTCTGGTATTCCCATCTCTTTCATAATTTTCCACAGTTTATTGTGATCCACACAGTCAATGGCTTTGGCATAGTCAATAAAGCAGAAATAGATTTCTTTCTGGAACTCTCTTGGTTTTTCGATGATCCAGTGGGTGTTGGCAATTTGATCTCTGGTTCCTCTGCCTTTTCTAAATCCAGCTTGAAAATCTGGAAGTTCACGGTTCACGTATTGCTGAAGCCTGGCTTGGAGAATTTTGAGTATTACTTTACTAGCGTGTGAGATGAGTGCAATTGTGCGGTAGTTTGAGCATTCTTTGGCATTGCTTTTCTTTGGGATTGGAATGAAAACTGAGTTTTTCCAGTCCTGTGGCCACTGCTGTGTTTCAGATTTGCTGACATATCGAGTGCAGCACTTTCACAGCATCATCTTTCAGGATTTGAAATAGCTCAACTGGAATTCCATCATCTCCACTAGCTTTGTTCGTAGTGATGTTTTCTAAGGCCCACTTGACTTCACATTCCAGGATGTCTGGCTCTAGGTGAGTGATCACACCATCGTGATTATCTGGGTCGTGAAGATCTTTTTTGTACAGTTCTTCTGTGTATTCTTGCCACCTCTTCTTAATATCTTCTGCTTCTGTTAGGTCCATACCATTTCTGTCCTTTATTGAGCCCATCTTTGCATGAAATATTCCTTTGGTATCTCTAATTTTCTTGAAGAGATCTCTAGTCTTTCCCATTCTGTTGTTTTCCTCTATTTTTTGCATTGATCGCTGAGGAAGGCTTTCTTATCTCTCCTTGCTATTCTTTGGAACTCTGCATTCAGATGGGAATATCTTTCCTTTTCTCCTTTGCTTTTTGCTTCTCTTCTCTTCCCAGCTATCTGTAAGGCCCCCTCAGACAGCCATTTTGCTTTTTTGCATTTCTTTTCCATGGGGATGGTCTTGATCCCTGTCCCCTGTACAATGTCACAAACCTCTGTCCATAGTTCATCAGGCACTCTGTCTATCAGATCTAGTCCCTTAAATCTATTTGTCACTTCCACTGTATAATCATAAGGGATTTGATTTAGGTCATACCTGAATGGTCTAGTAGTTTTCCCTACTTTCTTCAATTTTGAAGTCTGAATTTGGCAATAAGGAGTTCATGGTCCATCTTTGTCTGCAAAGAATATAATCAGTCTGATTTCGGTGTTGACCATCTGGTGATGTCCACGTGTAGAGTCTTCTCTTGTGTTGTTGGAAGAGGGTGTTTGCTATGACCAGTGCGTTCTCTTGGCAAAACTCTATTAGCCTTTGCCCTGCTTCATTCTGTACTCCAAGGCCAAGTTTGCCTGTTACTCCAGGTGTTTCCTGACTTCCTACTTTTGCATTCCAGTTCCCTATAATGAAAAGGACATCTTTTTGGTGTGTTTGTTCTAATAGGCCTTGTACGTCTTCATAGAACCGTTCAAGTTCAGCTTCTTCAGCGTTACTGGTCAGGGCATAGACTTGGATTACCGTGATATTGAATGGTTTGCCTTGGAAACGAACAGAGATCATTCTGTCGTGTTGTTTTTTTTTTTTTAATAAATTTATTTATTTTAGTTGGGGGCTAGTTACTTTACAATATTGTAGTGGTTTTTGCCATACATTGACATGAATCAGCCATGGGTTTACATGTGTTCTCCATCCTGAATCCCCCTCCCACCTCCCTCCCCATCCCATCCCTCTAGGTCATCCCATTGCCCCCACCCTGAGCATTTGTCTCATGCATCGAAGCTGGAATGGTGTTCTGTTTCACATATGATAATATACATGTTTCAATGCTATTCTGTCAGAACGCCCCACCCTCACCTTCTCCCTCAGAGTCCATAAGACTGTTCTATGCATCTGTGTCTCTTATTCTGTCTCGCATATAGTATTATCATTACCATCATTCTGTCGTTTTGAGATTGCATCCAAGTACTGCATTTCGGACTCTTTTGTTGACCATGATGGCTACTCCATTTCTTCTAAGGGATTCCTGCCCACAGTAGTAGATATAATGGTCATCTGAGTTAAATTCACCCATTCCAGTCCATCTTAGTTCGCTGATTCCTAGAATGTCGATGTTCACTCTTGCCATCTCCTGTTTGACCACTTCCAATTTGCCTTGATTCATTGACCTAACATTAGGTCCATGTTAGGTACCTCTATTAGCATTAATAAAAATATCAAATATATATGGATCACCTAACTCCCTCTTTAGTCTCTTTGTAATTTTTAATTTCATGTCAAGAAGTTGTGAAGCACCTACTCAAGAAAGATAAAATGTGTCAAAATGCAAATTGCATAGCAATGGGGATCAGTGTTTTTAGCTGTGATGCATGCTGGACTTTTGTCCTAGGGGTTGTTTCTAATTAATTGCATTAATTCAAGAGCCTAGTATGCAATTGGATAGAGTATGAATTTCCTAGGACTGTTGTAACAAAATGTTACCAAACTCTGTGACTAACAACAATAGGAATATATTGTCTCAGGATTTTGAGTCCAGAGATCTGAAATCGAGGTGTTGGCAGGAGCATCATCCCTCCAAAGGCTCTAGGAAAGGATTGTTTTAGGCTTCTCTCCCCACTTCTGTTACTTCTTTGGCTTGTGGGTGCATTACTGCATCCTTCATATAGCTTTCCCTTTCTGTGCATGTCTTTCTTGAATCCAAATTTTCCTTTTTTATAAGGATATCAGTGGTATCAGAATAGGGGCCTACCCTACTAATATTAACTTAAATGACAACTTACATGATGACCTATTTCCAAATATGATCATATTCTAAGGTACTAGGGGGTTAGGACTTCAACATAAAAATTTTTGCAGAATACATTCATCTCATGTGTGCATGCTAAGTCACTTCAGTCGTGTCCAACTCTTTGCAACCCTATGGACTGTGCCCAGCAATTTCCTCTGTCCATGGGATTCTCCAGGAGAGAATACTGGAGTGAGTTGCTATTTCCTCCTCTAGGGAATCTTCCCAACTCAGGGATCAAATCTGTGTCTCTTTTGTCTCCTACTTTGGCAGGCAGTTTCTTTACCACAATAAAATAAATGTTATATTACATTAAGTTGATGTTGGATATAATTTCAATAAATGACCTTTAAAGTATTTATAGAAATTGTTTTAAGGAGAGTTTGATTTTGTCAACTTAATAAAATTTCATAGGACATTAGTCTGCATCTTCCTTAATTTTATTTTAATATAGATATTTTTCATCTGCCTAGTTGGTTTACCTCCCCTTGTGGGTTTTTTCCTCCAAGAAACACCATGAAATAAGAATGGAAGCCTCAGAAATTAAATTCCAGTCTGAGGACAGACTAATTATCACATTGATATTTCTGCAGAAGTTGGGTGTGAAGCTGGGTATTTAGGTTTCTCCTATTTAATCAGTGTGTGGGTGTCTCAGAGATCTATTGTATTCACATCTGTTCAAAATCCAATAGTGGAACACTCCAAAAAAGCTATCATGTATGTTGTTGCTTCTAATCAGTTTTATTAATTGTTTCCTAGTTTTCAATAGAATAATTGCCATTGCTTTTTATGCAATCCCCCTTTTTTCCCTTTTATCTCTCACTCTCTTTTTGTTTTTTATGTTTTGGGCCATTTGGGGCCAGTAATAGAATACAAATCAACTTTGCCATTACTTGGCTATTTTTGTGCTCAGTATATATTTTTCAAGAAATGAGCTTTAATATTTAGATGTCTGGAGGTGCTACTGCCTTTGTTAGTGATTACAAGTAAGTAGAAAATTGGAAATCCTTATATTAGCAGTTCTTAGATGCTAAGTGTTCTAAGCCCTCTAGATATATTAATGCACTCGATCTTCACAATAACTCTATGAGTATGTAGGTACTATATTTTTTAATTATTTATTTTATTTTTGGCTGTACTGAGCCTTCATTGCTGCACACAGACTTCCTCCAGTTGTGGCAAATGGGAGCTATTCTTTAGTTGCAGTGCATGGGCTTCTCATTGAAGTGGTTTCTCTTGTTGTGAAGCACGGTCTCTAGAGCATGCTTCAGTAGTTGTGGCACACAGAGTGAGTCACTCTGTGGCCTGTGGAATCTTCCCAGACCAGGGATCAAATCATGTCCCCTGCATTGGCAGGTGGATTCTTAACCAGTGGATCACCAAGGAAGTCCTGTAGGTGCTGTAATACCCTGATTATATAGGTGAGGAGGTTGAATCACAGTATTTTATTATGTTATAATTACATTTTACATATAAATGGTAATATATTTTATGAGTATTATGAAGCTGGAATTTGTTCAATCCTATTTTTAGGATTAAATTTCACTCTGCTTTTCTCCAAGATGGGTGGTCAGTAAAATTTTTCTCTAAAGAGTCAGATAATAAATATTTTAAACTTAACCTGGCCATGCTATTTTTATTACAACTAATGAATTTTTTCATTGAAAATATGTAAATAAATGACGTGACTATATTTCAATACCGCTTTATTTATAAAAACAGAAAGTGGGCCAGATTTTGTCCATGGGCCATAATTTACCAATTTCTTTTTCAGAACATTTTTAAATCCATTGTGTATTCACTTATGCTTCCAGTGAAAAAATTTACTTGAGCTGCTACTTCATATGCTGTATAGTTTAATTTTCTTCAGATAGCATTTCAGGAAACTTTGTAAGGTAATGCTTTGCCTTAAAAATAAAAGATTTTCCTCAATGTTTAAATTTAATATTTGTGGTAACTACATACCTAAATCCAGAAAGTAAATGCACTTTTCTAACAAACTTTTTAGACATTAATATCTCTGAAATAGGAATGTCTTGCAATGTTTAGTCTTACTTTTGAGGAATTACAGACTTAAACTCATTTTTATTATGTTATATTGTCAATAGTTTTTGGTGAAGGACCACCAGAAACACATCTAAAGTCGATGAAGTTGTGTTTACTATTCATTTCAGAGAGAGAAAGCACCTAGGAGAAAAAAATATTATTGAAAATTACTTACAAGATTGGGCTTTGTGTCAGCAGATTTGGGAGGGGTGTAAAATGGATATTTGTTCCTCATTGATTGGTGTCAGGAATTGTGGGTAATTCTATGCCTGAGTATTTTATTAAATCTCCTTTAGAAGATGAGAGGTATACAACAAGGCTAAGCTATAGTTGGTAAAACACAGTAGTCACTCATATTTTCCAGGATAAAGTGATATTTAGTCATTTTGGTGGCTTTAACAAGGTTCATAATTACAGAGTGGTCTTTGTTTTGGCCTCAATTCATCATGGTCACAGAGTAGCTTTGTTTGATGCTGATGATGCATGAAAGTACTTATGTTCAAGTGTAGGCCACTAACACCTCCCCGTGTGTTCTGGGTCAGCCTCTAGACCGTCAAAGGCTGCTTTTCTGTATCTCAATATGATGTTACATTAATCAACTTATCATGCTGCTGTAAACTTTTAGTTGACATCAAAGAGCTCTATATGTAGCTTTTTATTCTTAGAATTTAAGATTTCTTGAAGTAATCAGCTTTGAACTATAGTGACTAGTACAGTCTCCTGAGTGTAGTAAGTAGTCAGTAAATGTTTTTTAAATAATTTAATTTCACTCATATGGTATAGTTTTATCCATGAATATTGATGACTGAGTTCTAAATAAAATGTATCAGAAGTGAATGACATACAAATGTCCATTATATAGTTTGATATGTATAATAGATCTTTTAAACATTAGATGAACTTCTGTTAGTTCACTGAAACACTGGAAATTTTTCCGTTTCCTTGCTCTCACCTATGGTAGTACCACCTTCAAAACAAAACAAAATTATTTACAGTTAAGCTGAAAGACCTCTCAAACATCAGTTTGTCTTAGATAAATATGTAAACTATTCATCCTAAATGAGAAAATAAAAAGCGAAAAATGATTCCAATAATCATAAATTTTAATACTTCTGACTGGAGTATTATTGAATGATTTATTTTGGTTCCTATTCTTTCCAAAACTTGGTCCCAGAAGTTAAGACATTTATAATAAGGCAAAAAATATCCCTGGGTATTCATTGGAAGAACTGATGTTGAAGCTGAAACTCCAATACTTTGGCCACCTGATGGGAAGGGTTGACTCATTTGAAAAGACCCTGATGTTGGGAAAGATTGAGGTCAGGAAAAGGGGATGACAGAGGATGAGATGATTGGATGGCATCACCGACTCAATGTACACGGGTTTGGATGGACTCCGGGAGTTGCTGATGGGCAGGGAGGCCTGGCGTGCTATGGTTCATGGGGTCACAAAGAGTCGGGCACGACTGAGCAACTAAACTGAACTGAACTGAAGACTCACAATAATGGGGGTGGTGAGTTAGAAGTACAGAAAACAAAACACATAGGATCTAATATGATGGGAACATTATGCATTAACGATCAGGTTGTTGAAGTCATTTAAAGTGTTTGACTTAAATTTTTTGGTTAAGTGCATCATTCTTTTCCAGTGATTCTTAAAATGTCATATTTTTCATGGCAACATCATGGCTCAGTGGAAAAGAATCCACCTGCTAAAGCTGCTGCAGGAGACTCAAATTTGATTCCTGGGTCAGGAAGATACCCTGGAGAAGGAAATGGCAACCCACTATAGTATTCTTGCCTGGGAAATCCCATGGACAGAGGAGCCTGGCAGGCTATGTCCATTGTGTTGCAAAAGAATAGGAGAACTTAGAGACTAAACCACCACCATCATCACATTTTTATTATGTATCTTTCATTATATGAGTGGCCTCTATTTATTTGTTAATTTGTTTCTATACTATTGGACTATTTGTCCAATAGTATAGTGCATTCTAGAGTAATCTTATTCATCATAAGAGAACCAGTTGATTTTTCTCCTTACATGAAGCTTTAGTGACTAAACAATAACCAGGTCTACCACTACAGTTGCAAAACTGTGGTTTTCTAATTCTATCACTCAATATTTACATTAGCTTATACTTTTTAAAGAAGTTCTTTGTAATATCAGTATTTGAGGATATTTGGTAACCTTGAAACACAATTTTAACTGAAAAGGTATCACAAAGACTATTTTTTTCCTTATAAATACCAGTGATTCAAATGAGTAGTTTACTAGTTAATTTGATGAAACAATTTTAAGTTAGGAATAAAGGGAAGAACAATAGTTGGAAAAGAAGTTTTTCAGACGATACTGTAGTTTGCCAGGCTCTTCTGTCCATGGGATTCTCCAGGCAAGAATATTGGAGTGGGTTGCCATGCCCTTCTTCAGGGAATTTTCCTGACTCAGGAATTGAACCCACATTTCTTGTGTCTCCTGCATTGCAGGTGAATTCTTTCCCCACTAAGCCCCCTGAAAGCCCTTTTTAGACTATAGGAACATCATTTCAGTGCATAGACTTTTTTTAAAAAAGGATATATTTCATCAAAGGAAACAAAAGAATGTATGAAGATTGGTTGGGGAAAGCAAAATAATACTAGGACAAATTAGGTCCTAATTGTGGCCTTATAGCTGAAAGTAAGGATTTTGTCTTCATATCTATGTAATTACAAAATCATTTAAAGATTTTAAGCAACAGAGCCAAATGTGCAGATATGCATATTTTTACCTAGTTCCATTTGTTTTCTTACTCTGTCTCTATTTTTTAAATTAAGGCTGGTCATACATAGAATAAAATGCACAGATCCTAAATGTACAGCTTCATGAATTTTCTCAAATCAATACATTTGTGGAACCACCACACAGATCTACATAAAGAATATTTCAAACTCCCAGAAGTTTTCCTCATGCATTTTTCCAGTCAGTACTCCTGCTATACCATTCTCAGGATTGATGCTAAGGACTCCTGCCTCCTGGTATCCACATCCTTATATAATACCTTGCACAATAAATAAGGTTGGGTTTTCTTGTCTCCATGTTTTGCTTTGTTATTACAGATAAGATAGGGGTTGTGTTGAATATATAGATCTCTTTGGGTAGTATGGACATTTTAATACTATTTATCCCTATATAAGAATGTAGAATACCTCTCCATTTACTTGCTCTTCATTTTTTCATCAGTGTCTTACAATTTTAAGTGTACAAGTTTTTCATTTCCTTGGTTAAATTTATTCCTAGTATTATTTATTTTTGATGCTATTGTTAATGGAATTATCTTAATTTCTCTTTTACATAGTTCATTGTTAGTGTACAGAAATGTATGTTTTTGTATCCTACAACTTCACTAAATTCATTTATTTGTTCTAACAGTTTTGGGTAAAGTTTTTAGAGTTTTATTATAAGATCATGTCTTCTGCATAGATAATTTTACTTTTACTTTTCCTATTTGGGTGACTTTTATTTATGTTTCTTTCATAACTCTGTGGCTAGGGCTTTCAGGACCATGTAGAATAAAAGTGGTGGACTGGGCATTCTTGTCTTGTTCCTAATCTGAAAGGAAAATCTTACATCTTGTCACTATTGAGTGTGATGTTTGTTATGGGCTTGTCACATATGAACTTTACTTTGTTCAAATACATTCCCACTCTTTTGAGAGTTTTTTTTGTCGTGAATAGATGTTAGATTTTTTTAAGTGATTTTTCTGCATCTATTAAAAGTATCATAATATTTTAAAACCTTATTAAAATTGTATATTACATTTATTAATTTGAAATATCTTCACATACCAAGGGTAAGTCCCACTTGATCATGGTGTATGATCCTTTCAATTTGATAATGAATTTTGTGTACTAACATTTTGTTAAAGATTTTTGCAACCATGTTCATAAGGTATACTGGCCTTTAGTTTTCTCTTCTTGGACTGTCCTTGTCTGGCTTTGGTTTCAGAGTAATGTTAGCATTATAAAATCAGTTTGGAAGTGTTCATTCCTCTTCAATTTTTTTTTTAAAAACTTCAGAAAAAGGAGATTAATTTTTCTTTAAATATTTTGTAGAATTCATTAGTGAAGCCACCTGGCCCTTAGTTTTGTTTATTGGGAGATTTCTGATTACCGATTCAATCTCTTTCTCAGTACTGATCTGTTCAAATTTTCTATTATTTCATGATTCAGCATGGATAAGCTGTATGTTTCTAGGAATGTTATCAATTTTTTCTAAGTTATCTAGCGTGTTGGCATGTAAGTGTTCATAGTTGTCTCATCCTTTATATTTCTGTGGTATCAGTTTTGATGCTCCTCTTTCCTACAATTTTATTAATTTGAATCATCTCTGTTTTTCTTAATCTAGCTAGAGGTTTTAGAAACTTTATTTATTTAGCATCCTTATTGCAGAATTCAGACTTTAAAAAGTAGGGAAAACCACTAGACCATACAGGAATGACCTAAATCAAATCCGTTATGATTATACAGTGGAAGTGACAAATAGATTCAAGGGATTAGATCTGATAGACAGAGTGCCTGAAGAACTATGAACAGTTCAGTTCAGTTGCTCAGTCATGTCTGACCCTTTGTGAACCCGTGAATTGCAGCACACCAGGCCTCTCTGTCCATCACCAACTCCCAGAGTCTACCCAAACCCATGTCCATCAAGTCAGTGATGCCATCCAACCATCTCATCCTCTGTCGTCCCCTTCTCCTCCTGCCCCCAATCCTACCCAGCATTAGGGTCTTTTCCAATGAGTCAACTCTTTGCATGAGGTGGCCAAAGTATTGGAGTTTCAGCTTCAACATCAGTCCTTCCAATGAACACCCAGGATTGATCTCCTTTAGGATGGATTGATTGGATCTCCTTGCATTCCAAGGGACTCTCAAGAGTCTTCTCCAACACCACAGCTCAAAAGCATCAATTCTGCGGTGCTCAGCTTTCTTCATGATATTGTTCAAGAGGTAGTGATCCAGACCATCACCAAGAAAGAGAAATGGAAAAGGGCAAAATGATTGTCTGAGGGGGGCTTACAAATAACTGAGAAAAGACACAAAAGAAAAAGGAGGAAAGGAAAGATATACCCATGCAAATGCAGAGTTCCAAAGAATAGCAAGGAGAGATAAGAAAGGCTTTCTCAGCGATCAATGCAAAGAAATAGGGGAAAACAATAGAATGGGTAAGACTAGTGATCTCTTCAAGAAAATGAAAGATAACAAGGGAACATTTCATGCGAAGATGGGCACAATAAAGGACAGAAATGGTATGGACCTAACAGGAGTAGAAGATATTAAGAAGAGGTGGCAAGAATACAGAAGAACTATACAAAAAAGATCTTCATGACCCAGATAACCAAGATGGTGTGATGACTCACCTAAGCCAGATATCCTGGAATGTGTAGTCAAGGGGGCCTTAGAAAGCATCACTATGAACAAAGCTAGTGAAGGTGATGGAATTCCAGTTGAACTATTTCAAATCCTAAACAATGATGCTGTGAAAGTGCTGCACTCAATATGCCAGAAAATTTGGAAAATTCAGCAGTGGCCACAGGACTATAAAAGGTCAGTTTTCATTCCAATCTCAAAGAAGGGCAATGCCAAAGAATGCTCAAACTACCTCACAATTGCACTCATCTCACATGCTAGCAAAGTAATGTTCAAAATTCTCTAAGCCAGTCTTCAACAGTACATGACCCATGAACTTCCAGATGTATAGGCTGAATTTTAAAAAAGCAGAGGAACCAGAGATCAAATTGCCAACATCTGTAGGATCATCAAAAAAGTAAGAGTTCCAGAAAAAACATCTACTTCTGCTTTATTGATTATGCCAATGCCTTTGACTGTGTGGATCACAACAAACTGGAAAATTCTTCAAGTGATGAGAGTACCAGACCACCTGACCTGCCTCCTGAGAAATCTGTATGCAGGTCAAGAAGCAACAGTTAGAACTGGACATGGAACAACAGACTGGTTCCAAATCAGGAAGAGAGTGCATCAAGGCTGTATATTGTCACCCTGCTTATTTAACTTATATGCAGTGCACATCATGAAAAGTACTGGACTGGATGAAGCACAAGCTGGAATCAAGATTGCTGGGAGAAATATCAAAAACCTCAAGTATGCGGATGACATCATAATTATGGCAGAAAATTAAGAACTAAAGAGCCTCTTGATGAAAGTGAAAGAGGAGAGTGGAAAAAGTTGGTTTAAAACTCGACATTCAGAAAAGTAAGATCATGACATCCGGTCCCATCACTTCATGGCAAATAGATGGGGAAACAATGGAAACAATGACTTTGTTTTCTTGGGCTCCAAAATCACTGCAGATGGTGACTGAAGCCATGAAATTAAAAGATGCTTGCTCCTTGGAAGAAAAGCTATGACTAACCTAGAAAACTGAAACTGCAGTTGCTCAGTTGTGTCCTACTCTTTGCAACCCCATGGACTGTAGCCTAGCAGGCTCCTCCATCCATGGGATTTCCCAGGGAAGAGTACTGGAATGAGTTGCCATTTCCTTCTCCAGGGAATATTCCCTACCCAGGGATCAAACCCAGGTCTCCCACATTGCAGGCAGACACTTTACCATCTGTCTAACCAACCTAAACAGCATATTAAAAAGCAGAGATATTACTTTGGCAGCAAAGGTCCATCTAGTCAAAGCTATGGTTTTTCCAGTGGTCATGTATGGATGTGAGAGTTGGGCTATATATAAAGCTGAGTGCCGAAGAATTGATGCTTTTGAACTGTGATGTTGGAGAAGACTCTTGAGAGTCCCTTGGACTGCAAGGAGATCCAACCAGTCAATCCTAAAGGAGATCAGCCGTGAATATTCATTGGAAGGACTGATGCTGAAGCTGAAGCTCCAATACTTTGGCCACCTGATGGGAAGAACTGACTCATTGGAGAAGACCCTGATGCTGGGAAAGATTGAAGGCAGGGGGATAAGGGGATGACAGAGGATGAGATGGCTGGATGGCATCACCAAGTCGATGGACATGAGTTTGAAAAAGCTCCGAGAGTTGGTAATGGACAGGGATGCCTGGTGTGATGCAGTCCATGGGGGCACAAAGATTAGACACAACTGAGTGACTGAACTGAACTGAACAAGAGCCTAAGCAAAAGGTAAGGTAGTTTATCAATGAAGTTAGGAAGGAAAATTCAAGTGACTGGGGAGGAGATTTGTAAATGTGTGGAATAATAGGAAAGCACATGACCTTCCATAATGCTCTGAGGGACACACTGCCTGACTCTTTCAGAAGGCAGAAGGATGTAAAAAAAAGGAATGAGTAACAACCTCTACTTCTCTATATGCTGAAATTCAGAGAACAGACTTATTCTCCTACCTTAAACAATAAAACATGACAAAACATAACATTGTTTTGAAATATGGGATGATAAATAGTGCAGGACTAATTCTTAAACAAAGGGGAAAAAACATGGTAAACCCCAGGACTGTATCAGATTTCTATCCAGAAACAATTTCTGAATCTTGGTGCAGTAAAGAGGAACCAAAACAGAGCCAATAGTCTTGCTTAGTTGAGGAGACAGAGATCAAAGTTCAGGAAAACTGCTGCAGGCAGAATTTGGAAGGCAGAATGCTGAAAAGGAAGGCATCATGAAGAGAGAGCCCCAGAAATAAGAATGGGGTCCCATTGACCCTGTTGCTGAAAATCTATCAACACTTACACGGAGTGAAAACTCATGAAGGGGGTGGGAGGCCAGGGATCTTTAAAGTTCACAAGTCCTGGTTTTCAATAGGACTGAGAAATTCTTGAATTCCAGCCAGTGGAGACCACTTTGGACAACATTTAAATATCAGTCAGTGAAGACCCAAGACAGGTCAATTCTTACTAGTAAGAAGACACTTCTGTTGGTCTATTTCTACTCCAGTGCTCTCTGTGAAGTCAGTTCAAGTTATCAAGTCTACAACCTATTTTTATTTCTTTCTCTGTCCATTTCTGTTTCTTCCCCCCTTACACATGTTAGTCCCAAAGGCAGTCCCTAATAAACTTTAAATTTTGTCTTGGAGTCTGCTTCTTAGAGAATCCAAAATGTAATAACAATTGTGTTTGTGAATATGGTTGGTTTACTCCAATCTTACTAAAATTTTTATTAAACGAATAATGTAATTACTATAACATTAGTAATGAATAGTATACTAGCTTTATTTATATTAGCTTTTACAACTTCTATTGTAGAGATAAAGAAGCTATGTGTCCAAAAGTGAAGAGGAAGAAGACACAAATAGAACTTACATTTATTGAACATTTCTTATGTGTCAGCATTGTAATGTAGCACCTAACCCCTGTGTACTGTCCGACTAATCCATACAACACTCTTCAGAGATCAGAAGCGTATCTCTGTTAATAGATGAAGAAACTGAGACTCAAAAGCAAATGTCCAGGCTAGTAAAAAAAATATATATATAGTAAAGGACAGAAACAATGTTTTAATCCAAATGTCTGACTTCAAATATCTGTGTGCTTCAATAATCAAAACTGCCTTATGTGCGATTATAAAGAAAATATACATTGAATCAAGCACCTTCTATTCCAAATTTAGTTTTCTTCAGTGTGCATCTACTGGTCAAAGTATATACTCTCCCATCTACTACTCATTTCAAATTAGTTTTATAGTGTAACAAGTTTTAGTTAATTCTCAAGTGTATCCATAAAAGTTTTACCCATTTTATATAATGAAAGTATTCAAATAAATATATGATTAATTAAGAAAATGATTCAAACTAAACTCTAATAATGGTCATGTAAAACATGTTCAATTTAACCTTTGCTTTTTTCCTATAATTTGCAGGTTCTTATAGACTGCATGGAGAAGGCAATGGCACCCCTCTCCAGTACTCTTGCCTGGAAAATCCCATGGACAGAGGAGCCTGGTAGGCCACAGTCCATGGGGTTGCTGGGGGTCGAACACGACTGAGCGACTTCACTTTCACTTTTCCCTTTCATTCACTGGAGAAGGCAATGGCACCCCACTCCAGTGTTCTTGCCTAGAGAATCCTGGGGACGGCGGAGCCTGGTGGGCTGCCATCTATGGGGTCGCGTGGAGTCGGTCATGACTGAAGCGACTTCGCAGCAGCAGCAGCAGCATAGACTGCATTTGCAGAAACATTTTCTGACACAATTATCCTATCC
Source organism: Giraffa tippelskirchi (assembly GCF_054371585.1). Lineage (NCBI taxonomy): Eukaryota > Metazoa > Chordata > Mammalia > Artiodactyla > Giraffidae > Giraffa > Giraffa tippelskirchi. The sequence goes on along the minus strand of NC_137276.1, from coordinate 80,000,154 downwards.
TTTTATTTAACTTTTGACAACTGACTCTAATTTTGTATTTGGGGGCATGTCTGTCTTAATTATTGGCTCATAGTATGTTCTCTGTCCAGATATCATCACTGACTTTTTTCACTTTGAGAGACATTCCAGTTTTCCTCCCAGAGTCCATAGCTTGAAATCCTTTGCTGAGAATCATGAGCACAAATTTATAGTACAAAGATAACATGGGATATAACTCGGTGTAAAAAGTTATATGCTCAGAATGAATACAATATATAAGTTTATAACAAGATAGTACAAAGTAGTTTTATGAAATTGCATATATACTAACAAATTTTTGTGGGAATCAACAAGCAATTAGCAGGGTCATCTTGTTCTTACAATGCTGCTTATAATGAAAAGAATCACAGATGCAAATGAAAGGTAAGGAAGAAGATTGCAATGTGCTTGGCAACTTATAACCTCTTTTTAAGAATAAAGCAGTAGAGTGGGACTTCAACCACTAAAGCATTTCTCCTAAATAGTGTTGAAAACACTGGATCGTTCACCAGACTTGAACTGCTCTTAGTTTATAAAACAATGCTCTAGGCTAATTAAATAATGTAACACTTTAGCTTAGGAATGTATTATAGTATTTAAGATTTGATTAGATGATTTAAGGTTTAAATCAGATAATCATGATGGTGTGATCACTAACCTAGAGCCAGACATCCTGGAATGTGAAATCAAGTGGGCCTTAGGAAGCATCACACGAGCAAAGCTAGTGGAGGTGATGCAATTCCAGTTGAACTATTTCAAATCCTAAAAGATGATACTGTGAAAGTGCTGCACTCAATATGCCAGCACATATGGAAAACTCAGCAGCAGCCACAGGACTGGAAAATGTCAGTTTTCATTCCAATCCCAAAGAAAGACAATGCCAAAGAATGCCCAAACTACCACACATTTGCACTCATCTCACACGCTAGTAAAGTAATACTCAAAATTCTCCAACCTGGGCTTCAACAGTACGTGAACAGTGAACTTCCCGATGGTCAAGCTGGATTTAGAAAAGGCAGAGGAACCAGAGATCAAATTGCCAACATCTGTTAGATCATCGAAAAAGTAAGAGAGTTCTAGAAAAAACATCTATTTCTGCTTTATTGACTACTGCAAAGCCTTTGATTGTGTAGATCACAATAAACTGTGGAAAATTCTGAAAGAGATAGGAATACCAGACCACCTGAACTGCCTCTTGAGAAATTGTCATGCAGGTCAGGAAGCAACAGTTAGAACTGGACATGGAACAACAGACTGGTACCAAATAGGAAAAGGAATATGTCAAGGCTGTATATTGTCACCCTGCTTATTTAACTTATATGTAGAGTACATCATGAGAAACTGTGGGCTGGATGAAGCACAAGCTGGAATCAAGATTGCTGGGAGAAATATCAATAACCTCAGATATGCAGATGACACCACCCTTATGGCAGAAAGTGAAGAAGAACAAAAGATCCTCTCCATGAAAGTGAAAGAGGAGAGTGAAAAAGTTGGTTTAAAGCTCAACATTCAGAAAACTAAGATCATAGCATCCAGTCCCATCACTTCATGGGAAATAGATGGGGAAACAGTGGAAACTGTGGCTGACTTTATTTTGGGGGGCTCTAAAATCACTGCAGATGGTGACTGCAGCCAAGAAATTAAAAGACACTTACTCCTTGGAAGGAAAGTTATGACCAGCCTAGACTGCATATTAAAAAGCAGAGACGTTACTTTGCCAACAAAGGTCCATCTAGTCAAGGCTATGATTTTTCCAGTATCATATATGGATGTGAGAGCTGGACTATAAAGAAAGTTGAGCCCCGAAGAATTGATGGTTTTGATGTGTGGTGTTGGAGAAGACTCTTGAGAGTCCCTTGGACTACAAGGAGATCCAACAAATCCATCCTAAGGGAAATCAGTCCTGAGTGTTCATTGAAAGGACTCATGTTGAAGCTGAAACTCCAATACTTTGGCTACTTGATGTGAAGAGCTGACTCATCTGAAAAGACGTTGATGATGGGAAAGATAGACGGCAGGAGGAGAAGGGAACGACAGAGGATGAGATGGTTGGATGACATCTCCAACTCAGTGAACATGAATTTGGGTAAAGTCCAGGAATTGGTGATGGATAGGGAGGCTTGCATGCTGCAGTCCATGGGGTTGCAGTGTCGGACCTGACTGAGTGACTAACTGAACTGAACTAAAGATTTGATCAGCTCTCATTTCAATAACAGCTGACAGCAAATTGCTGTCTATAACTAAGAGCAGAAAACAGTTTTGGACATTATAGACCTAATACTTCTGAAATAATTTCTAGTGAGTTGATGAATTTTGTAAGTTTTTTTAAAGTGGATTTTTCTTTTAATTGGAGGATAATTGCTTTACAATGTTGTATTGGTTTCTGCCATACAACAACATGAATCAGTCATAACTATATATATTTATACACATATATGTATGTATGTGTGTATATATATATATATATATCCCCTCCATTTTGAGCCTCCTTCCAACCTCCCCCACCATCCCACCCCTCTAGGTCATCGCAGAGTGCCAGACTGGGTTCTCTACGTTATATAGCAGCTTCCCACTATCTATATATTTTACACATGGTAGTGTATACATGTTAATGCTACTTTTCCAATTTTTCCCACCCTCTGTGTCCCCTAGGTGTGTTCACAAGTCCATTCTCTACATATGCATCTCTTTTCTTTCCCTGCAAATAGGCTCATCAGTACCATTTATCTAGATTCCATATATATAGGTTAATATACAGTATTTGTTTTTCTCTTTCTGACTTACTGCACTCTATATAACAGGCTCTAGGTTCATCCACTTCAGTTCAACTGCTCCACTTTGTTCATTTTATGGCTGAGTAGTATTTCATTCTATATATGTACCATAAATTCTTGATCTAGTCATCTTTTGATGGACATCTAGGTTGCTTCCATGTTCTGGCTATTGTAAATAGTGCTGCAGTGAACATTGGGATACGTGTGTCTTTTTGAATTGTGGTTTCCTCAGGATATGTACTCAGTTGTGGGATTTCTGGGTCATATAGAAGTTTCATTCCTAGTTTGTTAGGAATCTCCACAGTGGCTGTTTCAATTTGCATTCCCATCAATAGTGCAAGAGGACATCCTTTTCTCTACATCCTCTCCAGCATTTATTGTTTGTAGATTTTTTTTTTTTTTTTGTAGATTTTTTGATGATGGCCATTCTGACTGGTAGGAGGTGATAACTCATTGTAGTTTTAATTTGCATTGCTCTAATAATGAGCCATGTTGAGCATCTTTTCTTGTGTTTATTGGCCATCTGTATGTTTTCTTTGGAGAAATGCCTGTTTAGGACTTCTGACCATTTTTTGATTGGCTTGGTTGATTTCCTGATATTAAGTTGCCTATATATTTTGAAGATTAATTTTTTGTCCATTTATTCATTTGCAATTATTTTCCCCCATTCTAAAGGTCATCTTTTCATCTTGTACTGTTTTCTTTCTTTTTGGTTTTATAATTCATAAAGTTTCAGAGAGTTAAAAAAAATCATACAGAAACAGCCTTTTAAACAGGCCCCAAACCTTCATAATTTATCTAGAAGTTACTCAGATATAGATAAAACTTGTTTCATTTCCTAGAGTTTTGTCTGTGTGTGCTTGACCTGGAATTTGTGATCATAAAAATTAAGTTTATGCTAAAGTTAATGGGCCCAGGTATATTTGTCTAATGAGTTTTGATACTTTAGGCAATTTTGCCTGAAGAGGACAATGCTTAACCAAAGGAAGAAAACTCTAAGGGTAAAATCGGAGACTGTAGTGATTCTGGAATTTAAAAAAAAAAAAAAAACAATTATAATAGACTACTTACTCAGCAGAGCTTCCCAGGTGGCACTAGTGATCAAGAATCCACCTGCCAATGCAGAAGATGCAAGCAACAGGTTCAATCCCTGGGTCAGGAAGATACCCTGGAGAAAGAAATGGAAACCCACTCCAGGGTTTTTACCTGTAAAATTCCATGAACAGAGGGGCTTGAAGGGCTATAGGCCATAGGGTTGAGAAGAGTCGGACACAACTAAGCTATGGAGCGCACGCGTGCACATGCACACACACACACACACACTCAGCACACCTGAACAAATGAAGTTGTTTTTTTTCTTCTAATCAGTGTAGTAGCATATTGCTAATATATTCTCTTTATCTGTCTTTACCTGGTAGATAATTTCAGAAAATAGAGACCTGAAACTTTAAGCATTTAAAAACTTGTCTAAACTATATGAGCATATTTTTAAATATACTATTCTTGTAAGGCATGGTGAAAATTACCATTTTTGCTAGCTGAAGCAGAAATTCTTCTTATGGGAAGAATAGTCTTTATTGAGTAAAATCTCTTAACGTATCTCTTGAAGGTCCATGGTGAGGTCTGATGGAATGAGTTGGAAGGAGACTAGGAAGAAATGTTCAAATTTTCTGCAAAAGAAGAAAACAAACATACAGGACTTGGGGACCACTGAGGGTACCTAGATTCAGGAGAGTCTGGGGTCTGATTAGTTAAATGATTGAAGAGTGGAGAATTCTACGTTTTAAAATTATCCCTGTATAGTCTCATGAAGTATTTCTCCCACCTGGTAAACATTTCTGCACAAAAACACTAGTATTCCCAATTGCCTTGCAGGCTTGCCTTTTAGGGTGTATCAAGACAAATTAGTTCCATGTATTTCACTTGGTGAGTAAATGAACAAGAGGGTGAATGAATTGATGGCTATACTTGTTTGCATTCTCTAGGAAGATGTTCGTAATTATACAACTTATGTTCAAATATTGAAAGGCCACAGAGGCCCTAGAGATACCTACGCCAATTCACAACTCCATTAAGTGGCCCATGGCTGTTAGGCTATGTGAGTGCTTAGGTTTGCCTTTGGCAGTTTTTGGTCTTTCTGCTGGTTGTCAGTTTTACTTACAGCTCCAGGCACTATGTCTATTGGCTTTTTCCAATTTTCTTCAGGGAAATAAAATTGCCTGTGTGAGTTGAGAACACAGGTAGTGAAAGTTATTAAAAAAAATAATATCAAACATGAGTAATTAGTTTGTGACATAGGTCTGGAACTGTGTGTAATTTTGTAAGTAAATTGCATAATTTTCAGCCCATGGTCTATATTTTGATTGCTCAGGTTGCTGCTTTTTCCTTTTTTTTTGTCTTTTGGATATATTCTTAATAGTTGAGATTACTCAATAAATAGGAAGAGATCCAATATGAAAATACCTTGGAATGATCCAATGGCACACTGGAAATAAAAAAATGCCAGGAATAAAAGGCTTGGGAGGAAGAAGCCTTGCAAAATGAAGATAGTAATAATTCTTTCCATAAATAGAAAATAACTATCAATAGTGATATATGTACTTGTATAAAATTAACTTCAGATTAGAAATTTTTGGAGTGAGACATATGAATGCAATGAAGAGAAATACGAGTACTATTCTTTATCTTAGCTAACATATACAGAATTATTTAATGGGTATTGAAAAATGTACCATCCTGAAAATCACACTTTTTTTTGTTATTGTTGTTGCTTAAGGATATCACTGCCAAAATGAACGTTAAAGAGTAGTAAATTCAGTAAAAGTGAGCAGAACAACACATTAACATGTCTTAAAAATAGTTCTGCATGTGGGAGAGAAGATGGTTGCTCTAAACTTCATTAAGCCAATTGTTGAAAAGACATCTGGAAGCTGATATACTAGGGGAGGCCAGGCAATAAACATGCATTGCTATTTTACGTTAAAATGCAGTCATTTAAGTTGGATTTGTTTGAACAAAATGCGTTTTTAGTCCTTGCAAATTGAGTTGCTTCCCTGGATCACTGTTGATGTGGGGGGAGGACAAGAGAGACGGGAGGTGAAGGGAGGGCACTCAGTTTCCAAGACAGGAGAGAGACAATTGAGTGATGGCTGATCATAGGCCAGCTCCCCAAAGTAGAGCAATCTAGGTCTGAAATTACACTTATGAGCAATTTCATAATTTCTTCCAGAATTATAAGCTCATTGAAGGTAAAAACTGTCATTTTTTTGTATTTCTATCAACCAAAATAATAAGTATTCAATGAAAATAAAATAATGAATAGATTATTTCCCAGCAAATAAAATATAAAAGTTTTATTGGGAAAAAGATGTCATTCAGAACTGGATATAGTGGGTGTTTAAAGAAATTTTTTTTTTTGCAAAATATCAAAACGTTCCCGGACCACTATATGCATTGTTTCAATCAATGAAGGATTAGACCCTATTGTTATAAAGGTACATAAGACAGAGTAACTGTTTTCAAGAAATTTAAAAGCCACTTGAGCCAAATTATGAGTATACTAAATTTTTTCTTCTTGGAACTTCATATCTAATAATTCTTTAACATTAACTTATTACTTATGCATGGAAAGTGAAGTCTTCTATTCAAGGATAAAGCTGATGTAAAAGTACATATCCAAAGACATTTTGTGAACTTTCATTTTTGCTTTACGTTATTGCCAAAGACCCACCACAAGGCTGGTTTACAGCATGAGATATAGGACCCCACCACTCCAAAAAAATTTTAAACCAAAGCAGTAGAAGTAGGTTTATTTATTAATATGAACCCTCATGCTGTTATGCTATGATCTTTTGTACAACTTCTGCCTAAATGACAAGCTTTCTTTTAATTCTGGTATTGAGCATCAAACAGTAATCATGAATGTACTTATAAGTTCAAATTCATTCATTATTTCATGGTTTTACTTCCCTGAAATTTATTGAATGGATCCCAGAGCCCAGGAACTGTTCTGGACAGTGGTGATTTAATGATGAATAAAAGAGATAAAAATCCTGCATTCAAGGAATTTCTATTTTAGTTTACCCAGAGTCATCCCTCTCTTTTTGTACCATTTACACAACCATTTAATGTCTGTTCTATATATTTATGCACCTGTGTAACTTGTCCATAATGGTCACTTTCCTGAAACTATAGTCATTTTTGTGTATTCCTAGGGATTCTGAATATGCATGGATCTTCAAAGTAACCACTAATTCTTACCTAACTTTGGTTAACAATCTGGTTTTATTAGTTTGTCATCTCTCTGTGTGTCTTCTCTTGACATCATCAAAGCACATGTTTAAAAGGCTTAATATTTTTTCTATTTTAAAACAGCTTTTTAAAAAATATATACAAATGAGTCTCTTTAAAAAGTATTACCAGGGAATATGGCTCAGCATAATTCTCCTTGACCCTGACTCCCACTTCAGTTACAGAGCACTTGTGCTTTCTATTTTATACATCCCTCTACTGTTAGAAGTTTCATGATCATGTATTGCTTTTTCTGTTCAGGGAAACCAATAAAGATATTAAAATTTTGAGTAAGCTTCTAAGGGGATATGTCAAGCAAGTATATCCTCAAAAGGGGTTTCCAAATATTAAATTTAATTTGTATGAGCTATTGAGAGAACTGTAAGAAATTTAATTAAGTTTTTCTTATGAAGAATAGAGATGATAAGAAAAACATTTTCCCAACCACATCTCCTATATAATTAGAAATATCATGAAAGATAGAAGTTTCCATCCTTTAGAATAAATGAAACACTAAACAATTCTCATCCTTCAGCATGAAAATGTGTTAGTCCAAATAAATTACAGCAATCAAAGACTTCAAGTATGAAACAGAAAAATTTTGAAGGATACCATTTAAAGTGTAGGGAATAGACCTTACATCTGACTGTAATTTCAAAAGGCCCTAAGTCAGATAAACAAATAAGACCAAAATATGACTCCTGATTTTATATTTCTACTCTAATTCTTTTTTTTTTCTAATAAATTTATTTATTTTAGTTGGGGGCTAATTACTTTACAGCATTGTAGTGGTTTTTGCCATACATTGACATGAATCAGCCATGGGTTTACATGTGTTCCCAATCCTGAACCCCCCTCCCACCTCCCTCCCCATCCCATCCCTCTGGGTCATCCCATTGCCCCAGTCCTGAGCATTTGTCTCATGCATCGAACCTGGAATGGCGTTCTGTTTCACATATGATAAAATACATGTTTCAATGCTATTCTCTCAGAACGTCCCACCCTCACCTTCTCCCTCAGAGTCCATCAGACTGTTCTATGCATCTGTGTCTCTTATTCTGTCTCGCATATAGGATTATCGTTACCATCTTTCAAATTCCATATATATGCATTAGTATACTGTATTGGTGTTTTCCTTTCTGGCTTACTTCACACTGTATAATGGGTTCCAGTTTCATCCATCTCAATAGAACTGATTCAAATGTATTCTTTTAATGGCTGAGTAATATTCCATTGTCTATTCTAATTCTTATCCATGTCATCACCCTATTTTTGAGACATTTCTCAACCCTACCACATCAATTCCCAGTTCAAAGAATAAGGGTGGAGATGAGATGAAAACCATGGATGAAATTAAACCATCTATAGCACTACTATTTTGACTATACTTTTCATTTCTTTATACTCAGTGAACCCTACAGAAATGCTTGCATATTTTTTTTATATTTTTTCTGCCACTCATGTACATATTTGTTGTTCCCAAGTAGCTCTATAACACCTGTAAATGAGATCTTTGAGAATATTTTTGTAACTCCTTTCCTAGAGGAGTGCTACCTGATAGAGGATAAATTTATTTGTTAAAAATAGTATTAACTTAACGAATCTTTAACATGGAAATTTAGGCAAGGGGCTGTCAGAAAAAAAAACAAGATGCCATTTAAGAAATGTTAATCTAGGACATTGTGCTATCATAGGAATGAACAAGACCTGACAGCATGTTTCCAATGCTTTTATATTTATTATTCTATTTATTTGGAGGTATTCAAAAAGTTTTTTGATGGTTATAAAACAAAGACAAAAGTTATAGTAACCAGCTTTGAGGATGGTCCCAGTGATGCTTACCCCTTCATGTTCATGCCTCTTGTCTCACCCTCCTGCATTGAATGGGGATGACCTGTGAAACAAGTAGAAGATTGGGGAAATTATTGGAGTTTGTGCCTTTCCATCTCGGATCATTTTCTCTGCATGAAACCAGCCACCATATCCTGAGAGTACTCAAGCAGTCTTTTGGAGAGTTCTCTGTGGCAAGGAATAGATTCTTTCTGCCAGCAGCCAGCACCAACTAGCCAGGCATCTGAGCAAGTCCACTTAGAAATGATTCTCCAGCCACCATAAAATCTGCAGATGTCAGAAGCTCTGACCATCACCTTGACCACAACCTTATGAGAGGTCCTGAGCTAGAATCTTCTAGATAAGCCACTGCCCAATCCTTATTCACAGAAGATGTATTTATTGTCTAAGACTTAGGTTAGGGGGCAACTTGTTATTCACTAAAAGCTAACTAATATAAGTACATTTACTAAAGAAATTACTATAACTTATTTTTTTTTCTTTTATTCCATCACATAATAGTTAGAAAATATATTTACAATCGGAAAAAATTCTGACACAGTCTAACTACTTCATATGAAGTTATAACCATGAGAACACTCTACAACAGGCATATTTAAATATATCTTGCTCCTGATCTTTTTTTATTTTTAACAATCCCAGGAGTCAACATACAAGTCTCATTAGTGCAGAATTATGGAAACTTGATCACAAAAATAGTTTTACAGCTTTTGATTTAAAAATACCATGAATATTTAATCTAAATGGTGTTAAATTAAGATGTGTATTACTTCAACAATCCTAGCTTAACATAATTTAATTTAATAAGGTGTCCTCAAAATTAAAAAAGCATGAACCATGAATATATGCATATAATTTATCTGAAAACGAAATGATTCCTATTGCTAGTTTTTGACCTGCTATAGTTAAATGAAAGTCACTGAGTCATGTCCGACTCTTTGTGACCCCATGGACTGTATAGTCCATGAATTCTCCAGGCCAGAATACTGCAATGGGTAGCCTTTCCCTTCTCCAGGGGATCTTCCCAACACAGAGATCGAACCTAGATCTCCTGCATTGCAGGCAGATTCTTTACCAACTGAGCTATCAGGGAAACCCCAAATCTATTTTTTAAAATCTTTTTGTAAATGATGATTAAGATGCACAGCATTCAAAGGTAAGAATCTCAATTAAATTGTCCTAAAATGTTCTAAAACATCTAAATTGTTCCAGATTAAAATTATAAACGGACATTGGAGTTTATTTCTGCCTCAAACTTTATACTGGAAAAGAAAACAGAGATTACAATAATTCATCCATCCTCCTAGTAACTGTACTCTTATCATTCTTCTTATTGATTTATTCAAATAAGCTACTGTCATTTTTCCTTCTAGTATACACCTCACAGGCAATATATCTCTTCCATACTCTTCCCACAAAATGTAATATATCTCTCATAAAAGAAATATATTTTATGCCTTTTTTGAATAAATGTATTTTTAAGAGTTTTGAGGCCCAATATTTCTGTGGTAGTGGTGGTAACTGGAATGAAATGTTAATTTCATCAAAAGAAAGAAACCATGAAGCCCGACTCAGGTACTGAATTCATTTCTCTTGGTCAGAATTATCAGGTCTAAACTGGACACTCATCTCTCAACCAATACTAAGTGTTTTTGTTCTTAGCTTGTTAGGGAAATGTTAAATATATTTCATGGGATTTAATTGTCTGAAGTCTTCCTGATGACTTGTCAATAAAGGCAAGGGAAGATAATTAGCACTGCTTCCCTCATCTAACTCCCTTAATGTTGGAAAACAATCTGAGTATTCAGTTGGTAAAAAAGAATCTGCTGAATAGATTCAATTCTACTGAAGTAAAACTAAAAGCATCTCTTTATATTTAGTTATTTCTAGATGTATTCCCTGTAATACTCACTGCTTTTTTTTAAACCACACTTAGATGTAAATCAAATAGATGTGGTTTTGCTACTCGGCAGTTATCTTGAATATATTTCTTAATCATTTATGTTACTTTTCCTATGGTGATTACATTTCTTAATCACAATTTGAATTATGATTATAATCACAGTCTTAATTCACAAATCTGAATTATGTTCACATTAGAAATCAGTGTACTTTAACATTAAAAAGATAGCTGCTTCTCAGTTTTAGACAGACTGACTCTTTGGTTTGTTTTTCTCTTGCTTCACATCAGTAGCCCTTGGTCTAATATGTGGTCACTGACCCAAAAAGAACCAAAAGGAGTAAGAAGCTGGGTGTGAGGGAAAGGTACTGACAGGGTAATGGGAAGAGGGCAATCCTGGTAGAGAATCCAGGGCACCTTCAGCACTATTTTCAGAGTAGGTTTGTCCAGGGTATCTAATGAAGTAGAAAGTTATGGCATATTTTTTAATTGATGTATAGTTGATTTAGTTGGGGCATGGAATTGAATCACTGTGATGTTGAATAGTTTGCCTTGGAAATGAAGCAAGATCATTCTGTTGTTTTTGAGACTGCACCCAAGTACTGCATTTCAGATTCTTTCATCGACTTGAGGGCTGCTCCATTTCTTCTAAGAGATTCTTGCCCACAGTAGTAGATATACTGATTGTCTGAATTTAATTGCCCATTCCCATCCATTTTTAGTTCATTGATTACTCAGATGTTAATGTTCTATCTTGTCATCTCCTGCTTGACCACATCCAATTTACCTTGATTCACGGACCTAACATTCCAGGTTTCTATGCAATATTGTTCTATAGCGTATAGAATTTGACTTTTAGCACCAGACATATCCACAACTGAGTGTCATTTCTGCTTTGGCCCAGCCGCTTCATTATTTCTGGAGCTATTAGTAATTGCCCTCTGCTCTTCCCCAGTAGCATATTGGACACCTTCCAACCTGGGTGGGGGGCCTCATTTTCCAGCATCATATGTTTTCACCTTTTCAAACAGTCCATGGGGTTCTTTAGGCAAGAATACTAGAGTGGGTTTCCATTTTTTTCTCCAGTGGACCACATTTCATCAGAACTCTTCACTATGACCCATCCATCTTGGGTGGCCCTGCATGGCATGGGTCCTAGCTTCAAGTCTATGTTAGGAAGGCTTATAGCTTCTAGTCTATCCAAATCTATGCCCCAATCACTGATGCCGAAGAAGCTGAAATTGACTAGTTCTATGAAAACCTACAAACCTTCTAGAACTAACACCAGAAAAAAAATGTCCTTTTCATCACAGGGGATTGAAATGCTAAAGTAAGAAGTATGAAGTAGATACCTGAACTAACAGGCAAGTTTAGCCTTGGAATACAAATGAAGCAGGACAAAGACTAAAAGAGTTCTATCAAAAGAACACTCTGCTCATAGCAAACACCCTTTCCAACAACCCAAGGGATGACTCTCCAGGTGGACATCATCAGATGGTCAATACTGGACTCAGATTGATTATGTTCTTTGCAGACAAAGATGAAGCTCTATATCATCAGTAAAAATAACCATTGGAGCTGACTGTGGCTCAGATCATGTGTTCCTTATTGAAATATTCAGGCTTAAATTGAAGAAAGTGGGGAAAACCACTAGGTTATTCAGATATGACCTAAATCAAATTCCTTATGATTATACAGTGCAGGTGACAAATAGATTCACGGGCTTACACCTGGTAGACAGAATGTCTGAAGCACTATGGACTGAGGCTTGTAACACTGTACAAGAGGCAGTGACCAAAACCAATTCAAGAAGGCAAAGTGGTTGTCTGAGGAGGCTTTACAAATAGCTGAGGGAAAAAGAAAAATGAAAGGCAAAGAAGAAAGGGAAAGATATACTCAAATGAATGCAGAGTTCCAGAGAACAGCAAGGAGAGATAACAAGGCTTTCTTAAATGAACAGTGCAAAGAAATAGAGGAAACAGAAAAAAAAACAAAATTCTGTAAAGCAATTATCCTTCAATAAAAAATAAATTAAAATAAAATAAAAGATATAGAGAAAAACAATAGAATGGGAAAGACTAGAGATCTCTTCAAGAAAATTGGAGATATCAAGGGAACATTTCATGCAAGGATGGGTATGATAAAGGACAGAAATGGTAAGGACCTAACAGAAGAAGAGGAGATTAAGAAGAGGCAGCAAGAATACACAGAAGAACTATACAAGAAAAGTCTCAACGATCTGGATAATCATGATGGTATGGTCACACACCTGGAGCAGGACATATTGGAGTGTGAAGTCAAGTGGGCCTTCGGAACCATTACTATGAGCAGAGCTATTGGAAGTGAGGGAATTCCAGCTGAGCTATTTAAAATTCTAAAAGATGATGCTGTTAAAGTGTTGCATTCAAAATGTTCAGCAAATTAAAAAACTCAGCAGTGGCTACAGGACTGGAAATGGTCAGTTTTCATTCCAATCTCAAAGAAGGGCAATACAAAAGAATGTTCAAACTATAGTACAGTTGTACTCATTTCACATACTAGCAAGGTTATGCTCAAAATCCTTCAAGCTAAGGTTCAGCATTAAGTGAACCAAGAACTTCCAGATGTATAAGCTGGGCTTTTAAAGAGGGAACCAGAGATCAAATGCCAACATTCAATGGAGAAAGCAAGGGAGTTCCAGAAAGACATCTACTTCTGCTTCATTAACTATGCTAAAGTCTTTGACTGTGTGGGTCACAACAAACTGTGAAAAATTCTTAAAGAGATGGGAGTATCAGATCATTTTACCTGTCTCCTGAGAAACCTGTATGCAGGTCAAGAAGCAACAGTTAGATCTGGACATGGAACAAAACTGGGAACAGAGTACAACAAGGTTATATATTGTTACTTTGCTTATTTAACTTACATGCAGAATAAATCATGTGAAATACTGGGCTGGCTGCATCACAAGCTGGAATCAGATTGCTGGGAGAAACATGAATAGCCTCAGATATGCAGATGACACCACACTATGGCAGAAATTGAAGGGGAGCTAAAGAGCCTCTTGATGAGGGTGAGAGAGGAGAGCGAAAAAGCTGGCTTGAAACTCAACATTCAAAAAACTAAGATCATGGCATCCAGTCCCATCATTTAATAGCAAAATGATGGGAAAATGAAAACAATGACAGGCTTTATTTCTTTGGGCTGCAAAACTATTGCTGCAAAATCACTGAGATGGTGACAGCAGCCATGAAATTAAGACACTTGCTCTTTGGGAGAAAGGCTATGACCAACCTAGATAGCATATTAAAAAGTAGAGGCATTATTTTTCCAGTGTTCCATCTAATCAAAGCTATGGTTTTTCCAGTAGCCATGCATGAATGTGAGAGTTGGACCGTAAAGAAAGCTGAGCACCAATGAACTGATGCTTTTGAACTGTGGTGTTGGAGAAGACTCTTGAGAGTCCCTTGGACTGTAAGGTGATTCAACCAGTCAATCCTAAAGGAAATCAGTCCTGAATATTCATTGGAAGGACTGATGAATATTCAATCCTTATGAAGCTGAAGCTCCAATACTTTCATCACCTTTTGTAAAGAAGTGACTCATTGGAAAAGATCCTGATGCTGAGAAAGATTGAAGGCCAGAGGAGAAGGGGACAACAGAGGATGAGATGGTTGGATGGCATCACCGACTCAATGGACATGAGTTTGAGCAAGCTCCAGGAGTGATGATGGTCAGGGAGGCCTGGCATGCTGTGGTCCATGGGGTCACAAACAGCTGGACACTACCAAGCCACTGAACTGAACTGAACTGATAGGAGACTCACCCATACATCAACTATCACCTTCCTTTTCACAATGACATTAATTACATTAATACATAATATTATTCCCTTTGCTTTGTACAAAATTAATATTAAAACCATTCATATGAATATACTTTGCTGTGTTTTGGAGCTAATAATCACTTTGGTCCTTGAGTTATTTTTTTAAATGTCTTTTTGAGAAATTTGTGAATTCTTACTTTCAGAAGAAAATGCCTCAGAGATTAAGTTCCCTTAAAAAAAAAAACAAACAGGTAACAAAATATAACTATACAAATTTGTTTTTGTTGTTACTAAACAATTTTTTCTCAATTGTAGTAAGGGATCAAGTGGAATTTCAATAGCTTCTAACTTGCTTTAACTTAAATATCCTAAGTGGTGAGTTGTACATAAGAACAACTAAATATGTATGATAAACGTTTAAGCAGAACAAAACCTTCACTTACTATAGAATTTCTCATGGAAGAAGCATAGGAGGCCTTGTTCAGAGTTCAGATACCTGAGGTTAACTCTACAACATACTCTACTCACTTTTGCATTTAACAAAGAACATGGTATGACCTAAATTTATTTTGAATTTTTTTTAATATTTAGACTTTTTACTTTGTATTGAGGTATACTTGATTAATAAACAATGTTGTAATAGATTCTGGTGAACAGTGAAGGGACTCAACCATACATATACTTGTATCCATTCTCCCCCAAACTCCCCTCCCATCCAGGCTGCTATATAACATAGAGCAGAGTTGCATGTGCTATACAGTAGGTCCTTATAGGTTATCTATTTTAAATATAGCAGTGAGTACATGTCCATTCCAAACTCCCTAAATGTCCCTCCTCCCATCCTTTCCCCCAGCAACCATAAGTTCATTCTTGAAGTCTGTGAGTCTGTTTCTGTTTTGTACGTAAGTTCATTTATACCACTTCTTTTTAAATTCCACGTATAAAGTATGTCATATGATATTTCTCCTTCTGTGACTTACTTCACGCAGTATGATACTCTCTAGATCCATCCATATTGCTGCAAATGGCATTATTTCTTTCTTTTTAATGACTGAGTAATATTCCATTTCATATATGTACCACATTTTCTTTATCCATTCCTCTATCGATGGACATTTAGGTTGCTTCCATGTCTTGACTATTGTAAACATCACTGAAATGAATATGAGGGTGCATGTATATTTTTGGTTCATGCTTTTCTTCAAATATATACTCAGGAATGAGATTGCATGGTCATATGGTAGCTCTGGGCTTCCCTGGTGGGCTGAGATGGTAAGGAATCTGCCTGCAATGTAGGAGACCTGGGTTTGATTCCTGGGTGGGGAAGACTTCCTGGAGAAGGGAATGGCTACCTAAACCAGTACTCTTGCCTGAAGAATTCCATGGACAGAAGAGCCTGCCGAACTACAGTCCATGGGATTGCAAAGAGTCAGATGTGACTGGGTGACTAACACACACACACACACACACACACACACACACACACGGTAGCTATATTTTTAGTATTTTAGGAACTGCCATATTGGCTGTACCAATTTACATCCCCACCAACAGTTTAGGAGGGCTCCCTTCCCTCCACACCCTCTTCAACATTTATCATTTGTGCATTTTTTGATGGTAGCCATTTTAGCTGGTGTGAGGTGATATCTCACTATAGTATTGACTTGCATTTATATTATAATTAGTGATGCTGATCATCTTTTCATGTGCCTTTTGGCCATCTGTATGTCTCCTTTAGAGAAATGTTTATTTAGTCTTCTGCTTATTTTTTGAGTGGTTGTAGGATTTGATGCTAAGTGTCATGAGCTGTTTGTAAACTTTGGAGACTAATCCCTTATCAGTCACATCATTTGCAAATATTTTCTCCCAATCTATGGGTTGTTTTTGCTAATTTTTTTCTTTGCTTTAAAAAGGCTTTTGAGTTTAAATAGGTCCCATTTGTTTATATTTGTTTTTATTTCCATCATTCTGGCAGATGGAATGAAAAAGATATTGCTGTGACTTATGTAAGAAAGTGTTTTGCCTATGTTTTCCTCTAGAAGTTTTATAGTGTTTAGTCTCACATTTAAGCCTTTAATCCATTTTGATCTTATTTTTGTATACCAAGTTAAAGAATTGTCTAATTTCATTTTTCTACATGTAGCTGTCCATTTTTCCCAGCACCATTGTTGAAGAGATTGTCTTTCCAGCATTGTAGAGTCTTGCTTCTTTTGTCATAGCTTAATTGACCGTAGGTACATGGGCTTATTTTTGAGCTTTCTTTCCTGTTCCATTTATCTATATTTCTACTTTTGTACCACTACAATTCTGTTTTGATAACTATAGCTCTAAGGTATAGTTTGAAGTCAGGGAACATAATTCCTCTAGTTCCATTTTTCTTTTTCAAGATGCTTTAGCTATTCAGGGTCTTTACTGTCTCCATACAAATTTTGAGATTTTTGTTTGTTTCTTTGCTTGTTTGTTTTAGTTCTGTGGAAAATGTCATTGATAATTTTATAGGAGTTGCGTTTAATCTGTAGATTACCTTGGGTAGTATAGACATTTTGACAATAATTTGATTCCTTCAATCCATGAACATAGTGTATCTTTCTATCTGTTATGTCTTCTTTGATATCTTTCATCAGCATCTTATAGTTTTCAGAGTATAGGTCTTTTGTCTTCTTAGGTAGGCTTATTCCTAGGTTTTTATTTTATTTTTTGATGCAGTGGTAAATGGAGTTGTTTCTTGAATTTTTCTGTCTGATCTTTCATAGTTAGTGTATAGAAATGCAATAGGTTTCTGTGTATTAATTTTGTAAACTGCAAATTTGCCAAATTCATTGATGAGTTTTAGTAATTTTCTGGTAGCATCTTTAAGAGTTTCTATGTATGGTGTCATGTCATCTGCAAACAGTGACAGTTTAACTTCCTCTTTTCCAATTTGTATTCCCTTTATTTCTTTCTCTTCTCTAATTGCTGTAGGTAGGACTTCCAAAACTATGTTGAATAAAAATGGTGGTATGGACATCCTTGTCTTATTCCTGAGGTAAGAGGGAACGCTTTCAGGTTTTCACCATTGAGGATGATGCTAGCTGTAGTTTTTTCACATATGACCTCTATTATGTTGAGGTATGTTCCCTCTATGCTCCCTTTCTACAAAGTTTTTATGAAAAATATTTGCTGAATTTTGTCAAAAGCTTTTCCTGCATATATTGAGATGATCATACAGTTCTTATTCTTCAATTTGTTGATGTGATTTATCACATCGATTGATTTGTTGATGTTGAAGAATCCTTACATTCCTGGGATGAATCCCACTTGATCATGATGTATTATCTTCTAATGTATTTCTGGATATGGATTGTTAGTATTTTGTTGAGAAATTTTGCATCTATGTTCATCAGTGATATTGCCCTGTAGTTTTCTCTTTTTTATGATATATTTGACTAGGTTTGGTATCAGGGTGATGGTAGCCTCATTAAATGAGTTTGGAAGTTTTCCTACCTCTAAAAATTTTTGGAACAGTTTCAGAAGGATTGGTGTTAACTCTTCTCTAAATGTTTGATAGAACTGGCCTGTGAAGCCATCAGGTCCTGGAATTTTGTTGGGAGGTTTTAAATCACTGTTTTCATTTCAGGGCTTCTCATTTGTCTATTCATATTTTCTATTTATTCCTGATTCAGTCTTGGGAGACTGTACCTTTCAAAGAGTTTGTCCATTTCTTCTAGGCTGTTCAATTTATTGCTCATAGTAGTCTCTTATGATCCTTGGTATTTCTGTGGAGTCAGTAGTAGCATATCCTTCTATTCTAATTTTATTGATCTGAGTCTTCTCCCTTTTTATCTTCGTGAATCTGGCTAAAGGTTTATCAATTTGGTTATCTTTCCAAAAAGCCAGCTTTTTGTTTCATTAATGTTTGTGATTGTTTCCTTTGTCTCCCATTTATTTCTGCTCTAATCTTAATGATTTCTTTCCTTCTACTAATTTTAGGTTTTGTGTGTTTTTTCTATATTTGTTTTAGATGTAAGGTTAGGTTGTTTATTCAAGATTTTTCTTGTTTCTTCAGGTTAGCTTGTATTGCTCTAACCTTTCCTCTTAGTACTGTTTTTGCTGCATCTGATAAGTTTGGACCATTGTGTTTTCATTTTTATATGTTTCTAAGTATTCTTTTTTTTATTTCCTCTTTGATTTCTTCTGTGATCCATTAATTGTTTAGTAGCATATTTTTTGCTGCCATGTGTTTGGGCTTTTTAGAGTCTTTTTTTTAGTTTATCTTTAATCTCATAGCTATGAAGTCATAAAAGATGCTTGATATAACTTCAAGCATCTTTTCTTTAAATTCTCTTAAATTTACCAAGGGTCACCTTATGGCCCAGCATGTGTTCAGTCCTAGAGAATATTCCATGTACACTTGAAAAGAATGTGTAGTCTGCTGTTTTTTGATGGAATGATCTATAAACATAAATTAAGTCCAACTTGTCTGAAGTGACATTTAAGGCCTGTGTTTGCTTATTAATTTTCTGTACAGATGATCTGTCCTTTGATAAAAGTGGGTATTAAAGTCCCCCATTATGATTGTGCTGCTGTCAGTTTCTCCCTCTATGGTTGTTAGTATTTGCCTTATATGTTGAGGTGCTCCTGTATTGGATCCATATATATTTATAATTGTTATATCTTCCTCTTATATTGAACATTTGATCATTATGTAGTGTTCTTCTTTGTCTCTTATAGCAGTCTTTATGTTAAAGTCTATTTTGTCTGATATGAGTATTGTTACTCCGGCTTTCTTTTGATTTCTATTTGTGTGGAATACCTTCTCCCATCTCCTTACTTTCAGTCCGTAAGCGTCCCTAGGTCTGAGGTGGGTCTCTTCTAGACAGCATATATATGGGTCTCATTTTTGTATCCACTCAGTTAGTCTATGTCTTTTGGTTGGTACATTTAATCTATTTACATTTAAGGTAATTATCAATATGTATGATCCTATTACCATTATCTTAGTAGTTGTGGGTTTATTTTTTGTAGGTTTTTTCCTTCTCTTATTTCTCCTGCCTAGAGAAATTCCTCTAGCATTTGTTGTAAAGCTGGTTTAATGGTGCTGAATTCTCTTAACTTTTTGTTTTCCTGTAAAAATTTTGATTTCTCCATCAAACCTTGATGATAGTCCTGCTGGGTAGATTGTTCTTGGTTATAAGTTCCTCTCTTTCATGACTTTGAATATTTTGTGCCATTCCTTCTGGCCTATAGAGAGTTTCTGTTGAGAAATCAGCTGATAGCCTGATGAGAGCTTTCTTGTATGTTATTTGTCATTTTCCTTGTTGTTTTTTAATATTTTATCTTCATCTTTAATTTGTGTTGGTTTGATTACTATGTGTCTTAATGTATTCTTTCTTGGTTTTATTCTGCCTGGAACTCTCTGTGCTTCCTGAATTTGGTTAACTATTTCCTTTCCCATAAGGAAACTTCTAATCTATTATCTCTTCAAATATTTTCTTGGGTTCTTTCTGTCTCTTCTCCTTCTGGGACCCCTATAATAATGTGAATGTTGGTGCATTTAATGTTGTCCCAGATGTCTCTTAGACTGTCTTCATTTATTTTCATTTTTTCCTATATTTTGTTTTGCAGCAGTGATTTCCACCTTTCTGTCTTCCAGGTGACTTATCTGTTCTTCTGCCTCAGTTATTCTGCTATTGATTTATTCTAGTGTATTGTTCATCTCTGTTTGTTCATTCTTTAGTTATTCTAGGTCTTTGGTAAACATCTCTTGCATCTTCTCCATTCTTTTTCTGAGATCTTGGATCATCTTCACTATCATTATTCTGAATTCTTTTTCTGGGAGTTGCCTATTATCACTCATTTAGTTGTTCACCTGGGGATTTTAATCTTGTTCCTTCGTGTGGGACATAATCCTATACATTTTTGTTTTGATTAGCTTCATATGATTGTGATTTCTGTTATGAAGGAATGTTGTTTTGTGTTTTTTTTTTCCCTCAGAGTTGGTAATATTCTGTTTGTTTGTTTTTTTTTCTTGATTTTCAGAAGACCTGTCTGAAGTGTTTCATCTCAATAAACCTAAGTGAATGCTGAGGTGGTTTGGAACCACTCTGTTCTCTCTCTGGGGTGTTCTGAGGGCCTTGGACAGTGGTAGCAGAAGCTGTAACACCCAGCCAGACATGCCAGCTGAGCACTGCTTGGGTTAATACCCTCTTGCCCTGACACCTAGGCTCACTGCCAGAAGTCCAACCCAGGGCCCCAGCCTCTGACACAGAGAGGGGCAGAGGAGGATGGAAGGGGTCCAAGTTGGGGCTGGACAGCACTGCAGCTGTGTCAACTAGTATTTTGATATTTTTAATATTTGAAAGCCTATTAATAATATTTGTCAAGAGAATGGAATGTGCATTTACATGTCTTTGTGAATCTGCAGTGGAAAAAGCCAACATAATATTGGGCAAGAATATTAAATTAAGAATCCTAATAGATTCTGGATTTTTATAAGACTGCAATTTCCAGTGATAAGAAAGCCCATAGATGGAAGTGCAAGAGAAAGAGGGCTTGGTCACGACTGCTGACTTGCAGAGAGAAAGAAAAGCTAAAATGAATACTGGTAGGGGACCACTCCATTAGAATCCTGGACATCATTTGAAAACTTAGCAACATTTGCTTACCAGTGAGTGAAAGGTAAGGCAAAAATAAAGGAATGAAGACAAAAATATACCACTCTTAAAAAGTTTAGCTAAGAGAAGATTGAAAAGTCAGAAACTGAAAGAAAATAAAGGTAATTGAAGGCTTTCTTTTGTTTTGCTTTGTATTGTCTGATAATGCAGTGTCATCGTGACCGTGGCCTATAACACAATGGGAGCTGCAATAAAGAAAATAGTCTGAACATGTTTGTAAAAGTGAAAATGTGTTTAAATGAAGTCTTTCTAATTAATGTTTTAATTATATGCAAAAATACTGACAGTAAGAAACATGCAGAATTGTGAGATGAGTGTGATTACATCTCAACATTTAATGTCACACAAAATCGAGAATATTTTCAATAGCACTTAAATCTTCAAAGCTAACTCCATTATTCAAATTGACTTTAATGGCTCATAACACATTGCTTGATTATTTTCCCTGCTTTCACCCAGGATATGTAAGAATATTAAATAAAATCAAGCATAAACTATCTTTAGGAAAGGAAACTTCAACTGGCCTATAATAGTGTCATATTAGATGGGTTAACAACCACTGTATAGTTTAAATATAAACTCTGGATTTGGGTGTTGAAACAGAATAACTTGCTGGACTAGCCACTAAGCAACTAGAACTTTTTACACTGCTGACTTAACAAATGGGTGAACTAAAAGCCAATTACAGTTTGAAAATATCCTCACTCTTTTGGATGAAACGTGTGCCAAGATTGTTCATGTCAATAATTGCTAATGTTAAATTAAAACTTATTTCAAGTTAATCAGAGAGCCTGTTTTATCACTGTGATTTTTAATTGCCAAATATCTCAAAGTTCAATATTATATATGTTAGACTAAATGATTATCTTCCATTAATTATGAAGTACTTACCATTTTATAAGCATTTAGTAACCACTATCTTATGAAGCAATTT
Source organism: Giraffa tippelskirchi (assembly GCF_054371585.1). NCBI lineage: Eukaryota > Metazoa > Chordata > Mammalia > Artiodactyla > Giraffidae > Giraffa > Giraffa tippelskirchi. The sequence continues at coordinate 79,977,929 of NC_137276.1, read as the reverse complement.
TCATTGGTGGCACTGGATTATGTCACTAGGTATATTATTTTCCCTGATCATGATTCTATTACAATTCTGTTTTCAAAATCAGGTATTGTAGCAATAAAAAAAAATTTCAAAGAGTTCATGACTTCTATTATTAAAAATATTTGAGTCAATCCAAATAGGAATTCTGAGTATAATACATTGAAAAATTAAAAGCTGATAATAAAAATAGATAATTTAATCAATGATATTAGAAAGACTCAGTAGCCAAAGTTAATAAAAATACATTTTCTATTGATTTTTTACATCAAAGTAAATTCCAGTTGGATGAAAACTTTTAAGGTAAAAGTTTTAAGGTAAAAAGTCTGCTTTTAGCCCCAGTATGTAAAGATCTAACAAGTTGCTCAGACCACCCAACCTGCCCCTTGAGAAACCTGTATGCAAGTCAGGAAGCAACAGTTAAAACTGGACATGGAACAACAGACTGGTTCCAAACAGGAAAAGGAGTACGTCAAGGCTATATATTGTCACCCTGCTTATTTAACTTACATGCAAAGAACATCATGAGAAATGCTGGGCTGGAGGACGCACAAGCTGGAAACAAGATTGCTGGGAAAAATATCAATAGCTTCAGATATGCAGATGAAACCACCCTTATGGGGAAAGTGAAAAGGAACTAAAGAGCCTCTTGATGAAAGTGAAAGAGGAGAGTGAAAAAGTTGGCTTAAAGCTCAACATTCAGAAAACTGATCATGGCATCCGGTCCCATCATTTCAGTTCAGTTCAGTCACTCAGTTGTGTCCGACTCTTTGTGATCCCATGAACCGCAGCACGCCAGGCCTCCCTGTCCATCACCAACTCCCAGAGTCCACCCTAACCCATGTCCATTGAGACAATGATGCCATCCAACCATCTCATCCTCTGTCATCCCCTTCTCCTCCTGCCCTCAACATTTCCCAGCATCAGGGTCTTTTCCAATGAGTCAGCTCTTCCCATCAGGTGGCCAAAGTATTGGAGATTCAGCTTCAACATCAGTCCTTCCAATGAATACCCAGGACTGATCTCCTTTAGGATGGACTGGTTGGATCTCCTTGCAGTCCAAGGGACTCTCAAGAGTCTTCTCCAACACCACAGTTCAAAAGCACCAATTCTTCGGTGCTCAGATTTCTTTATAGTCCTACTCTCACATCCATACATGACCACTGGGAAAACCATAGCCTTAACTAGATGGACTTTTTTTGGCAAAGTAATGTCTCTGCTTTTTAATATGCTGTCTAGGTTGCTCATAAGTTTCCTTCCAAGGAGTAAGCGTCTTTTAATTTCATGGCTGCAATCACCATCTGCAGTGATTTTGGAGCCCAGAAAAATAAAGTCTGATGCTGTTTCCACTGTTTCCCCATCTATCTGCCATGAAGTGATGGGACCAGATGCCATGATCTTCGTTTTCTGAATGTTGAGCTTTAAGCCAACTTTTTCACTCTCCTCTTTCACTTTCATCAAGAGGCTCTTTAGTTCTTCTTCACTCTCTGCCATAAGGGTGGTGTCACCCCATATCTGAGATTATTGATATTTCTCCCGGCAATCTTGATTACAGCTTGTGCTTCCTCCAGCCCAGCGTTTTTCATGATGTACTCCGCATATAAGTTAAAAAAGCAGGGTGACAATATACAGCCTTGAAGTACTCCTTTTCCTATTTGGAACCAGTATGTTGTTCCATGTTCAGTTCTAACTGTTGCTTCCTGACCTGCATATAGGTTTCTCAAGAGGCAGGTCAGGTGGTCTGGTATTCCCATCTCTTTCAGAATTTTCCACAGTTTATTGTGATCCACATAGTCAAAGGCTTTGACATAGTCAATAAAGCAGAAATAGATGTTTTTTCTGGAGCTCTCTTGCTCTTTCGATGATCCAGTGGATGTTGGCAATTTGATCTCTGGTTCCTCTGCCTTTTGTCCAGTCCCATCACTTCATGGTAAATAGGTGGGGAAACAGTGGAAACAGTGGCTGACTTTATTTTCTGGGGCTCCAAAATCACTGCAGATGATGATTGCAGCCATGAAATTAAAAGACACTCCTTGGAAGGAAGGTTATGACCAACTTAGATAGCATATTAAAAAGCAGAAACAGCACTTTGGCAGCAAAGGTCCATCCAGTCAAGGCTATGGATTTTCCAGTGGTCATGTATGGATGTGAGAGTTGGACTATAAAGAAAGCTGAGCACCGAAGAATTGATGTTTTTGAACTGTGGTGTTGGAGAAGACTCTTGAGAGTCCCTTGGACTGCAAGGAGATCCAACCAGTCCATCCTAAAGGAGATCAGTCCTGGGTATTCATTGGTAGGACTGATGTTGAAACTGAAAGTCCAATACTTTGGCCACCTGATGCAAAGAGCTGACTCATTTGAATCGACCCTGATGCTGGGAAAGATTGAGGGCAGGAGGAGAAGGGGACAACAGAGGATGAGATGGTTGGATGGCATCACCGAACTAATGGACATGGGTTAGGGTGGACTCCGGGAGCTGGTGACGGACTGGGAGGCCTGGCGTGCTGCAGTTCATGGGATCGCAAAGAGTGGGACACGACTGAGCGACTGAATTGAGCTGAACAAGTTGCTATTTTTATCCTTACATCAAGAAAGTTGAAGAAAACGAAAATTGACAGCTTTCTTCTTACCAGATGACTGAAGTCACAGGGCAGACTGATACCCCAGATACATCTACATAAAGAAACCCAGGTCTGGCTACCTGGAGCAGAATCCTTTCAAGTTATAACCTGGTACGAGCAAATAATGGAGTAGGAAATGGCAACCCACTCTAGGATTGTAGCCAGGAGAATCCTATGGACAAAGGAGTCTGGTGGGCTACAGTCCATGACGTTACAAAGAGTCTGACACAGCTGAAGCGATTGAGTATGCAGAGAAGCAAAAATGAATGGTACTTTTTTTTTAATTGTGGAGACTCACTCTGGACTTGGGTAACAAAATCTCCTTGGGTTCTTAGTGGAACCCTCATACAGTTTTCACTTTGAAGATCTGAGAACATTCCCTTGTAGCCTTGACAGGGGAAGGAGGAGACATATCACATAATGTGATAGAATCCCAGGACATTTTTCTACCCAGCTCTCAAGATTATGGCCTGTGGTAGAGGAAGGAATGAAAGCACTTTACCTGAGCTCAATTCCGAGACCCTATCTCAGCTGGGAGAAGGAAATTTTACCTACCTCCAGCCCTTTTTGGGGTTTCTCTTATGGCTCAGCTGCTAAAGAATCTGCCTGCAATGCGGGAGACCTGGGTTCTATCCCTGGGTTGGGAAGATCCCCTGTAGAAGGGAAAGGCTACCCACTCCAGTATTCTGGCCTGGAGAATTCCACGGACTGTATGATCCATAGGGTCACAAAGAGTCTGATGACTCAGTGACTTTCACTTTCTTTCCAGCCCTTAGGCTTTCCTGTCTTGCTTGAGGGGGGAAGAAGAAACTCATTTCAACAGGGGGTAGGAATTTAAGAAAATAGATTGGGAATGTTGCCAGGAAAGTCAGCAAGGAGTAAAAGCTGTTTGAATGGAAGAGGCAGGGGCTGGGTGGAGTTTGGGGATCATTTTGAAGTCTACAGTGCAGAGGCACAGGTCCCACTAAATGGCTTAGACTTATTTAGAAGATTATAGAATGTTTCTCCTCCCCAAATCAACCACCCCACTAACTGGGATCCATGATAATAGTAATGAATTACAGTTGAAAAGCTGTGGTGTTGAAGACTCTTGCGAGTCCCTTGGACTGCAAGGAGATCAAACCAGTCCTCAATATTCATTGAAAGGACTGATGCTGAAGCTGAAGCTCCAATACTTTGGCCACCTGATGAGAAGAGCCAACTCATTAGAAAAGACCCTGACGCTGGGAAAGATTGAAGACAGGAGAAGAAGGGGATGACAGAAGACAGGATGGTTGGATGGCATCACTAACTCAATGGACAAGAGTTTAAGCAACCTCCCAGAGATGGTGAAAGACAGAGAAGTCTGGTGTGCTTCAGTCCATGGGGGTCACAAAGAGTCAGCCGTAACTGAGTGACTGAACAACAACAATAGTTGAAAGAATAGCAAGATGTACGTTCTCTGAGGAAGAATTCTTAGATAATTTCACAATATAGAGTACAGAGTAGAGACAACAATGAAAGCTGAAGAGAAATTTGATGCCTCAGACACACAGCTAATATTGGCTAGATCCTAGTAAGGTTAACATACTGCTTAAGCTAAAATTCTGTTTACTGAGATTTCTTTTATCTAATATAACATGTTTGGCTTTCAGAAATCAAAATTACAAGCTTTGAGAAAATGCAATAAAAAACCATACTGTGAGGAGACAAAGCAAGCATCAGAATCAAACTCAGTTATGACACTAGATTTTGGAATTATCACCCAGGAAATTTAAAATAACCAAGAATAACATGGTAAGAGATCTATTGAAAAGGAAGACAGCATACAAGGACAGATTGATCATGTAAGGGGATACAGCAATTCTAAGAAATAATCAAAAGAATATGTTAGATGAATAAATGAAAAAAAGAATTCATTAGAAATTTTAAAAAAATTAAGATGGTAACAGAACTGAATAACTTTTACTGGCCCTTAAGTGAACTAGACATGGCTAAAGGAAGAATCAAAGAACCTAAACCTAGGTCAGTATTCTTCCTTTAGCCATGTCAAGTCCACTTAAGGGCCTGTAAAAGTTATTCATTTCTGTTACCATCACTACTTTATTAAAATTTCTAATGAATACTCTTTTTCGTTTATTCTCCTAACATATTCTTTTGATTCAAATAAAAACAATAACAAAAAACAACAAAACTGAAAACATAATAGCACCTAGAAGATCTGTGGGATAATATTAAAAGATATATTTGTAATTGGAATATCAAAGTAGAACAAATGATGAACAAAATAGAAAATATAATTGAAGTCCCAATGGCAGAGAATTCTCTAAAATTACAGACACCATATCATAGGTCCAGGAACCTCAATGAACACCAACTGGGATAAATACCAACAATGATACACCAAAAATATATTCAAACTGCAGTAAACCAAAGAAAAGGTAACATTCATAAAGATGTTTAAGGGATGGAAGAGTATCTTACATATAGTGAAATGCATATAAGGAGAGCAGGCTTTTCATTGAAACCGTGCAAGACAGAAGACAGGAGCAGCACTTTAAAATGATTGAAAAAATTGAAAAATAATACTGTCAAATTATGATTGTTTTTTTATTGGGGTATAGTTGATTAACAATGGTGAGTTCCAGGGGTATAACAAAGTCGATTCAGTTATACAGAAAAGTATCGATTCTTTTTCAAATTCTTTTCCCACTTAGGTTATTATGGAATTTTGAACAGAGTTCCCTGTGCTATACAGTAGGTCCTTGTTGGCAACCTAAATGTCCATTGACAGATGAATGGACAAATTAGGATTCTATATCAACAAATATGTTTAAGAATGAAAGTGAAATAATGACACATTAGGACATTCAAATCTGACATTAAATTGTCACCAGAAGACTCAAATTTTATAAAAGAAGCCCATCAGACAGAAAAAATATATATACCAGTTGAAAATCTGTATTTGGGTAAAGAAAGGAAAAAGCCTGGAAATGATTTACGTTTTGGGAAAAGGTCATTTGTTTGCATTGTAAAAACTACAAAGTAAACTGTGAGGACTATGAGTGATTTCCATATGTGTTATGTCACAATTTTTATTCAATAGCTTCCAGATAGAGGCCACATTATAATGTTCCTGATTTTTCTGTTGCCTGATTTTTTTCTGGTATATCAACCATTCTTTTCTGGATTTTGTTGTTACTGTTTTTCATTTGTCACTGCTTTAGCTAAAATATGTTGTAGTAATTCTGTCCCTCCCACCATCAAAATTTGTTGTAGTTTATTATTATTTCTTTTATTTGTTTAGTGATTGACTGGATTATTTAATTTTAATCTATTCTGCTTTCCAATGTTCTTGAAGAGCCACAGCCTTGTTTATGCCCAAGTTTACCTGGAGTGACAGTGGCTTTAGCTCGATTCTCTTTGACCATTTCTTTCCTTAATCACAGCTAGCTCTTAAATTCCATTAATTGCTGATCTCTGTTGTTATGAATAATATCTTGAGGCATAAATAACTCAAAACAGTATATTCATCAATAACAGACTCCTTTGAAAGAATCGTTCTTTAGGTTAGTGTTGAGATGTGCTTGGACCCCAATAAGGCTCTTCCCCTCTATCTCTTTCCCAGGTTTTCACAGGGCAACTAACCAGCCTATAGTTGCTTATATGCAAATGACTCTATCAATCTTTTCTTTTTTGTCTCTCACTACAAGTTCCACTGATTTTTTGGTTTTTGGTTGGTTGATTTGCTTTGTTTTGTTTTGTTTTGACTGCTCTGGGTCTTCACTGTGGTGCACAGGCTCTTTGCTGCTGTGCACAGGTTCTCTAGTAGCAGCAAGCAAGGGGGTTGCTCTCTAGTTGCTGAAGGCAGAGTTCTCATTGTGGTGGTTTCTCTTCTTGTGGAGCGTAGGCTCTAGGGCATGTGAGTTTCAGTAGTTGTGGCTTGCAGGCTGTAGAGTGTGGGCTCAGTAGTTGCAGCACATGGGCTCAGCTGCCCCATGGCATGTGGGATCTTAGTTCCCAGACCAGAGATTGAACCCGTGTCCCCTTCAAATAAAGCAGTCTGTTGGAGTAAGAAGAACAATCTGTTTTATACCTTATACCCTGCTTCTGCTCCCAAGAAAAATGTCTGAGCCTTGGATCTGCAGTTGGGCTTGGGTATAATGGTGCACTTCTCACTGGACGGCATCACTGCTTTGGTAGTGAAGTGCTCAGTGGACAGAAAACAATAGTCTTAGATCTTCCATGCTTGCCTCTGCTGGCATGGAAGCATTGCTAAAGGAAAGATGTTCAGTTCCATGCCCAAGGCAGACTTCCTGTCCCACAGGTGAGGGCTGAGTGAAAGATGAGATTCTACAGTAATCAGCTACACTCACTTAGAACTTAGCCTCAGCAACACATCCTGAAGTCAGGATGAGAAATGCTGACATCCTACCCAACCCAGTAAGAGAGCTCTCCATCTGGGCATTGACAGAAGAGGAAGCCCTGTGTCTTTAGCTCTAACAGTCTGGACTGAGATTTTCTTCTAGCTGAACTGGAAATGTGAGTGGAAGAAATAGGTCTCAGCTCAAAAACTGCAAATTCTCACTGTTGTTGCCAAATGTTGGTAAAATTTATTGAGTAAGTGTTCCTTCATTTGCTCAACAGGCAAATGATATTGTGGGTGTCATTCCAAACCACCACAATAAAGTGAATATTGCAATAGAGTGAGCCATACAAATTTTTTGGTTTCCTAGTGCATGGGTTCCTAGTACATGATGTATGTTGTGCTTACACTATACTATAGCCTAACAAATATATAAATAATAGCATCATATCTTTAAAAAGTATACACATCTTAATTTTAAAATACCTCATTACTAAAAATTACTAGCAATCGTATGAGCTTTTAGCAAGTCATAATAATAACATCAAAGATCACCAATCACAGTAACATGACAAATAATATATTACCAAAACATGACATGGACATGAAGTAGGCAATGCCTTTGGGAAAATGGCACTGATAACTTGCTGGATGCATGATTTTCATAAACCTTCAATTTGGAAAATGTACAATATCTGTATAGTACAGTGAAGTGAAGCACAATAAAACAAGGTATGCCAGTATACCCACAGGACCATTTCCAAAGACTATTGATATATATATACATGCTAGACTCCAATACTGCAAAGAAATTCTTAAAGCATCTAGTGTCCAATTAAAATATAAAATAAAAAACTTAAGTGCTTGAATTTTAATTTGATCCAGTGAATTATAATATAGAATTAACTAGGAAGAAATGAAGAAGCAGAGTGATTACTTCTGTATATTAAATTTTTTAAAAATTTAGAACTCAACCAGTACCTTCATTTATTTTGAAGGCAGCAAACAGGCAGATAATGAATTAAAAAGAATCTATGACCAACTGTAATAGAGGTTACAAAATAAATCCTTATACTTACAATCAAGTCATTCAGTTCTTCATTCATAATCAGTTTGCTTTGTCTAATGTATACAGAATTCCAACAATCTTAGTTATCTGGTTTTGAAACCCAAAGCTGATTAAAAGCAGCTACCTTGAACATGAATAAATTCTACTGCTGTAAAATTTATTAGCAGAATAGAATAGACCTATTTATTGTAGGGGAAATAATCTGTAATAATACAATAATTTATGTTAGTAATGATCATCTTAATAAAAATCATTAAAACATGCTTTATATATTACTTTAGAAGACTGTGAGGCATATGATACATTTATAAGTACTTCCTACCAAATCAACTCAAAATTCAACTCAAAATTGTGAATGGTCTATAGAGGTTGAATTCTCACCTCTACAGAAAATTTGGATCTAAAGAAACACATTTCCTAAAATTCCAGCTAGCCAGAACTTACTGAATTATTCATGCATCTTTAGTTTCAACCCTAATCTCCATTGTTCTAAAACAAATAAATTGAAGAACACATTTGAAATCACACATACAGTATTACAAATTTTATTTTCATGTCTCATCTAGAACAATTAAAAAAGAAGAAAATATTTAACATTTGCCTGAAATAAATATAACTGTTTATGGATTAAACATATAAAATTATTAAAATCCATTTCCCTTTCAAAGACTGAATTCTTAACAGAGTTGTACAAATATAGAAATGTGGATCTATGAAACTTAATTGCCATGTGAGTTACATGGTGAACATCACTCAATTCAGTATTTTGGCAAGTTCTCAGTAAATAACTAAAAGATTAGCAAAGTATGCCAAGCACCAAAGCTGACATTACAAGCTCCATGTAGTTTACTGATGGAGAGGACCCTTAGCCCTCTGTGAGTTATTTACTTTTATTTTAGACACATTATAAATGCTTGGCAGTGTGGTTTTTCTATGCATAGCAGATATAAAAGCAAATTAGAGGCCTCTTTCAGGAAGCAGACACAGAAGCAATAACAGAAAGTGATAGCTGATATAAAGGAAGATACAGAAACTTACAAAAATTGGCATACTCAAAAAGCATAGCCATGTTGGTACTTACAGGAAAAAGGTATATGGCATAACATACCTCAGCAGGCCCAGATGATACGTTTCTCTCTTATTACACTGCTACATTCTTCATGATGACATGAAAAGGTTAAATTACGTTCAGTAGTCTCTAGGAAAAGTGAGGAAATAGAAAATACATATTAGAAATTTTTTTTCTTCAAATAAGTTGAAATAAACTGGATGATCAAGTGAATTTATCCTGGGTTGCCTAAAAAATTAACATATGTAAATTAATTGGTCATCAGTATTAACAAGTAAATGAATTGTTACCAGGGTTTGGATACTGTTTCCATGTTTTCTCTTTCAAAACTCTTTGTGACTTAACTTTTAATACAAGCGTCAATTACACAGATGTCTTCTTAAAAATAAAAGTGGAAAAGTTAATAAATATTTATGCTTTGATAAAAAGGAATATCTGATAAGTGATTTTTTGTGTCCTCTACAGAAATAAAACCTGGCTGATATCATTATCACTTTACAGAGAAATTCAAGATGTGAAAAATTCTGTTCATAAACACAATGTAATGTCTCTGTCTTAATCACTGAATTACACATTTATTTCAAATTAATTGGCAATGATTTTTTTCCTAATGTAACCTCAAATTTCATGCACTATGCCTTAAAAGGACTGTAAGAATCACCACGAAATGGAGGGAAATCTCTAGCTTGAAATAGAGCATCCAGAATAAGCAAAGAAATAGAACTAATAGAAAATGAAAATTATGTCTGAAACAGAAGAAAACTATGAAGCTGAGAGATGAGAGAAAACATTGAATCAACGTAAGGAAAATAGAAAGAAAAAAACATTAAACATTAGAAATATATAATACATACATTCTGATTTTAAAAGTTCAGTAGAAAGTTTGAAAGTGCAGAAGAGGAAAATTTTACAGAAAAAGGAAAAAAGGAAGACAGACTGTAGAAAAAGTGAAAATAGAAGTTGAAGGTCAATCTAGGAGAACTAGAAAGAATTTGTCCAAATTCATGTCCATTGAGTCAATGATGCTATCTAACCATCTCACTTGGAACTATTAGTAACAGAGAAAATAAAAAGGATAAAAATTATAAATATATATTGCATATTTTTTTATATAGAACAGCTTTGTCACGAAGAAGGGGCTTGCATAACTCACTGAAGCTATGAGCCATGCCTTGCAGGGCCACCCAAGACAGATGGATCATAGAGAAGAGTGCTAACAAAACATGATTCACTGGAGGATGAAATGGCAACACACTCCAGGATTCTTGCCTGCCGCATGGACAGTATGAAAAGGCAAAAAGATATGACACCAAAAGATGAGCCGCCCAGGTCTGAAGGTGTCCAATATGCTACTGAGGAAAAGCAGAGAACAGTTACTAATAGCTCCAAGTGAGATTGTTAGATAGCATCAATGAACATGAATTTGAATAAACTCTGGGAAATAGTGGTGGATAGAGGAGCCTGACATTTTGCAGTCTGTGGGGTCACAAAGAGTTGGACAAGACTTAGTGACTGAACAACAATAATAATATTTGAGTTGATTAAAGAAGCTGATTATGGAGTGGTAATAATGGTAATGCATTATTTTTCTGATTTATTTTTTTTGAAGGATAATTGCTTTACAAAATTTTGCTGTTTTCTGTCAAACCTCAACACGAATCACCCATAGGTATACATATATCCCCTCCTTTTTGAAACTCCCTCCCATCTCCCTCCCCCTCCCACCACTCTAGTTGATACAGAGCCCCTGTTTGAGTTTCCTGAACCATACAGCAAATTTCCATTGGCTATCTATTTTACATATGATAATGTAAGTTTCCATGTTACTCTTTCCATACATCTCACCATCTCCTCCCCTCTTCCCATGTCCATAAAATCTGTTCTCTGTGTCTGTTTCTCCATTTTTGCCCTGTAAATAAATTCTTCCTACTACCATTTTTCTAGATTTGTATATATGTGTTAGAATATGGCATTTATCTTTCTCTTTCTGACTCACTTCACTCTGTATAATAGGTTCTAGGTTCATCCACCTCATTAGAACTGACTCAGATGTGTTCCTTTTAATGCCTGAGTAATATTCCATTGTGTATACATACCACAACTTCTTTATCCATTCATCTGTCGATGGACATCTAGGTTGCATCCATGTTCTAGCTATTGTAAATAGTGCTGCAATGAACAATGGGATACATGTGTCTCTTTCAACTTTGATTTCCTCAGGGTATATGCCTAGGAGTGGGATTGCTGGGTCATATGGTGGTTTTATTGCTAGCTTTTTAAGGAATCTCCATACGGTCTTCCATAGTGGCTGTATCAATTAACATTCCCACCAACAGTGCAAGAGGGTTCCCTTTTCTCCACACCCTCTCCAGCATTTATTGTTTGTAGACTTTTTGTTGAGGGCCATTCTGATAGGTGTGAGATGATATCTCATTGTAGTTTTGATTTGCATTTCTCTAATAATGGATGATGTTGAGCATCTTTTCATGTGTTTGTTAGCCATCTGTATGTCTTCTTTGGAGAAATGTCTGTTTAGGTCATTTTCCCACTTTTTGATTGGGTTGTTTGCTTTTCTGGTATTGAGTTATATGAGCTGCTTGTATATTTTGGAAATTAATCCGTGGTCAGTTGTTTCATTTGCTATTATTTTCTCCCATCCTGAGGGCTATCTTTTCACCTTGCTTCTAGTTTCCTTTGCTGTGCAAAGCTTTTAAGTTTAATCAGTTCCCACTTGTTTAGTTTTGTTTTTATTTCAATTACTCTAGGACATGGGTCATAGAGGATCTTACTTTGATTTATGTCTTCGAGTGTTCTGCCTATGTTTTCTTCTAAGAGTTTTATAGTTTCTGGTCTTACATTTAGGTCTTTAATCCATTTTGAGTTTATCTTTGTGTATGGTGTTAGGAAGTGTTCTAATTTCATTCTTTCACATGTAGCTGTCCAGTTTTCCCAGCACCATTTATTGAAGAGGCTGTCTTTTCCCCATTGTATATTCTTGCCTTCTTTGCCAAAATAAGGTACCCATAGGTGTATGGGTTTATTCCTAGGCTTTCTATCTTGTTCCATTGGTCTACATTTCTGTATTATTTTTATTAAATGTAATACTGATATTGTTTTAAAATATATTTTCTGTTAATTATGAGTATTGAAATATTTATACACAAATAAAGCAATCTCTGTTGTGTTTTCAAATATTCTCACAAAGAGGAAGAGAGGGATGAAATGAGACTAGCAAACATTGATAATTGAGTTGGGTGATGGTTATTGGCATGAGGGTGGTTATTATGTTGCCCTTTTTAATTTTATATACATTCAAAAACTGTGCCTCATAAATGTTAATGTATATATAATGCAAGCAAATACACAGAAATAATTTTTGTAACTTGCAAGTGCTCACCATGTCCCCAGTAAAATAAATTAGAAAAGCCTCCCACCTGGTCATTTCATTTTGAAACATTCTGCTGGAGATAAAAAGAAGATCCTAACAATGGGAGAGAGAGAGGGAGGGAAGAACTGAAAAGAAAGAAATAAAGAAAAAGAACTATGGGTCCTGTAGGATAGAGGCATAGGCAAATCTCACCATGTGTGTTTGCAAACACTATATAGATAGATTATCAAAAGAGCAACCAAATCCATTCAAATATAAATTTTCAGAATTTCTAGTCCAGAGAATCTAATCAAATTCTTCTTACATGTAAGTGAGGAAATAATTATTTGAATGCTACAGAGCCAGCTTGGGGGCCTACACTGGAAAATAGCACCCAAATGAACAGAAAACAGGTGAATGTACTTAGTAGTAACTAAGAGCAGTGCTGGAGAATACCAATAAATCACCTCTAGACACCATCAGTTCAGTTCAGTCGCTCAGTCATGTCCGACTCTTTGTGACCCCATGGACTGCAGCACACCAGACTTCCCTATCCATCACCAACTTCCAGAGCTTACTCAAATTCATGTCCATCGAGTCAGTGATGCCATCCAACTATCTCACCCTCTGTCATCCCACTATCTCATCCTCTGTCATCCCCTTCTCCTGCCTTCAATCTTTCTCAGCATCAGGGGCTTTTCCAGTCAGAAAGTTCCTAGCGTCAGATGGCCAAAGTATCGGAGTTTCAGCTTCAGCATCAGTCCTTCCAATGAATATTCAGGATTGATTAGCTTTAGGATTGACTGGTTGGATCTCCTTGCAGTCCAAGGAACTCTCAAGAGTCTTCTCCAACACCACAGTTCAAAGGCATCAATTCTTTAATGCTCAGCTTTCTTAATGGTCCAACTCTCACATCCATACATGACTACTGGAAAAATCATAGCTTTGACTAGACAGACCTTTGTCAGCAAAGTTATATCTCTGCTTTTTAATATGCTGTCTAGGTTGGTCATAGCTTTTCTTCCAAGGAGCAAGTGTCTTTTAATTTCATGGCTACAGTCACCATCTACAGTGATTTTGGAGCCCCTCAAAATAAAGTTTGTCACTGTTTCCCTTGTTTCCCCATCTATTTGCCATGAAGTGATGGGACCAGATGCCATGATCTTAGTTTTCTGAACGTTGAGCTTTAAGGCAACTTTTTCACTCTCCTCTTTCATTTTCATCAAGAAGCTCTTAGTTCTTTGCTTTCTGCCTTAAGAATGGTGTCATCTGCGTATCTGAGGTTATTGATATTTCTCCTGGCAATCTTGATTCAGGTTGTGTTCATCCAGCCCAACATTTCGCAGGATGTACTCTGCATATAAATTATATAAGCAGGGTCTCATCTTGAAGGAGGAATTCCTGACGGTGGGGTGGAGACTGATGGATTAGAGCCTTGCATCCTGGGTACCTGAGAGGAAGGACTGTAGAGCATGTGGACATTGAAGAGACAAAATGGGTAAACAGAGTTTCTAGGGGAGAAGGAGGTAATCTCATAGAGGAGTCATCCCCTGGAACCTGTCAGATGTGGAGAGAGAAGGAAGGATGAGGTGCACATTAAGGGTCTAATGAAATAAGAAGATTGTCACTCCATCTATGAAAGAGTCATGTCTACACAAGGCAACAAAAGTGGGTACAGAAGGAAATATAAAATAACAAAACCTCAGTCCTCTCCCACTCACTTCTGTAGAGAAACACATTATTGCTGGTCAGGAAAGGATAAAACATTTCAAAAATGGCTAGGCTATATCTATACAAACCATGATGAGAGGAAAATAGAAAGTGAAACTCAGGGGCAAACATGTGACCTAATATCTCAGTATGAACAAAGTATAATTAAGCAAACACTTGAGAATAAGAAAGAATATCTTGAGTCAAAATTTGAAAATCTCAGAATAGAAATAAGCATAAAGAAACAAGAAATAAGACCTATATGAAGAGAGAAAGAAAGAGGGAGGGAAGAAGGATGGTAGGAAGCAAGGGAGAGAGGGGGGAAGAAAGGGAGACATAAAGGGAAAAAGAAAGGAAAAAAATCACCTCAGAAATGAAGAATAAATTATGAGAATTGATATTACTCAAAGTATAATAAGGGACACTGAGAAGAAAAATGAAAATAACTAAGAAAAGCAACATACAAAAGAAAAATGGTAAAAATTTACTGTCCTAAAGCATAGCAAACAATGTGCCATATAATGTTAAGTGTTAAGTACATGTTATTTTTATCAAATGTCATGCAATCAGAATAAACCTAGGATATCTTCTACCAACAGAAAGGTTTTCTTTTGTGATAATGTGTTAGAAGTGGTGCCTAAAACCTGAGAGACTTGTCAAGTAAAGTTTTAGTAAGTAGGATGGAAATGTAACAATGTTGAAAACATTTGAGCACTATAATTCTGTTTTTTAGTTACATTATTTAAAATGAGATGTTTGTTACATAGTTATGTGCCAAATTTATACAGTAACCTCTTGTGTTATCATTGCTAGTGAGACATTTTGCTTTAAGATGAATGCAAGTACTTCATTTTTTACTGCTATCCTGAGGTATGATTTACCTACATGAAAACCCATCCATTGTTGTCCTCTTCTTAAACATAGATTTTGATACAAGTAAATTAACAGCAATTAAGATTTTTACCAAGTCACATTTTTCAGATTTAGTTTATTCTCCTAGATTGCATGATGGTGAGCAAGGTCTGATCTTTTATAGAAAAAATTTATTAGGTTAACCACTCATTGAATTACCCTTACTTCCTGACATCTTATCCAAACCAGAGCAAAGCCCCACTTCCTTAAACTGTCTCCAAAATCACTCAACCAAAAGCCAAGTTCTGTTATAGGACTGCTGAGACATCCCACATTTCCCCATGGTGCTCATTCTCATTGTGACAAGTAATAAACCCAACTTGTTTAATTGCAAGTTTGTTCCTACTAGTCTTTGACTGGAGGGCATAGATAAATGCTAACTTTTGAAATACCTGTTTTCTGTTTCCAACTCAAAAACAAACACAAAACAACACCAAAAACCAACTTGTATATTGTGTTGTACTTTGTAAATGCTCAAAAAAAAAAAAAAGGGCTTATAAATGAAGGGTTAGATTCAAATGTTTTTTATTATTTTCAAAGTTAAAATTGTTATGGTTAAAACAGATTCTAAACTATAATGCAACTCCACTAGTTGAAGCCCCTATTATCCCTCCTCTAGAATAATGAAAAGACTACCTAACAAATAGTATGGACTACATACCTTTAGTTGATTCTATTTGTTTGTTTCAGTGCACTAAATAGTTGAGCACTATATACCTTTATAACTGGTGGCCTGACCAGTGTCATCTTGATCATTTCAGGTGCAGTTAATCTTCAGTTGCACCATTGGATTGGCTCCATTTCGTGAAGCCAGTTATTGGAATTGAGGATGTTTATGCCATGGCTGCATTCTGGTCATCATCACTTCTTTCACTTGGTGGAGGTTCAGTATCTACAAGTATCTATTTGTCATTTGTTGTTATTCAGTTGTTAACTCATGTCCAACTGTTTGTGACCCCATAAACTGCAGCATGCCAGGCTTCCCTGTCCTTCACTATCTCCCAGGGGTCTCAAACTCATATCCATTGGGTCAGTGATGCCATCCAACCACCTCATCCTCTGTCACCTCCTTCTCCTCTAGCCCTCAGTCTTTCCTAGCATCTTGGTCTTTTCCAATGAGTCAGCTCTTTGCATCCAAATGGCCAAAATATTGGAGCTTCAGCTTCAGCATCAGTCCTTCCAATGAATATTCAGGGTTGATTGCCTTTAGGATTGACTGGTTTGATCTCTTTGCACTTCAAGGAACTCTCAAGAGGCTTCTCCAACACCACAGTTTGAAAGCAGCAATTTTTCAGCTCTCAGCCATCTTTATGACCCACCTCTCACATCTGTACATGACTACTGGAAAAACCATAGCTTTGACTAGATGGAACTTTGTCAGCAAAGTGATGTCTCTGCTTTTTAATATGCTATTGAGGTTTGCATAACTTTCCTTCCAAGGAGCAAGTGTCTTTTAATTTTGTGGCTGAAGTCACTGTCCATAGTGATTATGGAGCCCAAGAAAATAAAGTCTGTCACAGTTTTCACTCTTTCCCCATCTATTTGCCATGAAGTGATGGGACTAGAGGCCATGATCTTAGATATTTAAATGTTGACTTTGAAGCCAGCTTTGTGACTCTCCTCTTTCACTTTCATCAAGAGGCTCTTTAGTTCCTCTTCACTTTCTACCATTAAAATGGTGTCATCTGCATATTGGAGGTCATTGATATTTCTTCCGGCAATATTGATTCCAGCTTTTGCTTCATCCAGCCCTGCATTTTGCATTATGTACTCTGCACATAAGTTAAATAAGCAGAGTAAAAATATACAGCTTTGACATACTCCTTTCCCAATTTTGAACCACTCCATTGTTCCATGTAAGGTTCTAACTGTTGCTTCTTTTCCTGCATACAGGCTTCTGAGGAGACAGGTAAAGTGGTCTGGTATTTCCATGTCTTTAAAAATATTCCACAGTTTGTTGTGATCCACACAGTCAAAGTCTTTAACATAGTCAATGAAGCAGAAATAGATGCTTTCTGGAATTCTCTTGCTTTTTCTTGATTCAGCAGATGATGAAAATTTGATATCTAGATCCTATGCCATTTCTAAATCCAGCTTGTACATGTAGAATTTCTTGGTTCAAGTACTTTTGAAGCCTACTTTGAAAGACTTTGAATATAAACTTGCTAGCATGGGAAATGAGTGCAATTGTACGGTAATATGAACATTCTTTGGCATTGCCTTTCTTTGGGACATCAGTTCAGTTCAGTCACTCAGTCGTGTCCAACTCTTTGAGACCCCATGAACCACAGCACGCCAGGCTTCCCTATCCATCACCAACTCCCGGAGTCCACCCAAACCCATGTCCATTGAGTCAGTGATGCCATCCAACCATCTCATCCTCTGTTGTCCCCTTCTCCTCCTGCCTTCAATCTTTCCCAGCATCAGGGTCTTTTCAAATGAGTCAGTGCTTTGCATCAGGTGGCCAAAGTATTGGAGTTTCAGCTTCAACATCAGTCCTTCCAATGAACACCCAGGACTGATCTTCTTTAGGATGGACTGGTTGGATCTCCTTGCAGTCCAAGGGACTCTCAAGAGTCTTTTCCAACACCACAGTTCAAAAACATCAGTTCTTCGGTGCTCAGCTTTCTTTATAGTCCAACTCTAACATCCATACATGACTACTGGAAAAACCATAGCCTTGACTAGATGGACCTCTGTTGACAAAGTAATGTTTCTGCCTTTTAATATGCTGTTTTGGTTGGTCATAACTTTCCTTCCAAGGAGTAAGTGTCTTTTAATTTCATGGCTGCAATCACCATCTGCAGTGATTTTTGAACCAAAAAAATAAAGTCAGCCACTCTTTCCACTGTTTCCCCGTCTATCTGCCATGAAGTGATGGCACTGGCTGCCATGATCTTAGTTTTCTGAATGTTGACAATTAAGCCAACTTTTCACTCTCCTCTTTCACTTTCGTCAAGAGGCTCTTTAGTTCTTCTTCACTTTCTGCCATAAGGGTGGTGTCATCTGCATATCTGAGGTTATTGATATTTCTCCCAGCAATCTTGATTCCAGCTTGTGCTTCATCCAGCCCAGTGTTTTTCATGATGTACTCTGCATATAAGTTTCATAAGGAGGGTGACAATATACAGCCTTGGCGTACTCGTTTTTCTATTTGGAACTTTGGGACATAAAAGTATCTATATTCAGTATCTGTAAGACAGCTCACAGGGTATGGCTATGAATATTTTTATAACCCTTAAGAAGGAACAAAAGGTCTTTAGCTATGCTTAATGATTAAACTATTATTATTTGGTGTCCTGTGCCTCTTTTCCTCTCTGCATGCTCCCAGCTCTCTGATTAAACTTTTTCTTTGGCTAAAATTTTTGTGCAGACAAAAGACAAGCAGAGGACATGGAGTGCAAGGCCCATAGTGTCCTGCTTTGTTTCATTCCTACCACAGAAATTTTGTATCACTCTTCCCTCTGCTTCAACTTCTTTTCCTCAAATATCTCCAAAATTCCTTTCTTTGCCTCTGTGGCATCTTTGCCTAAGTGTGAACTTCATGATTGGACTTCCCTTGTGGCTCAGCTTGTAAAGAGTCCACCTGCAATGTGGGAGACCTGGGTTCAATCCCTGGGTTGGGAAAATCCCCTGAAGAAGGGAAAGGCTACCCACTATAGTATTCTTGCCTAGAGAATCTATGACAGCAGGAGTCTTTTTTGTTTGTTTGTTTGGTTGGTTGGTTCACGGCTAACCCTCGGTTTGTAGAAGTGTTTGACATGATATATCCTCTCAGTAAGTATTTTCAATGAGTAGGTGTGACTGGAACACTGGTGTGCTCAAGCCCTTAAGTTTAGTAGGGAAAATGAATCAATAAAAGATCATTTAGAGCAAAGAGAGGAGAAAGCATGTCATACAAGTAATGGGTAGGAAGAGTCTCGTTAAGGTTTGGATAGGCGAAGAGTTTACAATGTGACAAGTAGTCAAGATTTTGATGTCAGATCATGTATTTAAACTCTTGACAGTCCTTTGGACAGTAAGATCAAACTATTCAATCCTAAAGGAAATCAACCCTGAATATTCACTTTGAAGACTGATGCTGAAGCTGAAGTTCCAATACTTTGGACACCTGATGTGAAGAGCTGACTTCACAGCTTGGAAAAGACTTGGAAAAGACCCTGATGCTGGGAAAGATTGAGGGCAGGAAGAGAAGCGAGCAACAGAGGATGAGATGGTTGGATGCCATCTTTGACTTAATGGACATGAGTTTGACCAAACTCCAGGAGATAGTGAAGGACAGGGAATCCATGCAGTCCACGGAGTCACAAAGAGTCAGACATGACCATGTGACTGAACAACAATATGCCCTTAGAAATTAGGATCCTGGGGTTGAGAAAGACTCTTCTACAGAAGCTTGTGTCTATTAGCCACATTGTACCCATGTTAAGTATGACTTGGAATAGATGAAGTCAATCAGTAGCATTTGACCATCAGCATTTGAAAATAATTCTATGTGGATTTAAGCATAAAAATGGGTTATTTTAAGATGCGAGAGACTTGACAAGAAGGAAGGCAGTAGAGATAGACCATGGTTGAAGATAATAAGATAAAGTGTTCTGCCTTCATGGAGCCATCACTTCTATCTAGAGAGGAAAAGTCAGAAATCACAGTAAAGAACAAAGCATAATCAATATCATCAGAGGAGTAAGAGAGTTCAGTCAGAACAGATAAATTTTAAATGGTTTCATCAAGTTTCTGACATTTGAGACAGAGCTTGGAATATACAACAGTATATTCACAGTTTTTATACAATTTTACTGTTAGAGTTTTCATCTAAGAATAAAGTTCAGGAAAAAACTCACTACCTTATGCTTCTGAGTTTTGTAGACCCAGCAGCAGAACTAAACTGCTGTAAAAAAATTATCAAAGTGCAAGCAAAAGCAACTCTATAGAAGCAGACTGTAAACCTATGATCCTGATGGTTTTACCAAGTTTCAGAGTGGATATGCTATACAGAAGGAAATTCCAAAACACAAAACAAACTAAATTGACCCAAGGAAAGGGTATTCTGATGCAGTGTTATGATGGAATATTTTACTTAAATATAATTCATTGCATCTTAGTAGGGAAATCTGCTTGTGGAAATGGTATTATAGTCTTAATTCTACTATTTAGATTGATTTCATTTTTTTGAAGAGAGTGGTATTGGGTATTGAACCCAATATGTGAACCGTGAAATTCCAGATGTTCAAGCTGGTTTTAGAAAAGACAGAGGAAAATGAGATCAAATTACCAACATCTGCTGGATCACCAAAAAACAAGAGAGTTCCAGAAAAACATCTATCTCTGCTTTATTGACTATGCCAATGCCTTTGACTGTGTGGATCACAACAAACTGTGGAAAATTCTGAAAGAGATGGGAATACCAGACCACCTGACCTGCCTCTTGAGAAATCTGTATGCAGGTCAGGAAGCAACAGTCAGAACTGTACATGGAACAACAGACTGGTTCCAAATAGGAAAAGGAGTACATCAAGGTGGTATGTTGTCACCCTGCTTATTTAACTTGTATGCAGAGTACATCATGAGAAACGCTGGGCTGGAGGAAGCACAAGCTGGAATCAAGATTGCCGGGAGAAATATCAGTAACCTCAGATATACAAATGATGCCACCCTTATGACAGAAAGCGAAGAAAAACTAAAGAGCTCCTTGATGAAAGTGAAAGAGGAGAGTGAAAAAGTTGGCTTAAAGCTCAACATTCAGAAAACTAACATCATGACATCCAATCCCTTCCCTATGGAAAATAGATGGGGCAACAATGGAAACAGTAGCAGATTTTATTTTTGAGGGTTCAAAAATCATTGCAGATGGTGACTGCAGCCATGAAATTAAAAGACACTCGCTCCTTGGAAGAAAACCTATCACCAACCTAAACAGCGTATTAAAAGGCAGAGACATTACTTTGCCCGCAAAGGTCCATTGCCGGAGTCCCGCTCCAGCTGGTCCAGGGGTCCCCAAGGGATGAACGGCGTCGGCGAAAGGAAAAGAAAGGAGACAGAGAGGTTTTTTTGATGGCCCAAGGACCACAATCTTTATTGCTTTTGTCTCTATTTATATAGCACATGATCTTCTGCGTAATGATTCTTACAATATTTTTCCATTCAGATGAAAATTCCCTGATTCTAAGATGTGTTAAAAGTTTTTTCCTAGTCTATTGTCACATTTTGGTTACATGTTTACCCTGAAACCTATTTTTATTTTACTAAAACATAATCTATAAATCATATTATTCCATCTGCTTATTCTGTACAGCCTGCTACTACAGCGAGTACAGTGTCTTGCTTCAGTGACTGAAAACTATAGCGGTGGCAAAGGGCAAAGTTTTTCATAGTACAGCCATTGTCAGTGGTGGCTTGTTTACCATCTACCCACATAATACAAGACTATTTCTGGCAGGGGGAAGTCTTTTGCAGTCTACCTAGAAACTATTTACAATACAATTTATATATATCTTTTCCTTTTATGCTTAGATTCTGAGGGGAAAAGGCAATTGGCTTCGTTTCTGTAACTTTCCCTGATACATGACCCAAGTTTTCCAGTCATCAATAACAATTTCCTCATGAGGCCAGATCACAATAGGCTTAGGGCTTGTTTTCCAAATGATCATGGCCTTATTCCCTGGCTGAATGTTAGGGACCCACCAGTCAGGGGCCTCAGTAGGTTTAATCATTTTTGGAATGTTTCTCTGGGGCAAGGGATCATTTTTCTTTTTATTGGACACTCATGATCTCATCATGGAAGCCCCTACAACTCCAGCCATCAAAGAATGAAACAGAGTTAGCCACAACAAAAGCATAGAAACAGGAAGGAGGGAAGGTTCCGATCCTGGAGAGAAACTGCTTTGCAGTTTCTTCTTGAGTGGTGCCGTGACTTTGGCATCCGGCAGTAGATCCAGAACGGCTCCCAACAGAAAGAAAGAAACACAGCTAGCTACAACAGAAGCATAGAAACAGGAAGGAGTGAAGGTTCCGATCCTGGAGAGAAATGCTTTGCAGTTTCTTCTTGATTGGTTCCATGACTTTGTCACCTGGCAGTAGTTCCAGAACAGCTCCCAACAGTCCATCTAGTCAAGGCTATGGTTTTTCCAGTAGTCATGTATGGATGTTAGAGTTGGACTATAAAGAAAACCGAGCACCGAAGAATTGATGCTTTTGAACTGTGGTGTTGGAGAAGACTCTTGAGAGTCCTTTGGACTGAAAGGAGATCCATCTATCCTAAAGGAGATCAATCCTGAGTGTTCATTAGAAGGACTGATGTTGAAGCTGAAACTCCAATACTTTGGCCACCTGATGCGAAGAGCCAACTCATTGGAAAAGACCCTGATGCTGGAAAATGTTGAAGGTGGGAGGAGAAAGGGATGACAGAGGATGAGATGGTTGGATGGCATCACCAACTCAATGGACATGGGTTTGGGTATATTCAGGGAGTTGGTGATGGACAGGGAAGCCTGGCATGCTGCAGTCCATGGGGTCTCAACGACTCGGACATGAGTGAGCAACTGAACTGAACTGAAATTATTGGGTCTTGAAATTTCTTAGTATCTATTTGTTTATAAAATTTATTGTCTACATTTTGGAAGGATATTATGAAAATGATAAATAAAATTAAGCTTGAATAATGCTTGCTGTGCAAATAATAGGCAAAAAGATGTTGCTTTTTCACTTTTACAGACAGCAATGAATTGACGTTTGAAGTCTTTTTAAAGAGTGACAGAGCAGTGGCCATTGAAAAAAATCACTCTAATCCTTAAGGAAGTATTTACATGGCTCCCATATTTTGTTGTCCTTTCCATGTCACATTGAGAGATTTAATGGTTAAGAATTATGTTTAATAATACATAATTTTAGAAGGCTTTTGAGTGAGTATAACATTGTATTTTTATGGATAAAGATGAAGCAGTATTTATTTGAAGTGCTCTTATGGGAATGATATTCAAATTGTCAAATCAGTATCATTGACATGAGAATACTTAATGAAAACAAGGGGAAATGCAAGGAAAGTGATCTCTGTCAAGAAGAAAGAAGTATAATTTTGCAACATTCTGATACATTAATCAAATAGATTTCATGTTTGTTTTTCATTTCCCAGTGGTACGCTAACTTAAGAAAATTAGTGCTATGTAAAATATATTATTTTAAGTAATTGGAGCTTTTGGGGAAATTTTTTATCTATTTCTATTACATCTGGATTTTATATTAGCACAGTGAAACATGGTTTCCAGGAATATAAAATTTTAAAAAGAATTTTTTATTGTGATGTCAGGTATAAAGTAAAGATTATTTTTTTTAGTAATACTTCCTTAGCATTATATTTCTTTCATTATTTAACTGAATGAAAATTATCTAATACAAGTTACCCTTTGTTTCTTCTAATGTTTGAAAGGAATGGAATGGACTTATAGTAATAGTCATTAAAAATGAGAATCATTTCAAATGTAAATTTATCATTTTAAAAGAAATGAATGATTTCAGAAAAGTTTGTACTCATTTTAGCATTGTTTGTGTTTTAGGAATAGCTTTCCTGCTATTTTATTTCAAGCAGAAAAATCCATTGCCTTCTCAATATTAACCTCTTTTTACAATGTTAAATTATTCAATCTCTCCTTGATTTGAGAATGAGAATTGAGCAAATCAGTTAACACAAAAAAACTGCATAAACTCAGAGCTTAGACATTAGAAGTCTTTGTTATTTTGAAACTTTTAATTTTCAATGAATAAAAATACTTATGGGTTTCCTTGTAGCTCAGACGGTGAAGAATCTGCCTGCAAAGCAGGACACCTGGGTTCAATCCCTGGATTGGGAAGATTCCCTGGAGAAGGGAATGGTAACCCACTCCAGTATTTTTGCCTAGAAATCCCATGGACAGAGAAGCCTGGCGAGCTACAGTACATGGGATCGCAAAGAGTTGGACACGATTGAGATCTGAGACTGATAATTGAGCAGATCAATTAACACAAAAAATTTGCATAAACTCAGAGCTTAGACATTGGAAGTCTTTGTTATTTTGAAACTTTTAATTTTCACTTAGCCCTAATGTTAACTTCTGAGTCATTGAATTAGTCGATAGTGCTAAGCCCTATGGGTGTTGAACAAGACTAACTTCTTGACCTCAGGAAACTTACAGTTCAATGGCAAAGAGAGTAAAAAAGAAACTAATTTGGCATCATAACTATATGTAGCTAACGTAAGAAATTAAATCTGTTTACCTTTAACAGAAATAGTGTTTATGGGAACAACAACGGAGAACACAGAGATTAGGAGGGAAGCCTGGTGGTTTAGTCGCTACGTCATGTCCGACTCTTGTGACCCCATGGACCGTATCCTGCCAGGCTCCTATGTCCATGGGATTTTCCAGGCAAGAATACTGGAGTGGATTGCCATTTCCTTCTCCAGGGTATCTTCCTGACCCAGGAATTGAACCCAGGTGTCCTTCATTGCAGGCAGATTCCTTACCGACTGAGCTATGAGGGAAGCCCTGAGGACCTTAATTTGTAAAGCCCAAAGGAACCAGGGGATGGTGTTTCTGCGGATGGAATTCTGGACACAGTCGCTGGCTTAGTCATCATTTGATGACTGCTTCACCACTGCTGGAGTCTTATTGAGTACCCTGCTGGTGCTGTGAGTGATTTCTCATCTTCCCCTGCAATTTGGTGTCACCCACTCAAGATTGAAACTCAAAGAGGAGTACAAATTTGACTGAACTTAAGTAATGCATCCCATGCCCTGTGTGTCAAAGAGAAGGGAGACAATGTTTTCCCCATATGGTCCTAGGTTGGATCCAAGGCTAAAGTTCTTGTCCTAAGAGTCAAGAGGAGGGAGCATGCACTGATGAAGCAGCTTGAAGAAGGCAAGGTGGCTTGGACCATGTTGAGGTAAGTCCAACTCTCATTCATGTAAATTTGACATAAGAGGAGAAAAATGCACTTTTTCAGTATCTTCTTCAGCTCTGTTCCCACTGTCTCAAATTTGTAACCACTATCCGTGATTTCTTCTGTATCTGTCTAGAATTTCTTTCTCTATAATCAAGGAAATATGAATGTAGAGTTTCATTTTCTCCCCCTTTCACACATATCAAAACATATTACACCACAGTTCTATACCCTGCTTTTTGTATTTAATGTATCATGGAACTCTTTCTCTAGCATAGGTATCTTCTTCTCCCTTTTACAGTTTCATACACCATTATGGATTTGCATAATTTATTTATCTTTAAATTACTTAGAATTTAAAATATAATTTAAATTATCATAATTTAAGATAAATCAATACATTATTGACGTCTAAGTTTGTTCTTCAACCTTTGGTCATAACAGTTTTTGCAATGAATATTCAGAAGTAATTTTGCAAGTGTATATATTTAGGTATAGATATGTGTATATACATTTAGGTATATATATAGAGATATGATAAATCCCCATATGTGAAATCCCCTGATTGAAAAATGTATGTATTTGTTATTTTGAAAAATATTTACAAACTTTCCTTCATTAGGATTGAATTTTTACTCTCATCAGCAGTGTATGTGAGTGACTATTTTATCCCAGTAACTTCACTAGGAGAACATGACTGTAAACTTTTTCATTTTTGCCCTTCTAATAATGCACCTTCAATTTTGTTCTTGCCACTTTTATTTGCATTTGTTTATCAGGTTTTGCCAATGTTAAGTCTGGTGTTTTAAATGTTTGTGGTTGCTGTTTTTAACGTAGTCAAATGTATCTTTCCCTTACTGTTCTAAATGACAAGTGAGGAACAGAGGCATTTCCCACAACTTAATTATAATGGAATCTTCCACATACTCTTCTGGAGCTTTTGTTTTGTTATCTTTACATTTAAATCTTTCATCTACTTGGAAATAATTTAGTGGCATGTGTATATTGGATCTCAAAATCCATCTTTTTCACATGGATATCCAGCTACAGTTTATTCAAGTCTATAATTTTCTGTCTTGAGTGTCGCTTTTATTCTATGGTAAATTACCATATACATAATTTTGATTAACTTCCAGATTTTTAATCATATTACATTGGTCCACTCGTCTAGCTTTCTGAAAAATGAATTTCTTACCTATCAGGGTTATGATTTACTTCTTACAATGTAAAGGAAGACCCTAATGCAAATTCTTATGCTAGATTTAACTTTAACTACTGAAAAATCACTGGTGCCAGGAAAGTATGTGAAGGTTTGGGAGAAAGTTTACCACAGTAAAAGTTTTCCTTTTTTGGTCCGAAATATCTCCCCTTCCAGTCTTTCCATATTTCTAGAAATTACCACACAGTGTATGCTCTACAGTGTGAATAGATCCTTTTCAAATGCAAGTATTAAAC
Organism: Giraffa tippelskirchi; assembly: GCF_054371585.1. Lineage (NCBI taxonomy): Eukaryota > Metazoa > Chordata > Mammalia > Artiodactyla > Giraffidae > Giraffa > Giraffa tippelskirchi. The sequence continues at coordinate 79,951,454 of NC_137276.1, read as the reverse complement.
TACTTAAAACACTTTTTATCAAAATAATATGTACCTAGAGGTAAACCTTACCTGAATGGTCTAGTGGTCATACCTGAATGGTCTAGAGGTTTTCCCTACTTTCTTCAGTTTAAGCCTGAATTTAGCAATAAGGAGTTCATGGTCTGTGCCACAGTCAGCTCCTGGTCTTGTTTTTGCTGACTGTATAGAACTTCTCCATCTTTGGCTGCAAAAAATATAATCAATCTGATTTTGGTATTGACCACCTGGTGATGTACATGTGTAGAGTCTTCTCTTGTGTTGTTGAAAGAGGGTGTTTGCTATGACCAGTGTGTTCTCTTGGCAAAACTCTATTAGCCTTTTCCCTGCTTCATTCTGTACCCCAAGGCCAAATTGCCTGTTAGTCCAGGTATTTCTTGACTTCCTACTTTTGCATTCCAGTCCCCTATAATGAAAAGGACCTCTTTTTTGGGTGTTAGTTCTAGAAGGTCTTGTAGGTCTTCATAGACCTGTTCAATTCAGCTTCTTCAGCATTACTGGTAGGGGCACCGACTTGGATTACTGTGATATTGAATGGTTTACCTTGGAAATGAACAGAGACTATTTTGTCATTTTTCAGATTGCATCCAAGTACTGGATTTCAGACTCTTTAGTTGCCTATGATGGTTACTCCATTTCTTCTAAGGGATTCTTGCCCTTAATTCAAGGGACTAGATCTGATAGATGCCTGAAGAACTATGGACACAGGTTCATGACATTGTACAGGAGGCAGGGATCAAGACCATCCCCAAGAAAAAGAAATGCAAAAAGTCAAAATGGTTGTCTGAGGAGGCGTAACAAATGGCTGTGAATAGAAGAGAAGAAAAATGCAAAGGAGAAAAGGAAAGATATACCCATTTGAATGCAGAGTTCCAAAGAATAGCAAGGAGAGATGTTAAATGTTAAAATTCAACTTTCAGAAAACTAAGATCATGACATCTGGTCCCACCACTTTATGGCAAATAGATGGGGAAACAGTGAGAGACTTTATTTTTTTGGGCTCCAAAATCACTGTAGATGGTGACTGTAGCCATGAAATTAAAAGACCCTTGCTCCTTGGAAGACAAGTTATGACCAACCTAGATAGCATATTAAAAAGCAGAGACATCACTTTTGCCAACAAAGGTCCATCTAGTCAATGCTATGGTTTTTCTAGTAGTCATGTATGGATGTGAGAGTTGGACTATAAAGAAAGCTGAGTGCTGAAGAATTGATGCTTTTGAACTGTGGGGTTGGAGAAGACTCTTGAGAGTCCCTTGGACTGCAAGGAGATCCAACCAGTCCATCCTAAAAGAGATCAGTCGTGAATAATCATTGGAAGGACTGATGTTGAAGCTGAAACCCCAGTACTTTGGCCACCCGATGCGAAGAACTGACTCATTTGAAAAGACCCTGATGCTGGGAAAGATTGAAGGCAGGAGGAGAAGGGGACAACAGAGGATGAGATGGTTGGATGGCATCACTGACTCAGTGGATGTGCGTTTGGGTAAACTCCGAGAGTTGGGGATGTACAGGGAGGCCTGGCATGCTGCAGTCCTTGGGCTTGCTAAGTGTCAGACATAACTGAGTGACTGAACTGAACTGAGAGGTAAACCTTAGAACAGCAGTCAAAATCCAGGATAAATTACACTGTATCAGAGACACTGGAAAATCTTCAAGGATCTCCTCCAATTCAAAGATTTTATAGCTTTTTTGTTCCTTATCCATTTATTTCCATAAAGCCATATTAGGTTAATCCCACAGTCAGCAATCTGCTGAGTACTATGTCAGGAGCACAGTAAAAGTTCAATATACAATTCTAAAATGAGGGATTTTTTTATCCAAAGTAATGATTGATGTTTACTGCTGCCAGGGAGAGTTTGAGGATTGTTACTTTCAGTTCAGTTCAGTCAGTCAGTGGTGTCCGACTCTTTGCGACCCCATGGACTGCAGCACGCCAGGCCTCCCTGTCTGTCACCAACTCCTGGACTTTACCCAAACTCACATCCATTGAGTCAGTGATGCCATCCAACTATCTCATCCTCTGTCGTCCCCTTCTCCTCCTGCCTTCAATCTTTCCCAGCATCAGGATCTTCTCGAATGAGTCAGTTCTTCACATCAGGTGGCCAGAGTTTTGGAGTTTCAGCTTCAGCATCAATCCTTCCAATGAATATTCAGGACTGATCTCCTTTAGGATGGACTAGTTGGATCTTCTCGCAGTCCAAGGGACTCTCAAGAGTCTTCTCCAACACCACAGTTCAAAAGCATCAATTCTTCGGCGCTCAGCTTTCTTCACCGTCCAACTCTAACATCCATACCTGACTACTGCAAAAACCATAGCCTTGACTAGACAGACCTTTGTTGCCAGAGTGCTGTCTCTGCTTTTTAATATGCTGTCTTGGTTGGTCATAACTTTCCTTCCAAGAAATAAGCATCTTTTAATTTCATGGCTGCAGTCACCATCTGCAGTGATTTTGGAGCCCAAAAAATAAAATCTGGCACTGTTTCCACTGTTTTCCCATCTATTTGCCATGAAGTGATGGGACCAGATGCCATGATATTAGTTTGTGAATGTTGAGCTTTAAGCCAACTTTTTCACTTTAGTGAAACTTGCTACTTTAGTATCGTCCTTTTCTTATCCGTACATGCAAGCTTAACTTCATTCCCAAAATTTGAAAAACATTCCCTAGAGCAGGGCACAAATAAATGTATGTCCATTTGATGGCAAAACATGAACTTCTAGATTGCAGCTCTTACAGGGACTTTTAAATGTGCTTGAATACCAGTATCTCAAGCCCAACAGAACTGAAAATCAAAGCCATCTGTTCATTGATCATGTGTTATGATATGAACAGTACCTAAATCCTTACAAGAACGACAAAGGGCATCCTTACTCAAAATAGAGTTTTTTCTCTTTTTTCTCTCTATAATTCATTATATTTTGTCTTAGTTTTCTGTGCACTTTCTATTGAGTTATAGTTTATACAATAAAACACAACTACATTTTCCTTTTAAATTAATTTTACTAATATGTTATATCATGAAACAAAATAAATTCCTTTTAAGAGCAATTATTTTGCTTTTGAGAAGTAATGTGCTCAGATGCTCAGTTGTATCTGACTCTGTGACCCCATGGACTGTAGGCCACCAGACCCCTCTGTCCATGGGATTCTACAGGCAAGAATAACTGTAGTGGGGTGCCATTTCCTCCTCCAGGGGATGGTAGTATTAACAGTAGTCTAATCAAAATGGCAAATATTAATTGAATATGCTATATTCCAGGTGCCGTAATAAATGCTATATAGGTACATTATTTCTTCTAATCCTTGTGATAACCCAGACAAAGAAGCGGGGACTCAGAGATGCAAGGTAAGTTATCCAAGGTTACACAGGTAGTAAATGGTAGAACAGGGACAAAACCTAGGTTCGTCTTACTTTAGGACTTGTGTTTTTTACTCTTGTGCTACGTGACAAAATGTGGGTGAAAATAGATTGATACATTCAAAATCTTTTAAAGTGTATTTGGTATAATATAATTTAAAATGCTCTTTATTCAATTTATTTTTATTTTTAATCTATGAACATAGAGTCATCAGCAATTGGATACTTATGTCCATTTGGAATGGTCCTATAAACCTAAAGCACAACTATACTGTTCCTTTTAGATCAGCCTCTGTGTCAGTCACATTACCTTGATTTGTCCACATGATCTATATGTCGTTTATCTAATGATTTGAACTGTCTGATCCTTGAGACCAGTGACAGCCATAGAGTGATCACTTTGAAAATATAGAAAAATAATTTGTCATTTCAGAATTTTGACAAATATATATACCATTAATATGCTTCCCTTAACACATGAATATTCAAAACCCAAAACCCAGAAAGATTCCATCACCAGGAGTACCTGCAAGTTCCTTTGTCCCCTTTGTAGTAGATGGTGCACTGCCCCTTGAGGTCCCTAACACCATACAACCACTAATCTGTTGGCCAGCAGAGATCAGCTTTGCTTTTCTAGAATCACATATTAATGAAAGCCATGGAATATGCACTCTTCTGTGTCTTGCTTTTTTCTCTCTCTCAAAAAAAAATGCTTTTGAGATTTATCCATGTGGCTCATTATCAATTTATAAATCTCTGAGGTGCTTAGTTGTATCTCTTGCACATTTAAATAAAGCTGCTGTCTTATTGGAGAAGACAATGGCATCCCACTCCAGTAGTCTTGCCTGGAAAATCCCAAGGACAGAGGAGCCTGGTAGGCTGCAGTCCATGGGGTCGCTAAGAGTCGGACATGACTGAGTGACTTCACTTTCACTTTTCACTTTCATGCATTGGAGAAAGAAATGGCAACCCACTCCAGTGTTCTTGCCTGGAGAATCCCAGGGACAGCAGAGCCTAGTGGACTGCCGTCTATGGGGTCGCACAGAGTTGGGCACGACTGAAGTGACTTTGCAGCAGCAGCAGCAGCTGTCTTATTAAGTTGTAGACTTTATAAAATTTCAGAAATATATATTAGAATATTTTCTCATCTGTAACATGACTTTTCATCAGAAATTAGAAGTTGTTATTTTTGATGAGCCCCAAATAAGATAGCTCTGCCTATTTAAAATTAAAAAATAAACTGCTTCTTGCTAGAAGTTTTATAGGTATAGGTTTTAGGTTTAATGATCCATTTTCATTTCATTTTTCTGTATGATGTGAAGGAAAGATTCAAATTTGTTTTCTTCCATCCCAAATGATATCCAGTTGTTTTGGCACCCTTCTTTGAAGGGCTTTAATTTTCCCATTAAATTACCTTGGCACTTTTGTTAAAAATCAACTGCACACGTATGCACACTTTACTTTTTTAATGCTTTCTGATCCATTGATCTATTACCAATTTGCCTTCATTCTTATAGTCTGTTAAAAACTGAAATAAAATAGTATAAATCCACCTGCTATAAATATGTTTTACTTTTGTAAAATCGTTTTGACTATTCTAGGTCCTCTTTATCCCCATATCCTTTTAAAAATCAACTTACAAATTTCTGCAAAACAAATTATGCTTCGATTGAGATCACATTGAATCTATAGGTCAATATAAGGACAATTGATATCCTAACATTTTTAAAACCAGGAACATGGTACATATCTGCATTTATTTAGGTCTTTAATTTCTCTTTGTAATTAAAGTTTTATAGTTTTCAGTATACAAACCTTGCACATATTTTGTTAAATAACGCCTCAATTTTTTTTTAATTTTGAGTTCTTGTTAAATAACTGCTCAAAATGTTTTTGATAATGTTAAAAATTTTGTTGCTGCTGTTAATGTTATTTTAAAATTGTTCATGGCAGAAACACAATTGATTATTGAGAGCTAATCTTGGTTCTCCTTTTTAGTGGCCTAAGATCATATATGAAAACTGTTTGCTATCCACTTAACCCAGAAAACCCTACAAAATCATGTAAATCAAGAGGCTAGGATCTTTGTGTTCATTTGAAGGACATGAATAAAACTTTCCAGGCCATCAGGGGCATGCATGTCCAAAAAGCCACCAAGTGTCAGAAGGAGGTCACTTTAAAGAAGCAATATGTGCCATTTTGTCACAGCCATAGAGCCAGTAGGTGTGCTCAGACCAAACAGTAGGGCCTGGACACAACCTCAGTTACCCACAAAGAGTGCTAGAGTTTTGCTGCACATGCATTAAAGTGCCTAGCATAGTGCTGAACTACTATTCACATGTAGATTCTCTAGTCATTGAGCACTGCCCTGTGAAAAAAAAAAGCACCTAAGATGCAGAACTCACAGAGCTCATGGTTGAATTCATCCATACATGAGCGTCCTCTGCCACACTGAGCTGATCCTTAGTGAACAAGAACAGATTGTTCCTAAAGTAGAAGTTGCACAGAAGAAACTGAAAAAACAAAAACTTGTGACCCATGAATAAACTCAGCATAAAATAAATGCAAATAAAAGTAACCAACAGCAAACTAACCTTGTATCCTATTAACCTTACTAAATTAACTTATTACTTATAGGAACCTTTTTTTCTACTTTTTTTAACTTTTTATTTTATATTGGAGTATAGCGGATTGAAAATGTTATGAAAGTTTTAGGTACAGAGCTGTATCATCGAAAAAGCAAGAGAGTTCCAGAAAAACATCTATTTCTGCTTTATTGACTATGCCAATGCCTTTGACTGCGTGGATCACAATAAACTGGAAAATTCTGAAAGAGATGGGAATACCAGACCATCTGACCTGTCTCTTGAGAAACCTGTATGCCGGTCAGGAAGCAACAGTTAGAACTGGACATGGAACAACAGACTGGTTCCAAATAGGAAAAGGAGTACGTCAAGGCTGTATATTGTCACCCTGTGCTGGAGTCCTGCTCCAGCTGGTTCAGGGGTTCCCTCAGGATGGACAGCGTCGGCGATACGAATGAGAAGACACAGCGAGTCTCAGCGTTTCCAAGTGTCTCCCAACTTTATTGTTTTTTAAGACAGCGTTTATATTTTTAGTGGTATATAGAAACAAATGTAAAGTATAGAGTCATACCAATTCAGCTTAAGGGACATACCAACTTGGCTCAAGGAACATACCAACTTAGCTTAAGGGGTATATCTTAATGGGCCTATCAAGTTAGCTCAATCGGCTAGCAGTTTCGACCCTCATCGAAGTTGTTTGCATGTCTTTAGTTACAAAAAAGCCTCATTTTGTTTACATCATCTTCTGGCCTGGTGGCTTGCTAACACCTTGTGACTCTCTATTGATAAAGGTTGATCAATCAGAACACTTTTGTATAGGGCACATCAGGAAAGAATTCATCAACAGGAAGTTTTAAGGTAAAACCTGTTTTTGGTAATTTACTCTATGCCTTGAGCTTAACAGAAAAGAACGTAGCTCCATAAAGTCAAAGAACAGCAAGCTGAAGGTCAGCTCTAAGTAAGAATCATCAGTTAAATCAACAATTGTCTTATTATTTGTATTAAAGCTAAACTTTTATTTATATAAATTTTTAACTATTATGCTTTCCTTATATAGGCTAAATATGTTAAGAGTAAAAACATAGTGAGTAAATATAGACTAAGTAACAGTTTCATAAAGCAATATTTCTTATATTTCCTAACAAGCCTTTTTTCCTGCGAAGGGTTTTGTGCCCATAGGGGCTTATTGTGCGGAGGCTCTCAATGCTGTTTTATTATTAAGGAATAGTCATGCACATTAGCTCCAAAGGCACGGGTGCATTTATTAAACAAACCCATATGTTAGCAAAAGGAATTTAGATCAGCATACTCTATATCCCAGATAATTTTATTTAGGGTGCTACCGTTCAGGGGCCTTGTTGATATGAGGTTTCAGAATGATCTTTTTTAGTAGGGAATCAGGAAAGGTCTTTTGCCTAAGTCATAGAAAATAAGAAGAGGTTTATTATAGCAAGCATCAGAAAGAGAGAGATCTCATTTTTAAGGTGAGCGCTGAGGCAGCCTCTCGAGAATCCCTGAGGCCTGAGTTGCTCTGCTCATCAGTCCTTCTCCTCATGACTCTGTCATGAGTGGGGATCTCGTGAGCTGGCTCCCGGCATCTCCCCCTTTTTCATTTTTTAAGACGGCCAAATGGACTTCAGTCTCGAGCTTCTGAGTACTCAGCCAAAGAGCTCTGACAATACAAGGAAGGATTATAATGAGAAGCAGAATTAAGGCGGCTACTGCAACATAACTGAAAATGGTTGATAAGAAATTCTTTTTAGTAATAAAGTCAGAAAAGGTATGAAAGAAATCATTAGCGGCCCCTGCAGTAGTAAAATCTAGACGGGACTGCTCTAGTGTCCTTATTTGATCATGAAGATTTTTTAGATCTAAGCCAATGCTGGAGCTATTCCAAATACCTGAAATATGATTTTTAATTTTTTCCCAATTATAATCTGTATCATTTACTTTTAAAGGTGTCACACAAATCCACCGAAAGTCGGAGTGACAGGATAATGTTAACTTTACTTTTAAAGCCTGTAACTCGGTTACAATATGCATGACCACCTCCTCTAGGGCATCTACTTTCATTTCTAATTTTTTATCTATAATCTCTTGCATAGCTAGAGTTAAAGAAACATTCTCGGACATAGTATTGACATATTGAGCAGTATGTACTTGTTGAGTCAACGATATTGTTGCCACAGTAACAGAAGTAATTGCTGTTATTACAGCCGAAATTTTTAAGACAAGTAGCCCTACAAACCATCGGGGACACATTAAATCTTGTAATTGTTGCAGAACAGCCAAACCATAATTATCATACCAATAAGTATTTAGTGGGACAGGCAAGCAATGTAAGCATAACAACAATAACAACAAAAAGATGTCTGGGAGTTGGGGCGGCTCCTCGCTGGGCGACGAGCCTGTGATGAGCGTCTCCAGTCCACCTCCTAACTCAGCCCCAGGTAGGAGGATCAGCGGCTCTAGTTGAAGCAGCAGGGGGAGGATGTCTGCGAGGCACAGGTGTAGGTCGCGGTCTGGGGCGAATGGGTCCTGGAGCATCGCTCAGAGTGAGATTCTGAAACTGCTGACAGGGCGGTGCCTGTTCTGAAAGAGGCAGTGGTTTTTTGAAAAGAAAGTAGGGAGGGGGTGGGGGCTGCTTTTCCAGCAGCGGAAGATGGACTCAAGCAGTATGTCTCTTTTGAAGCACCAGGTGCCTGAAGCGCAGTGAAGCCTCAGGTGAAAGGTCATTCGCCTCCAGGCTTTTTCTTGGTTTCCTCAAGTCAGGAATTTAAACAGGAGAAGTGGAATCCTTCTCCAACAGGAGAAGTGGAAACACAAGCATACCCTCTCCCGCAAGTTAACAGCACAAATGGCCCTTTCCACTCTTTAGTAAGGAGGTCTTTTTACTTGACCAGGGGCCGAGTTGTAGCCCCTTCAGGAATCCAGTGCCTCATCATTTCTGTCCCTGTGTGTCTACGTTTAAATGATTAATTATAAACAAAACATGGCGTAGAACATGATGTGGAGAGGAATACTTAAATTTTACCTGTCTCAATTTAGCTATCTGATTTTTTAAAGTCTGGTGCGCCCTTTTTACTATGGCTTGGTCTTGGGGATTTACTCTTAATGGTAGAGATGGACTAGATGTTGGGCAGTCTGGACATAACTTGACTATTTGTCTAGCTGCCTCCCTAGGAATATGAAACTCATGCCTTAAATCAGCTGCATTTTGACGGTGAATTTTGGGAATTTTTAGCCTTGTCAATCTTTTTATGTAAGTTTAAAGTAATTACTTTTGTTAATGCATCTGCCAAAGCATTTTTTTTTTTTTTTATGTAAAGGGCCGGGCAAGCCGGAATGGGCTCTAATATGTCCCACAAAATATTTTTTATCTCTGTGCTTAATCTCTTTTTGTAAATTAAATAACAAGGAGAAGATAGTAGCCTTATTTTCTGGAATATTAGCAGTCTCAATATGAGGAAACATCCCTACAATATATCGGAAGTCAGTTAAAAGATTGAAGGCATGGTCTCTCAAATGTTGAAAAGCCCAAATAACTGCTCTTAACTCAGCTCTTTGTGCAGATGTCTCTACAGTTACCTGAACATGGGATTTTTTATTAATAATTGTAACTGCTTTACCCTTAGAGGAACCATCTTTGAAAACTAAAATTGCCCCTTTTAAAGGTTGAATAGAAAATTTTTTTCAGAAAAATCATGGAATGTGTTTTTCAAAAAATGTAAAAGGGGGCTTGAGGGTAAATGAAACAAAATTTGTCCCCTGAAATCTATCAGGGCGACTCGCCAATCATCACTATCCTGCAAAAGAAATTGCGGTTGATCATCATTGAATGGAATCACTATACTTGTTACTTCCTTTCCAAAAAATTTTATACTTGTTTTTTTTTTTTTTTACCTTTTATAATTAATTGTGCCACCAAGCTAGGATAAGATAAAACTATTTTTTCTTGGGGTCACTGGTAGATGGAGCCATCCTTGGGCCTTTTTGCCACAAGCATCCTGTAGGTGTATGTTCTGTGGCGACAATAATTAAATCCCATCCTCTAGTAATATTAATTTTAGTTAACTGATCATTCAAAGCCTCATCCACTTTAACAAGAGCCTGTTCTGTCTCACTGGTCACTTCTCTCTTAGAACTGGGATTGGGATCGCCCCTCAAGCAATAAATAAAGGCTTTAAATCTGCAGTAGTCAGTCTTAAATGTGGGCATATCCAATTAATATCCCCTAATAATTTTTGGAAATTATTTAAAGTTAGTAAACGATCTGTTTGCAGCTGCAAAGGAGCATGACTCACAGTATGGGTATTTAACACCCATTTTAAATAAGAAAAAGGAGGATTTACTTGTATCTTATCTGGAGCTATCTTCAAACCCCAGTTTTTCAAGGCCTCAATCAATTCAGATAAGATTTGTTGTAATAAGGCTCTATCTTTATGGGCAGCCAAAATATCATCCATATAGTGTATCAAATATAAATCTTTATATTTTCATCTAACATTTTGCACATTTTGATCTACAAATTTTTGACACAAGGTGGGGTTATTTTTCATTCCCTGAGGGAAAACCTTGGGAGAGCTCATTTCCAGGTCTCGGGAAAATTTTATTGATAGGCCACTCAGTGTGTTGTTATTGGACCAGGCCTTGTAAGTAGCAAAAGTCTCTGGACCACTGTCTTACTAGCCTCTTGGTCTAGGAAAATATTTCCTCTTGTTGCTTCTTCTCATATCTAGAGTTATATTATTATAATCATTGATCTCATACGGAACTGCATATCAGAATCACATCATAGGCTCAGTCACACATTTGTTAACGTAAGAAATAATCTTTTGAAACAAGTGACATAGAAGATAATATAGCTATAGCTAGCAGTTATTAGTAAAGTCATAAGTAAGAATTATAAGTCATGAACTTTTATTAGGTAGAACCCAGTATACCCCAGATCATCTGACTTCATTTGTTAAATGATTATAGCCGGGTGTTAATCTCCTGGTTGTACATCATGGAGCATCTGATCTTTATCTGAAGATTGGTTACTGAGATAAGCCTTAGAAACAAACTTAGAGTGTCCTTTTAATAACTTAACTAAATCTTTTAGCAATATAATATAACAAAGAACTATCTCAGAAGTGAGCCTTAGTAAACACTAGACTTTAATTAACAAAACTAGAAACTTAGTTTAACAATTTATAAAACTTAATATTTAGTGAAACATGATTTTTTCATTATGGAGGCATTAATCCTGTAGCCAAGGAAGTCTTTAACCCATCAAATAAAAATGAGGTTTGTCAGGGAGCTGGGAAAAACCAAGCGGCCGTCTTGTATTTCCCATAGCCCTGACTCTTTGATTTTTAGCTATTGTTCCCCATTCTTAATTTCCCAGTTTAGGAGTAGACTGTTGTCATGTTTTAAGGACATTAGGATAACACAAGTCTAACAGTGAGGGGTTATTTTTTGTATAAGCAGAATAAGCTTTTATATGTACCATAATCTTAAATAATGCTTATTATTTTACCAAAGTAACAAAAGACTTTAAAAACAAATATAAATCACTTAAAGGTAAAGAAATTTATAATCTGCTATTGAAAGAAAATGAACTCAGGTAGTTTAATAGCTCTTTGGGATGTTTCAGGGGCCCTCTGAAGCATCCCAAAGTCAGCTAGAAGTCTAAGTTATTTAGGCAGTTTTGCCGATAGATATCAAAAGAGTTTATAACACTCAGTCAGATAGAATCATATAGATCACTATGAAATAATATATTCACTTAGCCAAAGTAACAAAGAAGATTTCAGGTAAGGTAAACATAGAACAGATCACTTCAGATGTAAAGAAACTTAAGATTCATTACCAAAGACAGTTCAACATTTCCAGAAAACTTGCAATACTCTTTCCTTGGGGTCCACTTTCCACAAAAACTTTTTATCACTTACTGTACCCATTTGTTTTCCCATCTTGAAACAGCCACCTGTAAGTCAGACCTACTTCCTTTTCCCTTTATAAAATGTAACTTCAATCCTCATACCTTCTTTACTGAAAACACACATCCTACTTTCCTTAAGCAACCAAGAACTGATCTTTATATTAGCATTCTATAGATTGGTGAACATAAATACCAGTGATAACTCTTAAAAATTTTAGCGAACATCTCAGGATGGCATCAAACATTACTTATTCATAGTCTAAAATCTTTCTCTGTAAGTTAGCATTTAGTAATGAATGTTTTAGAATCTTATTTTATTTGGAAATGACCTAGCTATTCAATAAACTTCTGTTATTTAGTTTAGCACAACCCTAAAAATTCAGGTTACTGAAATCTAGAGAGACTGTTTTAGACAGACATTTTTAATCTTAATAGAGTTTATCTAAAAGTTCATATCTCATTTATATATATATATATTAAAAAAAAATTTTTTTTCATTCGAGGTATCTTCCTTGTCGACAAACTTGTGACAGATATAACAATATAACAATATTTAACTTATAATAAACCTAGGTACAATAAAAATATGCTTAATATTAATGACTATTAGACATGTCTATATTAGATTAGCAAATAAACATTAATACTAGATACTTAATATTGAATATTTTTCAGTTCACGTGAATCTGAAATTTGGTTAGGTTAATTTTTCTTGTATTTAGAATTGTCTGATTTGTAAGCGCTTACTTTTCTTTCAGGCCAATTAAATAGAGCTCATTGACCAATTAGGCTTTAGCAATGTTGTACAACGACAGAGACACACACTGAGACACACATAAATCTGGACAGACAAAAACCTCACAGTTTTCCACTTCAAATTTAAAATGTCTATTTGCCTTTTTTACTTTTCTTTCTGTATTTCCTTCTCTCTGATGTCTACCTCATACCTTTCTTTGTCTCGCTCTTTTCCCCACATATTTATGGATGGTATAGTTGGAGACGTTGCTTTTAAACTTTTAGGAGCGTCTCTGACTAAAAAAGACCAATTTTCATCAGAGTGGTAATGAGCTGCCACTTCCTCTAAATCTCCCTCATCCCGCGGTGAAAGTTGTTCCTCAATTTTATCTTTACTCTCTACAAGCCCATCGGTGGTCATGGCAGCCAGCATATTTTTTAATTGTTGATAGTTAGGTTTGGGCTCTTTTTTCTCATTTTTTTCTTTAACAGATATTTTTTTAGATTCATGCATGGGATCTAGGGCATCTCTAATCATGTTCCATAAGGAAAAGGTATCAGTAGGTACCTTTTCTGGACCGTGCAGAGTAAAATAAGTTTTTAATTGTTTTCCTACTTTCTCCCAAGTATCTAAGTTAACAGTACCCTCTTCTGGAAGAAAAGATTGAACACTAGCCTTTTTCACCTTAATTCCTCTTTTATTCAATAATTGTAAGATTACTTGTATAAAAAGTTGTCGTTCTTTTGACTCGCTATTACCCATTTTAATCTCTTTTTTGTTTTCAAAATTCTTTCCAAAGTCTTAAGTTTTCTTCTCAAAAATGTTCTTTGAGAATTTTTCTCGAGGCCTTAAAATCTTCTCATAAATATTTTCAAAACTTCTCTCTTCGAGAATTATTCTCGAGGCCTTAAATTCTTCTCAAAATGTTCTGACCTACCCACTATCCTTACCCTACCTCTCTTATGCAGGGGGGTCTGCAGTACCCTCAGTGGGGGGCCTATCCGTCCCGAAAACTGAACGATTGGGGGGGATTACCTTCAGGTCACTGTTCCGGGTGCCACTTTCCGGAGTCCTGCTCCAGCTGGTCCAGGGGTTCCCTCAGGATGGACGGCGTTGGCGACACGAATGAGAAGACACAGCGAGTCTCAGCATTTCCAAGTGTCTCCCAGCTTTATTGTTTTTTAAGACAGCTTTTATATTTTTAGTGGTATATAGAAACAAATGTAAAGTATAGAGTCATACCAATTCAGCTTAAGGGACATAGCGATTCAGCTTAAGGGACATACCAACTTGGCTCAAGGAACATACCAACTTAGCTTAAGGGGTATATCTTAATGGGCCTATCAAGTTAGCTCAATGGGCTAGCAGTTTCGACCCTCATCGAAGTCGTTTGCATGTCTTTAGTTACAAAAAAAGCCTCATTTTGTTTACATCATCTTCTGGCCTGGTGGCCTGCTAACACCTTGTGACTCTCTATTGATAAAGGTTGATCAATCAGAACACTTTTGTATAGGGCACATCAGGAAAGAATTCATCAACAGGAAGTTTTAAGGTAAAACCTGTTTTTGGTAATTTACTCTATGCCTTGAGCTTAACAGAAAAGAACGTAGCTCCATAAAGTCAAAGAACAGCAAGCTGAAGGTCAGTTCTAAGTAAGAATCATCAGTTAAATCAACAATTGTCTTATTATTTGTATTAAAGCTAAACTTTTATTTATATAAATTTTTAACTATTATGCTTTCCTTATATAGGCTAAATACGTTAAGAGTAAAAACATAGTGAGTAAATATAGACTAAGTAACAGTTTCATAAAGCAATATTTCTTATATTTCCTAACAAGCCTTTTTTCCTGCGAAGGGTTTTGTGCCCATAGGGGCTTATTGTGCGGAGGCTCTCAATGCTGTTTTATTATTAAGGAATAGTCATGCACATTAGCTCCAAAGGCACGGGTGCATTTATTAAACAAACCCATATGTTAGCAAAAGGAATTTAGATCAGCATACTCTATATCCCAGATAATTTTATTTAGGGTGCTACCGTTCAGGGGCCTTGTTGATATGAGGTTTCAGAATGATCTTTTTTAGTAGGGAATCAGGAAAGGTCTTTTGCCTAAGTCATAGAAAATAAGAAGAGGTTTATTATAGCAAGCATCAGAAAGAGAGAGATCTCATTTTTAAGGTGAGCACTGAGGCAGCCTCTCGAGAATCCCTGAGGCCTGAGTTGCTCTGCTCATCAGTCCTTCTCCTCATGACTCTGTCATGAGTGGGGATCTCGTGAGCTGGCTCCCGGCAACCCTGCTTATTTAACTTATATGCAGAGTACATCATGAGAAACGCTGGGCTGGAACAAACACAAGCTGGAATCAAGATTGCCGGGAGAAATATCAATAACCTCAGATATGGGGATGACACCACCCTTATGGCAGAAAGTGAAGAAGAACTAAAGAGCCTCTTGATGAAGGTGAAAGCGGAGAGTGAAAAAGTTGGCTTAAAGCTCAACGTTCAGAAAACTAAGATCATGGCATCTGGTCCCATCACTTCATGGGAAATAGATGGGGAAACAGTGGAAACAGTGTCAGACTATTTTTCTGGGCTCCGGAATCACTGCTGATGGTGACTGCAGCCATGAAATTAAAAGATGCTTACTCCTTGGAAGGAAGGTTATGACCAACTTAGATAGCATATTTAAAAGCAGAGACATTACTTTGCCAACAAAAGTCCGTCTAGTTAAGGCTACGGTTTTTCCAGTGGTCATGTATGGATGTGAGAGTTGGACGGTGAAGAAAGCTGAGCACCAAAGAATTAATGCTTTTGAACTGTGGTGTTGGAGAAGACTCTTGAGAGTCCCTTGGACTGCAAGGAGATCCAATCAATCCATCCTAAAAGAGATCAATTGGGTTTGGGTAGACTCCGGGAGTTGGTGATGGACAGAGAGGCCTGGCGTTCTGCAATTCATGGGGTCGCAAAGAGTCGGACACGACTGAGCGACTGAACTGAACTGAACTGAAAGTGACTCAGCCATACATACACAAGTATCCATTCTCATTTTATAGATTCCTTAGGATGATCTACATACTTGGCAGTGTCATCTACAAATAACAGTTGTTTCTTCCATTTCAATTTGTATGCATACTATTTATTTTTCTTGCTTGTTTTACTGGTTATTATCTTAAGTATCATTCTAAAAAGAAGGGTTCAGAAGGGACATCCTCGGCTTGCTCATATCTTAGAGGAAACCTTTCAGAATGTCATTAAAAATATTGAGTCTTCATCACTGTTTTGAATTTTATCAAATTGAATTTTATCAAGTTATTGAATTTTATCAAATTACTCATTTTACCTATTAGTATATGGATGTGATTGTTGTTGTTCAGTTGCTAAGTCGTGTCCGACTCTTTGCAACCCCATGGACTGCATCATGCCAGGCTTCCCTGTCCTTCACTATCTCCCTTAGCTTGCTCCAGCTCGAGTCCATTGAGTCAGTAATGCCATCCAACCATCTCATCCACTGTTGCCCCCTTCTCCTACTCCTTTCTTTCTTTTAAGAAGGTGAATTACTCTGACTCACCTTTCCATGTTAAACCCAATTTGATCATGTTGTATTTTCTTTATGTATTACTGCATCCCATTTCCTAATATTTTGGTAGGGATTATTGCATTTATGTTTAGCAAGGTATTATTATACATATTCTGTTTTTTTCCCCACAGATTTATGATGTTTCGCTTTGATTAATTTTGCAAAATTGTATACACCATGAAACAACTGTTAAAAAAAAAACAAAACACAGGACATTTCAGTTACATCAGAAAGTTCTCTCCTGCTTCCTTACCCTGTGGGTAACCATTGTTCTGATTTCAATCACCATAACTTAGTTCCATTTGTTCTAGAACTTTATATAAATAGAATCATAATGAATTCTTCACTTTTTTACTTAACCTAATGTTTTCGTGGCTCTTTCATGTTTTTTCTATGCAGAAGTAGATTGTTTCCCTTTATTGTTGAATGATAGTTAATTTGGTGAATATGCTACAATTATTGTAAAACGTCCCCTTATTTGAAGGATGTTTGGCTTTATTCCAGATTTTGATGCCTATGAGTAAGGCTCCTAGAAGATTCTTATAGAGGATTTTTTGAGGACATACACTTTTATTTTTATTGGGTAAATTCATAAGAGTAGAATTACTGGCCATAAGATGTGTATTTAAATTTTAAAAAAACACTAAAGAGTATTTCAAAGTTATAGAATTTTTCATGTCTTCCCCACAACGTATGAACATTCAAGTTGCTTTATATCCTCATCACTATTTTGTGTTTTCATTCATTTGGATTTAAGCCCTTTTACTGAGTATAAGAAGATATTTAAATATTATTTTGATTTGCATTTCCATGATGACTATTAACATGATAAGTTAGAAGTAGTTCTGTGTGCTTATTGGTTATTTACTTATCTTTCTTTTTAATTGCCTTTTTATGTTCATAACATATTTTAATTAGATTGTTTTTCACTTGATAGTTTAGTTTCTCTTCATATTTTCTAGATATTATGCTTTTGCCTGGCTTTGACCTACTGATTTATTTTCTTAATTGTATTTTTGATGAGCAAAACATTTTAATTCTGATGAAGTCCAATCGTTTTTTTCTCCTTTTTAATTGGTGGTTTTTATGTCTTATATTACAAAATCTTTGCTTATACCCAGTTTGCAAAAGCAACATCTTATGTTTTTCTTTAAAAAACTGTATAGTTCTAACTTTGTATTTATGCCCATGAGAATTGATTTTTGTATACAAAGCATAGTCATGATAGAGCTTCTTTTGTTCATATGGATACTCAATATTACAAAATTATTTAGTAAAAGGATTCTCCTTTTGTCAAATTGAATTGATGCTTTGGTTCAAGATTAACTGTATAGATGTGATTCTATTCCTGGACTCTTCATTCTGTTTCAGTGATTTATGCGGCTAGCTTTTAACCAATATTACACTGTCTTGATTACTATAGCTTTACAGTGAGTTTTGAATTCATATATTGAGAGTCCTTCAACTTTGTTTTTACTCTTAAGCTTTTTTCTTTTCTAGGTGTTTTAGACCTTTTGCATTTCAATATTAATTTGAGAAGCAATTTGCCAATATATTTTTAAAAGCCTGTGGGATTTTATTTGAGATTGCACTGAATCTGTAGAACAGCTCCATGAGCTTGTACCTGCTTCTGTTTATTTAAGTCTCCTTCAATTTCCTCAATGTTTCACAGTGTTTAGGTCTTACATAACTTTTGTTAAATTTACTCATAATACTTGGTGGAATATACTTAGTTATTTTTAAATTCAATTAATTTTAAATTTAATTTCAAACTATTTATGATTACTATAGACAAATATATTAATTTTATACTGACATTGCTAGATTAATTTATTAATAGTGACAGGTTTTTATAAGTTTTATAGTATTCCCTACATACACAACCATGTTCGCTGAGAATAGTGACAGTTTTACTTATCCTTTTACATATTTAATGTCGTGTTTTTCTTGCTCGTATATTCATGAACCACTGTATTAGGCCTTCCAAATGTCATTTTTTTTGCTTTATTGGAAGTATTTGCTTATTTATTTATTTGGCTGCACCGGGTATTTGTGACATGCAGGATCTTTTTAGTTGTGGCATGTAGGATCTTAGTTCCCTGACCAAAGATCGAACCCAGGCTCTCTCCATTGGGAGCACAAAGTCTTAACCACTGGACCACCAGAAAGTGAAGCCACTCAGTCATGTCCACTCTTGGTGACCCCAAGGACTGGAGCCTACCAGGCTCCTCCTTCCATGGAATTTTCCAGGCAAGAGTACTGGAGTGGGTTGCCTTTGCCTTCTCCAACTGGGCCAGCAGAGAAGTCCCTTAACTTCTGTTTTGATTAAAACACAATTTTCTCTTTTTTAACAGCTTTAATCAGCTTTAATAAAATATAATGGACTACAACAAACTGCACATATTTAAATTGTATAGACACAATTTGATAAGTTTTGACCTATATGTATCTGTGAAATCATTGCCACAGTGAAGAAAAATTCACAAAGTCATCATTGCCAAAAGTTTCTTCTTGCCCCGTAACATCCCATATTGTCCCTTCCCGTAAACATCTCTATTCCATCACTTTTACTGGGCTGTTTTCTATCACTACCAATTAGTTAACATTTTCTAGAATATTATACAAGTGGAATTGTTCAGTACTTACTATTTTTGTCTGACATTTTATTCAGCATAATTATTTTGAGATTCAGCCATATAATTGTCTATATAAACAGTTTATCCTTTTTATTGCTGAGGACTATTTTATTGTAAAGATATACTGCAGCTTGTTTACCATTCACTTGCCGATGGTAATTTGGAATATTTTCAGTTTTTGACTTACAGCAATAGTGTTGTTATAAACATAGGTATACAAGTCTTTATAAGAACATAGTCTTTCTCCTGAGCAAATATTCAGTAGTAGAATGTCTAGACCATATGGAGATGTAAATTCCCAAGCTATCTTCTGAAGCTGTACCTTTTTGTATTACAATAGTGTAGGAGAAATCAGGTTGACCCAAATATTTGTCAATATTTGATGTGGTTAGTTTTGTTGCCCGGAAACAAATAGACTGTCAGATATTTCTCCAGCAAAGATGATTTTTTATTCAGGATCAGCAGAGAACTGCAACTTTGGGTCTGCAACTATGGCAAGTCCCTCACAGCAAAGGAATGTAAATAATTTTAGAGAAGCAAAAAGGAAGTTGGGAAGGCTCTAGTAAACAAGAGTCCATGGCTTTTCATTGGCTGAATCCTTGACAGGAAAAAAAAGGAATTTTCCTTCCTCCTGTTAGGCTCTACTGTTCTAGGGTGTGAGATCCCCCTGGTTTCCAGGCTCTATAAAGTGTGATTTCTGTTTATTAATTGTATAGTCTTTTAAAAAATATTATATATTCTAATACATGTATGCTGCTGCTGCTAAGTCACATCAGTTGTGTCCGACTCTGTGCGACCCCATAGACGGCTGTCCACTAGGCTCTGCTGTCCCTGGGATTCTCCAGGCAAGAACGCTGGAGTGGGTTGCCATTTCCTTCTCCAATGCATGAAAGGGAAAAGTGAAAGTGAAGTCACTCAGTCATGTCCGACTCTTAGCGACCCCATGGACTGCAGCCTACCAGGCTCCTCTGTCCTTGGGATTTTCCAGGCAAGACTACTGGAGTGGGATGCCATTGTCTTCTCCAATAAGACAGCAGCTTTATTTAAATGTGCAAGAGATACAACTAAGCACCTCAGAGATTTATAAATTGATAATGAGCCACATGGATAAATCTCAAAAGCATTTTTTTTTGAGAGAGAGAAAAAAGCAAGACACAGAAGAGTGCATATTCCATGACTTTCATTAATATGTGATTCTAGAAAAGCAAAGCTGATCTCTGCTGGCCAACAGATTAGTGGTTGTATGGTGTTAGGGACCTCAAGGTAGCCAGTGCCTTCCCCATGTCTAGTGGTTACTCATTCTAGTTAGAATTTGCATTTTCCTAATGGCTCGTAATGTTGACATCTGTTTATATGCTTATGTATGTCATGAAATTAAACTAGATAGCTAAAAATGACACACTTGTAAGAAAAATAAACAAGGTGGCAAGAAAGCACAGATTTACTAATGCTCTAATTAAGTTGTGAGTATAATAATTAGTATATATGAATTACAGTTGTTTTATCTTGGCACTGGTACATTTATCTGATGCTTATGCTGTCCCAAGTTTAAAATATATTTGGATATTAAAAAAAAACAAAAGTGATTATGTATTTCAAATACTTCTTTTCACTAGAATATTTCTCTAGTTTTACAGTGCACACACATGCAAATACACATACTTTAAAAAATAAAATTAAGATGGTATAAATATAGAACAGTATCATACTGAGACATAAATTCTTAACTGTGCTATTCTTCTGATACTACATCTGATATAGCTCCCAGGTGACTTAATATACTTGGTACATTTCTTGTTAGTAGTGAATAATTTGTTTTATCTATTAGGATCTGTCCTGTGACAAGTATCAATTGAAATTTAGTAGTACTTTCAAAAACTATACTGCAAGTTGTCTTAAATGAGAATACTACAAGAATTAAATCCACAACTTTAACTATGTTGTTTGTAATTTCTAACCAAATGTGTTAGCTTATATAGGACTGGTTTCTGTAATTGGTCAGAAATGTAAAATAATGCTGAATATTCATGAATTTGGACTCAGATGACCTGGGTTTGACTTTGAGCTCTGATATTTATTAAGTATATAATTTTGGTCAGATAATTAAATCTCACTGCATCTCAAGTTCATATTCTATACAATTGCATTAAGAATCTTTTTTATACAACGGAAAGGCTTCCCTGGCAAAGGAAACGACAACCCAGTCCAGTATTCTTGCCTGAAAAATTCAATGGTCAAAGGAGTCTGCTGGGCTACAGTTCACGGGGTCTCGAAGAACTGGACATGACTTAGTGACTAAACCACAACCACAGGGTTTCCCAGGTGGCACAGTGATAAAGAATTCACCTGCTAACGCAGGAGACACAGGAGATCCCAGTTCAATCCTTGGGTCGGGAAGATCCCCTGGAGAAGGAAATGCTAACCCACCCCAGTATTCTTGCCTGGAAAATCCCATAGACAGTGGAGGCTGGCAGGCTACAGTCTTTGGGGTCGCAAAGAATCAGACATGGCTAAGTGCATGTGCGTGCGCGCGTGCGCGCGCACACACACACACACACACACACACACACATCAGAAACAATAAATATAAGTTTACAGGCATAAAACTGACACGAAGTATTTCAATCAATGCATATGTTTTTGATTGCCTATAATGTGCCAGTCATAATGTTAAAGACAGATATTTAGATATGTCACATATGATTCTTGCCTTCAAAGAAAGTTATTGTAGTAAAACAGATAACACTAATGAAGTGAGAATTCAGTAAAAATACCTAAGACTAAAGGAATAAACAGGCAAATGAAGAAAAGAGATAATATACCAGGCAGAACAACTTCTATAGGCAAAAGCCGATAGTGGAGAGAAAACAACATTAAAATTTTGTGTTGCAGCTAAGGTTTAGAAAGAAACGAGAGAAAATGACATGAGATGACTAGGAGCAGTGAGCAGGAGACAGATCAGAGACCATGTAAACACATTAATAATATTACAATTAATCCTTAAGACAACTGAACAATTAGTTTGAACTGTAATAAATTGTTATTCTTATAGATAAAACCAACTATCTGCTTCAAATTCAGTAAATAATAAATCTTAAAATGGGTTAATAATCATACCTGACATATAAGAATAGAGATTAACATGATCTAATATATTTAAAGTGCTTAGAAAAATGTTATGCTGTATAAGTGTTAGCTACATTTGAACAAGGGTGATGGCAATGATGCTGGGGATAAGAGATTATGTTTAGACAGTGTGAAATATTTGGAACTTTATTGGTTATGAATGAGAATAAATCTGGATCTTTCTTTGATGTGCAACATTTTTAAAGTCTTTATTAAATTTGTTACAATATTGCTTTTGTTATATGTTTTGGACTTTTAGCCCTGGGGCATGTGGGATCTTAGTTCCCTGACCAGGGATCAAACCCACACTCATGGCACGGGAAGGCAAGTCTCAACCACTGGGCTGCCATGGAAGCCCCTTAATGTGAGGTTTTAAGGAGGATCTTCAGGTTTCTGGCTTGATACGAATGACTGTACCATTTCTTGACAGCATGAACAGTGTTCAAATATCACAGTTTTAGACATGAGGAGTTGGGGATAGCAAGGGAATGTGGACACAGAGGTGTTTGGGGTAAAGTTTGGGGTAAATGCTGTCAGAAAGTGTCAACATAAGAGTTGCCAATATGTGAATGATAACTAAAGGCATATGAAGGTGAATTATGGATGTCCTAGAGAGAGTGTGCAAGCTCTGGGAGGTAGTGAAGGATAGGGAAGGCTGGCGTGCTGCAGTCCATGGGGTCACAAAGAGTCAGACATGACTGAACAATTGAACAGCAACAAGGGAGTGGGCAGTGGACAGAGTGAAGGTATTAAGCTGTAGTGCTGAAATACACCCACATTTAAAGGGTAGTTGAAAGATGGAAACAGAGTAAGAGACTAAACAGAAGGAATTTGAAAGCAGGAGAGTATATTGTCATAGAAGTCAAAGGAGAAAAGCATTTTGAGGAGAAATAATTCCAAAGGAAAGCAATCAGATTTAGTGGGGCCAGTTAGAGCATCACATAAGTGAATATTCTGTACAGTTGTTTTTCCTCTATGCACATTTTATTTTCTGTTTCTCTCTACCAAGGAATGTATTTCATGTGTCACTCACAGGGACCGGAGTGTACAAAAATCAAGGAAACAAGATTATTATTCTTGATAAAAGCCAAGGATGATAGCTTCAGTATATTTCAAAATAGGCACCTACTTAGTTTTTATTTTGCTAAATGACTATGTGAAAATGAAAGTCGCTCAGTCATGTCCAACTCTTTGCGACCCCATGGACTATCCATGGAATTCTCCAGGCTAGAATACTGGAGTGGGTAGCCTTTCCCTTCTCCAGGGGATCTTCCCAACCCAGGGATCGAACCCAGGTCTCCTGCATTGCAAGCAGATTCTTTACCAACTGAGCTATCAGGTAATCCCAATGACTACCCAGTGACTAAGATAATGCACAAGAAAAGGCAGAAAAGGGGAATTCCCTGGTGGTCCAGTGGTTACTAGGGCTTTCCAGGTGGCCATAGTGGTAAAGAACCTGCCTGCCAATGCAGCAGACGTAAGAGATGCAGGTACCATCCCTGGGTCTGGAAGATACTCTGGAGGAGGACATGGCAACCCACTGCAGTATTCTTGCCTGTAGAATCCTATGGACCAAGGAGTCTGGCAGGCTACAGTCCATAGGGTCGCAAAGAATGGGACACAACTGAAGCGACTAAGCATGCACCAGTGATTACTACTTGGTGCTTTCACTGCGGTGGCCCAGGTTCCATCCCCAGTCAGGAAACTAAGATCCCTTGCAAACCACGCAGCATGGCTGAAAAAAGAAAAGCAGAAAGTTTGAAAATGAAAATTTAATAAATTTAATTATTATTATTTAAAGTCAACATTCATTGCAAACAAAGAGAAAAATATCAATATTTAGTTCACAACTAAATAAAACAAATATCACAAATTTTAAATTTTTTAAAGAAAGTTTTATAAAGAGTTGGAACTCTCTAGATAGTTGATGGAGTATAAGAATGATTCAGCGGAGGCCAATTGCCTCTCTTAACTGGTGGTGTCTTTGAGAGAGAATATTGATTTGAATACAAGTTGGCCTGTATGATGTGTTATCACAATTCAACAAAATATCTTGAAGATGGTTTTATCCCTAATCATTTTAATTAAAGAATAATTTCTGAAATATTTTCATTTTCATACATGATGCCTATCTTGGAAGATATTTGTAACCTAATTTTGCAAACCTGCTTAGAATGTGGAGTAGCAAATTATTTATACTTGTCTCAATAATTCTGATATGATTAAGCATGAGAGTAATAGAAAATTTACACCAGTGGACATTTATATTACTAATTAATTTACATAACAACCCGAACACTGATGATTAAATATTATTTATGCTTGTGGAGTGAAAAGGTTGAGGGGGTCATTGATGATATAATAAGGAACTCACTATTTATTATTTGGCTTATAGAACATTTAATTCTATCACCTAAAAATGGAGCACCAGTTTTACTCTACTCCTCTCCAAGAACATGGTATAAAATAATGTGTTATCATCAATAAGTGCAGATGAACTGGGCGAGGGTTAGCAGGGCAGTTCCTTATGGTTTCTTTGCAGAGTCAGCTTGTTTCATTATTGACTGTTAAAAAATTGATATCCTGGTTTAACAGGCTGACCAAGCACTTTATGTCTCCTGGATTACTTTAAAGAGGCTAGGGAAGCACAGGAGAAGGTTAGGGCCATCAGTTGTTGGCAAAAAGCAGAGTATATAGCAGCAAGCTAAATGGAGTGACTGTAAGATAAAGACTATTAGAGACTTACAGTTTATCAGGAGGTTAATTGGACAAAGAAAATAAATCACTAGCATAGAAGAGGCGATTAGAGGAGGCAATTAAAGTAAGGAAAGTGCAAGTAAAATGAAAAACAAAGAAATAGGGAAAATGTTATCCTCCTCAACCGAAGATAGATTTATAAATTTATAAAAACCTACTGGAATTGATGAAATTACCATTTCTGCATATGAACTTTTATGATTTGTTCAAATAGTTCATATTAGAGCACCATGTAGAAATAGAAGTGAAATAATTCTGAGTGTTTGAAAGGTTTACAGCTTTAATGAAATGAAAATGATTTGGGGGAGGGGTTTTTTAAATATTCTACTAATTTATAGTTTTGTCTTATCATGCACAGAGATGTGAGTTATCACTGATATCAGTTACTGTTTTCCATTTCACAGATTTCTAAATTGCTTTCATTAAACTGACATTGCAGATATATCAGTAACATTTTCCTAGAAAATCTGCTTCCCTAGTGGCTCAGGTGGAAAAGAATCCATCTGCAATATAGGTAACCTGGATTCGATCCCTGGGTGGGGAAAATCCCCTGGAGAAGGAAATGCCAACCCACTCCAGTATTCTTGCCTGGAGAATTTCATGAACAGATGAGCCTGGCAGGTTACAGTCCTTGGGGTTGCAAAGAGTTGGATATGACAGGGTGACTGACACTCACTTTCACAAGATCTAATGGGAATCTCTTTCAATGAATGAGCTGGCTGTCATCTTAACTTTTTTTTTTTTTTTTAATCTTTTTTTTTTATAAATTTATTTATTTTAGTTGGGGGCTAATTACTTTACAATATTGTAATAGTTTTTGCCATACATTGACATGAATCAGCCATGGGTTTACATGTGTTCCCCTTCCTGGACCACCCACCCACCTCCCTCCCCATCCCATCCTTCTGGATCATCCCATTGCCCCAGCCCTGAGCCCTTGTCACATGCATCGAACATGGAATGGTGTTCTGTTTCACATATGATAATATACATGTTTCAATGCTATTCTCCCAGAACGTCCCACCCTCACCTTCTCCCTCAGAGTCCATAAAATTGTTCCATGCATCTGTGTCTCTTATTCTGTCTCGCATATAGGGTTATCATTACCATCTTTCAAATTCCATATATATGCATTAGTATACTGTATTGTTGTTTTTCTTTCTGGCTTACTTCACTCTGTATAATGGGCTCCAGTTTCATCCATCTCAGTAGAACCGATTCAAATGTATTTTTTTTTAATGGCTGAGTAATATTCCATCGTGTATATGTACCACAGCTTCCTTATCCATTCGTCTGCTGATGGACATCTAGGTTGCTTCCATGTCCTGGCTATTGTAAACAGTGCTGCGATGAACATTGGGGTACACGCGTCTCTTTCAATTCTGGTTTCCTCGGTGTATATGCCCAGCAGTGGGATTGCTGGGTCATATGGCAGTTCTATTCCCAGTTTTTTAAGGAATCTCCACACTGTTCTCCATAGTGGCTGTACTAGTTTGCATTCCCACCAACAGTGTAAGAGGGTTCCCTTTTCTCCACACCCTCTCCAGCATTTATTGCTTGTAGACTTTTGGATAGCAGCCATTCTGACTGGTGTGAAATGATACCTCATTGTGGTTTTGATTTGCATTTCTCTAATAATGAGTGATGTTGAGCATCTTTTCATGTGTTTGTTAGCCATCTGTATGTCTTCTTTGGAGAAATGTCTGTTTAGTTCTTTGGCCCATTTTTTGATTGGGTCGTTTATTTTTCGGGAATTCAGCTGCAGAAGTTGCTTGTATATTTTTGATATTAATTGTTTGTCTGTTGCTTCATTTGCTATTATTTTCTCCCATTCTGAAGGCTGTCTTTTCACCTTGCTAATAGTTTTCTTTGTTGTCCAAAAGCTTTTAATTTTAATTAGGTCCCATTTGTTTATTTTTGCTTTTATTTCCAATATTCTGGGAGGTGGGTCATGGAGGATCCTGCTGTGATTTATGTCGGAGAGTGTTTTGCCTATGTTTTCCTCTAGGAGTTTTATTGTTTCTGGTCTTACGTTTAGATCTTTAATCCATTTTGAGTTTATTTTTGTGTGCGGTGTTAGGAAGTGTTCTAGTTTCATTCTTTTACAAGTGGTTGACCAGTTTTCCCAGCACCACTTGTTAAAGAGATTGTCTTTTCTCCATTGTATATTCTTACCTCCTTTGTCGAAGATAAGGTGTCCATATGTGCGTGGTTTTATCTCTGGGCTTTCTATTTTGTTCCATTGATCTATATTTCTATCTTTGTGCCAGTACCATACTGTCTTGATGACTGTGGCTTTGTAGTAGAGCCTGAAGTCAGGCAGGTTGATTCATCTTAACTTTTAAGTGATACTAAGATCAGGTCAACATCTAAGGATGAGAATGTACTTTCATTAAGGAAAACTAACAATAAAAGAAAACATCTAATAAATCACAATCTTCTTTGATGAGTTTTAGAATAAAGCTTAATGCTGTAGTTTCTTTTCAGTCAGAAAGAACAGTATCATGTATTTTTTAATTCTCTTGCAAACTATTTTAAAGTAACCTTCAGCACTTATCCAAGTAACCTCACTACCAGCTTACTAAAACTTAATTTCTACCTCACTATCCAAGTAACCTCACTACCTCACTAAAACTTAATTTCTCTGAAACTTTTCAAATTCTGTAAAAGTAAATGAACATTTCTATTATAGTAGTAAACTTTAAAAAATACTCCATAGAAAATCTAGCATAACTGGCAACTTTGATTTTTATTAATTACTACATCTCCCATGAAAAATCAAATATATCATTTCTTTTTTTTTAATCAAATTACAGTTGATTTACAATGTTGAGTCAATCTCTGCTATAAAGCAAAGTGATTCAGTTTTACACATATATACATTCTTTCTAATACTCTTTACCATTTTGTTTTATGTCTTTTTACACATATATATCCCTTTTTACACATATATACATTTTTTAATACTCTTTACCATTTTGTTTTATCCCAGGAGATTGAATATAGTTCCCTCTGCTAATACAGTAGGACCTTGTTTTTCCATTCTAAATGTAATAGTTTGCATCTGCCAACTCCAAATTCCCAGTCCACCTCTACCTCTCACTTCTCTCCTTGACAACCATAAGTCTGATCTCTATATTTGTGAGTTTGTTTCTGTTTCAAGTTAGGTTCATTTATGCCATGTCTTAGATTCCACATATAAGTGATATCATACAATATTTTTCTTTATCTGACTTTCTTCACTTAGTATGATAATCTTTGGTTGCATCCATGTTGCTATAAGTGGCATTATTGTACTTTTTATGGCTGAGTAGTATTCCATTGCATATAAGTTCCACATCTTCTTTATCCATTCATCTGTCAGTGAACATTTAGATTGTTTCCATGTTTTGGCTATTGAGAATATTGCTGCCATGAACACAGGGGTGCATGTATCTTTTTGAATTATAGTTTTGTCCAAGATATGCCAAGGAGTGGGATTGCTGGATCACATGGCAACTCTATTTTTGGTTTCCTGAGGAACCTCCATACTGTTTTCCATAGTGGTTACACCAATATACATCCTTGCCACAGTGTAGGGGAAGTTCCCTTTCCTCTACACCCTTTCCAGCATTTGTTATCTGTTCAAGTATATTATTTCTGTTCCTTGCTTTAGGAATTATTCCAGAAGATATACAGAAATTTGAAAGAATGATCCAAAAGGAAAAAAAGAAAAAGAAAGAAATTGGCACACTGAGTGGGACAGCATAGGTCAAGGACAGGGAAAGGTCTTGGGCATTCCTTTTACTG
The DNA here is from genome assembly GCF_054371585.1 of Giraffa tippelskirchi. Classification (NCBI taxonomy): domain Eukaryota; kingdom Metazoa; phylum Chordata; class Mammalia; order Artiodactyla; family Giraffidae; genus Giraffa; species Giraffa tippelskirchi. Next base: position 79,922,945 of record NC_137276.1, on the reverse strand, counting down.
GCTGTGTGATTCAACTCTCTAGTTTCTTCTTGTGGAAGTGTAATATATTAGTACCTAATTCATGTAGTTGTGAATATATGTAAAGTACATAGGACAGAACTCTGTATATAAATACATGTATGTATACACATAATTGGGTTTCCCAGGTGGCGCTTGTCAGTGCAGGAGAGCTAAGAGACACAGGTTCAACAGCACTTGCCAAAGAGCCTGCCTGCCAATGCAGGAGACCTAAGAGATGCAGGTTTGATCCCTGGATTGGGAAGATCCCCTGCAGGAGGACATGACAACTCACTCCAGTACTCTTGCCTGGAGAATTCCATGGACAAAGGAGCCTGGCAGGTGAGAGTCCATAGAGTCATAAAGAGTTGGACATGGCTGAAGCAACCTAGCAAGCAAACATGTATGATCTCTTAAGAACCATGTTCTATTTGAATCCTCTATTCAGCATACACATTAATGATGTTACGTGACCAAGTAGGCTCTCTGAAACATTCCATTGTTTTAAATGTTGTCAGCAAGTTTGATAAAAATAAAAAATATAGCAGTTTCTCTTTTCTCTACCTAAGGAGACATATTTGTTAGTTTCTGCTTATTTCTATGTTGGTATATAAATAAAATGTAGTCTAAGCCCTAGTTCCCTTTGTTTCTGTATAATTTATTTTAATTCATCTTTAAAAGATGTATTATTTCAAAAGAAATAATTATTTATTATTATTTCAAAAGCTTATTTGAAATGCCTCAAATTTATGCTACAATATTTATCATAGTATAGTGTAGGGACTTCTCAGGAGTCCAGTGGTTAACACTCCATGCTTCCAAAGCAAGAGGCATGGGTTCCAACCCTGGTTGGGGAACTGTATGATGTGCAGTATGGACGAGAAATTTTTTAAAAAATGTAAATAAAACATGCAAATCACATGGTAGAAAAAATTTCTCCAGCTCAACTGAAAATTCTTCCTTGTATATTCCTTGGCATGTTAATCAATCATAGACATGAAGGAACAGCTGGTGCCAGTCTTATTGACAGGGAAGTGCTTGCTTCTGGAAACAGATGGTCCAAGATTTCCTTATGATGATTTCTTTAACCCCCTCTCTCTCTTCTGGATTCTTTCTCTTTGTCTGCCTACCTCCTTTTCACACACACACACACACACACACACACATTCACTTATGCACCCACACACATGCATGTCTGGCCAAACAAAGAGGCATTTTGATCAACTAATTTATGATATCATAATGAGACACTGTAGAGAATGATACAATTAAAAAACACAGCTTGGGAAATATTGGGGTCTATTATTTTTATTTATTACTAACCATATGCTCACTTTCCCTGATTATGAATAAACTTCTTTTTAGAAACTAGATTATCATATTCAAACATTTATGAATACTGATACTATACTTGTATCTACTTAAAAGAAAATCCACTCTTCAATGTCATAGACTTACCAGACTACACCCACATTTGAAAAATAATCTTTGTTGCTTTATACTTACTCAAATATTTCTCTACAGGTTAGAGATTAAAGCAGTGGTGATGATGAGGATGATAACAATTTATTTCTTCTCTCCTTATACCTTTTCACTCTCTCCAAGAGCCACATAGGAATTCTTGAATATCTTCTATTATTCTATAGTTTTGTTTTGTTTTATTTTTACTTCCAGGCCTTCTCATAATCTGCTCACTTACCATTCTCACCTCACCCTTGTGTTACCAGCTTCCTTCCTAACACCTATCCTTCTATTCTTAAGCTGATCTTGTTCCCTCACTAATGAATGTGATACCTCTCTCATATGTCCCAACAGAACATTCTATCTTTTTAATCTTGACATTTGCATGTGTCCCTGCTGAGTTGCTATGTACTCTTTGCAACCCCATGAACTGTAGCCCAACAGTCTCCTCTGTCCATGGGATTCTCCAAGCAAGAATATTGAAGTGGGTAGCCATTTCTTCCTCCAGGGGGTCCTCCTGATTCAAGGATCGAACCTACATTTCCTCCACTTGATACTGCATTAAAATTACTTCTCTGTCTCCCTAACCAGATTGCAAATTCCATGAGGACAGGAGTCTGTGTTGCTTTCCAAGTGCCTAGCCTAATGTTTGGTACTTAGTTTTGAGATCAGTGCATATTTATTGAATCACTGTTTAAAATTTTTGAACTTGCCCTTAATGAACAGTGATATTTTAAAATGTTACTCTATACTTCTTATATTTTGTGTTAGGCTTCCCATTTTGGAGAACATTTTCAAACTTTATTATTGTCCTAATGCGCTGAAAAAACATGGTCATCAGTCTATACTTTGATGTATGTTTTATGCCCCCTTGAATTCCTGATGCCATTTTTATTTCATTTCTTATTATGCATACCTCAAATGAAAATTCTCAGAAGGTACTCAAATATGCATTTAGAAAAACTTGTGCTAGTTCTGGATTTGCAGATTGTTGTATCACTCTTTTCAAATGGGTGGCTGGTTCCTAGTCATGTTTTGAAAGCTATAATTGAATATAGGGACTCTCCTAGTAGATCAGATGGTAAAGAACCCACCTGCAATGCGGGAGACCTCGGTTCAATTCCTGAGTTGGGAAGATCTGCTGAAGAAGGGATAGGATACCCACTCCAGTATTTCTGGGCTTCGCTGGTGGCTCAGCTGGTAAAGAATCCCCCTGCAATGTGGGAGACCTGAGTTTGATCCCCGTGTTGGAAAGATTCCCTGGAAAAGGGAATATCTACCCACTCCAGTATTCTGGTCTGGAGAATTCCATGGAATAAACAGTCCATGCCTCCTGAGAAATCTGTATGCAGGTCAAGAAACAGCAGTTAGAACTGGACTTGGAAAAACAGACTGGTTCCAAATTGGGAAAAGAGTACACCAAAGCTGTATATTGTCACCCTATTTATTTAACTTTTATGCAGAGTAAATCATGCGAAATGCCAGGCTGGATGAAGCACAAGCTGGAATCAAGATTGCTGGGAGAAATACCAATAACCTCAGAAATGTAGATGACACCACCCTTGTGGAGAAAGTGAAGAGGAACTAAAGAGCCTCCTGATGAAAGTGAAAGAGGAGAGTGAAAAAGCTGGCTTAAAACTCAACATTCAGAAAACTAAGATCATGGTATCTGGTGCCATCACTTTGTGGCAAATAGATGGGTAAACAATGGAAACAGTGATAAACTTTATTTTCTCGGGCTCCAAAATCACTGCAGATGGTGACTGAAGCCATGAAATTAAAAGACGCTTACTCCTTGAAAGAAAAGCTATGACTAACCTAGACAGCTATTAAAAAGCAGAGACATTACTTTGCCAACAAAGATCCATCTAGTCAAGGCTATGGTTTTTCCAGTAGTCATGTATGGCTGTGAGAGTTGGACTATAAAGAAAGCTGAACACCGAAGAATTGATTCTTTTGAACTGTGGTGTTGGAGAAGACTCTTGAGAGTCCCTTGGACTGTAAGGAGATCCAACCTGTCAATCCTAAATGCAATCAGTCCAAAATACTCATTGGAAGGACAGATGCTAAAGCTGAAACTCCAATAATTTGGACACCTGATGCAAAGAACTGACTCATTAGAAAAGACCCTGATGCTGGGCAAGATTGGAGGCAGGAGGAGAAGGGGATGACAGGGAATGAGATGGCTGGATGACATCACTGACTTGATAGACACAAGTTTGAGCAAGCTCTGGGAGTTGGTGATAGACAGGGAGGCCTGGGGTGCTGAAGTCCATGGGTAGAAAAGTGTTGACAGGACTGAGTGACTGAACTGAACTGATAATTGAATATTTCTGTAAATGTGTTTTAGGTGTTGTTTTAGAATAAACTCAGAAGAAGGTATTTATTATAGTTTGTATAAGGTACCTAAAATAATGTAAAATTCCTAAAACTGAATTAAATGGATCTTAAAGCAGCAGAAACATCACAGTTTCATAGTGAATTGGAAATTGAGTATGTGTCATCTTGGCAAAACCACCTTTGTTTCTAAACATTAAGAAACAATGTTACTCAAGCAGGAGGAAGAAAATGGAGTGATGAATTACATGAAAAGTTCTCCATTATAAGAAATACACAGGAGGAAACAAAATTTTTTTAAAGGAGGAAAGACCAGATTCTGTTCAACTCAGAAATTTTGCCAGTGAGGAAAATGAGTGTAAGGGAGATTAAATAATTTGCTGTAAATCACAAAGCTATTTACTTAATGAAACAGGTGGGAAAATACTATTTTTTTTTAATTCAAAGTTATAACTAGATTTTCATTTAAATGCATTCAACACATTATTATGCTTCCAAATTATGATTATATTGTTGACAATAATTCACCTTCTCTAAATAAATACACTTAGTTTAATCTGAATATTTACAGACAAAATAAATTGGGATATCCTCATTAGTTAAAGATCTAAATGTAATTTGTGTCTAATAAGCTATGAAACTAAATTTGTAAAAAAATCAAATAGGCTGCTGCTGCAAAATAATGAATACATTTAGTAGATGCTAATTCTAGAGTACATATTTTACACTAAACTCTACATTGTTTATACTGTACAACTCTACAATACATCAAATAGATGATTCATGAAAATATATTTACATTTATTAATATTTCAAAGTTTAAGCTTCATTTTTCTTTCTATATAATGGAGGCATTAGAGTATTTGTCCTTTAAGATTTCATCTGATTTTTAAACATTTCTAACAGTTACATCTGATTTCAAATAACACTAATTTTATGACAAAGCATTAAATAATAGAACAGTATATCTTTATAGTAGAATTGTAGAAGAGCTCATTTCTTTTAGCTCTTGTTTCTTTGCCATTGGTCTCTACTTCTAGGACTATCCTTCACACTGTCAGTTATTTCTTTTCTTTTCAGGCATTTAAAAAAATTTATTGGAGTATAATTGCTTTAAAATGTGTTAGTTTCTACTATAGAGCTAAGTCAACTAGATATCCTCTTTTGGGGATTTCCTTTCCATGTTACCACAGAGCAATGAGTAGAGTTTCCTGTACTATACAGTAGGTTCTCGTTAGTTATCTATTTTATACGTGGTATCAATAGTGTATATATGCCAATCCCAATCTCCCAATTCATTCCACCCCCTCTCCTGCTTGGTATCCATACATTTGTTCTGTTAGAGTTCTAATATTTCAGTAAGAGAACAAGGAACACAGAACTCTCAACCAACCTTTCATTTAAAAAAAATACACAACATAAAATGAAATGGTTTCAACACATGAAAACTCTCCCCTTGAGGTTCCTGGACATCTCAGAAGACAGGAGTTAGGCTTAAGTCCAAAAATAGAGGGATTGTTCAAACTTCCCAGGAGGCCAGTGTTTACCCTACCCTCTGAAACCTCTTCGAGTCAACCTGATCATAGCCCTTCTATACTACTATTGGAGACTGGATTTCTTTTCCAAAGATTTAAAATTTGAGAAATTGAAGAGTAAGGACTACTAGACAGAGAGAGGTTTAGTATTGTGGTTCAGGAATACAGACATTAAATGAAAGTCAAAAAACTGAAAGAAATTTCTCCAAGCTCTCTTGTTCCACCTTATCTAAGAATACAGGCAGCCAGGAGAATCCTCTCTAGTGAGAGCATCCCTCTAGATACTAACATTTGGGAGATTCCCAGGGAAAAATTAACTCCCTCTTTGTTCATCCTATGTAGAAGCCTACATGTTAAGAATAAGGGTGGGATGATAAGGGAGAATGGCATGGAAGCATGTAAATTATCATATGTGAAACGAATCGCCAGTCCAGGTTCAATGCATGATACAGGGTGCTCAGGGCTGGTGCACCGAGATGACCCGGAGGGATGGGATGGGGAGGGAGGTGGAAGGGGGGTTCTGGAAGGGGAAAACATGTACACCCATGGTGGATTCATGTCAATGTATGGCAGAACAAATAAAAATAAAAATAATAACAATAATAATAATAATAAATAAATAAATAAATAAATAAAACCTTCCAATCAATGTGACTTGTCTATAAAGAACAAAAGGAATTCTACTTCAAGATATGCAATTAAGGTGAATTGGCTTCCTTCGCCTCTAAACATATAGACACTCTTGATTAAGTACATTTTATGTTAAACTACACTGTTCTCTTTAATACATTTTTATTTTATTAGAAAATCAATCAAAATATTCAGCTTCAAATGACAAAGAAAGGAAACAAATCGGTAGCATTAAGTTGGAGCTGATGTCAAATAACAGAGATGGATTGGTCCTACTTCTGACTTTTTTGTGACCATTTAGGCATGGTGACACTAGTGGTAAAGAACCCGCCTGCCAATGCAGGAGACGTAAGAACCATGGGTACAGTCCCTGGGTCAGGGAGAACCTCTGGAGAAGAAAATGGCAACTCCCTCCGGTATTCTGGCCTGGATATTTGCATGGAGAGAGAAGCCTGGAAGGCTACAGTCCATGGGGTCACAAAGAGTCAGAAATGACTGAAGCAACTTAGCAGCAGCAGCAGTAGCAGGCATCAATGTGACTTTATTAATATATAGCATCACATAAACAGTAATCAAGAGTAAAAAAATTTATTCATAATAAAAAATATATAACAGTGAGCCTTATTGACCTAGTATAATGCTATGTTATTATTATTAACATGATTTCTAATCTAAAGATGTACCTAAGGAGTTATTTTCAGCAAATAGCTATGCCTCATAACACTATTTTTCTTTCATGCCAAGAAAAAACTGAGCATTAGCATCTATGTATAGACTGTTGTATTAACTGCTAGTCACTTCTTTTGTTTCTCAACTTTTAGCCTATCTGTTCAATTATTTTGACAGTCCTCCTTATATAAAGCCTAAAAAGAATTAACCAAAGTAGTAGTAAATAATGACAATGATGATATAGAGAAAATAATTTTGTGTTTTACCTACAAAAATGTTCTTAGCACAAATAGATCATTTTCAAACCACTAAAGGAGTGTGTTTAGAAATATTAAATTACTAATTTCAAAAAAATATAAGACAATACTCTGAATCATCCATTATTTTTCTTGACATAAGCAGCAGCTTATTACATGGGCTGAACTCAAAGTGTTTAATAAATGGCTTATTTTTTCTCCAACTGCTGACATCTGAATATCAGATGTGTGATGTCTCTCACATCTTCCCACTTGGAATGACATCTCCAGCACACACCTCATTTTTTCAAAAGTTGAAGGAAGTGTAACAGGCCAACAGAGGAAAGGGACAGGTCATTTGTTTGCTTGCTCATGTTGTTGTTTATTCACATTTAATTGTCCTGCAATTGCAGGTCTTTCTTGGTTAGCCAAAAAATACTAAAGATGTGGCAATCATCTCAAATCTCACTTGGAGATACATGCATAGGCTATCTGGAGGCCCCTCAAGAGAAACACTAGTACGTTTCATGACATCAACAAGGCACATTCTGGCCTCAATCTTGTTACCTGTCCCTATTTTAACTCCTTTGCAAGAAATAAAATCTATGTCCTTTAAACAGTTGATTGAGGTCCATTAATCTTGGCATTATGTCTACTTTGGAGAAATACTTTCAAGATGACTCAGTTCAGCTATCATCCAACATCCATGTTGGTGGATTCCTACACCTTTGAATGTCAATCCAGACTGCTCTCTAGCTGCCTTCTTTACTCACCTTGTCTTAAGGGGATACTCCAGATGATTCCATATCTTCATAATCATTAAGGCAGAGAGGTCAAATTCATTCTCAATGTTTACGTCTGTCCTCAGACTCCAATAAATACATCACCTTCCCAATAACTTTCTAACCATATTCCATTTTTGTGGTACCCCTGAGGTATGCTTAAGAGTTTCTAAAACTCAGTATCCTCTCATTTGGGTATCCTGATCACTACAAAAGATACCCATGAAGATCCCTTTACCTTACATAACTGTAACATCATGTAAAGCTTGGTATTTTAGGAGACAAATTATCTACATTAATAACTTCAAAATTGTTTCCTATTTTTAATAACTTGTAATTCAATATGAATTTCTTGAGAAATACTTCAGTGTCATTGTAAAATACTTCTGAGATTATTAAAATTACATTTAATTTATACATTATTATGAAGAAAATTGGCATAAGATATTGAATCCTTCTGTTTATGAACACGGCTTCATTCTTCAATTTGATTCTCGTGAGTTTATTTCAGTAGAAATTTATAATTTTTTTAAAAACACTTGTACATTTTTATTTAATTATTCAGTATTTTCAGTTACTGATGCCACAGCTTAAAAACTATTTTATTGTCATAAACTATTCATAACATAAAGATGATCATTTTATCAATTTTTAAGTGTACATTTAGTAGCATTAGATACATTCACATTGTTGTGTAACCATCACCACTATCCTTCTCCAGGACTTTTAATTGTTGTTGTTGTTGTTCAGTCGCTCAGTTGTGTCGACTCTTTGTGACCTCGTGGACTGCAGTATGCCAGGCTTCCCTGTCCTTCACTACCTCCCAGAGTTTGCTCAAACTCATGTCCATTGAGTCAGGGATGCCATTCAACCATCTCATCCTCTGTCACTTCATTCTCCTCCTGCCTTCAATCTTTCCCATAATCAGGGTCTTTTCCAATAAGTCAGCTCTTTGGATCATGTGGTCAAAATATTGAAGCTTTAGCATTAGTCCTTCCAATGAATATTCAGGGTTGATTTCCTTAGGGTTGACTGGTTTGATCTCCTTGATGTCCAAGAGACTCCCAACAGTCTTCTCCAACACCACAGTTCAAAAGCATCAGTTCTTAAGTGCTCAAACTTCTTTATGGTCTAACGCTCACATCCATACATGACTACTGGAAAAACAATAGCTTTGACTATATGGAATTCTGTCAGCAAAGTAATCTCTCTGCTTTTTAGTACGCTGTTTAGGTTTATCATAGCTTTTCTTACAAGGAGCAGGCATCTTTTAATTTCATGGCTGTAATCACATTCTGCAGTGAGTTTGACCTCCACTAGCTTTGTTTGTAGTGTTGCTTCCTAAGGCCCATTTAACTTCACACTCCAGAATGTCTGGCTCTAGGTGAGTGATCACACCATTGTGGTTATCTGGGCCATTAAGATCATTTTTGTATAGTTCTTCTGTACAATCTTGCCATCTCTTCTTAATATCTTCTGCTTCTGTGTGGTCCATACCATTTCTATCCTTTATTGTACTCGTCTTTTCGTGAAATATTCTCTTTGTATCTCTAATTTTCTTGAAGAGATCTCTAGTCTTTCACATTCTATTGTTTTCCTCTATTTCTTTGCATTGTTTGCTTAGAATGGCCTTCTTATCTCTCCTTGCTAGTCTTTGGAACTCTGTATTCAGATGGGTATATCTTTCCTTTTTTCCTTTGCCTTTCACTTCTCGTCTTTTCTCAACTCTTTGTAAGGCCTCCTCAGACAACCATTTTGCTTTTTTGCATTTCTTTTTCTTGGGGATGGTTTTGATCACCACCTCCTGTACAGTGTTATGAACCTCTGTCCATATTTCTTCCGACATTTTGTCCATAAGACCTAACATCTTGAATCTGTTTGTCACTTCCACTATATAATTGTAAGGGATTTTATTTAGGTCATACCTGAATGGCCTAGTGCTTTTTCCTACATTCTTCAGTATAAGTCTGAATTTTGCAATGAGTTCATGATCTGAGCCACAGTCAGCTCCCAGTCTTGTTTTTCCTGGCGGTATAATGCTTCTCCATTTTTGGCTGCTAAGAATATAATCAATCTGATTTTAGTATTGACCATTTGCAAAGAGTTGTCTCTTGTGTTGTTGGAAGAGGATGTTTGCTATGGCCAGTGCATTCTCTTGGCAAAACTGTTAGGCTTTTCTCTGCTTCATTTTGCACTCCAAGGCCAAACTTGCCAATTTCTCCAGGTGTCTCTTGACTTCCTACTTTTACATTCCAGTCCCCTGTGATGAAAAGGACATCTTTTTTGAGTGTTATTTCTAAAAGGTATTGTAGGTCTTCATAGAACTATTCAACTTCAGCTTCTTTGGCATTAGTGGTTGGGGCTAGACTTGGATTACTGTGATATTAAATGGTATTTCTTGGAAATGAACCAAGATCATTCTGGTGTCTTTGAGACTGCACCCAAGAACTGCATTTTGGACTCTTCTGTTGACTATGAGTTCTACTCCATTTCTTTAAGGGATTCGTGCTCACAGTAGTAGATATATGGCCATCTGAGTTAAATTTGCCCACTCGCGTCTATTTTAGTTCACTGTTTCCTAAAATGTTGATGTTCACTCTTGTCATCTCCTGTTTGACCACTTCCAGTTTACCATATTCATGGACCTAACATTCCAGGTTCCTGTGCAATATTGTTCTTTACAGCATCAGATTTTACTTTCACCACCAGACATATCCATATCTGGGTGTTGTGTCCACTTTGGCTCAGCCTCTTCATTCCTTCTAGAGCTATTTCTATGCTCTTCTCCAGTAGCAGATTAGGCACCTACCAGCCTGGGGAGTTCATCTTTCAGTGTCATATCTTTTTGCCTTTTCATACTGTTCATGGGGTTCTCAAGGCAAAAATTTATTAAGGACTTTTCATAATCCTAAAAAACTGAACTCTATCCTTTTAAGTTAGAATGCCTAACTACTTCTTTTGCCTAATTAATGCCTAATTAATTCTAATAAAGGATAACTATTAATTTCATATAGTTACTTCATATATGAAAAACTCTCGAGTCTTTTATCCTTTCTAATAGTTTTTCTTGAGATTCTGTTGTATTTACTGCATAAACTTTCAAGTTGTCCTAAAACACCAACTATGTTGTTTCCTGATATTGTAATGTAACTTAATTTTGTATAGAGAAGGAAATAGCAACCCACTCCAGTACTCTTGCCTGGAAAATTCCATGGATGGAGGAGCCTGGTAGGCTACCGTCCATGGGGTTGCAAAGAGTCGGACATGACTGAGCAACTTCACTTTCACTTTCTTTAATTTTGTAAGTTGTATCTAAACAAAGGGAATGCAACAATTTGTAGCTCAGAGCTTGCGCTGAACAGAGGTTATAGCTTTTGCCACATACTGAGTTCAAGTTAAGGCCAAATTTACTATCCTTATTTCATGTAAATCATATTTTATAACACTTTATTTCTCTATTCTAAATCTTGGATTTTTTCCTAACTTTCCTAAATTTCTGCTAATTTCCCTTTCAATTGAGTATAATTAGCTATTTAATTCAGTTGCTGAGGTTTTTAATTCTTGATTTTATTTTTTCTCCAGTGTACCTGTTCTTTTATTCATAGCACCAACTCTTCTCATTACAACTTCTCCTCTTCATATTTTGTTTCTAAATGATTTTTGCATCATTGAAAAAGTGTTCTATTTTAGTTTCTCTGGGTGCTAATCTTCATGTATGTTGTTCTTGTGTTCTCTTCTTTATGGTAAAATGTTTGACATTTAATTTTTTTCTGTTAGCCTATCTTCTGCTACTCCCTACAATCCTGTAGTCATCCCATAAACTTTAATACTATATGTTCCTCCAGAGTTATTTCATTTTTGTCCTAGCAGGTGCTCAACGGATTTCAAAAGTGATTTTATTTGTCCCTTTATATACATTATTGGCTTATAGATATATAAACAAAGGGAATACAACAATTTTGAGCTCAGTCCTTGCACTGAATGGAAGCTATAGCTTTTTCCACATACTGAATTCAAGCTAAAGTTGTTTCCTACTCCATCCTGAACTGTAGGTGGTTTCTTTTTCATCCTCTATCCTAGAGGGAGGACTACTGCCAGGCTTCCTATATCATGCAGGTATCTTATTTCTAGAGCCTGAAATGCTTGGGTCCAAAGAAAAGTCCTTACAGCCACAAGATAACCCAGACACCCAGTTGTTATGTCTTATTTCTGGACCTACTTCTTTCAGATTGTCTGTCACTATTGTGTCAAGTTCATTCTGGTTTTGCACATTGAGAATTTTCTTTTCTTTAAAATTTTTTCTCCTATATTTAGGAGTTGTTTCTGTTATTTTTAATCCAGTATTTCTGTGGGTAGAAGGAAGGCCATTAGGTTTATTACATTTTATTTCATACTGCTAACACAGAAAAAAAAATAGTAAGTATTATATGGCAATTTGGGCTCAAGGAAGAAACATGATTTTGCACCATCGTGGACATCAAGACTAGGTGGCTTTTGGAAATTAAAAACAATTTGATAAGTACTGTGTAGTTCTTTGCTAGACAAAACAATATGATTTTTTAAAAAAGGATCAGAGTCAGTCAAGCTGTTGGACGGAGAATGCACTTAAAACACGTTGTCTAAATCTGAAGATAGAGACATTTGTATTCCCATAAGCCAGTCATGTCTCAGAAGACTCCTATTTCTGGCTCTTTTCTTTTCAGGAGAATATTCTCCTTCATATCCACATATGGAATTTTAACTGCACAACCAATATCCATATATGTCTGTACTTGTAGAAATTAACTTTCGAACTCCACATTTTATCAAGTTTCTTGACAGAACTCACTTTACAAGAAACACTGTTGCAAACTCTTTTGCCTTTCATGAACTGTAACATTTTGAACTACATTCAGTTCAGTTCAGAACCACATAAATAGTATCATTTCCCTTAGAATTTCTCATAAATGTACTAGAAAATACTACCTTTATTTATTAAGAATACTAAGTACATTTTTAAAAGGTATTCTTCCCTTAATTCAAATCCTGAGAACAGTTGTTAAAAATCCTAAATCTTGGAGATTGATTATAACCACATTTTAATAAAAAGATAAATGCTGGAAAAAGTTGAGAGATCTTTGTCTAATTCATTTTATAGTGAATCTTACTACTTAAGAAGATTTGGCTACTGGCCACATTAAATGTCTCTTATTCCCTTGCTTTTAAAAAGAAGAAGTCTCAAAGTAATCTGACTAAAGTACAATGATTTAGTCTACTTTTATTCTAGTTCAGTACCGAACATTGAAGACTATATATATATATACTATAAATATATATATACTTATATATATATAGAAGACTATATATATATATATGAGTACAGATGCTTTATTAAGAAGTGCCAGAGAAGCAAAAAGAAATATAAGGCAAGGAAGAATGGGAAAGAAAGAGACAGTGCACAGAAAGACACAGAGGTCCTTTCTCGATGAAGAAACACAAACCTCCCCTCTATTGCTTGCAACATTGGCAGACAGGCTCTAGAGAAAGCATCATACTCCAAATGGACAGGGACTTTGTCTGTCTGCTTCCACCATCTTCCATTGATCAGTGTTTGCCCACAGGGAGTTCCAGTTTGCATTTTACAGGTCAGATGATGGAACTGCCCAGGTGTACGTGGGAAGTAGGTCTCCTCAGCAGCACCTTGAACTGAGCAAAGGATCAAGTGCTCCAGAGACAAGTAAACCAATAATCTAAAACAGTGCTTAAGGGGTGTCAAATAGCACATTCATAGTCCTGACCATGTTTTCTTCATCAAACATGCTTGACTGTCATGTGGCACCAAGTTCCCTTTCTTAAATCCCTTAAGTTCTTAAGTTCTTATTGTTGGATTTTAAACGGACGTGGATGAGAGAGGTCTTTCATTATCAGAAAGACCATAGGTCAATTTGAAGCATGTGGTACCGAAGGATGTTGAGCATAAAAATTAGATATTGATCTTCTAGTCTTGTTGTCCAATGTCGAGCCATGTAGAGTGTCATGGCTCTGGGCAATTGATTCCAGTGCTGCATCCCCGGTAACACAGAGTGGTAAGCTTACCCTGAACTTTCAAAAGAGACTTGTAGTCAGTATAAATTGGAATTTTCTGCCCAAGAGGCATTCATTTTCACCCTAGAGTCATTTTTTTTAGTTATAAAAATATCTTCTTAAAGCACATAAACCTAGGGAGATAAATATTACTGTTGTTATTCAGTCACCCAGTCGTGTCCTACTCTTTGTGACCTGATGGCCTGCAGCACACCAGGCTTCTCTGTCCTTCAGTATCTTCCGGAGCCTGCTCCAACTCATGTCCATTGAGTCGGTGATGCTATCCAGCCGTCTCATCCTCTGTCGTCCCCTTCTCCTCCTGCCTTCAATCTTTCCCAGCATCAGGGTCTTTTCCAATGGGTCAGTTCTTAGCATCAGGTGGCCAAAATATTGGAGTTTCAGCTTCAGCATCAGTCCTTCTGATGAATGAATGTTCAGGGTTAATTTCCTTTAGGATGGACTGGTTGGATCTCCTTGCAGTCCAAGGGACTATCAAGAGTTTTCTCCAACACCACAGTTCAAAAGCATCAGTTCTTAGGCACTCAGCTTCCTTTATGGTCCAACTCTCACATGACTACTGGAAAAACCAATGCTTTGACTAGACGGATCTTTGTTGCCAAAGTAATATTTCTGCTTTTTAATATGCTGTCTAGGTTGGTCATAACTTTTCTTCCAAGGAGCAAGTGTCTTTTAATTTCATGGCTGCAGTCACCATCTGCAGTGATTTTGGAGCTCAAAAAATTAAAGTCTGTCACTGTTTCCATTGTTTCCCCACCTATTTGCCATGAAGTGATGAGACTAGATGCCATGATCTTAGTTTTCTGAATGTTGAGTTTTAAGCCAACTTTTTCACTCTCCTCTTTCACTTTCATCAAGAGGCTCTTTAGTTCTTCTTCATTTTCTGCCATAAGTGTGTCATCTGCATATCTGAGGTTATTGATATTTCTCCTGGCAATCTTGATTCCAGCTTGTGCTTCCTCCAGCCCAGCATTTCACAAGATGTACTCTACATATAAGTTAAACAAGCAGTATGACAAGATACAGTCTTGATGTTCTCCTCTCCCAATTTTGAACCAGTTGGGTTAAGAAGTGATTTTAATTAGTCAATTAAAGTCAGTAAATTCTTAGACTAGTCATTATTGAAGTTAGCTATAGAATTCATTTATATTCTCTCTGTGAGTTTTCCTATATGAAAGATGTTCTCCGAAATATAATTTATTTTAACACACTTTAAATGAATAGATTTCAGAAGTCACTTCAAAACATAGTAAGTCATAGTTGAGTCTCTCCTTGGTTTCTTTTAGGTTTTATCTAAGGATTGTAAAAATAAATTTGTTTAAATGTTAAATGTCCTTCCATTGTGTTTTGAAAGAGGAATCACAAATAGTTCCTCACCCTAGCTCCTGACTTGCGGAAATAAAAACCCATAAACCAGATGGAGCTCTTTGGGTAAAAGACAGTATGTAAAAGTCTAGTAAATAGACTACATACTAGAGAACTATATCCCATAGTGTACATGTAATATACAATATATGCTATAGACAAGTATGCCTTTTGAGAGGGAGGATTGGAAATGTTATCAATGCAAAAAGAAAATAAGCAAGGAAAAAGTAAAATGGCAAGCCAATATCTTGTACAAACTAATATACTTTGAATTGAGGAACATGTTAACTCAAATATATGAACTCAGGGAACACCAAAGTTTTAAAATAAAAGTAGAGTACGAAAAAATGCATTTCAAACTGTATTTTCTTTTCCTTCTTCTTTATCTGGTGATTTTTCACAGATTTTTAAAGGTATATTGTGTTAGATACCTTTGAATTTCTCTTTGTTCAACTTCAATATTATAGTATTTTGGAAATTTGAAATATGCTCTAAATGTATATATGAATCAACCATGGTGATAGGTCACACATCAATTTGGCTATATTGTAGCACCCAGCAATTCAAACACTAATCTAGATGTTGCTGTGGAGGTATTTTGTAGGCGTGCTTGACATCTACAATCAGTAGACTTTAAGTCAAGGAGATTATCTGCAATAATGTGGGTGAGCCTCAAGCAGTCATTTGAATGACCTTAAGAGTGTGACTGAAGTTTCCTAGAAAGAAGCAATTTTGTTTCTCAGCTGCATTCTTTGCTCCTGCTTATGAATTTCCAGCCTATTTCCCTGCCTATGGACTTCAGGCTTGACCAGCCAGATCCCACAATCACATAAGCCAATTCCTTGGAAAAAAATATCTGTGTCTGTGTGAAAGTGAAAGCCACTCACTCATGTCTGACTCTTTGCAACCCCATGGACTATACAGTCCATGGAATTCTCCAGGTCAGAATGCTGAATTTGGTTGCTGTTCCCTTCTCCAGGGGATCTTCCCAACCCAGGGACCAAACCCAGGTCTCCTTCATTGCAGCCGGATTCTTTACCAGCTGAGCTACCAGGGAAGTCCATGTGTCTGTGTGTATTTCTGTTTTTCTGGTAGAACTTTGACAGATATAACCTTCAAACTTTGACTGTCAAAGACAGCAATCAAAATCATGAACAAAATAATCAGCACTTTCAGTATCAGTAGTGAATTTGGTTTGAAGTGGCACAAATCCTCAAAAACCAAATAGGCTCTTTGGATTGTTCTCCTTGATTATGAATCAACTATGTTCTGAAAGTCTGATATTGCTGTAGAAAAGTGGTTTTATATATGAGCTAATATTCAGAGGTTTACATCATTTTCTGAATAGTCTCTTGATTCATATTCATAAGAGTTTGTTTATTGGCACATACCTTCACAGTTGCAAGCATGTAGATCATAGGTGATAATTTTAGGTAGACAACTAATGAGTTCATGTAAGAATAAAGAATTGTCATCAGCAACAAAAATGTTCTCAATTTTTATACAATTATGAATTGCTTACTTTCACATGAAATGTTTCAAATGCTTTCAGTAAAATAACTCATTCATTTTAGCATGTTCCATTTTCAAATATACTCCAAGTCTTTGTTTTCTTTTTTTTTTTTTTTATTTTAGTTGGGGGCTAATTACTTTACAATATTGTAGTGGTTTTTGCCATACATTGACATGAATCAGCCATGGGTTTACATGTGTTCCCCATCCTGAACCCCCCTCCCACCTTCCTCCCCATCCCATCCCTCTGGATCATCCCATTGCCCCCGCCCTGAGCATTTGTCTCATGCATTGAACCTGGAATGGTGTTCTGTTTGACATATGATAATATACATGTTTCAATGCTATTTTCCCAGAACGTCCCACCCTCACCTTCTTCCTCAGAGTCCATAAGATTGCTCTATGCATCTGTGTCTCTTTATTTCAAAACATTCAGGCAATTCTTTCAACAAAACTATACCTTCTCTACTGCCCCTAGTGGAGTTAGTACTAACTTGTTAATAGTTTATGTTTTTTGAAATGTCAGTTTTGCTATTTGAATATTTAAGCCAAACAGAAGGGGATCTGGGTAAAGAAAAGCATTATCTACCTTGTGAAAAAGCAAGTAGGTGGCCTTAGAATTATGTCAATGCAATGTGTACAGTTTGCAAAAGAATTTCCCTTCATAGTGAGTACTTCTGTGTATGAATACTTGTGTGTGCTGGGCTTGGGTGGACTTCCTTACACTGACTCTCTCTGCTTTGTCCCTCAGTGTTTGCATCACCTTTGATCCTGGCCATGAAAGATGGAGTTCTTTGTTTCTCCCAGTACTTTCGTCTCTTCGTGAGCCTTACCACCACCTCTCCTTCAAATGAAAAGGCAGTCTAGCCAATTTTCCTTGACAGCCACCCACTGGACTTCTTTTTACTTCAGATACTTGAACCTTCAATTATTCTCTTTGACAGAGAAGCAAATGTGTTTGCCCTAAACATTACACATGTTGAAACAAAATATTTTGAGTGAACATTCATTTCTGTATATATATATATATTATCACTTCTTAAAATGCAGGTAAAGCAAAAGCAAAAACTTAGACAAAACAATAGGACAAGTAAGGTTTTTCTTCCCCAGATCAAATAATCTCTGAGATGGAAAATTAAAAGCCTCTATTAGCATTGTTCAGTTCAGGTCAGTTCAGTCGCTCAGTCGTGTCCGACTCTTTGCAACCCCATGAACCATAGCACGCCAGGCCTCCCTGTCCATCACCAACTCCCGGAGTCCACCCAAACCCATGTCCATTGAGTCAGTGATGCTATCCAACCATCTCATCCTCTGTCGTCCCCTTCTCCTCCTGTCCTCAATCTTTCCTGGTCATGGACAAATTATTTAAGTCTGAGCTACATCAGTGAAATGCAGATGATATTTATCTTGCAGAATCATTTAATGATTAAGTACATAAATTGGCTGATACATGGTAGTTATTCATCAAAGATAGTTACTATCATTAACTTTTCCTCCAGAAATTATTGAAGGACACCATGAGACTTGATTATCTCTTCTCTGTGTTCCACAGCCCAAGATCTTAGGATGGGCAGATAAACCTCTTCTCCATACTTCCTCAGATTAATCCCCTGCCTATGAATGGAATTACCCTTAGTATTAGTGTAGCTTTGTTTCCTGCTAGTTGTTCAAGTGTCTTGACTCTAGAATATCAGGACAAGGACATCATCATTTTTTTCCACATGAGCCTCATTCAATACAAACTTTGATATCAAGAAATTTTCCATGTACATATGCAAATTCAAGAATCCAATTTGCCCTGAGATGTGTTATTGTTTATTCTAGTCAAAAATTGTGAAGCTGATATAGCTGGAGAGGTCAATTTGAGATCAACTGTATTCCACATAGTCAACAGCCTATATTTGGAAACATTTATTTTATGATTCTGCTTTTTAATTTTTCTTGAGTTGAAAGACATATGTAGTCAAGCTTCTATATATGAAAGATATATACAGATTTTATTCCTAACCTAACAAAGAGTGCTACCTAATTGACACGAAGATCCAATCAGTAATAAATTTCAGAAGATGAAGATGGAATAAGTAGAATCACAGAGTCAGAACCAGATTTCACACTAGAGTTGCCACTTTGGCACTTGCTAATCAGGCTGCATCCATGTAAACACTGAAAGACCAAAGGCAACCAAGAAGCAGAGAACTTGACCTCACTCATTCTCTAGAGACATTTGCCCTCCAAAACCCTCTTCCCTGACTTCCAAGACAGAAAGGACTGTGGCCTGAGAAGTGGGAGGACTTGTTAAGCCCCTCCATTCCAATATACAGCTGACCCTCACAAAGGGAAAAGACCCTGATGCTGGGGAAGATTGAAAGCAGGAGGAGAAGGGGATGGCAGAGGATGAGATGGTTGGACAGCATCACCGATTCGATGGACATGAGTTTGAGTAAGCTCCAGGAGTTGGTGATGGACAGGGAAGCCTGGTGTGCTGAAGTCCATGGGTAGCAACGAGTCGGACACAACTTAGTGACTGAACTGAACACAAAGGGAAGAGAATGCCTTTGAGTTAGATAGGAAATTGTAACGAGTGAACTAATTTCAATGATGAAAAAGTGACAGAAGTGTTTCAGATTTAGTTCTCTATGTCTACCAGGTATTTAGGACACAAGCCAGAAAGGGAGACTTGACACAGTAGATTTGAAAGCAATGATTGAAACAAAAATAAAAAACGCTTCATGCTTGTATGTAAGTAACTGAGATATTTCATAAGGCAATTGGTTATAGATTCATCATTACTATTCTAAAAAATGTACTGTGTAATATGGTTAATGTGCTTAAACACAGAGTCCAAAAACATTAGGAAATTATGATTACATTTATTTGAAATAAATAGGCTTAGATAGAAGGTTAGATTGAAATATATTAGTGTTCTTCAAAAAATTGTGTTTGCAGGGTTTTCAGGGTTTACATGTCAATTTTTTTGTTTTCTCCATTGATCACCTATTCAATCGTCAACTGCAAAAAAGATTATACAGCCTAAAACTTGATAACCATGTTTTATTCAGTGGACAAAACTGAGGACTTAAGCACAGGACACAGCATCTCAGTTATCTCTTATAACTGCTCTGAAGAGGTAAGAGAGGAACCAAGCTACATAGGACGTTTTCAACAAAGACAAGGTAGTTGGAACTTGAAAAGATTATTGTTAATTAAAGAAAACCAGACATCTCAAGTTAATGAATTTAGCACTTTTCTGTGTTTGGGAAAATGCAAGCAGCTGGGCTCACTGAAATCATACCTCAGCTATCTGGGGCCAGTATCCTGTGCTTTATCACCCTGAGAATCCTCGCGGTGCCTCGTTCGGGGTGGTAACAGACTGGCTGCTAGATGGTGGGCATCCTGTTTCCATCCTGAGTTCCCTCAGGGCTCACTGTCTGGCAGCTGTAATGTAATACTTAGATGGCTGTAACACCTTTTGTTTACTGATGTGGCAGGCAACATATTTCATTGACACTGTAAAGTGTTGCATTGTTTTATAAATTAAACATAATTTTGTAAATAAGAATGTTAACCTAAAATGTTAATCCTCTCTCTCACCTGAGTTTTCATCTAACTACCATAAAATCTTTATCCTCATCTCCATAACTCAAATTCCTTATTCCACTTCTCATCTCCCATTCAGCCTTCAACCCTTGCCTTCACCTTTACAAAAATACAGAACATATTCTTCCTAAGATAAAAATTCTTACCTCCTCAAATTCATCTCATGCACGGTCATAAGAGTGAGGTTTTTGAAACACCAACTGATCATATCCACTGTCTTTCAAAATTTGTCAATAACTCTCCATATCCCATACAATGAAGAATTTAGCTTTGTGTGTGCAGTGAAGAATTTTTTTTGTGTTCGGAGTATGGTCTCCCTCACTCCCAATTTCTTTTTCATTCTCAGTCCCTTTCATCTGTTTGCTACTGGCTCTCCAATCTCACCTCTCACCTCTTCTTTCTTCAAAGTTTGTAGTCAAATGATACGAGTCTGATTATAGTTACTTTCAAACATTATCAACCACTTTGCTCTTTTTTCCCTCCATGATCATAAAATGTTCCCTCCCGCTGCTGGGAGTGACACCACCCTCGTTTTCCCTCCAGTGAGATTTCTACATTCTTATTGAGTACTGAACTCATCCAGGAACAGAATAGGAGATTGTTCTGAGTCTCAGTGTATTAAATGCTCTTTGTTTGTGCTCGCATTTCCTCATTAAAATTATTACAGAAATATAATTTTTGTCTATGTGCTGCATTGGACTGTGATAAGTTTGACAGGAGAGATAATGTTATACTCATCTTTGATATCCAGTGTTTAGCACATTGACTGACAAATGAAACAATTTCGATACTCTTTTAGAAAGAATTGTATCAATAAATAACATTTGTAAGATTCATCTATTCAAACTTACCATACATTTACTTAAGGATACTATTACATAGCTCAAATCTTTATTCAAAAGTATATCACAATAAATTTGGCTAGATGATCTGTTAAACACAAAGGAAAACACAGACTGATTGTAACATATCTCCATGTGCAACACTAGAAATCATTAAGAGAGGAAATGATGTATTTGTTATGATCCCTTAGGTGGCTTGAGTTGGTCCCACACACAAGTTCTTTCTACATCCTGAGGCATGATTTGTTGACATGAAGCCAAGATAAGTCACGTTTTGTCATCTTTTCTTATCTTTGGGGCAGTTCCTTTCTGACATGGTTAGTTCTACACTTCCCTTCTAATGGAGATGCCTTAATCACAGAAGAGGTTTACCACGGGGGCTTTTTCTCATCATGTGGAAATCTTCATATGGACATGAGTTTGAGTGCACTCCGGGAGATGGTGAAGGGCAGGGAAGACTGATGTGCTGCAGTCCATGAGGTCGCAAAGAATTGGACACAACTGAGCGACTGAACAACAACCAACCATCTCAGATAGTAATTCTATCCTTTGCATCTTTGGTCCTTATTGTTTCTTCTCTCTTTACCAAAACACATTTTGAGTAGTTACTAAAGTTTGTGAATGTATAAAGTCTTCTCTGGTAATCACTGTAAGGTCTTATTGCTTCCCTCCATGATTTCCTGTAGTATTTTTTCCCTAGTAGTTACTAAAGTTTGTGAATGTATAAATGCTTCTCTGGTACTCACTGTAAGGTCGTATTACTTCCCTCCATGATTTCCTGTAGCATTTTTTCCATATGCTATTCACTTTGCCATTTAATTCTTTCTCCAACTGATAATAAATGTTGTGTGGTCTATCTCCAAATATGATGTAAAGTGTGAAGTTTAGTCACTCATTCATGTCCAACTTTCTGTGACCCCCTTGGACTATATCCCATCAGGCTCTTCTGTCCATGGAATTCTCCAGCAAGAGTACTGGAGAGAGTTGCCATTCCCTTCTCCAGGGGATCTTCTTGATCCAGGGATCGAACCCAGGTCTCCTACATTGCAGGCAGATTCTTTACTGTCTGAGCCACCATGGAAGCCCAAATATATAATGTAAGCTGGCATGTTAACAAATGGATAATATCTCAGCATCAGTTTTCCCAAGCCTAGGACAAGGGAGCATACTTTGACACCTTATTTGGGGAAGTAATTCTAAGGGATAAAAGTGGAGGACCGGGAAACATGAAACCAGGAAATATTGCCAATTCAAGGCTAAATGGTTACTGCTCTGGACGATGGGGAATTAATTCCAGTGGGGACTCTCTTAGGAGCTATGTAAAGTAGTTCTGAGAATCATTCAACTTGGTCATTGATTCAGGGTGTACTTATCCATTTACCTCCCCCTCCACAATGGCCAAAAGTCTGCCATACTTTCTGCTTTATCTTACCTCGGAATGGTGAGTGGATCTCTGCAGACACCCATGTGGAGGCCACAGAAAATTCCCACACCAAAGTGAGAAATATGTAATGCTTCTAGGCCATAGCAGTTCAGGTTGTACTGCATGGTGGTGGTACACTAAGCCAGGAGTAAAAAGAAGGTTTAGAGGAGGTCAGTCTCCATAGTACGTGAGGAGGGACAGGGAAAGCATTGTAGATGAGGTGGTCGTCGAGTGACACAAAATATTGGCTTCAGCCTCAATGAATTACTACAGTACAGAATGATATGCTTTGGCAAAGTCAGTGAATACAAAGGAGAGATTTTTCCATTTCCCTTCTTCGGCATCTTACTTACAGGAATGATTTCATTCTGGCTCTGCTTAATGAGTTTTATGACCCTGGGCAAGTGAACACTTTGGCTGGACTCCAATTTCTTCATTTATGAAATGAGATGATCATTGAGCTCCGCTGCAGCTGTTACTTTATGATTCTATGAATCTACATCCTCATAGTACACTAGAGCCTAACAGCCTACTATCCTTCCAGAAATATGCACATTCATATTACTGTGCATTGCTTTCCTTCTATATTTTCTGCTAGAATTTCTCCAGGGCTGGAAGATCCCACTAAGGTTCATTTTGGTTTCTCCTGTTCTGTACACTGATAATGCTTTGTGAATTGCTTTGGAGTTTCCTAAATATTTATACAAGAAAAAAGTCTATAGAGTGTAGCCTTGAAGAACATAGTTAACGTTGACTTCATGAAAATCTTAGCATATACCTATGGAAATGGTGACTTATAACTGCACACTAAATGGTAAATTTCTTGAGTGTTTCCACTAAGATGACAAAAAACAACCCAACTCTGAACTTATTCCCATGGCATCTAGACTAGGGGTCCCCAACCTTTGGTTCATGGACTGGTACCAATCTGTGGCCTGTTAGGAACTGGGTCACACAGCAGGAGGTGAGCAGCAGGCAAACCTGAAACCATTCCCTCACCCCAGTCCATGGAAAAATTATCTTCCACTAAACTGGTCCCTGGTGCCAAAAAGGTTGGGAAACGCTGCTCTAGACAAGGGACAATCTGACACATGAATTATGCTTCTTCATCTCTATCCATGTTCCCGCTTCTCTCCTAGTTCAAGAAACACTGGCTTGCTTTCTGCTTCTTACCAGTCTTAGCTCATCTCTGACTCAGTATCTTGCCATTTGTGTTCTTCCTGCCTGAACTGTTCTATCCTTCTGTGTCTTCTCCTGTCATTCATCTCTCAGAGCAAGTATCACATCCTCAAGAGAAGCCTGTCTTGCCCATACAGTCAAAATTCACTCCTGTCACTCTGTATTTCTTTGTTTTATTTTTTCTTCCCCAAACCACTACCATCAGATTTTTTGATTATCTAGTTTGTATTCGGGCTTCCCTGATGACTCAGTGGTAAAGATTCTACCTACAATACAGGAGATATGGGTTCAATCCTTAGGTCAGGAAGATCCCCTGGAGAAGGAAATGGCAACCCACTCCAGTATTCTTGCCTGGAAAATCCCAGGTACAGAGGAGCCTGCCGGGCTTCAGTCCACGGGGTCATAAAAGAGTTGAATTCTACTTAGCCACTAAACAACAACAAGTTTGTACTTAGTTATGTACTTATGTGTTGTCTGTCTCTAATAAAAGGTAGTCTTCCTTCGATTGTATCCCCTGTTCCTAGGAGAATATCTGGAACATAATCAATTCAAGATAAATATTTGTTGACCAAATAAATGATTGCTCAGCAGTCCATGGTTAACATTCAAACAAAAGAGAACAAACATTGAACTTGAAACTAGAATTCTTAAGTTGTTTCTGATATGAGGTTATATAATCTGAGAATAATAACATGTATCCTGTATTGCACAGCTTGTTGTTTTGTTTCAATTTTATGTTTAATTATCTGACACTTTCCCTTCAAAAATATTCTATAAGAACGCATCCATGCATTCATTCTTTCATGCTTAATGCTTATGGTTTGAATCCCAGCCTCATTATACATTAGCTGTGACAACTTGTCCAAGTTGTTTAGCTACCATATGCCTCAGTTCTTCATCTACAAAACAATGATGATAACAGTACCCACTTCATGTATTATATCTGTAGTGCTTAGAAAGTACCTAACACAGTTTTAGCTACTATTTTTTTTCATTCTATCATTTAATAAACATGTCAATACTTTCTTACTTGTTTATTATTTAGTTTTTAACACACAGTAAAAGAATCCATGTGTTTTTCTACCATCTCAGTGCTACTTT
Organism: Giraffa tippelskirchi; assembly: GCF_054371585.1. Classification (NCBI taxonomy): domain Eukaryota; kingdom Metazoa; phylum Chordata; class Mammalia; order Artiodactyla; family Giraffidae; genus Giraffa; species Giraffa tippelskirchi. The sequence goes on along the minus strand of NC_137276.1, from coordinate 79,898,198 downwards.
ATGAATAAATTAATTTTTTCCCAATTATAGAATTAATTCTCTCAATTTACTTAATGTGTGTATTTAAAACATTTGATGAAACTGATCCCCTTTATAATGATCGCTGGTCTTCATGAATAGAGGGGAAAATATCACATCTACTTTTTCAAGTCAATTGTCTTTTCATTTCAATATACTTCCAAAAAAGTTCATTTTATTGCATTATAATTTATTTATTATAATTCAAAATAAAATTTTGAGAAGAGCAGTTACTGAAATTAATGAAAAAGATTTGTATATCTAACCCTAATTGATGTACATTTGTTGTTTTTCCAGAAGATTTGTAACTTTAAAAGTATAGTAAATTAAATATTTTTCAGAATAGTTCTTATAATTTAAAATAGTTTATACCAAAAATGAAGTGGTAAAATATACATAAATTATAGTTTATATCTATTTTTCCAGTTATACTCAGAAGTGTTAATTTCTTACTAAGAACTTCATATGCTTCATTTTCTAATAATAGAAATATAAATGAAACTCCAAAGATGTTCTCCTAAATATATTTAAAAATTGAACAAACATAATTCCTTTACTTATTTGCAGTTAGCCATCTCTACTATTTCCTGAAAAGACAAATCTAAATCTTTATCCCCAAGTCCCCAGGTATACACCTGCATGGACATTCATCTGCACATAAGATAGGACCATCAGATATGAACATTTTGATTTCCCTCTGCCTCCAGTCATAAAGATCTCTTCATTCACTTATATTTACTTTCTGTTTTTCTGTGAAAGATCAAGAAAGGGACCCCATTTTCAAGTTCAATACCTTGATCCCCTTGACTTGCTGGAGTAGAGTATTAGATGTATGTGATTTAGATATACCTGAATATGAATCCCAGTTCTGTTACTTAATAACCATGGAACAATTGTTATTACAATTTTCTGAGTGCCTTTTGTTTCTCTCTTCTAAAGTAGATAGTAAGTGTTGTCTTGTTGTATGATGATGATAAACATTATAAATTATGTGTTAAGCAACTATTAATGTACACATGTTTAGTTGCTAAGTTTTTAGCTGCCCAACTCTTTTGCAACCCCATGGACTGTAACCCTCCAGGCTCCACTGTCCATGGAATTTCCCAGGCCTGAATACTAGAGTGGGTTGTCATTTCCTTCTCCAGGGGATCTTCCTAGCCTAGGGATCAAACTCACATCTCCATTGGCAGGCAGATTCTTTACCACTGAGCCACAAGGGAAGCACATACAAGACCTATAAAAGTTTATTTTCTTCCTCTGCTTTTTTTTTCCTCTTTTAAACTCACAACTTGTGAAACTTCAATTGTCTTTGTTGACACAGAAGATTTCCTTTCCTTTCATCCCTTTCTAAAATCTCATTTTCTTATTTTTATCTTGTCCTTATCCAAATCACTGCCTTACCTCTTGGATTCTGAACTTTCTCTCTGCTTACAAGCAAATTTCTCTAAAATTTTCTCTTGTCTTCATTTTCTCAGTTTCCCATGCATCCTTCTAGCTCCTGTAAGCTGGCTCGAATGTCATCATGTTATTAAAACTTCTCTCTGCAAGATTAACAAAATCACTTGCCAATTGTGTTATTTTCTTTAGAATCCTTCTGCTTCTTATAGCCCCCTTGAAAGTCTGGCTTTGGTGACATGATGCTGTTTTCTGCTTCTCTCTAGGTGAGTCTCCTTATTCTAGTTCCTCTTACATACATGTAATTCCTTATTTTTATTGATCATTGTCCAAAATACTACCAAAGTTGTTAACATTCTAAAACACAAAACTTAAAAATAATCATAAACTTTAATAATTGTAAGTTCATTAGTAGTCTAATCATATATTTCATTACCGTCTCTAGTGTATGGGAAACCACTCTCACCACTATTATTCAACATAGTTTAGGCACTCCTGACTATGGCAATTAGAGAAGGAAAAAGAAATAAAAGGAGTCCAAATCAGAAAAGAAGAAGCAAAATTCTCACCTTGAAGATGACATGATACTATAAATGCTGCTGCTAAGTCGCTTCAGTCGTGTCCGACTCTGTGTGACCCCATAGACGGCAGCCCACCAGGCTCCCCCATCCCTGGGATTCTCCAGGCAAGAATACTGGAGTGGGTTGCCATTTCCTTCTCCAGTGCATGAAAGCGAAAAGTGAAAGTGAAGTCGCTCAGTCGTGTCTGACTCTTCGCGAACCCATGGGCTGCAGCCTACCAGGCTCCTCCGTCCATGGGATTTCCCAGGCAAGAGTACTGGAGTGGGGTGCCATTGCCTTCTCCGATTTTTCTTGAATAAACACCTTTAAATTTGTCATATCCCTTTGATTAACTTCTTGAGTTCTTAAATGATTGTTTTTTTTAACAATTCTGTCTGATTTTATCATTGCTTTCTAAGGAGCAGTTTTTTCAAGGTCCTCATTCCACAGTTCCAGAGGCATCCTGTACCTTGCTGACTTAATTTTATTTTTATACTGTAAATAGGAAACCCAAAAGAAACTATCAGAAATTTACTAGAGCTAATCATTGCATTTAGCAACGTCACAGAATACAAGGTTGACACACAGAAATTACTTGCATTCCTATATACTAACAATAAAAACTCAGAAAGAGAAATTAAGGAATCAATCCCATTCACCATTGCAACAAAAATAATTAAATATCTAGGAATAAGCCTACCTAAGGAGACAAAAGGACTGTATATGGAAAATTATAAGACAATGATGGAAGAAATAGAAGATGACATAAACAGATGGAGAGATATTCCATGTTCCTGGGTAGGAAGAATCAATATCATGAAAATGACTATACTATCAAATTCAATCTACAGATTCAGTGCAATCCCTATCAAGTTACCAATGGCATTTTTCACAGAACTAGAACAAAAGAATTCACAATTCATATAGAAAAACAAAAGACTCTGAATAGCCAAAGCAGTCTTAAGAAGAATGGAGCTGGAGGAATCAACATTTCTGACTTCAGAATATACAAAAGAGCTATAGACATGAAGACAATATAGTACTGGCACAAAAATAAAAATATAGACCAATGGAACAAGATAGAGAGCCCAGAGATAAACCCACTCACCTGTGGGTACCTTATTTTTGACAGAGGAGACAAGAATATACAATGGGGAAAAGATAATCTTTTCAGTAAGTGGTGCTGGGAAAACGGGACAGCTACATGTAAAAGAAAGAAATTAGAACACTTCCTAACACCATGCACAAAGATAAACTCAAAATGGACTAAAGACCTAAATGTAAGATCAGAGACTATAAAACTCATAGAGGAAAATATAGGTAGAACACTCAGTGACCTAAATTAAAACAAGATCCTCTATGATCCACCTCCTAAAGTAATGGAAATAAAAACAAAAATAAACAAGTGGGACCTAATTAAACTTAAAAATTTTTGCACAGCAAAGGAAACTACAAACAAGGTGAAAAGACAACCCTCAGAATGGGAGAAAATAATAGCAAAGGAAAGAACTGACAAAGAATTAATTTCCAAAATATATAAGCAGCTCATACAACTCAATACCAGAAAAACAAACAATCCATACAAAAAGTGGGAAAAAGATCTAAACAGACATCTCTCCAAAGAAGACTTACAGATGGCTAACAAGCACATGCAAAGATGCTCCATATTACTCATTATCAGAAAAATGCAAATCAAAACTACAATGAGATACCACCTCACACCAGTCAGAATGGCCATCATCAAAAAGTCTTCAAACAATAAATGCTGGAGAGGATGTGGAGAAGAGGGAACTCTCTTGCATTGCTGATGGGAATGTAAATTGACACAGCAACTATGGAAGATGATATGGAGATTCCTTTAAAAAAACTAGGAATAAAACCACCATATGACCCAGCAATCCCACTCCTAGGCATGTATCCTGAGGAAACCAAAGTTAAAAAAGACTCATGTACCCCAATGTTCATTGTAGCACTATTTACAATAGCTAGAACAAGGAAGCAACCTAGATGTCCATTGACAGATGAATGGATAAAGAAGTTGTGGTACATATACACAATGGAATATTACTCAGCCATAAGAAGGAACACATTTGAGTCAGTTCTAATGAGGTGGATGAACCTAGAGACTATTATACAGAGTGAAGTGAGTCAGAAAGAGAAATATAAATATTGTATACTAACACATATATATGGAATCTATAAAGATGGTACAGATGAATTTATTTTCAGGGCAGCAATGGAGAAACAGACATAGAGAACAGACTTATGGATACAGGGGGAGGGAGGAGAGAGACGGTGAGATGTATAGAGAGAGTAATATGGAAACTTACAATACCATATGTAAAATAGATAGCCAATGGGAATTTGCTGTATGTCTCAGGGAACTCAAACAGGGGCTCTGTAAGAATCTAGAAGGGTGGGGTGGGGAGGGAGATGTGAGGAATGTTCAAGAGGGGGGGGACATGGGTGTACCTATGGCTGATTGTTGTTGATGTTTGATAGAGGATGGGAGAGGACAGAAAAAGTACTTCATCAAGTCGGTAACTCCTTCACGAGAAGTTCAAGATTATGATTACTATTAAGAATCTTATCTTCCTAACCTCCTCTTCACCCTTCAAAATGAAGGAAATCATAGCTACTTAAAAAAATTACTTAAAAGAAGCGATTAAGATAAAATTTTTAAATCAGTCAGAGACAAATGTTGAACTACATACAATGAAACAATGTTATGGATGACAGTAGATTTCTTAGTGGAAACAGGGTAAACCAGAAGAGAGTAAAGCAAAGCCTTAAAACCACTGAAAGAAAAAAAAATTCAACAAAAATTAAATTCAAAAACAAAGGCAAAATACTTTTGTAGACTAAGAAAATCTGAAAGAATTCATCATCAGCAGACCTACATCATAACATATTCTGAAGAAAGTCCTTCAATAGACAGGAAAATGACAGAAGCTGAAAATCTGAATATACCACAAGAAACAGAGAGCACAGGAAATGATAAATGAATAAGTAAATAGAAAAGATGTTTTTCTCACGCATTGAATCATTTTAAATAGTAACCGATTGTTTAAGGCAAAAATAATAATGCACTGTGGTATTTGTAACATTTGTCAGAAATAAACCATATGACCAAAAAAGCACAAAGGACAGGAAGTGAGAAATAGAAATATGGACTTGAACAAATATTTTATTAGAGTAGATATACGGCAGGCAAGTAACACATGATAAGCTGTTCAATAGTATTAGTCATTGCTGCTGCTGCTGCTAAGTCGCTTCAGTCGTGTCCGACTCTGTACGACGGCAGCTCACCAGGCTCCGCTGTCCCTAGGATTCTCCAGGCAAGAATACTGGAGTGGGTTGCCATTTCCTTCTCCAGTGCATGAAAGGGAAAAGTGAAAGTGAAGTCGCTCAGTCGTGTCCGACTCTTAGCGACCCCATGGACTGTAGCCTACCAGGCTCCTCCATCCATGGGATTTTCCAGGCAAGAGTACTGGAGTGGGGTGCCATTGCCTTCTCCATATTAGTCATTAGGGAAATACAAATTAAAACCATGAGGAGATACCACTCAACTCATATGTGAATGGCTCAAATAAATGAACGACCATGCCAAGTGTTGACAAGGATGCAGAGCAACTGGAACTGCTGACGGGAATCTAAAATGGTACAATCACTTTGAGCCATAAGTTGACAGATTTCTAACACTGTGAATAAATACTTATCATGTGACCCAGCCATCCATTTCCTAAGTATTTTCCCAAGAGAAATGAAAGCATATAACAATATACTTCTACATGACTGTTCCTAACAGCTTTGCAATAGCTCAAAACTGTAGTCAACCCATATATCCATCCATAGTTGGATCAATAAACAAATTGTGATATATGCTTACAATAAAATATTACTCATCAATAAAAAGAATGAACTATGGATCTATTTCAAAATACAGATGAATCCCTACCTATTTATGTTTAGTGAAAGAAGACACATTAAGAAAAGTTCAATTTTATGATCCTACTATAAAACATTCTAAAACTTACATGTAAATCTCTAGTGACAGAAATAAATCAGTAGTTTCCTGGAAGGGAACATGGACATTGCATGAATGAAAAACTGTAAAAGGGGCATGAGGAAATTTTTAGAGATGATTGATATGTTCATTATCTTTATTGCTTTGTCTGTCTCACCAATGTCTACCCATATCAAAATGTATCAAATTGTACATTCTAAATATATATTGATATAATAGTTTATCATATATTAATTATACCTCCAATAAATCTGTCAATTTTTAAAAACTTCAATATCCATGTTCTTCAGCATATTACAGAAGACACTGTCTTACATGCATAGCCTTAATTCTTACTTTCCATCTGCATGCATCCTATCCTTCAGTCACATGGTTTCACTGTCTACTATGCCCTAAGAACAATCTCATACCACTACGACTCAATATCCAGACCTTCTTCCTAGAGCCGACTTTATTCTTTAGCTAGAGAATACCTAATTTTCCTTCAAGGTGCAATTCAAAAGCCCTAGACTCTGAAATACAACCAACACAACAAAAATAAGGCACTACTATTTGTTGTTTATGTGTTATTCAGTTGACCCATAGTAACTGAAAAATCTTAATGTCAATAACCAGTAGAAGTCAATCAAATCAATAACCAAGTCTCAATGATTCTTTACTCTGGAATTAAGAAAGGCAAGAAAGATATTGGTGAAGAATGATTAATTCAACAGTAGGAATGAATGATTATAATAGAGAGTTTACTGAAGAATTTACTGAATATACTAATAATAGTAGCTAAAGTTTATTGAGTTATTATTATACTATGGACACTATGAATGTATTTTCTCAATGCAGGAATGTGCAGTGACACATTTTTATTATATGCATTATAAAAATAAACTGAGACTTAGGAATTAAACTAAGGCTTCCCTGGTGGCTCAGATGGTAAAGAATCTATTTGCAATGCAGGAGACCCCAGGTTCAATACATGGATCAAAAAGATCCTCTTGAGAAGGAAATGGCAACCCACTCCAGCATTTTTGTCTGGAGAATTCTATGAACAGAGGAGCCTGGTAGGCTGAAATCCATGGGATCCCAAAGAGTCAGATACAACTGAGGGACTACCACTTTCACTTTTACTTTCCCAAAGTCTCAAAGGTCATGAACTGGAAAGCAGAGATATGAACCTCAGTAGTCCAAATTCAGAGATCTTTTTTATTCTCATCACCCTGCCATTCATCTATACAATGGATTATAACTAGCACACGGTGGTTCTTATAGGAATTTCTAAAACCACTTCACTGAGGAATTTATCCAGGTATAGTTAAGTAAATGTGTTTTTTTTTTTTCATAGATCCTGTTAATTTCCCATTTGTAATATCCTAAACATTTTTCTTCTCCCTTATAAATAACTGACAGAATGAACTAGTTTTAGTGCTTGAGCTGCTAAACTAATTTCACAGAACTTTATATCTATGTCTGCTCAAAATCCAGATCCTAAAACCCATCTTTCATCAACTGCATTTACATTGTTTCAAATATCCCTGACTCTAGTTGTTACTGCAACTATATAATGAGTCTATATAATGCTGAGTCTATATAAACTCAACTATATGATTGAGTCTATATAATGCTTCTTCTGCCATATGCCTAGTGTCAGTTGCTTCCAAGATGGTGTTTGTCTCAGTTTATCTGTACTGTCTTCAGTGATACTAATAGGGGTGGGAGGTATTGTATGGTCATCCCGAACTATTACAGAAAAGAAACATCTTCCATATTCAGTTCAGTTCAGTCGCTCAGTCGTGTCCGACTCTTTGCGACCCCATGAATCGCAGCACACCAGGCCTCCCTGTCCATCACCAACTCCCTGAGTCCACCCAAGCCCATGTCCATTGAGTCGGTGATGCCATCCAACCATCTCATCCTCTGTCGTCCCCTTCTCCTCCTGCCCCCAATCCTTCCCAGAATTAGGGCCTTTTCCAATGAGTCAGTTCTTCGCATGAGGTGGCCAAAGTATCGGAGTTTCAGCTTCAACATCAGTCCTTCCAATGAACACTCAGGACTGATCTCCTTTAGGATGGACTGGTTGGATCTTCTTGCAGTCCAAGGGACTCTCAAGAGTCTTCTCCAACACCACAGTTCAAAAGCATCAATTCTTCGGCGCTCAGCTTTCTTCACTGTCCAACTCTCACATCCATACATGACCACTGGAAAAACCATAGCCTTGACTAGACGGACTTTTGTTGGCAAAGTAATGTCTCTGCTTATAAATATGCTATCTAGGTTGGCCATAACCTTCCTTCCAAGGAGTAAGCGTCTTTTAATTTCATGGCTGCAATCACCATCAGCAGTGATTTTGGAGCCCCCAAAATTAAAGTCTGACACTGTTTCCACTGTGTCCCCATCTATTTCCCATGAAGTGATGGGACCAGATGCCATGATCTTAGTTTTCTGAACGTTGAGCTTTAAGCCAACTTTTTCACTCTCTTCTTTCACCTTCATCAAGAGGCTCTTTAGTTCTTCTTCACTTTCTGCCATAAGGGTGGTGTCATCTGCATATCTGAGCTTATTGATATTTCTCCCGGCAATCCTGATTCCAGCTTGTGTTTCTTCCAGCCCAGCGTTTCTCATGATGTACTCTGCATATAAGTTAAATAAGCAGGGTTACAGTATATAGCCTTGAAGTATTCCTTTTCCTATTTGGAACCAGTCTGTTGTTCCATGTCCAGTTTTAACTGTTGCTTCCTGACCTGCATACGCGTTTCTCAAGAGACAGGTCAGATGGTCTGGTATTCCCATCTCTCAGAATTTTCCACAGTTTATTGTGATCCACACAGTCAAAGGCTTTGGCATAGTCAATAAAGCAGAAATAGATGTTTTTCTGGAACTCTCTTGCTTTTTCGATGATCCAGTGGATGTTGGCAATTTGTTCTCTAGTTCCTCTGCCTTTTCTAAAACCAGCTTGAACATCTGGAAGTTCACGGTTCACGTATTGCTGAAGCCTGGCTTGGAGAATTTTGAGCATTGCTTTACTAGCATGTGAGATGAGTGCAATTGTGCAGTAGTTTGAGCATTCTTTGGCATTGCCTTTCTTTGGGATTGGAATGAAAACTGACCTTTTCCTCTCCTGTGGCCACTGCTGAGTTTTCCAGATTTGCTGGCATATTGAGTGCAGCACTTTCACAGCATCATCTTTGAGGGTTTGAAATAGCTCAACTGGAATTCCATCACCTCCACTAGTTTTGTTCGTAGTGATGCTTTCTAAGGCCCACTTGACTTCACATTCCAGGATGTCTGGTTCTGGGTGAGTGATCACACCATCATGATTATCTGGGTCGTGAAGATCATTTTTGTACAGTTCTTCTGTGTTTTCTTGCCACCTCTTCTTAATATCTTCTGCTTCTTTTAATCTGCTTCCAGATTAAGTTTCACTAGATTAAGTCTCCTCCATTGGAGAAAAATAATTTATTCTTGGTGACTTACTGCATAATATTTTCAAATATTTGCCTTAGCTCTTAAGAGTTTTTCATATCAGGGCTTACATGGTTATATCACATTTTCCCTGCACTATTTCTGATCACACTTGGTTAGAATTGCCATCTACGCCCTCTGTATTTCCCTGGCACTTTGCCTATAGCAATGTTATAAAACCTTGCCTGTCAGAGTCTGCTAGACTATGAATTACTCCCAGAGTATGACCATGTCCTGTTTCTTGTATATGAAAAGGTCATCAGGGACTTCTCAGTCCTCACCTTATTAGAACACTTAGCAGCATTTGACACAGTTGACTCTCCTTATTCCTTGAATCCCTTCCTTCGTGTGACTGCCAAGTCACCACACTCCCTTAGCTTTCCTAGGCCTGTGCTGGTCCCTGCTTCTCTGTCTCTTTCTGGCTAAGGTGAATGATTCCCCAAGGGGTCATGTAGAGCTGATTGTGCCATTGGATGTGGCAGCCCTGCCCCCAGAGCCAGCAATCTGAGCATTTATGTTCTGTCTACTTCAGCTCTTGTTGTTGTTGTTGTTTTCTATCTCATCCATTTCTGTGGCTTTAAAAACTGCCTCAAAACTGACAAACCTCAAATTAATATTTCCAGCACAGACCTCTCCATGAACCCCATCCGCTTACATCTATCTGCCTATTTGACATTTCCACATCTCATAGCTATCCAAGTCCTAACTTGTCCTAAATTGAGCTCTGAGTCTTCCTTGCTCCCAAATCTCCTAATATGGGCTTTAACATTTTGGTAAGGACAGTTGCATCCCTTCTGCTCAGGGTAAAACCCCTGGACTCACTTCTGATTAGGCTCATTTGTCTCCTATAAAATAGATGATCCATTAACAAATCCTCTCATATCTCTTTTCAGTATTTTATTAATACTGAAATCATATTACATATATTAAGTATACACATTTAATATATATTAAATATATATTTAATAAATATGTTAAAAAACCACACACTTCCTACCTCCTTCACTGCTAACACCTTGACCCAAACCACCATCATCCTCTACCTGGATTATTGCCACAGCTTCCAAATTGTCTCATAATAGATATTCTCACTCTCTTCAGCCTATCTTCAATACAGCAGCTAAAGATATTGTGTTCCCCAAACCTACCCAACGCTTCACATCCCTCTTAGAGTAAAAGACAAGCTTATTGCAATGACCTACAGGGGTCTTTCAGGATGTAGCACCTCACCTTTGGCCCATTATATCTGCTCCTCCTTTCCATGCTCATTCTGATCCACACTGGCTTCTTTACTGTTGTTCAAACATCCCAAGCAAAATGTTCTTTACTTACTGTTCCTCTAACCTAGAACACTGTCACTCCAAATGTCCACATGGCTCATTCTCCTGCCTCTCCCAGGTTTTGACTCAAATGTTATCTTTCTAGGGAGCCTTCCCTTGATCCTCTCTAGAAAAATGAGAAATTTCTGACCAACTTCCTGCTTTGTTTCTTTTCATAAAATGCACCATGGTATAGTTTATTATATACTTTAGTGATTTAGTTAATTTATTTTCTCTTCCCTCATTAGAACATAAATGTCAGAGGGCAAGGATTCTGCTTTCTCACATCATTTTTCAAGCACTTAGAACAATGTCTGATACATAGCAGTCCTTCTTAAAGCATTCATAGAAATTGTAAAAGTATGAAACATGTGAATGAGAGAGTGAATGAACTAGTATTTCCCATGACCTAATGTCATTTCTATGACAGATAAAATAAATATTTATTGAAAGTTAAAGGAGAGCTCGGGCAAATAGAACAAAGTCAAAATAAGAAAAGGGTGAAGATGAATGGAGAAAGACAAAAGTCATAACAATGTTATTCTCTTTGCTGGTCTTCACAGCTGATGTGGGAAAAGGAGAATAATTTTGGACAGCTTATACTATTCTTTATTTTAGCACAAGCACTGAATTTTTATTTTCATGTTTTAAGTTCCCTGCCACTTACTTTCTTTATGTTTGTAAACAATGATGACCCACCTACTCAGTTGCCTTGTGTCAGCTATCCTGACATTTGTTCCAATCTTATTTTGCTGTTTGACTACCCTACCATGCTGTAAAGACATCTAGCTTTAAAACTGCTAAATAAATCAAAAGGAAAATGTCAGTTCCTTTTAGAAGAGACTGTACTTTGGTTTCCAGGGAATAAACGTGAAAAATTATTTAGATGTTAGTGGAAACTTAACTGTTGTCTCTATACATATGTTTTATATAGATATAATCAGTCCCACTTTCTCCAAGTTATATCAGGAACATTTCCCAGTATTTTTCCTCACTTCACAGCAGTCAGTTTATCAGGGTTCTAAGAAAACTGAAGAGGAACTCATCTGTATCTTTTCATGGTGGTTGATAAAGACACTCATACTATCAGTACAATTGTCAACTACATTTTGAGAGGTATGTTGTATGCAAACCTCTTGCTTTTTCTGTAACTAGGTGGACATTGTAATTTCTGTAATTAGCTGTTCCCCACTTTCTTTCATATTGGGGAGACTGGCTAAGCACTTATGAAAATTACTAGTCAATGAAGAATCACTTATTGAGCAGAGCCCATGCCTTCAAGGAGCTAAGAATCCAGCAGAATTATCAGACATAAAACCAGGATTACAGTATTCAGGTTCATGTTGCTGTTGTTGTTCAGTCACTAAGTCATGTCCAACTCTTTGTGACCCCATGGACTTCAGCACACTAGGCTCCTCTGTCCTCCACTGTCTCCTAGAGTTTGCTCAAATTCATGTCCACTGAATCAGTAATACTATCTAACCATCTCATCCTCTGCTGCTCACTTCTCTATTTGCTTTCCATCTTTCCCAACATAGGGTTTTTTCCAGTGAGTAGGCTCTTTGCATCAGGTGGCCACAGTACTGGAGCTTCAGCGTTAGTCCTTACAATGAATATTCCAGGTTGATTAGGCTTGACTGGTTTGATCTCTTTGCAGTCCAAGGAACTCTCTAGAGTCTTCTCCAGCACCACAACTCAAAAGCGTCAGTTCTTCGGCACTCAGCCTTCTTCATGGTCCAACTTACACATCCATAGATCATAGCACACTGCTATTAAAACAGACATGAGGTCCATGAACCAGAGGTTGCTTTTGAACTTTCAGTAAGACAGCATGCTGCTTCTTTCTTCCCAGAGCCTGGAGTCTGAGACAAAACTAAGCAAGTTAGAAAATAATCAAAAGAGAAATAACTAATTGACTGTGTTTTCTGTTAACACAGGGATCAGGAGACAATTAATGCTCATCTAAAGCCAGAGAGGAGTATGTAAACCCCCCTTTACTCCCACCCATACCTAAAGTTACTCACAAGCGACGCAGCCTAAAATATAAACTTTAAACATGGGTAGTGGGGCCAAAGAAAGCTTAAAAGAGGCTGAGTTCAATAAGGGGAAGATCAAGACAGTCTGTACTGTCAAAATAACCAGGCTGCAGAGAGGATCCTGCTGTTGAAATCGAGGAGAGGGATCCACCTGAGAGATCACGCTGTGGAATTCTGCCTCCTAACAGTCCCTAGGTATTGTCTCTGTGGCTTGGAAGAGCCAAGAGTTAGAGGATTCTGCAGGACATGGAACTCTGCCTGTATTTTTCTTCTGGCTCCCTTTTTTCTTAATGGATTTGAGGAGAGCAGCCAGATGACCTCGATGTAACTGCCTCAGAAATGAGTACCTGGCACAAACACCCATGTGGCTTCCCGTCTTTCTAGTCATTCTAAACCCTGCATCTCTGAATTGCAGGATATGCCCTGTTTGCTCTCAAATCATTTCCTGACAATCTCCTGCCTGTTCTGCATCTCAGGAAACTATTTTGCATGCTCCCTTGTCCTCTGGCTTGAGTATTATATCCATGGGAAGTGACGCTGAAAGGAGGGAGAAGCCCTTTTATTGGGTATCACTCCCCCTCAGTCTCCTGGCGTCTCCTCAGCAGCTTCAGCTCACAGTGCATAGGACCTGCCTTTATGTCATGACCCCTGTCAGCCTCTCGGCTTCTGGACTCTGTTAACTCTACTTCCTGTTTCCCTGTCCTGGGCTAATAGTGACTTCCTGGTACAGCTAGGCTATAGGCTGACTTCCTGTTTCTCTTTGTCTTGGCAGCCACCCTTCACCTGCATTACTAACGTCATGCACCAAATTATTTTATTTTCAAGAAGCCAGCATCATTTCTGCTTTGCTGCTGGACACTGATTCACAGGTCATCAATCAAGTTGGACCTTTCAGCCTCCTTCTTGGCTGGAGTTATTAAAGTATAGAAAAAGGCAATATTCAATAGACCACCAACGTTTTTTTCTCAATTGCAAATGATATCCCTGACATGCATATTAACTGTAAATGTTTTATGTTGCATATTCTGTTTTTAAATATTTAATTTTTTACTTATTTGGCTGTGCTGGTCTTCATTGCAACATATAGGATCTTCGATCTTCTTTTCAACATGCAGGATCTCTAGTTGTTGCATGTGGGATCTAGTTCCCGACCAGGGATGGAACCTGGGCCCCTTGCATTGGGAGCATGGAGTCTTAGCCACTGGACTACCAGGCAAGTCCCTTATGTTGTATATTCTTGACACTTTGGCATCTGGGCCCTCACTGACTGGTAAGAGACTGCCCCTTACAGGGCTATCCAATTCTTAGAGATGGTGGACAACTCCTCAGTGAACATGACTCTTGTATGCAAACCAGCCAACCCAAAAACCACAGAGTTCAGTCTCATCCTTCATCGGAATCTCATACTCTTGCTGTTATCCACCTGCCCTAAGGACCCTGGCCAGTACCTGTACTCCAGAGCCCACTTAAACTATTCAAACTAGCCAATCCTAAGCTTGGGTACCCTCCTGCCTCACCAAATCTACCCACAGAAACCACGTTCAGGGCTTTCACCCATATTTCCTTCTTACTCATTCTGCCTCCCGACTGACCATAGTGCTCCCACATGGGGCCTGCATGATGCGTCATGTGCCCTATTTCTAGGGATCTGTGAGCATAAAAATTTCTTCCTTCATGACAGTTAGTTCTAATTCTATTTTTCTTACCATATAGGTTTAAAACAAATCTTGGTACATTTTAAAACAATGAGAGATAGTATTTGGTTTCCGTAGCTTTCTTTTTCCTCTAATTTTTTAATCTTAAATATCATCTTGGATTTGTTTAGTCACTAAGTCATGTCCAACTCTTTTGTGACCCCAAGGACAGTAGCCTGCCAAGCTCCTCTGTCTGTGGGATTCTAACACTGGAGTGGGTTGCCATTTCCTCCTTCGGGGATCTTCTCAACCCAGGGATCAAACCTGTGTCCCCTGCAATGGCAGGTGGATTCTTTACCACTGAGCCACCAGGGAAGCCCTCAATATCATCTTAAGTATTTGATATTCTAATAAGATAGTCAGTCAAAAGATGAGATGAAAGGGAATGTTTACATGAAGCTACATTTATCTGAATAGTACATAGTGTTTGCATGCCACTGGTCAGCCTTAAGCCACCTTCCTTAATGTTCTGTTAGTCACTCAGTTCTATCCAACTCTTTGCAACCCCATAGACTGTAACCTGCCAGGTTCCTCTGTCCATTGAATTTTCCAGGCAAGGATCCTGGAGTAGGTTGCCATTTCTTTCTCCAGGGGATCTTCCCAACCCAGGGACCAAACCCAGGTCTCCTGAGTTGCAGGCAGGTGCTTTACCATCTGAGTTACTAAGGAAGCCCAATATGTCGTATTTCCTTAATGGTCATATTTAATTTTAATCAGTTTTATTAGGTCTTCTGCCCTAGAAGAATGACACTCCTGATTCACATTTCTTTCTCTTCTGTTTCACGAAGAGAATCAAATCCACTATATGTGAATTTCTTTGGTTATCTATTCCTTACACACAGCATGTTATGTTTCTGCAACCTTAGAGAATGTGGCTTCACTCCCCCTGGAAGCTACTCCCTTCCCCTGGGCTCTGGATCCCACTCACTTCAAACTGCTGCACCCTCAACCTAGCTCTCTTCCTTAGATTCTCTACTTTTTTTCTTCCCCTTCTCTTAAGAATAGTCCAGGTATTTTCATCTTTTTTTAAGAAATTATTTTATTCAACTACTGTCAGTGTAGAATGTATTTTTGTTGTACAGCAAAGTAATTCACACACACACACACACACACATATATATATATATATACACACACACACACACACATACACATAATTCATGTTGTTTTTCCTATTCTTTTCCATTATGGCTTATCACAGGATATTGAATATAGTTCTCTGTACTGTACAGTCGGACCTTGTTGTCTATCCATTCTACATATAAGAGTTTCCATTTTCCAACTTCAAATTTTCACTCTATCTCATGCCCCTTTCCTTCCCATTTGGCAACTACAAGTCTGTTCTCTGTATCTGTGAGTCTGTTTCAAGATAAGTTCGTTTATGTCATATTTTAGATTTCACATGTAAGTGATGTCATATGATATTTTTCTTTCTCTGACTTACTTCACTTAGAATGATAATCTGTAGTTCCATCCACGTTGCTGTAAATGGCATCATTTCATTCTTGGCTAAGTAGTGTTCCATTGTGTATATGTACCACATATTCTTTATCCATTCACCTGTTGATGGACATTTAGGTTGTTTTCAAGTCTTTGCTATTGTGAAGAGTGCTGCTAGAAACATAGGGGAGCATGTATCTTTTTGAATTAGACTTTTGTCTGAATATAAGCGCAGGAGTAGGATTGCTAGACCACATGACAATTCTATTTTTAGTTTTTTGAGAACCTTCCATACTATTACTTTTGTCATAGTGGTTACACCAGATTACATGTCCACCAACAGCGTTGGAGGGTTCCCTTTTCTATATACCCATCTCCAGCACTTGTTATCTGTAGACTTTAATGATGGCCATTCTGAGTAGTGTTAAGTGGTACTTCATTGTAGTTTTGTTTTGCATTTATCTAATAATTAGTGATGTCGAGCATCTTTTTGTGTGCCTATTGGCCATCTGTATGTCTTCTTTTGGAAAAATGTCTATTTGGAGCTTCTGCCCATTTTTCAATGGAATTGTTTGAGTTTTTGTTGTTGAGTTGTAGGAGTCATCTGTATATTTTTTGAAAATTAAGCCTAGTTGGCCTCATCATTTGCAAATAATTCAAGTCTTTTCATCTTTAAGCAAAATATTTACCTTTCTGTATTTCTTCTCTTTCTCACTTACCTTTCATATCTGAACTTCATGAAAGATTAATACTTGTAGTCACACTTCCTATTTTATCTTCTCTTTCTGAGTTATAATCTGGTTTATGCTCCTTATTTCCATGAGAATTGATTTGGCCAATGCAGTTTTTATCACTTTAAACTCCTCTCTCTTCCTTTGATTGATGTGACACCATCCTCTCTTGATTCTCAAGTGCTCCTTCTCACTTATCTTCCTGGTCTCTTCTTTTTGTTTGCCTTTCAAATATTGCAGTTCCTGGGATTTTTCCATTGTCATTCTCAAAGATCCATTCATCTACTTTACTGGTCAAAATGGTGCCACTCCAAGTTACACTATTGAGTTAAGCCAGCCCATTTCCCTAGTTGGTATTGCAAAGAAAATATATATAGATATAATCAAATATTCAGATATCAGTAGAAATGCTATAAAAGAATATTTTCTCTAGTCAGATAAGATTGAGTAGTAGTTAACTAGAGAAAATTAACTGCAAGGAACCATTTCTAAAACGTTTAATTTTTTTAAAAAAAGTAAGTCATATATTAACATCTTTTGGCAGTATTAACATCTTTTGGCAGAAGTTGTTTATAAAATATTAGCTGATAACATTGTTTCAAAAGGATCTTGCATAAATTTGCACTAAGATACATTAATTTATTAGGACTCTAATAAACTGTCTAGTGTGGGTAGGAATAACACAGTGTCTGTCATATTACAATGTAAGATATGCAAGTTTTGGTTAAAAAGAAGAAACAGACCCAAGGCAAAGCAGGAACATGAGAAAGCATGGCACTGGGCTAACTTAGACATTCTCAGAACTTCAGGAAATTTCAGGTAACTGCAGTGAGGTAGTAGACATAACAAAGGAATGAAAGATTTGAATAAGACTATTGTTCTGTGCCAGTGAAAGTAAAAATATATTTTTAAGTTGTAGAGATTAATGAAAGAAACTCTTCAAAATATATATAACTTCTCCCCATCAATTTCATCAAAATGTAATACTCAGATAAAACGTTTGAAAAACTAAGAAAAAAAATCCCCTTTTCCTTATAAACAATTTTATTTCCTTTCACAAAGAATAAGGCTATAACTAACCCAATTTACAAAGAGAGAGACCTAGTTTTAGAAGATAATTGAATTTGTGTTATTATATCCATAGAACTAGTCTTTGCTTTTCTTGTAGATATGATTAGAAATAGGGAAATGAAGAAACAAAATTGAATTTTACCTAAGGCACATATGAAAAGTTTAGTTGCAAACATTGAGCTTCAAGCAGCAATGAACTTTTAACAGCCATAGAAAGCTGTTTTAGAACAATATCCACAGCATCATAGCAAAAATCAAGGCAGAGGTACATTTTTTTAAGTAAGTTTTAATTGTCCCTTTTCAAAACTGGAATAACTATATCAAGACTTTCAATTGGTTTCATTATATTGAAGAAAAATATAATACTTTTAAATAATACACTTTAGCATCTACACTACTGATAGACACAAAAATTAGGATACATCTGTAAATAGGAAATTACTCATTTCAAATTATGCTATTAAAATATAATATGATATTACATGATGCATCTCTTCTCATGAAAAAAGCATATCACAGGTATTTCCAGACTATGCCATATTACATAGAATTTATGTCTTATGCTTGCACATATGATTTTTTAATATTAACCACTGACTATGGTATTCAAAATTACATACTTGACCACATATAAGTTTTACAACATTTTAAATGCATACATTGGAAGTGTAGATTACACTGTAATCTAAAGAAACAATATTTACCCAGCCAGCAAAGCTCAAAAGAACAGAGCACTAAAAACTGAACATTTTAATAAATAGCTCTTTACCTGATAGAGCAGTCTGAACTTTGAAGTACACTTAGGTTTTTACTGATTACTATTGATAGTTGAAACAAAAATCTCAACAATAAAAAAATACAAGCTATAGCTATTATTCATCGAGCAATTAATATGTGACAGATACTATGCTAAATCTTTTGTCTATACAATCTCATTTATTCCTGATTGTAATCTTATGAGTATATGTTATGCAAGTAAGAAAACTAAGGGTCAAAAGAGCTAAATAATGATGTAACAAGTCACACAGTCTGGGGGAGAAAAGTCAGGATTTAAGTATCATTTGGTTCAAAGATCAGTGTTCCTTCTTCACAGGCTCCCTGTAATAGTCACATGGAAAATATCAGCAATGCTATTTTATTATATGAAATACAAGGACAGAGGGTTGCGGAAGGAGGTTTGGGAGTTTGGGCTTAGCAGATGCAAGCTTTTATATATAGCATAGATAAACAACAAGGCTCTACTGTATTGCACAGGGAACTATAATCAATATGATGTGATAAAACATAATGGAAAAGAATTTGAAAAAGAATATATGTATAGCTGAGTCACTTTGCTGTATAGCAGAAATTAACACAGCATTACAAATCAACTGTATTTCAAGAATATTTTTAATGGGATATTTTAATTTAAAAATTTTGTTATGGACAAGAACTTGCTATCCTCTCAATATTTAATGGTACTATTACCAAACTGCAAATAGTCTCTCTTTAGTCCCTCTGGGAGCATCTATCTAGCCAGCATCTGTCCTTGTTCCCAGCTTCACTCCTCGGTGTCACAGCTTGTGTTAAAGTATAACATATTTTCTATCACTTAGCAAACCATTCCTTCTCAAATGCACAGAACTTGGGGTTTCCAAGGCTTTACTCTAAATTTTAGAAGAACATCTTTGAGAATGTAGCACTTCTTTGCTAACCCTTCCTCGTTTTCTGTCTTCAGCACAGACAGAGGCAGCAAGGAAATAAACAGAACAGTGCAGTTGTTTGGAGGACTCTATGATGAGGAAGTGTCTTGGGCTCAGTGGCTTGCGTAAAACACTGATGTCAATCTATGCAGTATTCATTCTTCATTTCCTCTGATCTGAAAAGCTCCTAGCTGTTCAGACTTACAACATGCTCAGATAAAAATTTACAACTAATAGATCCTTTGTTATTAGAACTATCTGAACACTGGCTAATAACACACATAATAGCAATGATTGGGGCTTTGAGGAGGTTTCTGTTAAAGTGGGAATATTTAGCTGACATGTGCCCATTGCCCCCCCTTTTTTTTCCTTCTTCTGGCTTGAAACTCAGTACAACACTGGAGGCAAACCAGAGGTGCCAAGTATAATACGTGAAGGATGACTGAATGAAAGGCTGAATCCCACACAAAGTCTTTGGGCTACCGTACCAGTCCTGGGCAGCCTGTCACTGAACTGCTTGATATGTTGAACAAACATACAAACCAAATCCCTCTTGTGTGCACATGATTTTTCATTTGGTTTTCTATTACGTGTAGCTGAACACAATCCTAGATACTACAATAAGAATTGTCTGCTCTATTTAATTTTTGTAATGCTGACAAGTGTCCACAGTATTTGAGCAGAAAAGCATAGCTTTTTCTATAATAGAATGAAAATATTAGACTTTGTCCATATTTAAATCCTTGTTTAATGGATAAACCTATAAGGAGCAAAATCATCACCACTATAGCCATTAGAAGGGGCTTTCCTGGTGGCTCAGATGGTAAAGAATCTGCCTGCAATGCAGGAGACCTGGTTTCGATCCCTGGGTCGGAAGATCCCCTGGAGAAGGAAATAGCAAACCAATCCAGTATTCTTGCCTGGAAAATCCCATGGACAGAGGAGCCTGGTGGTCTATAGTCCATAGTGTCACAAGAGTCAGATATGACTTAACGACTAAACCACTACCATAGCCATTAGAAGTCAGAAATAAGACTAGATAAAATCTGAGTTTGTTCTGGATGTTGTTTAGAACTTTAAATTTAATTGTTAATAAATTGTACACATAGTACGTTAATTAAAATGGATAACTCTACAATAGTGAAATGTATGATATTTGAGCTATTAAATATAGTGAACTAAATAACAGTTTAAATTTAAATTTAAAAACGTTATAACTTAAAGCCACCAGAAACCTAGTACTTGAATAGACATCACTCGAATGTAAAATTCAAGGACAAAATGAGCCACTATATTATTGAAGAGAAGTGCAGTTTGTAAAAACAAAGTGCTTGTATAAAATCTATGAAACCCAAATCTCAATGCTATCTCCTCCTATTACACTAAATAGATGCATCAATGAGAGAGAGAGAGATGGTAGATACCTGATGAGTGATTGGATGGATAGACAGATGTGTGGGTGGGTAGATAGATAGATAAGTTGATAGATAGTTGAAAGATAGATAAGTATATAGACAGATGGTGGGTGGTTGGATAGATGGGTAGGTAGATAAATGACAGATACATACATACATAGATGATAGAATATGGCAATCATCATGGTGCATGTGAGTTAAGTCGCTTCAGTTGTGTCCAACTCTTTGCAATCCTACGGACCATAGCCTGCCAGGCTACTCTGTCCATGGAATTCTCCAGGCAACAATCCTGGAGTGGGTTGCCATGCCCTCCCCCAGGGGTTCTTCCAGATCCAGGGATCAAACCCACATCTGTCTCTTAGTCTCCTGCATTGGCAGGCAGGTTCTTTACCACTATCACCATCTGGGAAGCCCCAGTCATCATGGTACAAATTCTTTATGTGGCCCTCATGACTCTCAGAGAAATATCCCAGCATCGTTCTCCAGTTCCTACCTTCCCACCAAGCACCCTCAAACTCTATAATCAATTCAACACAGACTAAATGGTCACAGATAGAAGGAGAGTCACCACAGCCTCCACTAATTCTCCTCAGAGAGCAGAAAGGGGCTGATAACTGTTCCCACCTTGAACACTGAGCACAAAATTGCTGCCAAAAAAAATTTAGAATGGAAAATTCCGTGTTTGTAAACACAGAAGAGTCAGGCCAGCTTCATTTTTTAGATTGTATAAAATGTGAGACTATGACTTTACTTTGATAAATGTGTTTGATGATGGCTTAGTTTACTAATACTGTTGAAGCATTTTAACTTATTTGTTGTTGATTGACTCTTGAATTACCTGGAATTCCCCATTTTCCTTGTAAAAATATTAATATGGATCTATTCACCTGTTGCAGGAATCCTTCTGATCTCACTTTTTTATAACTTTCATTTGTTAGATTAATTGTGTATTTAATTAGACTTCAGAAAACCAAATAAAACATAGGTTTATAAAGAAAAATAATCAAATAGCTTAGAAACTTAAAAAGGCAAGCTCTTCTCTGCCTCCCAAAACATCTGTGAAAGTAGATGTGAGATGATTAGCTGTAAAATATGAGTAAAAAATGTAAAAATGTTGGCCAGTCCTTAATTTTCTTTGTGTTTATAAGCTACCACTTGACAATAAAAATAAAAAATTGAAACTTTAGATGATGCATTGTGAACACAGTTTAGATGAGAAAAACTAAGTGATATCCATCACTGGCACCTAATCAAGCAAAAAGCCTGGTCTTACATCAAAAGATGGGAGACTGCAAGTATACTGATCAGTTTCAAGTTGCAAAAATACTGTCAAGCTATTGGACCAGGTGTCACTTTGCTACCTCTGAACTCTGAATTCAGTATAATTATGCCTGTCGTATAGAAGAGGAAAGACTCAGAAAAGGAAGCAACATGGCCAAGATCACCTAGTAGAGTTCACACTTGAACAAAATCTTCTCAATTCCAAAACCTCTAAAGGTAGATACTGAATTCCTTCCTTAGATGAAAACAATGATACAGTAACATCATTGAGAGTGGTTAAATTGGAAACAAGTAAAGAGATACATAGAAAACATATAAATCCCTCAAGCAAATAATATTGATTTTCAGTTTTGCTTTAATCAAATAGAAAACAGACAGCATTTTACATGGAGACACAGACATAGAAAACAGACTTATGGACACTGGAAGGGGGTGGAAGAAAAGGGTGGGACGAATGGAAAGAGTAGCATGGAAACATATATACTACTACGTATAAAATAGATAACCAGTGGGAATTTGCTGTGTGATTCAGGGAACTCAAACTGGGGCTCTGTAACCACCTAGAGAGGTGGGAAATGGTGGGATGTGGGAGGGAGGTTCACGAGGGAGGAGACATATGTGTACCTGTTACTGATTCATGTTGATGTGTAGCAGAAACCAATGCAGTATTTCAAGCAATTATCCTTCAATTAAAAATAAATAATTTTTAAAGGATATCATTTTACTATAAATATTAGTTACCAATGAATTATGATTTTCATTGAACTGGAATACATTTACTTAGATCCTGGATAATAAAATATTTACTAAATGTATATAGTTGCTAAATAACAGATTAAATGGAACCCACCTCAGTGATTTTAAACAATGAATAAATGCCACCAGTTTTTAAATAGAAAATGTTAAGTATTATAGGGTACTCAGTTTTTGGTTCTTGAGTTGTATGATTGTATGATTATGACTGGAAACATTAACTTTTAAACTAATTGTCCTTCCCTAGCCTTGTCTTACCACATGTCATTTCCTTTACCTTCATGTCCTCTTCATGTAAAAAAACTTGTGTATGTACACAGAAAAAATATGAAGGATCTTTATTTACCACATAGAAATTATAGTTTAACCCTGGAAAGATTTTAAGTAGATAGTAAAAGATCGTTTAATCGTCTTCTGGCCATTAAACCTTTTATATATATACATTTATGTATTTTATATAAATACATTTGTTCATACCATTCAAAAGTATAAGATATAACTATTAATTTAGATTTAAAAAATTATCTATTCTTCAAATTTGACATCTTTATTTATTTCTGTTATAGGTGAAAAGGCCTATCCCACTAAATTCCTATAAAGTTTCTTTAGAAATGTTTCAACACCAAGATCAGAAAAGTGTCTCTTTAATTAAGCAGTTTCTTTACTAAATTTCATGGCTGTTTAGGGAGGTATACCTCTTCCTTGGAAAGTCATAAATCTTACAAGGATATGCCTCATTTTAGGAAAATTCATCTTGAAAAACCACCCCTTATGGAAAAAAAGATGACATTACATATATTCTTGTGTAAGTTTAAGCAGCCTCTTAATTGTGTATAAATCTATAGCTCATAACAAAATCAATAGCAGCAAGTACCTTTAATGTGCTTTTAGCCTGGCAGATCTCAGTTAAACAGATGAACAATTAGTGTATTTACAGTAAAGAACAAAGAACCAACATGAGTAGAGAAGCTAGATGCTTTCAGTTTGTACGCTGGCTTTTATTTATTTATTTTAATTTATTTTTTTTACTTTACAATATTGTATTGGTTTTGCCATACATTGACATGAATCCGCCCTGGGTGTACATGTGTTCCCCTTCCAGAATCTCCCTCCCACCTCCCTCCCCATCCCATCCCTCTGGGTCATCCCAGTGCGCCAGCCCCTAACACCCTGTATCATGCATCGAACCTGGACTGGTGATTCGTTTCACATATGATAATTTACGTTTCAATGCCATTCTCCCATATCATCCCACCCTCTCCCTCTCCTATAGAGTCCAAAAGACTTTTCTATACATCCGTGTCTCTTTTGCTGTCTCACATACAGGGTTATCTTTACCAACTTTCTAAATTCCATATATATGCATTAGTATACTGTATTGGTGTTTTTCTTTCTGGCTTACTTCACTCTGTATAGTAAGCTTCAGTTTCATCCACCTCAGTAGAACTGATTTGAATGTATTCATTTTAATGGCTGAGTAATATTCCATTGTGTATATGTACAACAGCTTCCTTATCCACTCATCTGCTGATGGACATCTAGGCTGCTTCCATGCCCTGGCTATTATAAACAGTGCTGTGATGAACATTGAGGCACACGTGTCTCTTTCAGTTCTGGTTTCCTTGGTGTGTATGCTCAGCAGTGGGATTGTTGGGTCATATGGCAGTTCTATTTCCAGTTTTTTGAGGAATCTCCACGCTGTTCTCCATGGTGGCTGTACTAGTTTGCATTCCCACCAACAGTGTAAGAGGGTTCCCTTTTCTCCACACCCTCTCCAGCATTTATTGCTTGTAGTCTTTTGGATAGCAGCCATTCTGACTGGCATGAAATGGTACCTCATTGTGGTTTTGATTTACATTTCTCTGATAATGAGTGATGTTGAACATCTTTTCATGTGTTTGTTAGCCATCTGTATGTCTTCTTTGGAGAAGTGTCTGTTTAGTTCTTTGGCCCGCTTTTTGATTGGGTCGTTTATTTTTCTGGAATTCAGCTGCAGGCGTTGCTTGTATATTTTTGAGATTAATTCTTTGTCAGTTGCTTCATTTGCTATTATTTTCTCCCATTCTGAAGGCTGTCTTTTCACCTTGCTTATAGTTTCCTTTGTTGTGCAAAAGCTTTTAATTTTAATTAGGTCCCATTTGTTTATTTTTGCTTTTATTTCCAATATTCTGGGAGGTGGGTCATAGAGGATCCTGCTTTGATTTATGTTGGAGAGTGTTTTGCCTATGTTTTCCTCTAGGAGTTTTATAGTTTCTAGTCTTATGTTGAGATCTTTAGTCTATTTTGAGTGTATTTTTGTGTATGGTGTTAGAAAGTGTTCTAGTTTCATTCTTTTACAAGTGGTTGACCAGTTTTCCCAGTACCACTTGTTAAAGAGATTGTCTTTTCTCCATTGTATATTCTTGCCTCCTTTGTCAAAGATAAGGTGTCCATAGGTGCATGGATTTATCTCTGGGCTTTCTATTTTGTTCCATTGATCTATATTTCTGTCTTTGTGCCAGTACCATACTGTCTTGATGACTGTGGCTTTGTCATAGAGCCTGAAGTCAGGCAGGTTGATTCCTCCAGTTCCATTCTTCTTTCTCAAGATTGCTTTGGCTATTCGAGGTTTTTTGTATTTCCATACAAATTGTGAAATTATTTGTTTTAGTCCTCTGAAAAATACCATTGGTAGCTTGATAGGGATTGCATTGAATCTATAGATTGTTTTGGGAAGTATACTCATTTTCACTATATTGATTCTTCAAGAATGCCCATCTAAGATAAGATGTTTCTGAGAATGTGCCCCTTTGTTTGCATTAGGTTTCTGACTTTGAAAAAAAGAAAAAGCTAGTCAACTTTCCTCATATTTAAATCTTTGGGCTTCATCCTTGCTTAGGTTTTTATTTTTATCTAGAGTACAGTGTATTTGTTTTCTAGAAACATACTGCATTTTTATAACGAAACTTAGAAAGAACTTAAAGGTTCAATTGTTTTAAGAAGTTGATTGAACATGTATCTTTGGGAAATGTGTCTTTCCGCATAGTGATGGATGGCTTAGCCCAGTAATTTAGAATTCAACTTCCTTATATAATCTGAAGAGTTTAAGTTTATAGTCACTGTTAATATATTGCCTTTTGTTGTGCAGATTTTGGGGGGTAGTTAATTCCAGACATGAAGAAGAGGATTTTTCACAGTGACCAGGTTATGCATTGGTAAATTATTCTACGGTGGCAAATTATGCACTTCTTAAAAAATACCTTATGTGCATGCTAAATTGCTTCAGTTGTGTCCTGACTCTTTGCAAGCCTATGGACCCTAGCCTGCCAGGCTCCTCTATCAGTGGAATTCTCCAGGCAAGAATACTGGAGTGAGTAGCCATCCTCTCCTCCAGGGGATCTTCCCAACCCAGGGATTGAATCCATGTCTCTTACATCCCCTGCATTGGCCAGTGGGTTCTTTACCACTAGCACCATCTGGGAAGCCCCCCAAAATGCCTTCAGATCAAGTCAAGTGTTAGTCACTCAATCATGTCCGATTCTGCAACTCCATGGACTATAGCTCGCCAGGCTCCTTTGTCCATGGAATTCTCCAGGCAAGAATACTGGAGTGGGTTGCCATTCCCTTCTCCAGGGGGATTTCCTGACCCAGGGATTGAACCTTGACCTCTTAAATTGCAGGCAGATTCTTTACCATCTGAGCTACCACTTAGTGTGTGTGTTAGTATCTCAGTCGTGTCTGACTCTGTGACCCCACGGACTGTAGCCTATCAGGCTCCTCTGTCCATAGGATTTCCCAGGCAAGAATACTCGAGTGGGTAGCCATTCTCTTCTCCAAGGGATCTTCCTGGACCAGGGATCATACCTGGGTCTCCAGCACTGTAGAGAGATTCTTTACCATCTGAGCCAGCAAGGAAGCCCTTTCCTTTAACTCTTTCACAAATACCAATGGCTGCTGCATTTAAAATGGATACATAGTATTTCTGCTTGACCTGTCAAATAAATTGGCAGCTCAAATTAGCATCAGTAGCTTCTTAATCTCCAAATCCCATGGCCTTTCTGGTCTCAATCTTCATTAGTCTTTTGTATCATTTTCCCCTTGATTATCCTTTTCTTGACATGTATTCACCAGGGCTCAATAACCCTGGGGCTCTTCTGTCTTGCCAGTCATTCTTGTTCCTGCTTATATCCCCTGAGCAGCAGTGTCCTGAGTTCTTTCCACCACCTTTGTTTTCTTGATTTCTAGCTCTCTGAAGTCATGCCCTCCTGTTAGCTCCAGCTATCTCCTCTATGAAGATGACTTCAGAATCTATAGGCCCAGCCTTGGCATTCCTTCACTGTCTGGGTCCACACTCCCAGCTGCCAGCAGTTGTGTCTTCCTGGTTGTCTCAACAACAGCTTAGACTGATTTCTTCACCATCATGTGCAGACTGCTGACTCCACATGGTCCCTATCGTCTTCCATGCTTCAAACAAAATGAATTACTGGCCATTTCCTAAACACAGTTTATTCATTCCTTTGATCCTTGTATCCATTCTGTTCTCTCTGGCTAAAATGTTTTATGCTTTTTATCAAGAAAAGAGTTTACACAAAATGCTTCAATTCAGTGCTTTGTAATTCTGTAGAAGTTCATTTTAAATACTCTTAGTCTCTCATGAGTCATTACTTTCATTGTGAATATTTATGTCAAGATGTATTTTCTGACCAAAATCCTAAGTTTCTTACAGACAGGATATTTCATGCCATCCACAGTGCCCAAATGAGGCATTCAATAGGTGGTGTTCAAAAAACATACAGCTGCCCATCAACACAGGGCAAGGTACTTGTGGTTCTTGAAGCAGAAAGATACTGTTATTGGCTTGGAAAACTGGGCTCCACAACAAACTGTCTGAAAGGGAGAGTGCTGTAAAGAAGTACATTTGCTTCCAAAAATCTGTAATAAATCTCTAAGGAGGGACATACCAAGATAACCCATCTCTGTATTTAAACTTGAAAACCATGAATTTTGCATTTAAAATAGTTTACTTAAATCATTGTGGAGTTGCATTTTTTCCTTGTATAAATGATTTCAGGAAAAGCAAACCTGAATATACATAAAAACATGCTTCTCTTGCATAGTTATTTTCCTTCAAGCAACAAAACTTTGTATTCACAATGTAATGCCAAAACCCAAATACCTGAGCAACTAGTTTAATTTTTTATTTTGTAGAAATGTAGAGAGCTTTAATTTCCCCTATCACTTTCAATAGATATTTGAAAGTATCTTTTTCAATCAAATTAGCACTATGGAATATTCAGAGAATTGGGGAAATACTTACATCACTTGAATATATCATACAAAATTCAAACACCTTGGCAATATCTTAATTTATCATTTTTCATGCCAAAGAACAGTTTTCAGTCAAAAAATAAATTTTGTCTGAAAAATCAAAGTAGTTCAGTGGTGTAGACTTTTAAGAAAAAGAGGTGAGATGATCATATTATTCCCATAAATGTTGTTTCATATAATGTACTCTTGCTTTTTGCCAGGTCTTGATAATAAATTACATAATATACTGCTAATCAGAGTTCGGGTTTATGAGTCACAGTTTTCTTTTGATATTTCAGGTGCCCTAATTTTTTTTCCTATAAACTAATCTGTTCCAAAAAGTCTCCCTGATTTATTTTCACATTTTGTTTCCCAACAGCAGAAGCAGGCTCAGAGTCTTTATGGAAGAAAAACGTAGGGTTCTGTGACTGCTTCCCCTTTGTGATCTCTTGACGTATAGCAAGAAAAGTAACTTTATCTTGAGAAAAGATAAAACAAATAATAGGTCACATATTTTCACCATAGCCCAGGAATTAAGGCTCTTGAATTGTTCTACCTTTCCCTGGTGAGGGAAAGCTTTTGTAGGTTAGAAGCATGCTCCCAGCTCTAAGAAGGTGATCAAGATTCCCCATCTTAAAGTTTCATCTTTTTAACTTTTCTGATCAGGACACTGGCTATTGGCTTGGACCAATGCCAAAGACACCATTGGTACTTTTCTTCTGAGGCATACAGTTTTGGGGTAGTTTTGGGGTACAATAAAGACTCTATTGGGGTTTCCCAGGTAGCACTAGCGGTAAAGAACCTGCCTGCCAATGCAGGAGACATTAGAGATGTGGGTTGGATCTCTGGGTCAGGAAGATCCCCTGGAGAAGGGTATGTCAACCCATGCCAGTATTCTTCCCTGGGAAATCCCATGGACAGAGGAGCCTGGCAGGCTACAGACCATAGGGTTGCAAAGAGTCGGACACAACTGAAGTGACTCAGCACGTACACACACAAAGAGTCTATTACTCCCAGTTGGAAAACCTCTTTTAGGATGTTCCTTTTAGGATCACCATTTTGGGGCTCAATCTCTTCCAGCTCAATTGCTTTTGAAATCCTTCTTTCCTATTTTGCACTGATTCTTTAGGGTTGCTTCTATTTATTCTCCTATTGGGTCTAATAGTATCTCTTCTTACTCGACATGATAAATCACAGACATCTCCATGGAGCACCAAGTGGGAACTGCAGTGAGGGCCAGGGAAAGAAAAGATGGGGCAGAAAGCATAGATTTATCTCTAGTCCAGGTGGTAGAAATTCCTCACACTCAGTCTTTTCCATCCCCGTAAAGGAGACTTCATGAACATTGGAGGTCAGAGCTTCAGATAGTCATACAAGGTTATTTTTTCATCTGAAAGTTTCTCCCCTGCCCAACTCACTCAAAAACTTGGGAGAAATCAGACAGCTGACTGGGACTAGACACTCAGAATCCTAGCCAGTTCTCTTTAGAGATTCCTTATAAGAGAAAGATGAAGACCAAAATTTGGGTCATTTATATGTAGGAGACAAGAGCAAATAGAGAAAGAGCCTCTGAGGTTTAGAGAAATGTAAAGACCTCCGGCCTAGTCTAGACACTCCCAGGTGAAGGGAAGGTAAATCCCAAATATCAGTTCCACCCAGGGTCTGACATGGAGAGGGCTTCACACAGCACAAAAAGAGCTGAGATACAATCTGATTTCATCTAAGCAAAAACAGGAAGAGATTGCTAACAGTCATTTTTATCAGAGTGAAAATAGGTGATCTGAGGCCTAAATGACAGTTTTTTCCACATAACGGTTGTGTGATATTCCCTGATGAAAAGGCACTTATCAGCCAACCTGTAGGCACCTTCCCTGATGACACTGCAGGCCCTCACAGTAAAGGAGTCTTAAGATATATTCAGGAAGGCATTCCCAAGAAGAAAACAAGGACCCTGCCTAGCCAGATCTTAGAGTGGTAATACGTATGAATGGCAGGCTTCCTAGGCAATGGCTCAGTGAGTAAAGAATCTTCCTGCAATGCAGGATATTCAGGAGACACAGGTTTAATCCCTGGGTGAGAAAGATCCTCTGGAAGAGAGCATGGCAACCCACTCCAGTATTCTTGCCTGGAAAATCCCATGGACAGAGGAGCCTGGCGGGGTACAGCCCATGGGGTCACAAAGAGTCAGACATGACTGAAGGGACTGAGCATGCACACACCTATGAATGGCATGAATATTCACATTATTCTGACTATTCTAAGATTTTCATCTTACTTATTTGATCTGAAGTCATATTTCATAAAGCATAGTAACAAACTTTGATAGTCATTAGAATGCAATATTTGTGGATGGTTCAGTGGAGGTTATGACATCATGAGTATCAATGTAATCCCCATTAAATAAAGGATATCAGGAAACTGAAAATGTAGGAATATCTGTATAACAGTGTTTCTACCTTATTATTGTGGCAGACATGAAATTAGCCAAGAAGTGTACATTATGTAAAAGTCCATGAAAAGGTAGTTACTAGGTCTAAACAGGAGATGATAGTGCCTGAACACTGCAGAAAATCCTCATGCATTGATTGGACAATAAACAAAAATAAGTACCTCTTCTCTACCCATTATTCTAACTCTAAACCTGTTCATCATTATACCTCACATGGGCCCTTAAATTTTGCTTGTAAATACAAACCACACACCCCACACACACACACACACATAAGTTCCCACATACTGAAAAGAGCTCTGCCCTCAAACTGGGGTTTGGCAGCTTATTTGGCCTTGGCAATGCCAGCATAGCCATACCTTAGTGTCTGTCCCAAAGTAGAGCTGATCTCAGCAAGCAAGAACCAGTAGGTTTGTGGTCATTCCAGAGACATTCATTTTATCATAGATGCCAACTACAATACCAGCAACTGAGGTGTGGCTTAGTTTAAGGAAGGGGGTATGAAGAGCAAGAACTTAAGGAAAATGAAAGAATGTTTTAACTCTTTGCTTGATCTCTATCCCAACCTCCACTACCATCAGCCTCCCAAATAAATGAATAGACCAGAGTGCTAAGGATTGCAAGTAACCTCAACCCAAGTCCCAAGCATGTCTCAGTTTAAACTAGATTGTAACTATTAAGACTTTCTTTTCTAGAAATTATAGTGCCACTACTCTTAGTAGGATTAATATCAACAAACTATGTGGTAGGATGCTAAATGAAACCTCTCCTGATGTTCAAGAACTCTTAATGATTCCCCAACTAAGTCTGAAGAAGTGTTAAGTACTCAAATAAGAGATCTCTTCATATCGGAATTTAATACATAAAAAGCTTACTTCAAGGTGAAAGAATAAATCACATTAAATTTGACCCATCCCAACCCAGAAATTTTTTAAAAGTTTGAGACATTGAAAGGGAGAACTTCCCAGATCTTATCATACAAGGCACAAAGTCTTACCCTCAAAATGGGAGAGGAAAGAATGAAGAGCCCATCCTATTCTCTCAAGCCAAGTGAAGGTAACTGCAAGAGATTCTCCCATAAAACTTAAAGATGTCTTCCAGATGGTGGTCCTAGTAATAGTTTGTGGATCTATCTTATATTTATTCTTCATAGACTAATCCAGTAACACTAACATGAATAACCATCTGTCTAGCCCTATGCCTAACTACAGTGAATAAAAGGTAATTTTCAGAATGCTGTATTACAGCATTTCCTAAATACCAATAAGGGATCTGCATAAAATTATTAGAGTTATGGGATCCAAGCCAAAGCAGAGTTAAAGTCTGTAATGATTCCTACTGTTCTTTTCTGACTCAGTTTATAAATAGATTCTAAGAAATTCTTATTCACAAATCACCCAAAAAGTAAGCAAGTACAGAAAAAATGTAAATAATTTCCATGACAGTTTATCATTTCCTTCATTTGTCCGTACTCTATTATTTGTTTCAATTAGCTATGAATTACATAGATAAACTTTTGATAATGTTAACACTGTTAGGGTAAGCCCTCAATTTTCCTTGACTTTTTGTGGCATAGTTATTATTTCTTGTTGAACTTTTGAAAAATACCTGTATTAGTTTTAGTTTCTTAGGTATATTTCCTTAGTCAGTGTTCAGTGTTCTGTTCACTGTAAAAATTCACTAATCACTTGTTGATTGAATATCTCAAAAGAAGAAACATATGAGGGGGTGTACTTGGATTTGAATGTGATTCAAAGCCTAGCTAACACTTAAGTGTGCTGTGAGATCTTCACTATGTCACACAAACTTTTAGGGCCCTAAATTTTTCAACTGTAAAATTATGAGAATTGACTCGAATATCCATCTTGAGGTGTCTAATCCTCCATTTTCTTGAATGTTTTGCTTAGTTTAATTGAGAGATCCAACTGTCTTCCAGCCTGAACAATGTTACCCCTGTATTTCTGGGTTTATCAGCTAAATGTCAGAGACCTTTCCTAAACTGATGAAATGTACGTAATTTATACTCTAGCAGAAAAGGTCTGCTTTACCTTGACACCAAGACAGACTTCCCTGGGCACCCCACTCTCACCATCTCTAGTTGATTGAGACCAAGATACTTTCTGAACAGGAAAGGTCACCTTTACTTTGAGAACAGAGCATAATGAGATGGACACTTAGTCCTGGGTTATGACTGTAAAAAAATATACTGGGAATTTAAGGAGAATGAATAAGAAATGCCAGAAACCTCTCATCATTATTTGTTGAAATATTTGTATTCTCTCTTTACTGAGGTTTGTTTTCTAACCTCCAAAAAAAGTCTGGCCATTTAATGAAAATTATATGGAAAATTCTACCTTTGTTTAATCGTGATTTTATAACAGGAAAAAAAAACTTATTCCTCTGAGCACTTTAAAATGTATAAGAACCTAGCATATTTCCTAAATAAGATTTATTCTTTTGGTATATATTTGGGAAGGGGAAAAGAAATTATAATACAAAATTGTCACTGAGTTTTTACCTCACAGTTTCAGTATATTTGATTTCTTTCCCTTTTGCTTTTAATTTTTTCCTTTGGCCAAACTGACTTTTAATTCTAAACTTGTTTTGGTATTTGTTAAGACTGGCAGTGCTCAACTTATTTAAATGTTTCACTTTGCTTATTAAACAATATAGACATCTTACACTTGTTTTCTAAATCTTTCTCCCTCTAGAAAACTCACTGTTTGGAAAAATTAAATAAGAAAGGAAACAGTAATGGAAGAACAAATTCTCCTCTTTAAAATAATATCATAGAATTAAAACCAAAATTTTAGCCATAGAATGTAATGGAGAGTTTCTACTGTAAATAATGTTTGAAGACCACTAGTATTATTTGCATAAGGCATAAGATATTCTCTCAACACTTAGAGTTACACATTTGATTTTTTCCTATAAAAAATTTGTGTTTAATGCTTACATAAAGATAGTGAGGAATTAGCTTCACTTTAAATAACTGTCCCACACAGCGCTGACCTGATAACTTGGTTACCAAAGGCCGCAAGTCTGGGCTATTAACAATTAACTAAAGGTAAGCTGCAAGTGTGACCTCTGATAAGAATGACCTTGTTTAATAACACTGTTCACAGGTGAGCAGCAAAGTGTATGTAGCCCTAGGCTTAGAATAAGTTCTAAAAGAGACCTAATATACACTTGTATACAAAAACAACCATGTTCACCATATATTCTAATATTTATCAAAAATTGTATTATTATCTGACGGGATCAGTCATAGGGAAGTTTATTTTGCATGCTTGGATTTCATAAAATAATATCATCCGACTTCCTTATAGGAATTAAAATAAGTCATTGTAAAATGATTTTAGGAACACTGTCTTTTAAATTTCATATCACATCTGAAATATTTGGTTTTTGAAAGATTTTATATCCCTCAAATCAGTTGTGTCTTAAATTCTGCATTAAGTATTAAGTAAGTATTTCAAACCATCTAAGTATCTGTTCTTACTATCACTGAAGTAAAAAGGAAAAAACATAAACATTGCAGCATTTATTCAATGAACAAATAAATTTGTCCAACCTGATGTTTCCTTTTATTTTTCCTTTCTTTTTTTATTGGTCTGCCCTGAACAATTAGATATTTTAAACTATGGTAATGACTTTTCACTGAAGAGATGATAAGTGAAAAAATTATTTGCAGTTTTAGAAATTAAAGTGTGAGAATTCAGTCTTCCAGTGACTCACATGAACAAATATGCAAGGGCCCTCACCTCAGATGACTTAACCAAGCACCAGGAACTTCACATTCTGTGCTGACTGAGAATTTGCAGGGTTCAAGAGAAGATAGGTAAATAAAGACATCTGCTGGTATCCTACACAGTCTTAAAACATTGACTTCAGCAGCTTTCTGTACCACAAGATTTTTCAAAGCACTTAATATGCTTTGCGTTGTTTGTTTACCTCCAAGTAGGGGATCGAGTAAGCAGAATCCTAAACATTATTTCCAATGGAACTATTTTTCTGTTGAATTGCTATTACTGACTGAAGGAACTCTGCCTGCCTGTGTGCTCAGTCGCTTCAGTCGTGTCTGACTCTGCAATCCCATGGACCCAGCTCACCAGGCTCCTCGTTCATGGGATTGTCCAGGCAAGAATACTGGAGTGAGGTGCCATGCTCACCTCCAGGGGATCTTCCCAACTTGGGGATCGCACGAGCATCTCTTAAGTCTCCTGCATTGGGTGGGGTTCTTTACAACCAGCGCCACCTGGGAAGCCCTAGTGCCCCACAAATACAGTTGGGGAATGCTAGGCTATAGATCCATGTCTGGGGGTAAGTAAGAGATATTCATGTGGTAGTTAAATCCTTAAGACTACATGAGACTGCTGGCACAAAAACCAGACAAGAACAAGAACTTTGAAAAAGAAGACCACAAGTTCTAGGACAAGCAGAGTATTATATTGAGCTTATTGTGCATGCCACAGACTCATAAAATTGTTAAATTAGAAGTAAGAAAAGATCATTTCGTTCAACTTCCTCACTTCAGAGCCAGGGCAATTAAGGACTGAGGAATTAGGTGACTTATTTAAAGGCACACAGCTTGTTTCCTGACTGCTAGTTGAAATCAAGAAAGAAAATATACACACCTAAGGAAACTTGCCCTAAACAAAAGCAGCAACTTCTGGTCACAAGTCATTAAAATATGTTAAAAATAATTTCTTAATATAGAAGATGAAGGAATCCACTGGACTCCTTCCTTCCTTCACATAATTTTTCATAATGAGGAAGGAATGTTTTGAGTGGACAAAGTAGACCAAACACTGGTTGGAAGCAACCACACAATGATATTTCGCATGATAATGATAAGAAGAGAAAGAAAAAGAAAATTCCTGTGGTTTGTAGCTTTATGTGGCCTTTTGTTGTTTCATTTGAGAGTGTTGAATACAGAAAAAAATAAAGTTATTTTTATTCCTTTTGACTCCTCAACAACTCAAGTTATCTAATAATATAGGAGGAATGTTTATACCCTAATGTAAATGACCTTGTGTATGTTGGCCTAAAATAATTCAAAATGATATAATACAACTTCTGGCAGCAATTCAGATTCATTTTTATACTAAAAACAACAACAAAAAATGACTGGCAACTTTTTTAACACACTCTCAAAACGACTAATTTTTGGAGCTGCTGGAAATCTAGTTTCTTGTCCTCATGGTTCACAGTGTTTGCTCCTATAAAAGAGGCCACCACACCTCTAATTGCTTAACAACTGTATCTTTGATCTGTTCTCATTTTCTACCTAATTAAATGTAAATATTATTTCACATTATAAGCCAATGAAACAAGGTGTCATTTTTCTACCTTTCTCTGTATCTTCCTTATTGACTGAGCAGGTGCCATAATAGACATTCAGCATAAATGCCTATAAAATGGAGATAATAATATCTCCCTCATAATCTTATTGACAGGCTTTATTGAGATAATGTATATGAACATTCTTTGTAAAGAGTACAGCCCAAGTTATACTTTATGGATGACAATGATTATTATTAGCAGTGTTATCATTAGTATTTATAAGACAATGCTCTAAACATAAAATAGGGGATATTAAAAAGAATCAGGATATTTATAAAGCTAGCTTCACAACTCAGCACACAATAATCCTCCAAAAACATTTGTTGAATTAAATATAAAATCAATATAGTACAAATGGATCACAATGGAATGTGGGTACAGAGTAAAGGATGAGTAAGAGCCTCATGCTGGGAAAGACTGAAGGCAAAAGGAGAGGATGAGATGTTTAGAGAGCATCACCAACTTAATGGACATGAACTTGATCAAACTCTGGGAGGTAGTAAAGGACAGGGAAGCCTGGCATGCTGCAGTCCATGGAGTCGCAAAGAGTCAGAAATGACTTTGTGACTGAACAACAATAAGAACTTCATGAAATTAATGTAGAAAGTGAGAAGTAAGATAATTTTTAAAAGATTATGACAAAACAAAGATTGAAGAACCTGTGTGCCACAACTAAGACCAGGCCAAATTTAAAAAAATGAATAAATGAGTAAAATATTTTTTTTAAGAAAAGAAAAGAAAAATGGCCTTAGTGAAATGAAAAATAACAGGAGTAGTTATGAGCAGGGAACTATTATTATAATGTAATCAAGGAATTAGAATTTAATTACAATAATTTAAGTATCATAATGGGGGGGATATTTGTGCTGATAATGAAGTTGGAAACTAATGTTTATAGATAGAAGAATAAAAGAGGTGAGACAATCCAGAATTTAAGGAAGAGACAATTCTGTTCAGCACAGCTGTCTAATGAAGTCATTTTGGCTTCACTTTAAAGATATCCTTTCATCTATTCA
This sequence comes from Giraffa tippelskirchi, assembly GCF_054371585.1. Lineage (NCBI taxonomy): Eukaryota > Metazoa > Chordata > Mammalia > Artiodactyla > Giraffidae > Giraffa > Giraffa tippelskirchi. The sequence goes on along the minus strand of NC_137276.1, from coordinate 79,861,226 downwards.
CCAGTCTAATCTCTTCCTTCACCTCCAGAATTAGACGTCTAATTATTTAGCACCCAAGCTTGCATAACTAATATAAGACTCAAAATTAACTTGTCTGGAAGTAAACTCTTGATTCCCTGCACCCCAGACCTTGGCTCCCTGGGTCTTCTCCATCTCAACCAATAGCAATACCTTTTACTTAAGCTAACATGCTTGCATGATTTTTAACTCCTCTGTTTCACTCACACCTCATATCCAAACCATTAGAAAATTTTATCAGATTTTATATCAAACTATATCATACAAATGTGAATTCACCATTTCTCACCATTCACATACTTCAGTGCTAGTCAAACCCACAAATTGCAACAGACTCTTAGATGGCATCCATGTTTTCTCCTTTGCCCTATAACAGTGTATAATCTAATTAGCAGCAGTTATTTTTGTTTGTTTGATTTTGTTGAAGGGTATCTTTTATACAATATTTTATGTTACAAGTTACAATATAGTGATTCAAAATTTTAAAGCCCATACTCCATTCATAGTTATAAAATGTTCACTGTATTTCTGATATTGTACAATATATCCCTGCAGCTTATTTTATAATTAATAGTTTGTACCTTTTAGTCCCATACCCCTATATTTTCCCTCCCTGCTTCTCTCTCTGCACTGGCAACCAAATTTTGCCATTACCAACAACATGGATGGACTTGGAGAGTATTATGCTAAGTGAAATGACATCAGACAAAGACAAATACTGAATTATATCACTTACATGTGGAATCTAAAAAATACCACAGACTAGTGAATAAAACAAAATAAGTGACTGATATGGGAATTTTTGCAAACACTCCTGTCTGGCACATCTTTCACATGCTTCCTTCCAATCTCTGCTCAAATATCACTCCTTCATAAAAATCTCTGACATCTCACCTAAACATTACCCATAAGCATTCTCTGTCCCTTCATTCCCTTCATCACTACAGACTTCACCCTATGTAGACATTGTGTATTTTCATATATTTTGTCTCCTCCACTATAAATTAAGTACATGCAACATGTCATCTGTCTTACTTCTGAGTTCCAAAAACCAGTGCCTGGAATATAATGAACACTCCCTACATGTCTGCATATAACATTTATTAGTCCCTAGAACTCCCTATTTTTTATTCAAGGTAATCTTTGTTTGTATTTGTGATTTTCATATGCGATCATCATTTGAAGAATAAAAAGGCTGAACTGTGCAACTTTTCAACAATACTCTTAAGGCATACTTTTGGCTTCTCAGGAGGGCTTCTCACTTTAAAGAAGTGGCTTATTACCTGCTCCAAACATTATCACTTCTAAGAGAAACCAGTGTCTACACCAGTGCAGATAGGTGTTTAGAACAAAGTTCTGTTCCATGTGAACCTAAGGGCCTGCCCCAGCTTATGGGCTTGCTGTGGTCAAGAGGTTTGTGTTCATCCTACACACACCACATGGCTTGAAAAAAATGAGCAGAATCAATCCTATTCATATCTTGAGATTTTAGAAATAGGAAACTGTCAGATTAAAATAATCAGCTGAGCTGCACAGTGTTAAGAGGTGGGGTGCAGAAGCAGTGCTTCTAGGTCTTTTGCAGGTAAAAGACAGGGCATAATAATGAGCAAATGTGTTGAGAGATGCCGAGGTTTCCTGCCTGAGCTCCAGGGGAGTCCTAAGAGGGAGACAGAAGAGAGCATCTTCACAATTCAACTCCCAGACTGTGAGTATCTTGAAAATAAATAAATCCTCTCTTTCTTCAGGTATCAGGGTGAACCACTTTTCTCTGAACCCAAGAAAACCATGGCATAATTTGCATAATTACAGACTAAGGACTGCAGAAGATACAATATCATACATAACATTCTTTTGGTCTCAACCAGGGGCAATTACAGGTGAAGTGGCAATAGTTTTTTTGTTTGTTTATTTGCTTGTTTAAGAATACTTACAGCTGCTTTATTCTTAAGAACTCCAAACTGGAAATAACACACACATTCATCTACAACAGGATGAATAAGTAAATTGTGACACATTTATACAAAAAAATACTACACAGCAACGAGAAAGATATACACCCATGGATGAATCTCACAGATAAATATTGAGTGGGAAAAAAACCCAGACACAAAAGAATATGTACTGTATGAGACCATATATATGAAGTCAAAAACAAGCATTATCGGTGTTACTTCTGGTGGGAAATTGGTTACAAGGGGCCACAAGGGAGCCAGTTGGAATGCTTGAACTGCCCTATATCTAGACTTTTGTCATTGGCTATCTGAGCATACACATATGTAAATGCATAAATACACATATGTTAATTCCCATCGATGTATAGGGCAGTAACAATGCGTTTGTGTAGTTCTGTATTAGTTGGCAGTTTCCTTTGGACCATTATTATTGAACAAGGAAAGTGGCAGCGTTTTGATGATGGTCTGTGAAGACCATATGGCTTCATCTTTCTCCATAGTCACATAGATACTTTACCTAGCACTTAACTTACCTGGTCCTTGTGTGTGAAGTTAGATTTTTTGTTTTTTTGGTTTTTGCAATTACTTGTTTGTTTTTTGACTGTGTCAGATCTTAGTTGCAGCACACACGATCTTTGTGGCACACAAATCTTCCTTTCATCATGTGGGATCTTTCATTGCAGTGCACTGACCCTCTAGTTGAGTACACAGGCTCGCCAGTTGTGGCACACAGGCTACAGAGGGCATGGGCTTAGTAGTTGCCTGTGGGTGCATGGGCTTAGTTGCTCTATGACAAGTGGAATCTTACTTTCCCAACTAGGAATTACATCTTCATTCCCTGCATTGCAAGGTGGATTCTTAACCATTGGACCCCAGGGAAGTCCCTGAAGTTAGATGTTTTATTCACCTTATAAAAATATAATGAAATCCACTTCCAATAAAAGTTCCAGGGGAGGGGGCTAAGATGGCGGAGGAATCTGACGGGGAGACCACTCTCTCCTCCACAAATTTAGCAAAAGAACATCTGAACGCTGAGCAAACTTCACAAAACTACTTCTGAACGCTGGCAGAGGACGTCAGGCATCCAGAAAGACAGCACATTATCTTCGAAAGCAGGTAGGAGAAATTATAAAAGATAAAAACAAAAGAGTTAGGGATGGAGACCCATCCCGGGGAGGGAGTCGAAAAAGAGGAGAAATTTCCAAGCACCAGGAAACCCTCTCACCGGCGGGTTTGGGGGAAGATTTCGAATCTCGGAGGGCAACATAACTGGGAGAAAAAATAAATAAAACCCACAGATTACGTGCCTAAAGGCAACTCCCAGCAAAGAACCCCAGACGCTCGCATCTGCCACCAGCAAGTGGGGACTGAATGGAGAGGAGCGGGCGGCACTGCTTAGGGTAAGGACTGGGCCCGAACGCCCTGAGGGCAATCTGAGGGAGCTAACGTGAGATAGTAACCTAAACTGTGGGACAGCCAGAGAGAGAGAACTATCCCGCAAAAAGCCCAAATCTAAGGCACTGCCGGCCCGCTCACAGAACAAAGGACTGAGCGATACCAGAGGAGAGCTAGCCGGCTGCGGACCGCCCCACCCCCCGCCGGACACAGCAGGCAGGCGGGGCCCGCCAGAGCCGGAAAGGGGCAAACTCGGCCCCAGAGAGGGCACCCCCTACCAAACTGCAAACAGGCTCCCAGTTTCTAAGCAAAGACTGCCAGAGATTCCAGAGGGTCGACAGCCGCCGGGAGGGTCACAGCCAGAGACCAGCTCCCCAGAACCGACACAAAGCACACCGGAGCCGGGCACGCCCGTAAACCGAGGCGGGGACCAGGGAGGTGATAAGCCGCACCGCCCCAACAGGGGAGAGTGCGTTCGCCAAACTCCTGGCCGCCTGAGCAGCTCCGACTGGGAACTGCACAAGCCGCGGGAGAAACCGAGTCTGCGCCTTTGTGGAGTAACCGGGAGCCTGAACCCGAGCGGCTTAGACCTGGAAAGTGCACGCATCTCAGGGCCCACTCCCCGGCCAAGTAACCTGAAGCCTGAGCAGGGTAGACAGGGAAAGCACACACGCCGTGAGCGGGGGCGAACCCAGTGCGGCCGAGACACTGCGAGCTCTCCACACACACGCCAGTGATATAGGTTTGCAGTGTTCCTCCCTCCCCACAGCACGACTGAACAAGCGAACCTAAAGAGACCGCCTCCGCCCCTTTGTGGCAGGGCGGAAATTAGATACTGAAGAGACCTCCAAACAGAAGCCAAATATACAGAGGGAAGCGCGTTGGAAGTGACAGGCCAACAGATTAAAATCCCTGTAGTTAACACCGACTGCATCGAAAGGGGCCTATAGATCTTGAAAAGTATAATCAGGAACAAGGATCTATCTGAAACTGAACAGACCCCACACTGCTCACAACAGCTCCAGAGAAAGTCTGGGATATATATTTTTACTATTATCATTTTTTTTTAATTTTTTTTCTTTCTTTTTTCTTTAAGTCCTCTATTACACCTTTAATTTTCATTTTCATAACCCACTATTACCTTGCAAAAAAAAAACCCCTATTTTTAAAGCAAACTGCATACATATATCTTATACCTTTTGTGTTTTCTTTTTTTTACTGTTTTTTTCCTGTTTTACTTTTTTTACTGTTTCTTTTTTTACTGTTTTACTGTTTTTTTCTTTTTACACTGTTTTCTTTTTTTATATTGTATGTTTTATAAGAGTCTAACCTCTACTCTAGATTTTTAACCTTTGTTTTACATATTTGATATCAATTTTGTACATTTAACAACCCAATCTTTAGTACCCATTTTTACTGAGGAGTGTGATTACTGGCTTGATGACTCTCTCCCCCTGTTGATGCTCTTTCTTCTCCCCCAGGGAACCTCTATCTCCCACCCTCCTCCTTCTCTTCTCAACCCGATTCTGTGAATCTCTGAGGGTGTTCTGGGTACCGGAGAACACTTCGGGAACAGAATACCGCCCAGATCTCTCTGTCCCCTCTTGATTCCTCCCTTTCTACTCATGCTCACCTCTATTACCTTCCTCCCCCCTCTCTATGTATCTCTGTGAACTGCTGAAGGTTCCAGACTGTGGAGAGCACAGAGGGAAATGCTTACTGGCTAGACTGCTCTCTCCACATTTGAGTCCCCCTCTTCTCCTCCTGGTCACCTCAACCCCTCCTCCCCCACTTCACCTTTCCATGTAACTCAGTGAACCTTGCTGGGTATCCCTCACTGTGGAGAATATTTTCACCATTAACCTTGAAGTTTTATTATTGATGCTGTATGGATGGAGAAGTCTTGAGGCTACTGCAAGAATAAGACTGAAAGCCAGGGGAAACATTAATTAATAAGAGATCATCCAATAGCCTCCACATATACACTGAAACCAAGCTCCACCCAAGAGCCAATAAGTTCCAGAGCAAGACATACCACGCAAATTCTCCAGCAACGCAGGAACATAGCCCTGAGCATCAATATACAGGCTGCCCAGAGGCACACCAAATCCATAGACATCTCAAAACTCAATACTGGACACTCCGTTGCACTCTAGAGAGAAGAAATCCAGCTCCACCCACCAGGACACCGACACAAGCTCCCCCAATCAGGAAACCTTGACAAGCCACCCGTCCAACCCCACCCACAGGGAGGAACCTCCACAATAAAGAGGAACTTCAAACTACCAGAATACAGAAAGGCCACGCCTGACACAGCAATCTAAACAAGATGAAAAGGCAGAGAAATACTCAGCAAGTAAAGGAAAATGAGAAATGCCCACCAAACCAAACAAAAGAGGACGAGATAGGGAATCTATCTGAAAAAGAATTTAGAATAATGATAATAAAAATGATCCAAAATCTTGAAAGCAAAATGGAGTTACAGATAAATAGCCTGGAGACAAGGATTGAGAAGATGCAAGAAATATTTATCAAGGACCTAGAAGAAATAAAAAGGAGTCAATATATAATGAATAATGAAATCAATGAGATAAAAAACACTCTAGAGGGAACCAACAGTAGAATAACAGAGGCAGAAGATAGGATAAGTGAGGTAGAAGATAGAATGGTGGAAATAAATGAAGCAGAGAGGAAAAAAGAAAAAAGAATCAAAAGAAATGAGGAAAACCTCAGGGACCTCTGGGACAATATGAAAAGCCCCAACATTCGAATCATAGGAGTCCCAGAAGAAGAAGATAAAAGGAAAGGCCATGAAAAAATACTCGAGGAGATAATAGTTGAAAATTTCCCTAAAATGAGGAAGGAAATAGTCACAGAAGTCCAAGAAACCCAGAGAGTCCCAAACAGGATAAACCCAAGGCGAAACACCCCAAGACACATATTAATCAAATTAACAAAGATCAAACACAAAGAACAAATATTAAAAGCAGCAAGGGAAAAACAACAAATAACACACAAGGGGATCCCCATAAGGATAACAGCTGATCTTTCAATAGAAACCCTTCAGGCTAGAAGGGAATGGCAGGACATACTTAAAGTAATGAAAGAGAATAATCTACAACCCAGATTACTGTACCCAGCAAGGATCTCATTCAGATATGAAGGAGAATTCAAAAGCTTTACAGACAAGCAAGAGCTGAGGGAATTCAGCACCACCAAACCAGCTCTCCAGCAAATGCTAAAGGATCTTCTCTAAACAGGAAACACAGAAAGGATGTTTCAACACGAACTCAAAACAACAAAGTAAATGGCAACGGGATCATACTTATCAATAATTACCTTAAATGTAAATGGGTTGAATGCCCCAACCAAAAGGCAAAGGCTGGCTGAATGGATACAAAAACAAGACCCCTATATATGCTGTCTACAAGAGACCCACCTCAAAACTAGGGACACATACAGACTGAAAGTGAAGGGATGGAAAAACATATTTCATGCAAACGGAGACCAAAAGAAAGCAGGAGTCGCAATACTCATTTCAGATAATATAGACTTTAAAATAAAGGCTGTGAAAAGGGACAAAGAAGGACACTACATAATGATCAAAGGGTTAATCCAGGAAGTAGATGTAACAATTATAAATATATATGCAACCAACATAGGAGCACCACAATATATAAGGCAAATACTAACAAGTATGAAAGGGGAAATTAACAATAACACAATAATAGTGGGAGACTTTAATACTCCACTCACGCATATGGATAGATCAACTAAACAGAAAATTAACAAGGAAACACAAACTTTAAATGATACAATAGATAAATTAGATTTAATTGATATTTACAGGACTTTTCACCCCAAAACAACCAATTTCACCTTTTTCTCAAGTGCACACGGAACTTTCTCCAGGATAGATCACATACCAAGGCCATAAATCTAGCCTTGGTAAATTCCGAAAAATTGAAATCATCCCAGCCATCTTCTCTGACCACAATGCAGTAAGATTAGACCTCAATTACAGGAGAAAAACTATCAAAAATGCCAACATATGGAGGCTGAACAACACGCTTCTGAATAACCAACAAATCACAGAAGAAATCAAAAAAGAAATCAAATTATGCATAGAAACGAATGAAAATGAAAACACAACAACCCAAAACCTATGGGACACTGTAAAAGCAATGCTAAGGGGAAGGTTCATAGCAATACAGGCATACCTCAAGAAACAAGAAAAAAATCAAATAAATAACCTAACTCTACACCTAAAGCAACTGGAGAAGAAAGAAATGAAGAACCCCAGGGTCAGTAGAAGGAAAGAAATCTTAAACATTAGGGCAGAAATAAATGCAAAAGAAACAAAAGAGACCATAGCAAAAATCAACAAAACTCAAAGCTGGTTTTTCGAGAAGATAAACAAAATTGACAAGCCGTTAGCCAGACTCATCAAGAAACAAAGGGAGAAGAATCAGATCAACAAAATTAGAAATGAAAATGGAGAGATCACAACAGACTACACAGAAATACAAAGGATCATAAGAGACTACTACCAACAGCTATATGCCAATAAAATGGACAACTTGGAAGAAATGGACAAATTCTTAGAAAAGTATAACTTTCTAAAACTGAACCAGGAAGAAATAGAAGATCTTAACAGACCCATCACAAGCACGGAAATCGAAACTGTAATCAGAAATCTTCCAGCAAACAAAAGCCCAGAACCAGACGGCTTCACAGCAGAATTCTACCAAAAATTTAGAGAAGAGCTAACACCTATCCTACTCAAACTCTTCCAGAAAATTGCAGAAGATGGTAAACTTCCAAACTCATTCTATGAGGCCACCATCACCTTAATTCCAAAAACAGACAAAGATGCCACAAAAAAAGAAAACTATAGGCCAATATCACTGATGTACATAGATGCAAAAATCCTTAATAAAATTCTAGCAAACAGAATCCAACATCATATTAAAAAGATCATACATCATCACCAAGTGGGCTTTATCCCAGGAATGCAAGGTTTCTTTAACATCCGCAAATCAATCAGTGTAATACACCACATTAACAAATTGAAAGATAAAAACCATATGGTTATCTCAATAGACGCAGAAAAAGCCTGTGACAAAATTCAACATCGATTTATGATAAAAACCCTCCAGAAAGCAGGAATAGAAGGAACATACCTCAGCATAATAAAAGCTATATATGACAAACCCACAGCAAACATTATCCTCAATGGTGAAAAATTGAAAGCATTTCCCCTAAAGTCAGGAACAAGGCAAGGATGCCCACTTTCACCACTACTATTCAACATAGTTTTGGAAGTTTTGGCCACAGCAATCAGAGCGGAAAAAGAAATAAAAGGCATCCAGATAGGAAAAGAAGAAGTAAAACTCTCACTGTTTGCAGATGACATGATCCTCTACATAGAAAACCCTAAGGATTCTACCAGAAAATTACTACAGCTAATCAATGAATATAGTAAAGTTGCAGGATATAAAATTAACACACAGAAATCCCTTGCATTCCTATACTCCAATAATGAGAAAACAGAAAGAGAAATTAAGGAAACAATACCATTCACCATTGCAACAAAAAGAATAAAATACTTAGGAATATATCTACCTAAAGAAACAAAAGACTTATATATAGAAAACTATAAAACATTGATGAAAGAAATCAAAGAGGACACAAACAGATGGAGAAATATACCGTGTTCATGGATTGGAAGAATTAATATAGTGAAAACGAGTATACTACCCAAAGCAATCTATAGATTCAATGAAATCCCTATCAAGCTACCAATGGTATTTTTCACAGAACTAGAACAAATCATTTCACAGTTTGTATGGAAATATAAGAAACCTCGAATAGCCAAAGCAATCTTGAGAAAGAAGAATGGAACTGGAGGAATCAACCTGCCTGACTTCAGGCTCTACTACAAAGCCACAGTCATCAAGACAGTATGGTACTGGCACAAAGATAGAAATATAGATCAATGGAACAAAATAGAAAGCCCAGAGATAAACCCACGCACCTATGGACACCTTATCTTCGACAAAGGAGGCAAGAATATACAATGGAGAAAAGACAATCTCTTTAACAAGTGGTGCTGGGAAAACTGGTCAACCACTTGTAAAAGAATGAAAGTAGAACACTTCCTAACACCACACACAAAAATAAACTCAAAATGGATTAAAGATCTAAATGTAAGGCCAGAAACTATAAAACTCCTTGAGGAAAACGTAGGCAAAACACTCTCCGACATAAATCACAGCAGGATCCTCCATGACCCACCTCCCAGAATATTGGAAATAAGGGCAAAAATAAACAAATGGGACCTAATTAAAATTAAAAGCTTTTGGACAACAAAGAAAACTATTAGCAAGGTGAAAAGACAGCCTTCAGAATGGGAGAAAATAATAGCAAATGAAGCAACTGACAAAGAATTAATCTCAAAAATATACAAGCAACTCCTGAAGCTGAATTCCAGAAAAATAAACGACCCAATCAAAAAATGGGCCAAAGAACTAAACAGACATTTCTCCAAGGAAGACATACAGATGGCTAACAAACACATGAAAAGATGCTCAACATCACTCATTATTAGAGAAATGCAAATCAAAACCACAATGAGGTACCATTTCACACCAGTCAGAATGGCTGCTATCCAAAAGTCTACAAGCAATAAATGCTGGAGAGGGTGTGGAGAAAAGGGAACCCTCTTACACTGCTGGTGGGAATGCAAACTAGTACAGCCACTATGGAGAACAGTGTGGAGATTCCTTAAAAAACTGGGAATAGAACTGCCATATGACCCAGCAATCCCACTGCTGGGCATACACACTGAGGAAATCAGAATTGAAAGAGACGTGTGTACCCCAATGTTCATCGCAGCACTGTTTACAATAGCCAGGACATGGAAGCAACCTAGATGTCCATCAGCAGACGAATGGATAAGGAAGCGGTGGTACATATACAGAATGGAATATTACTCAGCCATTAAAAAAAATACATTTGAATCGGTTCTATTGAGATGGATGAAACTGGAGCCCATTATACAGAGTGAAGTAAGCCAGAAAGAAAAACACCAATACAGTATACTAATGCATATATATGGAATTTGAAAAATGGCAATGATAACCCTATATTCGAGACAGAATGAGAGACATAAATGCATAGAACAGTCTTATGGACTCTGAGGGAGAAGGTGAGGGTGGGACGTTCTGGAATAATAGCATTGAAACATGTATATTATCATATGTGAAACAGAACACCATTCCAGCTTCGATGCATGAGACAAATGCTCAGGGCTGGTGCAATGGGATGACCCAGAGGGATGGGATGGGGAGGGAGGTGGAAGGGGGGTCCAAGAGGGGGAACGCATGTAAACCCATGGCTGATTCATGTCAATGTATGGCAAAAACTACTACAATATTGTAAAGTAATTAGCCCCCAACTAAAATAAATAAATTTATTAAAAAAAAAAAAATTCCAGGGATGAGGTTTGAACTGGTATCTCTCAGGCTACTTGCTGTCTTAAGCCATTTTTTTCCTCAAGGTTAGCTTTCAATTAGCAAAGCAAAATACAGATTTGAAGCAATTATCTGGATAATTCAAGCAAAAACATTGTTTTGACTTAAATTGCCTGAATAATTGCAAGTTAATCATCTCTTCAATATTGATTTCCTCTCTAGTGAATTGTCCAGGTAATAGAGACAAAGCATGGTGGTGGCTTAAATTACCCAGATAATTGCATGCTTGCTTTATTCCACCTTGTCAACAAGACCTGGCTATGATGTAAAGAACCTCAGTGGAGAAATGACATAGATTGATCACTAAGGCCAGATTTATCAATAGGAGGTGAAACAGGCACCAAACAAAAACCAAGAAGTCTTATATTAGGGAATACAAGGGATGTGGAGCACCAGGGACTGCCAGAGTAGGCAGACCTGCCTCCCTACAAAGCCACTTGATGAGTAAGGTGATTGGAGGTATGGAATGACAAAGCCCAGTGATGACAAATTCTCATGAATGGGAGATGCTTGGGGAATAAAATGGCCTTCCAAATGCCCAGACAGTTACAATATAATACGTTTATCTGTTGATTAAAAAGAATTTTTAAATTTTTAGGAACTTTAAGTCCAACATATTATCATTCCAGTGCCTTATAGATGAGATGATTTCAGATGTTGTTGTTGTTGTTCAATTGCCCAGTCGTGTCCAACTCTTTGTGACCCCATTGACTGCAGCACACCAGGCCTCCCTATCCTTTACCATCTCCCAGAGTTTGCCCAAGTTCATGCTCATTGCATCGGTGATACCATCCATCCATCTAATCTTCTGACACCCTCTTCTCCTTCTGCCTTCAATCTTTCCCAGCATCAGGGACTTTTCCAATGAGTCTTCTGTTCACATCAGATGATCAAAATAATGAAGCTTCAGCTTCAGCTTCAGCTTAAGTTCTTCCAGTAAATATGCAGGGTTGATCTCTCTTAAGATTGACTGGTTTAATCTCCTTGCTGGCCAAGAGACTTTCAGGAGTCTTCTCCAGTACCACAGTTCAAAGGTATCAATTCTGTGGTATTCTGCCTTCTTTACGGTCCAGCTCTCACAACCGTATGTGACCCCTGGGAAGATTATAGCCTTGACTATATGGACCTTTGTTGGCAGAGTAATGTCTGCTTTTCGACACACTGTTTAGGTTTGTCATCACTTTCCTGCCAAGAAGCATTCGTCTTCTGATTTCATGGCTGTAGTCACCATCTGCAGTGATTTTGGAGCCCAAGAAGAGGAAATGTGCCACTACTTCCACCCCTTCCCCTTCTGCTTGCCAGGCAGTAATGGGGCCGGATGCCATGATCTTAGTTTCTTAATGTTTAGTTTAAGCCAGTTCTTTCACTCTCTTCCTTCACTCTCATCAAGAGGCTCTTTAGTTCCTCTTTGCTTTTTGCCATTAGAGTGGTATCATCCACATATCTGAGGTTCTTGATGTTTCTCCCACCTATATTGATTCCAGCTTGTATCTCACCCAGGCTGGCATTTCTCATGATGTGCTCAGCATATTGGTTAAACAAGCAGCATGACAGGAGACTGCCCTTTTGTTCTCCTTTCTCCATCCTGAACCAATTAGTTGTTCCATGCAGGGTTCTAACCTGCATACAGGATTAGCAGGAGACAGGTCAGATGGTACGGTATTCCCATCTCTCTAAAATTACATAGAAGAAGCTAAAAGCACAAAGAAATACTCTTCATTGTTATCATTTTTATAGGCTTAAAATGTGAGTTTCTCAATTAAACTCTTTCTAATGCTAGCTAAGGGGGAAAAAAGAGGTGACCTTTTAAATATAAATAATCTGTGCCATGCTAAATCAACAAACTCCATTTCCAGGACTAAGGGAAATCATGAAATAATGACTCTATATCTCTGTTGCTTTAAATCCAACTGCCAGTAAAATAATTTCTGCTTAAAGTCTGTCTTAAGAGCTGTCAGACATTTATGTTATGAAGGTTATAACCAAATTATAGCTTAAGATTTATTGATTCATCATATTTATTCAACAAACTTTTATTATATACCTAAAATGTGAGAGGTAATGTGCTTTCACATATATTATATCATACTTTTATTTGCACCAGAGAGTAAGTGATATAGCATCATTGTCTTTCACCATAGGCTACTTTACTTTCCATTCTCTAATCTGTACCTTTTATATTAAAATAAAAAAGAAATCAAAACAGGATAGTGATATAAAGGGAACTAGTATTCAGATATTGTCCAGATGCTGTCAAATAACTGTATTTTCGATATTATTAGTATGTTGGTAAAAAATATAAAATTTTCCCTTCTACTAAAAACTCCAACTCATGGCACATGGACTAGAGAGTACCAAATAGTGAGAATTCTCACTAAGGAAACCACTTGAATACAAGAACTGGAATCACCCAATCACCAGTAGCACCCTGTGCAGGACGCCTCATATAAGGAACAAACATAACAAAAATACAAAACCAATCATCAGCAGATCGAATTACCACCTGACACAGCCTTGCCCATCAGAGGAAAAACAAAACAGACAAACAAAAACTCAGCACAAATCTCACCCTATACAAAGCTTACACAAACCACTGGACCAAACTTAGGAGGGCAAAAACCAAAGGGAAGAAAGAATTCAACCTTGAGACTGGGAAAAAGAGACCTCAAACACAATAAGTTTGAATATATATATATATTATATATATATAACATGCAATATATAATATAATATAATATATAATATATTATATAATTATCATATAAGGTATGTAATTATATAATATATAGTTATATATATTATTATATATTATAATTATTAATATAATAATTATAATATTAATAACAGATAATATATTATATATAATTATATATAATAATAAGGTACAGTAATTATATATAATAAGGCACAGTAATAATTACAATTATTAATTATCATATATTATATATATATATTATATATAATATAATTATATACATTAATCAAATATTATATAATTATATTATAATATAATTATAATAACTATAATTATATAAGATATTAAAATATAATTATTAATACTATATTATAATATAGTAGTAGTAATATAATATATATTACATATTTATTGTTATAATAAATGGATATATTAATATATATTATATAATATATTTATAATATATTATATATACTGTGATATATATCATTATATTATATTATATATATTATATATGTATTATTAATATTAATTAACATTATAATATTATAATATATATTATTGATATATTATACATATATTAAATATAGTATATAAATTAATATATATTGTACATATTATATTATTATTGTTGCATATAATATATTATAATATTATATATAATATAATGTTGTACATAATATATTATATATTATTATATATGATGAATTATATATTGTTATATATTATATATTGTATATTATATTATATATTATGATATCATATTATATATTATATTATAATGTATAATATATTATTATATAAATATATACATATATTACTAATACATAATTATTATTATAATTATTAATGTTATATAAAATATATGAATATATATTCATATGTATGAATATATATTTATAATTATAATAAACAAATATGTTGATAATAACATATTATTAATTAATATTAAATAAATAAATGTATATAGTTATAATATATAATAAATATAATATATATAATATATTTATATTATATATATTATATACATACATAATATATATATATAAAAGGCAGAGAAATGCTATACAAATGAAGGGACAAATTAGAAACACAGGAGTCCAAACAAATGAAGAGGAAATAGGCAAACTACCTGAAAAAGAATTCAGAATAGTGATAGTAAAGATGACCAAAAACCTGGAAAATAAAGTGGAGAAAATTCAAGAATCAATTAACAAAGACCAAAAAGAATTAAAGAATAAGCATACAGAGACAAACAACACAATTACTGAAATTATAAATACTCTGGAAGGACTCAATAGCAGAATACCTGAAGCAGAAGAATGAACCAGTAAGCTGCAAGATAAAATGTTGGCAATAACTTCTGAAGAGCAGAATAAAGTAAAAAGAATGAAAAGAACTGAGTAGTCTCAGAGACCTCTGGGACAATATCAAGTGCACTAACATTCAAATTATAGGGGTCCCAGAAGAAAACAAGTAAAAGAAAATGTATGAGAAAATTTTTTAAGAGACTATAGTTGAAAATTTCCCCAACGTGGAAAAGGAAATAGTCAGTCAAGTCCATGAGGTGCAAGGAGTCCCATACAGGAAAAACCTAAGGAGAAACACGCCATGACACATACTAATCAAACTAAAAAAAACTAAACACAAAGAAAGAATATTAAAAGCAGCAAGGGAAAAGCAATAAGTAACATACAAGGGAAACCTCCTACATTTAACAGCTGATCTTTTAAGCAGAAACTCTGCAGGCCAGAAGAGAATGGCAGGATAGATTTAAAGTACTGAAAGGGAAAAATCTACAAGCAAGATTACTGTACCTGGCAAGGATCTCATTCAAAATTGATGGAGAAATAAAAGGTTTTCAGACAAGTAAACATCAGAAGAATTCAGTACCACCAAATCAGCTTTACAATAAATGTTAAAGGGACTTATATAGTCAAGAAATACAAGAGAAAGAAAAAGATCTACAAAATCAACCCAAAACAATTAAGAAAATGACAATAGGAACATATATATCAATAATTACTTTAAATGTAAATGGATTAAATGCTCGAACCAAAAGACACAGACTGGCTGAATGGATAGAAAAACCAGACCCATATATATGCTGTCTAGAAGAAACCCACTTCAGACCTAAAGACACATATAGACTGAAAGTGAGAGGATGGAAAAATATATTCCATGCAAATGGAAAGCAAAAGAAAGCTGGAGTAGCAATGCTCATATCAGACAAAATACACCTTAAAATAGAGAAGATTACAAGAGATAAGGAAGGACACTACATAATAATCAAGGTATCAATCCAAGAGGAAGACATAACAATTGTAAATATCTATGCACCCAACATAGGAGCATCTCAATACATAAGAAAAACACTAACAGACATAAAAGGAGAAATTGACAGTAACACAATAATAGTAGGAGATTTTAACACCTCACTCACACCAATGGACAGATCATCAAAACAGAAAATAAGGAAACACAAGTCTGAAATGATACATTAGATGAGATGGCTCTCTCAGGATCCATCAATCCTAGGACATTCCATCCAAATGCAGAAGAATACACCTTCTTTGCAAATGCACATGGAACATTCTCCAAGATAGACCACATCTTGGGTCATGAATCAAACCTCAGTAAATTTAAGAAAGTTGAAATCATATGAAGCATCTTCTCCAATCACAATGCTGTGAGACTAGATATCATTTACAAGAAAAAAACTGTAAGAAACACAAACACTTGGAGATTAAACAATACATTTCTAGATGACAAGCTGGTTACTGAAGAAATAAAAAGGGAAATAAAAAAATTTCTAGAAACAAATGACAATGAAAACACAACAACTCAAAACCTATGGGATGCAGCAAAAGCAGTTCTAAGAGGGAAGTTTACAGAAATACAATCCTACCTCAAGAAAAAAAAAAACATCGAATAGACAACCTAAGTTTACACCTACAACAACTGGAAAAATAAGAACAAAGAAACCCCAGAATTAGTAGAAGGAAAGAAATCATAAAGATTTGAGCAGAAATAAATGAAAAAGAAATTAAACAATAGTAAAGATTAATAAAACTAAAGGCTTATTCTTTGAGGAGATAAACAAAATTGACAAACCTTTGGCCAGACTCATTAAGAAAACAAGAGAGAAGAATCAAATCAACAAAATTAGAAATGAAAAAGGAGAGGTTACAACAGACAATGTAGAAATACAAAGGATTTTAAGAGACTATTATGAACAACTATATGGCAATAAAGTGGATATCCAGGAAGAAATGGACAGATTTGTAGAAAAGTTCAATCCTCCAAGACTGAACCAGGAAGAAATAGAAATTATTAGAATTTAATAGAAATTGACAACCCAAATACAATTACTTAAATTGAAGCTGTGATCAAAAATCTCCCCAAAACAAAAGCCCAGGACCAGATGGCTTTACAAGAGAGTTCTCTCAAACATTTAGAGAAGAGCTAATGCCTATCCTTCTAAAACTCTTTCAAAAAATTGCAGGGGAAGGAACATTTCCAAACTCATTCTATGAGCCCACCATCACCCTAATAACAAAACCAGACAAAGACAACACACACACAAAAAAGAAAACTACAGGCCAATATTACTGATGAACATAGATGCAAAAATCCTCAACAAAATATTAGCAAAGAGAATTCAGCAACACATCAAAAATCTCATACACCAAGAACAAGTTGGGTTTATTCCAGGGATGCAAGGTGATCATCTCAATAGATGCAGAAGAAGCCTTTGACAAAATTCAACACCGATTTATGATTAAAACTCTTCGAAAAATGGGCATAGAAGGAATCTACCTCAACATGGTAAAGCCGATATATGATAAGTCTACAGGAAACATTATTCTCAATGGTGAAAAACTAAAAGCATTCCCCCTAAGATCAGGAACAAGAGAAGGAATGCCTACTTTCCCCACTATTATTCACCATAGTTCTGGGAGTCCTAGATACAGCAATCAGAGAAGAAAAAGAAATAAAAGGAATTCAGATCGGAAAAAAAAGAAGTAAAGCTTTCACTGCAGATGACATGATACTGTACATAGAAAGCCCTGTAGATAGTATCAGAAAATTACTAGAGCTAATCAGTGAATTTAGCAAGGTTGCAGGATACAAAATCAATACACAGAAATCATTTGCATTTCTGTATACTAACAATGAAAACTCAGAAAGAGAAATTAAGTAATCAATCCCATTCACCACTGCAACAAAAATAATAAAATATCTAGGAATAAACTTACCTAAGGAGACAAAAGAACTGTACACAGAAAATTATAAGACACTAATGAAAGAAATCAAAGATGACATAAACAGATGGAGAGATATTCCATGTTCCTGGGTAGGAAGAATCAATATTGTGAAAATGACTATACTACCAAATGAAATCTAAAGATTCAATGCGATCCCTATCAAAGTACCAATGACATTTTTCACAGAACTAGAACAAAAAAATTCACAATTCATGTGCAAACACAAAAGATCCTTAATAGCCAAAGCAATCTTCAGAAAGAAGAATGGAGGTGAAGCAATCAACCTCCTGACTTCAGATTATACTACAAAGATACAGTCATCAAGACAATATGGTACTAGCACAAAAACAGAAACACAGACCAATGGAACAAGATAGGAAGCCCAGAAATAAACCCATACACCTATGGGTACCTTATATTTGATGAAGGAGGCAAGAATATACAATGGGGCAAAGACAGCTTCTTCAATAAGTGGTGCTGGGAAAACTTGAGAGCTACATGTAAAAGAATGAAATTAGAACACTTCCTAACACCATACACAAAGATAATCTCAAAATGGATTGAAGACCTAAATGTAAGACCAGAAACTATAAAATTCTTAGAGGAAAACAGGCAGAACACTCGATGATAAAAATCAAAGCAAGATCCTCTATGTTCCACCTCCTAGAGTAACAGAAACAAAAACAAAAGTAAACAAATGGGACCTGATTAAACTTAAAAGTTTTTTCACAGCAAAGGAAATTATAGGCAAGGTGAAAAGACAACCCTCAGAATGGGAGAAAACAATAGCAAAGGAAACAACTGACAAAGGATTCGTTTCCAAAATATATAAGCAGCTCATACAACTCAATACCAGAGAAACAAACAATCCAATCAAAAAGTGGGAAAAAGACCTAAACAGACGTTTCTCCAAAGAAGACACACAGATGGCTAACAAGCACATGCAAAGATGCTCAATATCACTCATTATTAGAGAAATGCAAATCAAAACCACAATGAGATATTACCTCACACCAGTTAGAGTGGCCATCATCAAAATATCTACAAGCAATAAATGGTGGAGAGGGTGTGGAGAAAAGGGAAAGCTCTTGCACTGTTGGTGGGAATGTAAATTGATACAGCCACTATGGAAGATGGTATGGAGATTCCCTAAAAACTAGGACTAAAACCACCATATGACCCAGCAATCCCACTCCTAGGCATATAGCCTAAGGAAGCCAAAATTGAAAGAGACACATGTATCCCATTGTTCATTGCAGCATTATTTACATTAGCTAGAACATAGAAGCAATCTAGATATCCATCAACAGATGAATGGATAAAGAAGTTGTGGTACGTATACACAACAGAATATTACTCAGCCATAAAAAGGAACACATTTGAGTCAGTTCTAATGAGGTGTATGAACCTAGAAACTATTATACAGAGTGAAGTAAGTCAGAAAGAGAAAGATAAATATAGTATTCTAACGCATATATACGGAATCTAGAAAAATAGTACTGAAGAATTTACTTACAGGGCAGCAATGGAGAAACAGACATACAGAATAGACTTGTGGACATGGGAAGAGGGGAGGAGAGGGTTAGGTGTATGGAAAGAGTAACATGGAAACTTACATTACCATATGTAAAATAGATAGCTAATGGGAATTTGCTATACAGCTAAGAAACACAAACAGGGGCTCTGTATCAACCTTAGAGGGGTAGGGTGGGGAGGGAGATGGGAGGGAAGTTTCAAGGGGAGGGGATATATGTATACCTATGGCTAATTCATGTTGAGGTTTGACAGAAAAGAACAAAATTCTGTAAAGCAATTATCCTTCAATTAAAAAATAAAAAAACCCTCCAACACATTTTTGTTGCTCAGTCGAGTCCGACTCTTTGTGACCCCATAGACTGCAACATGCCAGGCTTCCCTGTCTTTCACTATCTCCTGGAGTTTACTCAAACTCGTTCACTGAGTCAATGATACCATCCAACCATCTCATCCTCTGTCACCCCCTTTTCCTCCTGCCTTCAATCTTTCCTGGCATCAGGGTCTTTTCCAGTGAGCTGGTTCCTTGCGTTAGGTGGTCTCATTATTATCATTAAAACAGTAATACATTTTATGTATTATCAATGGTGCTAACTATTATTTATAATGTTGCCACAAACTTTTTTCTTACTTTTCATATATCAAATGAACCTCCCTATGTTGGCAACAGGTCTGCTTTTGTGAAAGAATGATTCTATGAAAGAAAATCTGAAAATGTGGTTAAGAGAGTGCTTTGGAATTCCTTGAGTTTCTCTCTTGATTTGTAAGAATGATTTTTGCCTTAATTTTTAAGTATATTATAAATTATAGAATACATGGAACTATGCCAAATTACTCCATATAATGTAGACCTGCTTCTTCCTCTTTAATTGATTGGTCTAAATTGTTAATGTTAATTAATTTTATTTTAGAACACACATATTCATATTTGAAGACTCACTTCTGTAATTTACTATTCTCAGTTAATGCATACCAGGTCAGATATGGATACTATGTGAGTGCATTACTCAAGGGCATGCAAGCTGCTCTTAGAGGCAGGCAGTGAGAGCTTATCAGAGTAAATCAGCAAGGCATGGCACAGCTTTGAGTTTGCGTAAGAGGAGGCAGAAGGGTACAAATAATTGATATACCAAATCAGGTACAAGATCAGTTCTAGAAAACACACTGCTCTGTATAAATAGCATGTGTTTGCTCAGATGTCTGCCGTGACCATTTTCCTCCTTTCTGTTCAAGGAGTGGAAAACATTCAGGATGACTGATCCCAGGAAGGAAATCAAATGGGCTAAAGGAAGTACGTGGTGGTTAGGTTACCAATACCACAAGAGCAATTACACTCAATTAGATGCCAACAAATTGGCAGTTTTTAGTGGCTCTCTTTAAAAATCTGTGTGTGTATGTGTGTGTGCATGCACATGCATATGTCTTTCTATATTTCCTCTCTCATTTCTTCTGTAGTCACACTCTGCAGCTGGCACTTTGTTGGTCCCTAGAATTTTTGATATACCAAATGGCTTGTCAATATTTTTATTAGGAGACCAGCCTAATAAACATTTTTATTAGAAGGGCTTCTCCTTTGCATTTGGTTCAATTTGGCTCTGCTTAGATACATGTTTATTCTTAGTTGTTTTTTTTTTTAATGCTATGTATGTTGGATGGGAAGTTGGATGACATTTTATTTATTTTAAGTTGTCCTTTTGTTTCCCCTAGAGAAGCAAAAAGAAAGGATGTTTTTGAGGATAATCTTTTTTTAGTTACTGATTTCTATAAGGAAAAGCTTTTCCACATATTTGAATAATTCCTTTTGTAAAACAGACTATTTAACTTTGAAATACAGCTGGTATACACACTTATGGAATACTCGACACAGCAATTTTCTACTTGATAGAGTGTCCCCAGTGCTACAGACTATCATATAAAATGATTCTCAAAGAGCATTGATTACCTACTGAATTCCTGAAACTATATGAAAATTAGCTTTTACTTTCTTAAGTTTTACATTGAAAAATATTATGCAGTAGTCTGACAAAAGTAAACTTGAAGCTGAATTTTATGTCTTAGAACTTCCATGGATGGTACATTTGTGTTGTGTTTTATGTGTGATCTTTTCCTTTGTTGTCGGTCTTTAAATATTTACTTAGTATCTATTCTGTACAAGGCACTGACTTAGTACACTTAATTATGCAAAAGACAAAGCGGTGGTGTTTTAGTCGCTAAGTCATGTCCAATTCTTTGTGACCCCTTGAACTATAGCCCTCCAACTCCTCTGTCAATGGGATTTCCCAGGCAAGACACTAGAGTGGGTTGCCAGCTCCTTCTCCAGTAGATCTTCCTAACCCAGGGGTCAAACCCACGTCTCCTGCTTGGTAGGCAGATTCTTTACCACTGAGTCACCTAGGAAGTCATAGAAAGGACATAACATACCTCAAATTTCAATGTACATATCAACTACTAACAATGTAACAACGTATCAAAATATAAATTTTGGATATAAACTCTTTGCTTCCAAACCCCAAAATAATATACCATCTGAGTACAGAAGAGGAAAGATAACCTTTTTTTATTGCAGTTTAGTTGATTTACAACACTGTGTTAGTTTCAGGTGTACAGCAAAGCGATTCAATCATATATGCATGTATTTTTTTCAGAATGTTTTCCATTATAGATCATTGCAAGATATTAAATATAGCTCCTTGTGCTATACAGTAAGACCTTGTTGTTTATCTGTTTTATATATAGTAGTATGTATCTGTTAATCCCATACTCCTAATTTATCACTCCTCCTTTTCCCTTTGCTAACCATAGGTTTGTTTTCTATATCTGTGAGTTGGTTTCTATTTTGCAAATAAATTTGTGTGTATTATTTCAGATTTCAAATATAAGTGATATCATTAATATTTACCTTTGATTTACTTCACTTAGATGATCTCTAAATCCATCTGTGTTGCTGTAAATGACATTATTTTATTCTTTTTTTTATGGCTGATAATGTTCCATTACGTATACAGCACTTCTTTATCCATTCATCTGTTGATGTACCCTTTGGTTGCTTCCATATCTTGGCTATAGTACTGCTGTGAACATTGGGGTGCATGTAGGAAATATAACTTCTAAATAAGGAATCTGAAGAACACTTCCAGAGGAGATGATATTTGAGGGAGAGGATGTTTAGGAATTCCACACATGAGATTAAACTTTGGGAATCTAAAAAAAGAATGTGACCAAAGTGAAGAAAATCCAGGATGCAGTAACTCACTAGGAAGCCACCTACTTTGATGAAACCATAGAAAAAACTGTAATAAAAGAAGGCTTAAAGGTGAACCAAGATTCAATTGTCAAACAAATGAGGCAGTTTGTTATTCAGTGGATAATGAGATTTAAATTTTAAAAAATAATAATAACATAAACAAATATCTTTGTTAAAGAAAAATCTAATGCTGAGAACAGGATAAATCAAAATTTAAAAATAATGATGTGTAATAAAGTATTACTGTTACTATAATTGTTATCATTAAAGAGAACATTGTCATATACTTTCTTCCTCTGGGAAGAAAGAACAAAGTGTAGAAGGAAAGCAAAGTAAACTTAATTCAGAATAGGATTAAACCAATGGCAGAATGGTTAAATTTTAAACGTAAGACGCTGAATTTTAAAATCGTAAAGAAGCTGTGCTAAGTGAAAAAAAAAACCCAATCCAAATTAACTTAGAGAAAAGTATATCAGATCACATAACTGAAAATTTAGGAACAAAGCAAGTATTATCAGGCCCTGGTCTGCTTTTCAGCTTTGTTCTTGTCTATGTGTCAGTTTTATTCTCAAGCACATTGTCATTCCAGCATAGCTGCTGTTACCTCCAGGCCCATACCTTCCCATACCAGCAACTAGTGTAAGGGAACATCTCTTCCCCAACCCCTGAGGAGGGTGTCAGGCCTTGACTCACATTGGCCTCAGTTAATGTACATTTCAGAATAATTTAACTAAAGCCAAACAAGCAAAGAGACAACCAAACTGCTTTGGATCTGACAGCCCAGAATGACCCTATTTCTCAGCAGCCAGTTGGACTTCACGAGGATGAGTACCTGGTACCCTGCTGGCAATAAGTTCCTACCCCATTGCCATAGCTGAGTAGATAGAGATATTCTTCTGACTCAGACTGGGCTGGTCAGAATCCCTCGCCAGGAATTTGGATTTAGAATGCCTCTGCGTTTACTTAAAAGTAAGAATTTATAGAATCTGTAGCAGAGGAAATTCACAAGCTTTTGGAAGAAATGAAGTCCATAAAATAGAGTGAAATTAATGTGCAAAGAGAAAAAAAGGTAAAGAGACCATGCACCTCCAAAAAGCAAAAATAAATGAAGAGCCTGAGAAAGCCAGTCTCCCAGAGCATCCAGAGCCTAGTTCCAGTTCATTCTAAAAGCCCAGCTGCGTAGCCTGCAGCTGCACAGGTCTGGGACATTCTTGTGTGCTTTTTAATAAATACACATGGGCTCTCGTATCATAATCCTCCTTTTTCTTTTAGTTTCTTAAGATGCTTATAGTTTTAATTTTCAAATGAAAAACATGCACAAAATCAGAAACAAAATTGGGCTTGAGTCAGCCATGCACTCGTATACCTGAATAAAATGCAAGGGTTCCTGGAAGCAGTAAATAAAGAAAGTACAGTGAAATTTCTTGCCAGATGATGGCTTCAAGGTCTGAAGCTAAATAGGAAAGGAAGCTAAGAATAACAAAGAAGAAAGCTAGTTATCTCACTAGTAAAAGTCATTTGCACATTCTGCTTTACAATGACTTCTGTCTGCAGGGATCAAAGTTGTCAGCTATAGCATTTTAGAATATGAATAATTTAATCACAACCTCTCACAGTGGAGATCTATGATTTTTTTTTTAATATGCTTTTCTTTTGAGGTAAGAGGAAAGAGTTCTAAATGCATCCTTAATTGCTGTTGTTGTTTAGTCACTGCGCCCTGTCTGACTCTGTTACCCCATGGACAGTCTGTAGCACTCCAGGCTCCCTGTCCTTCACTGTCTCCCAGAGTTTGCTCAAATTATTCATGTCTGTTGAGTCTGTGATGCTATCTAACCATCTCATTCTCTGCTGTCCCCTTCTCTTTCGCCTTTAGTTACAAAGTTCAAAAACAGAATTTGGTACCTTTTCAGCCCTATTCACAACTAAACTCCAAGGCCATTTTAAGATGATACCTCAGTAAAAGAGGCAATGCTACTGGTCTATGATCATTCTCAGATTTGGGAGAGCAGTAAATAATCTGGGCAACCTGATTAAGATGCCATTAACTCGTGTATTTTGATGCAGTAGATCAGATCTGAGGGCAAAAATTTACATTTTTTAAAAATTATTTTTAATTGGAATATAATTGCTTTACAATATTGTGATACTTTCTGCTGTATAACAACTTGAATCAACTATAAGTATATATATATATATATATATATATATATACATCCCTTCCCTCTTCAACCTCCCTCCCATCTCCAACAAATGTACATTTTTAACAAATATTCCAATTGATTCTGATGCAATTGATTCTGTCTCTGTACCAAGCCTTGAGAATTCTCAATCCAGGAGTAATTATCATTGATCTTGACTAGGCAGTTTGGGGCAGCAGATTGATCACTGGCCTGTACGTCTGAAGTCACAACTTTTCTGAGGTTATTTCTTCAGACTAAGAAATACTAATTCTATCCTTACCCATTTCAGTTATTGTCATGTTAAAATAATGTAATATGGTATGAATATAATATTAGTTGAGCACCATTTATGTTGCAAATCCCCAGAGTGAAAGCATTTTTATTCCATGGGAAAGTGCCCTGAATATCAAAATACTCCTTCACTGCAATTGTTCACAGGTACAAATTAGACAGCAAAACCAAATGTTTACAGGATGATTAAAAAAAAACCACACACACAACTATCTTTGTTTTGATATGAACTGGGTTTCCTTTCTCAAGACCCCGTTCTTTCTCAGTGGCCAAGGGTAAACAAAATCATGACATTTCCAGTTATTCTTTTCTCTTTTAAAGTTTTGCTTTGTTTGGGTAAATATTCAGTCAAATTCAATCATTATTATTTCCATCACTATCCTCAGTGCCTTACTTCCCCCTGTCTTAAGGTCTTCACCCCTGCTTCTCATTTCTTTTTTTATCGGTCTGTGTGTCCCTTTCCACCACAGCTGCAGGTGAACGAGGGGGAGTCATCTTAGATAACTATCCTCCCTTAAGGAGTGGCATTGCATCTCCAGTCTGTGAAGTTCTTCTGTTTTCTGATCTTGCTGTTGAACTTCAGTCAGTGTCTGGGATTGATCTCAGGTGGCCTCAGCCTGCATCTGCTTGGAGCAGGGCTTGGATTCCCAACCAGAGATTGAGGCTGGGTGGAGGCAGTGAAAGTACCAGATCCTAGCCACTAGACCAGTCGTCAGTGACAAAGACTCTGGCGTTTGGCTTTGCAGAAAAGAATTTTCACAAAGACAAAGTAGTGGATCAAGTAAAGAATTTATTAAGAGGAAAAAAGTACAGTATGTGTGGATAGCCATATGGGCAGACTCAGGGAGAGAGAGTCGCTGAGTCGCACCCTCATGGCAGTTCGAATTACTTTTATGGGTTATTTCTTCTGAGTTTCCTTTGGCCAATCATTTTGAGGTTCCTGGTTTACAGTCCACATTTAGTACATCTCAGGATCCTCCCATGTATGCGAATGCATCTCTTATCAAAGGTGGATTTTACCAAAAAGGCATCTAGGTAGAACATTCCTTGCCCTTGACATTGCTCCCCTCATTGACCTACAAGGAGCCTACGCATGTGTGGTCAAGGAGGTCTCCTGGCATCAGGAATGAGAGAGATGTGATCTGGGCAAGGCCCAGCCTTCTCCCTTAATCGTCCTGCTATTCTTGTCTTAGAGATTTGGTCAATAGGGAATGAATCTTCAATTGCTTTACCCTGGGGTGCTCATCTGCCTCCTGCCTCAGGATGAGCAGTATCCCAGCTAGCTTTGAGCCTAGACAACATCCAAATCTGATCTCAGCATCTGAAGCTTTCTCCATCTGCAGGTCCCCAGCTGAACCCCAGTTCAGTGAAGGATGACTGCCTCCCTCAAAACCCAGATGAAATTAAGTTCATCTGTGCCATTTATATAGATTCACACATACTCATTAATATAAAATATTTGTTTTTCTCTTTTTGTCTTACTTCAATCTCTAAGACAGTCTCTAGGTCCATCCACATCTCTGCAAATGTCACATTTTCATTCATTTTAAATGGCTGAGTAATATTCCTTTGTATATATGTATCACACCTTCATAATCTATTCTTCTGTTGATGAGCATATGGGCATTTAGGTTGTGTTCATGTACTGGTTAGCTGCTTCAGTATTCTTGCCTGGGAAATCCCACGGACAGAGGAGCTTAACAGGCTATATATAGCCCATTGGGGCCACAAAGAATCAGACATGACTTAGCTACTGAGGATACATGCATGTCCTGGTTATTGTAAATAGTTCTGCAATGAACACTGGGGTGCATGTATCTTTTTGAATTATCATTTTCTCTGGATATATGCCCAGGAGTGAGATTGCTGGGTCATATGGTAGTTCTATTTTTAGTTTTTTAAGAAACCCCCATACTGTTCTCCATAGTGGCTCTACGAATTTCATTCCCTTCAGTGTGTATGCATCCATATGTGCTATACATTTTTCCTCTTAGTAGACACGTTACTTGCTTCACCACTTTCTGTCTCTGTGAAAACTATTTTCTGCAAAGTCAAAGGCCAGAGTCTTTGCCACTGACCACTGGTCTGGTGGCTAGGATCCAGTGCTTTCACCACCGAAACCCACACTCAAAAGAGGGTTTCCTTTTCTCCATACCCTCTCCAGCATTTATTGTTTGTAGGATGGGTTGGGAGATTGAGATCGGCATACACACACTACTATGTATAAAATAAATAACTAATAAAAATGAACTGCATAGCACAGGGAACTCTACTGAGTGCTCTATGGTGACCTAAATGGGAAGGAAATCCAAGGAAGAGAGAATATATATACGGGTGACTGATTCACTTAGCCGTACAGCAGAAACTAACACAACACTATAAAGCAATTATACTCCAATTTTAAAGAAATTTTCCAGTTGGGAAAAAAAAAAAGGCCAGATGGAGTTCTAGGCTGTCTCTAATGGGAGTAACCCCATGTGGTGGCAGAGAAATGACACACTCTTCCATATTCTTTCACACACTGCCTTCAGTTCAGCTCAGTTCAGTCTCTCAGTCGTGTCCGACTCTTTGCGACCCCATGAATTGCAGCACACCAGGCCTCTCTGTCCATCACCAACTCCCCAATCCTACCCAGCATTAGGGCCTTTTCCAATGAGTCAACTCTTCGCATGAGGTGGCCAAAGTATTGGAGCTTCAGCTTCAACATCAGTCCTTCCAATGAAAACCCAGGATTGATCTCCTTTAGGATGGATTGATTGGATCTCCGTGCAGTCCAAGGGATTCTCAAGAGTCTTCTCCAACAACACAGGTCAAAAGCATCAACTCTGTGGCACTCAGCTTTCTTCACCGTCCAACTCTCACATCCATACATGACCACTGGAAAAACCATAGCCTTGACTAGATGGACTTTTGTTGGCAAAGTAATGTCTCTGCTTTTAAATATGCTATCTAGGTTGGCCATAACCTTCCTTCCAAGGAGTAAGTGTCTTTTAATTTCATGGCTGCAATCACCATCAGCAGTGATTTTGGAGCCCAGAAAAATAAAGTCTGACACTGTTTCCACTGTTTCCCCATCTATTTCCCATGGAGTGATGGGACCAGATGCCATGATCTTAGTTTTCTGAACGTTGAGCTTTAAGCCAACTTTTTCACTCTCCTCTTTCACCTTCATCAAGAGGCTCTTTAGTTCTTCTTCACTTTCTGCCATAAGGGTGGTGTCATCTGCATATCTGAGCTTATTGATATTTCTCCTGGCAATCTTGATTCCAGCTTGTGTTTGTTCCAGCCCAGCATTTCTCATGATGTACTCTGCATATAAGTTAAATAAGCAGGGTGACAATATACAGCCTTGATGTACTCCTTTTCCTATTTGGAACCAGTCTGTTGTTCCATGTCCAGTTTTAACTATTGCTTCCTGACCTGCATACAGGTTTCTCAAGAGACAGGTCAGATGGTCTGGTATTCCCATCTCTTTCAGAATTTTCCACAGTTTATTGTGATCCACACAGTCAAAGGCTTTGGCATAGTCAATAAAGCAGAAATAGATGTTTTTCTGGAACTCTCTTGCTTTTTCGATGATCCAGCGGATATTGGCAATTTGGTCTCTGGTTCCTCTGCCTTTTCTAAAACCAGCTTGAACACCTGGAAGTTCACGGTTCACGTATTGCTGAAGCCTGGCTTGGAGAATTTTGAGCATTACTTTACTAGCATGTGAGATGAGGGCAATTGTGCGGTAGTTTGAGCATTCTTTAGCATTGTCTTTCTTTGGGATTGGAACGAAGACTGACCTTTTCCAGTCCTGTGGCCACTGCTGAGTTTTCCAAATTTGCTGGCATATCGAGTGCAACACTTTCACAGCATCACCTTTGAGGATTTGAAGTAGCTCAACTAGAATTCCATCACCTCCACTAGCTTTGTTCGTAGTGATGCTTTCTAAGGCCCACTTGACTTCACATTCCAGGATATCTGGCTCTAGGTGAGTGATCACACCATCGTGATTATCTGGGTCATGAAGATCTTTTTTGTACAGTTCTTCTGTGTATTCTTGCCACTTCTTCTTAATATCTTCTGCTTCTGTTAGGTCCGTACCATTTCTGTCCTTTATCAAGCCTATCTTTGCATGAAATGTTCCTTTGGTATCTCTAATTTTCTTGAAGAGATCTCTAGTCTTTCCCAATCTGTTTTTGGAAATTGGAAATCTATGAATCTCCACCAGACAAACTCAGTTCTTGCGGAAATTGGGGATTGTCTTTGCTCTCTCCCACCATGTTACATCTCTCCCCAAATTCTGCACTATCCACACTCCCAAATTGCTACATTTTTCTGTAGGCAGTTTTCACTGCCAAGCCAACATCACCAAACTTCATTTCTTTACACCAGAATAGCCTCTTTAGTGTCCAGCTATGTCCTTAGAGGCCACCATGTTAAGGGAAGACTTTGCAGATATACCCCCACACCAGTACCAAGAAAATCCAATTCTTCAACTTCTCTTTCTTTCTACTGATTCTCTCTTTTTCCCTAGCTAAGTTGCCTTCTTACTTCTTGCTGTAATCAAATAAAAAGAACCAATTTTGCCTCATCCACTTGGTTTGAATCACAGGCTTTCAACATCAGTGACACCTCATGTGGGGTGTCCCTTATATTTGGCCTTCTGGAATCCAGGCTCTTTTGTTCTTAACCATGTACAACCTCCAGAGAATCCATGTATTTTTAGTTTGGTCACCAGATGAGACAAAGAGAACGCATATTTCTTAAAAACAACAACAAAATTAATAAATGATAAAACAATACACAGCTTATGTTTTAAAACATATACAATTTAATGGGACTCAGCAGACAATTAAAATATATTATGTTGATTATCATAATAGAGATATGGAGAAGGTTCTCTTATGAGTTCTCAGGAGCTGGTCCCTAGAACCAACCTAAGCACTCTGGAAATCTTTCCCAGCATCAGGATCTTTTCCAATGAGTCAGTTCTTAGCATCAGGTGCCCAGAGTATTGGAGATTCAGCTTCAGCATCAGTCCTTCCAGTGAATATTCAGGACTGATTTCCTTTAGGATGGACTGGTTTGATCTCCTTGCAGTCCAAGGGACTCTCAAGAGTCTTCTCCAACAGGTTTTTCAGAGAACTCTTAAAAATTGATATCCTGTTAGACTTTACTAATCCAAGCCCTAAGTTACTAATCCAAGCCCTAAGTTACATTCCCGGCTTTATGTACACAGTTCTCCCCAACACATTTTCCCTGAGCTTGTTCTAGGTATTGTCCTCTGTGGAACCTCAGAATTACCTCCTCCACATCTCTCTTAAGATAATCAATACATTTTCTTGTAATCATCTGCCAAATCACCCATTAAATTGTAAATGCCATAAAAATATAGCAGTATGTTTTAGTTTATCTTTTTTCATCACTTTTGTATCATCAGTGCCTACCACAATTCAAACATGGTAGAGGCTCCTCAGCATTTTTGATAATTATTTTACCAACATACTAATTGCATTAAGATAATAATTCATTATTATTAATGAAATGCCACATCAAACATTGTCATTGCTATATATAAACTACTTAAATCTAAAATGTAACTAACCATTTGGTAAATGTAACAAGGAGGCTAACCAGTGAGTAGCCTTCTTGTCTAGTGGCAAAGGCACAACTACTTATATCAATCTGATAAGGGTCATACGGACCTACAAATTTCTCGGGAGAGAAAGGTAGATCTGTCTCAAGAAAGTTAAAATAACATGAACAGACAGCAGATTTAAAGATGAGTAAGAGTTTGCAAGACAATGGAAGTTGCAGCATGTGCCAATCTAACAAATGGATTAAACACCTAAGCCACCTAAAGACCACTGGTGGTCTGGTGTGACTGCAGCATATTTTATGTCAGTTGTGGTAGGAGCTAAGCTAATGCCAAAGCTACAAATCTTTTAGAAGACATTGAAAAACATCTTCACAAATTTGAGCTTTAGAAAGAAATTCTTAATATGAATAAACTATTAGCCATAATTTTTAATTAAAATTGGATTTCATTAAAATCAGGACTTTTACAAATATAAAGATATCATTTTAAGAAATGAAACTGCAAGCAAGAAGCTGGAAGAAAATTTCTGCAATCAATACATATAGCAAAGGATAGATATCCAGAATAAATAATTAATCCATAAAAAAGAATAATTAAAGGAAAATTCGTATCTAGAATATGTAAAGAAATTTCCTACTAAACAATAATAAATAAATAAAGCCTTATATTAAGTGGGGCTTCCCTTGTGGCTCAGCCAATAAAGAGTCCGCCTCTGCCTGCAAGGCGGGAGACCTGGGTTGGATCCCTGGGTTGGGAAGATCCCCTGGAGAAGGGAAAGGCTACCCACTCCAGTATTCTGGCTTGGAGAATTCTGTGGACTGTATAGTCCATGGGGTCACAAAGAGTCAGACATGACTGAGCAACTTTCACTCACTATATTGCTGTTAAGTCGCTTCAGTTGTGTCCGACTCTGTGCGACCCCATAGACGGCAGCCCACCAGGCTCCACTGTCCCTGGGATTCTCCAGGCAAGAATACTGGAGTGGGTTGCCATTTCCTTCTCCAGTGCATGAAAGGGAAAAGTGAAAGTGAAGTCGCTCAGTCGTGTCCGACCCTTAGCAACCCCATGGACTGCAGCCTACCAGGCTCCTCCGTCCATGGGATTTTCCAGGCAACAGTACTGGAGTGGGATGCCATTGCCTTCTCCGACTCACTGTATTAAGTGGGTAAAATATACTTTCAAAAGAAACTTTACAAAAGAAGATATATGCATGGCCAATAAGCACATTAAATTATGTCCAATATTATTAGTCATCAGGGAAATAAAAATCAAAACCAAAATGAGATGCCATTTGCCTCCCACTCAAATGGCTAAAATTGTAAAAAGAGGTCAATGCCAAATATTGGAAAGATTTGGAGCAATGGGAAAAATTTTACCATCTTGGAAAGCTTTCTGTTTTTTGTGTTTTTCTTTTGTTTTGTTAATTACCCTTATCTCTACTGGATACCCCTGCAATTTCACTCCTAGCATCTATATAACAGAAACAGAAACACAGGTCTACAAAAACAGCTGCAGAAGAATGTTCATAGCAGTTTTATTCATAGCAGCACAAACCTGGAAACAACTTCATTCCCATCAACAAGACACATAAATTAACAAATTGTGGTTTAGCTGTTGAAGGAAAGATTACTCAGCATTTTTATTTTAATGAAGTAAATTAATCCTCTTTAAAATATTTCTTAATAACAAAGTGAAAGCTGATACTTTTGTAGAAGAAAAAAAGGACAGACACCAACTTAACCAGATATCTGATGTAAACGTCACAACTAATGGAGCAAAATGACATCATGAGCCTCTTGAAAGGAGGTACTGAGGATACAGCATCATCCCCATGACATTTCTGCCAAATAAAGCCTAGCCTGAATTTAATAATGAGGAAATATCAGAAAACCCAAATTCAAGGACAAAATGCTCTTCAAAAATATCAAGACTATGGAAGACAAAGTCAGACCAAGAAACTGTTCCTAATTAAATGATCCCAAAGAGACCTGAAAAGTAAATATAACACGTGATCCTAGATTGGATCCTGAACCAAAAATCATGTTTTCCCTATAAAGGAAAATGTTGGCGAATATGGTGGAATTTCAATAAGGTGTCTAGATTAGATGTTAGTATTATCTTCATGTGGATTTTCTGACTTTGATAAGTGCACTGATATTCTGACATCTTGAGGCAATATAATGGAAATATTAGGGGTAAAGGGGCGTAACTTCTGCAGCTCAACTCAAATGACTCAGAGAGAGAAAATAAGTGTGGTAAAATACTGACAATTGGCAATTTGGGTGAATGGTTTTACAGAAATTCTTTAAACTATCCTTAAAACTTTTATGTACAGTCAAAGTAGTTTGTCTGTTTTAGTCTGATAAACACAGTAACAGGAATGAAATTCAAAATTAGTATGCTGAGTGAAAGAAGCCAATCAAACATTAAAGGACATGTAACATGTACTTATATAAAGCTCAGAACAAGCAAAACCAATCTATAGTGGTAGAAATCAGAACATTCCCACCCATCCCCCCTCCATGGGCAATGGGGATTGAACAAAAAGGGGCCCTGGAAAACTAAGAAAAAAATCAAAAACATGAATTGAGGACATTTCAGATTTGATTTTGCAGTAAAGTAGGGAGTATTGAATCAAGCTCCTATCTGGCCCCACCTTAACAGGTCAACTGTTTTGTAATAGCTGATTAGGTAGGACAGCTTTCTTCCAGAAACATCCTCTCAGTTACATGACACAGGGGAATTTTTATGTTGTTTCTTTTCTCACTGACATCTTACATTAATTTGCCATATAGGAGAAATCTGGACTTTTATGGAAGCTATTTCCAACTCTTTTGAGTAAATATTAAAAAAAAAAAACCTTTAGTATGTGTAAAAGCTATATCATTCATATTTCACAATTACTGATTATTTAGAACATGGCCAACACCATGAAAATTGTGTACCGTCTCACTTAATGGGATTATTACCATATTACACATGTTGTTGTTGTTTTTCCGTAACTCAGTCGTGTCCTACCTTTGCAACCCCATGGAGGGCAGCAAGCAAGGCTTCCCTGTCTTTCACTACTTCCCAGAATCTGTTCAAACTCATGTCGGTGATGCCATCCAACCATCTCATCCTCTGTCAGCCCCTTCTTCTCTGGCCCTCAATCTTTCCCAGCATCAAGGTCTTTCACAATGAGTTGATTCTTCCCATCAGGTGGCCAAAGTATTGGAGCTGCAGCTTCAGCATCAGTCCTTACAATGAATATTCAAAGTTGATTTCTTTTAGGATTCACTGGTTGGATCTCCTTGCTGTCCAAGGGATTCTCAAGAGTCTTCTCCAGCACCATAGTTTGAAAGCATCAATTCTTTGGTGCTCAGCCTTCTTTATGGTCCAACTCCATATATTACACATAAAGAAACTAAAAGTCAGAGAGTCTAATCACTGATAGAAGTTTACACAGAGGTAGAGCTTTTTCAGGAATCCAGACCCGTATTAACCCAGAGGCCCCTATTCAACATATATTGGTATATACATTGTTCATTGTACAGTATTGCTTCCCCTCTGTGACAGAATCTGCATGAACAAGAATCACATATCTAATTACTTATCTTTGTACAAAGTTAAGATCATGGCATCTGGTCCCATCACTTCATGGGAAATAGATGGGGAAACAGTGGAAACAGTGTCAGACTTTATTTTGGGGGGCTCCAAAATCACTGCTGATGGTGATGGCAGCCATGAAATTAAAAGATGCTAACTCCTTGGAAGGAAGGTTATGACCAACCTAGACAGCATATTTAAAAGCAGAGACACTACCTTGCCAACAAAGGTCCGTCTAGTCAAGGCTATGGTTTTTCCAGTGATCATGTATGGATGTGAGAGTCGGACGGTGAAGAAAGCTGAGCGCCGCAGAGTTGATGCTTTTGAACTGTGGTGTTGGAGAAGACTCTCGAGAGTCCCTTGGACTGCAAGGAGATCCAACCAGTCCATCCTAAAGGAGATCAGCCCTGGGTGTTCATTGGAAGGACTGATGTTGAAGCTGAAACTCCAATACTTTGGCCACCTGATGGGAAGAGTTGACTCATTGGAAAAGATCCTAATGCTGGGAAGGTTTGGGGGCAGGAGGAGAAGGGGACAACAGAGCATGAGATGGTTGGATGGCCTCACCGACTCGATGGACATGGGTTTGGGTAAACTCCGGGATTTGGTGATGGACAGGGAGGCCTGGCATGCTGCGATTCATGGGGTCACAAAGAGTCGGACACGACTGAACGACTGAACTGACTGAACTGAATACCACTTGATCTCTCACATGGATTGCGGTGGTATGATAACACTTTGAATCTTGCCATATGTCATTTAAAAGTAATGTACAAAAACTCAGAAAAGATCTGATCAAAGCTGTTTGTTTGGGTATTCAAATAAATTATGGGGTATGTTGAGGTTCATTTGTGATTTTATAATTTCTGACAAAATTCACCAATGTCATGTTAAATGATACCTGGAAACTTCTTTTCCTATTAGATGATCTAAATAGTAACAATTTATAAAAAAGAAAGATTATGCATCTTTCAAAACACTTTTAAATCAATGCAACATGCCTACCCTTTAGAGTTTTCACGTGATTATCACTCTACAGATAGAAAGAACTCCAATCACAAAATGTTTTCTCACTCTTAAAGTTAGGAGAAGATTGCCTGGTTTTGGTTGTGTGCCATACTATTATTTGAATGGTATATTGAAATGTTTTATTTAGTTATTTTTTTGAGAGACTGAACAACAGGCTCAAGTTTGTTGAGCCACATACCAACAGATACAGGATACTGTTTCTTGGAATTTCCTTTTTATTCCCAATTTTATTGAGATATAATTGACACATACTTCATATTAGTTTTAGATGCACAACCCACTGATCTGATATATGTATGTATTGTGAAATGATTACCACAGCAAGTTATTAACATTTACCACCTCACATAAGTTACCTTTTTTCTGGTGATGAGTATTTTAAAGATGAACTTAGCAAATTTCAAATATACAATACAATCTTGTGAATTATAATAACCATGCTATAATGGTTCTCAAGGCAAAAATACTGAAGTGGTTTGCCATTCCCTTGAGAGTCCCTTGAACTGCAAGGAGATCCAACCAGTTCATCCTAAAGCAGATCAGTCCTGGGTGTTCATTGGAAGGATTGATGTTGAAGCTGAAACTTTGGCCACCTGGTTCAAAGAGCTGACTCATTTGAAAAGACCCTGATGCTGGGAAAGATTGAGGGCAGGAGGATAAGGGGACAACAGAGGATGAGATGGTTGGATGGCATCATTGACTCAATGGACATGGGTTTGGGTAGACTCCAGCAGTTGGTGATGGACAGGGAGGACTGGCGTGCTACGGTTCATGGGGTCGCAAAGAGTCAGACACGACTGAGCGACTGAACTGACCTGAACTTTGGTTTTAGCATCAAATACAAAAGATTATTGTCAAGATGAATGCTAAGGAGGTTACCCCCTACTTTCTTCTATGAGGTTTATCGTTTCAGGTATAATATTTAAATCTTTAAAATCCATTTTGAGTTGATTTTTTGTATGCTATAAAATCAGGTCCAGTTTCACTCTTTTGCATGTAGTTGTCCAGTTTTCCATTCAACATTAATTGAAGACCATCTTTCCTCAATTGAGAGTTCTTGGATTCTTTGTCAAATATTAGTTGACTATATAAGCATGAATTTATTTGCAGGCTCTTCATTTTGTTCCGTCATCTATGCCTGTGTTTTTTTGTGCCAATATCATACTATTTTGATTACTAGAATTTTGTAACATAGCTTGAAATCAAAAACTGCAATGCCTTCAGGTTTATTTCTTGTCAGGATTGCTTTGGATATTCAAGAGTTTTTGTGGTTCCATACAATTTTATGAATTTTTGCTGTATTTTGTACAACAAACCATTATAATTTTGAGAAGGAATGCATTATATCTTTAGGTTGCTTTGAGTAGCATGATCATTTTAACAATACTATATTCTTCCAATCCATGAGCTTGGAATAGCTCTTCACTTATTTGTGTCTTCTTCAGTATCTTTCATTACTATATTATAGTTTTCAGTGTACATGTCTTTTACTCTTGGTTAAATTTAGTCCTTGGTATTTTATTCTTTTTGATACAATTGTAAATGGGATTTAAAGAATATTCTCTTTATGATAATTTGCTATTAGTGTATAGAAACATGACTAATTTTTGTATAGTGATTTTGTATCCAGAAACTTTACTGAATTTGTTTAATAGTTCTAACAGGTTTTTTTTTGTACTCTTCAGTGTTTATGGTTCATAATATTATGTCATCTGCAAATAGAAACAGTTTTGCATCTTTGTTTTTGATTTAGATGGATTTTTTTTCTCGCCTAATTTCTCTAGCTGTGACTTCCAGTACTATCTTGAATAAAAGTAGTGAGAATGAGCATACTCTTGTTCCTCATCTTAGAGGAAAAACATTCAGTTTCTCACCATTCAGTATGAAGTTAGTTGCAGGCTTGTCATAAATGGCCTTTATTCTATTGAACTTTTATTCCCTCTATTTTCATTTTGTTGAGAGTTTTTTTCATGAAATGATGTTGAATTTTGTCAAATTGTTTTTCTGCATCTATTGAGGTGATTATGTGATTTTTTTTATCATTTATTCTGTTAATGTGGTTTATTACATTAATTGATATGTGAATGTCAAACCATCCTTGCACCTCTAGAATAAATTCCACTATTATCGTGGTATATGATCCTTTTAATGTATTGTTGAAGTCATTTTGCTAATATGTTAATGATGATTTTTGCATCCGTGTTCAAAAGGGATCAGGTCAGTTCAGTTCAGTCACTCAGTCGTGTCCGACTCCTTGCGACCCCTTGAACCGCAGCATGCCAGGCCTCCCGGTCCATCACCAACTCCCTGAGTCCACCCAAAACCATGTCCATTGAGTCGGTGATGTCATCCAGCCATCTTATCCTCTGTCATTCCCTTCTCCTCCTGCCCTCAATCTTTCCCAGCATTAGGGTCTTTTCAAATGAGTCAGCTCTTCCCATCAGGTGGCCAAAGTATTGGAGTTTCAGCTTCAACATCAGTCCTTCCAATGAACACCCAGGGCTGATCTCCTTTAGGATGGACTGGTTGGATCTCCTTGCAGTCCAAGGGACTCTCAAGAGTCTTCTTCAACACCACCGTTCAAAAGCATCAGTTCTTCGGCACTCAGCTTTCTTTATAGTCCAACTCTCACATCCATACATGACCACTGGAAAAACCATAGCCTTGACTAGATGGACTTTTGTTGGCAAAGTAATGTCTCTGCTTTTAAATATGCTGTCCAGGTTGGTCATAACTTTCCTTCCAAGGAGTAAGTGTCTTTTAATTTCATGGCTGCCATCACCATCTGCAGTGATTTTGGAGCTCAGAAAAATAAAGTCAGCCATTGTTTCCACTGTTTGCCTATCTATCTGCCATGCAGTGATGGGACAGGATGCCATGATCTTAGTTTTCTGAATGTTGAGCTTTAAGCCAACCTTTTCACTCTCCTCTTTCACTTTCATCAAGAGGGTCTTTTGTTCTTCTTCACTTTCTGCCATAAGGGTGGTGTCATCTGCATATCTTTTGCCTGTAATTTTCTTTTCAAATAGAATCTTTGGCTATCTTTGGTATCATGGTAATGTTGGCCTTCCAAAATGAATTTTGAAGTGTTCCCTACTCTTCTATATCTTTAGAAGAATTTTAGGGTTGGTGTTGATTCTCCTTTAATTGTTTGTAGACTCCACTAGTGAAGTCGTCTGATGTGGGGCTTTTTTTTTTTTTTTTTTTTTTTGCTGTCTGTTCAGAGGTTTTTGATCACTGATTCAAACTCCTTACTAGTAAATGGTCTATTCATATTTTCTGTTTCTTCATGACTCAGTCTTGGTAGATTATATGTTTCTAGAAATTCACTCATGTCTTCCAGATGGTCCAATTTTTTGACCTATATTTGTTCATGATGGTCTCTTAAGATCCTTTGTATTTCCGTGGTAACAGTTGTAATGTTTATCTTTTCAAAAAAACAAGCTCTTAGTTTAACACATGCTTTTTATTGTCTTTTTTGCCTCTTGTCCAATTTATTTCTGCTCTAATCTTTGATATTTTCTTCCTTCCTTTTATTAATTTGGGGTTTCATTTGTTCTTTTTCTAGTCTCTTGAGGTATAAAGTTAGGTGGTTTATTTGAGCTCTTTTGTTTTCTTAATGTAGGCATTTACTGTTATGAACTTCCCTCTTAGAACTATTTTTTTGCTGCATCCTGTAAGTATTGATATGTTGTACTTCTGATTTCTTTTGTCTCAATATACTTTTATTTATTCTTTGGCCCATTTTTTTCAGTAGCATGTTGCTTAATCTCCACATATTTATGAGTTTTTCAGTTTTCTTCTTCTGTAATTGATTCTAGTTTCATACCATTTGGATCAGAAAGATCCTTGGTATAATTTCAATCTTCTTAGAGTTACTACGATTTGTTTTGTGAATTAGCATATGAAAATACTGTACTTTTTATCAGTTAGCTATTCATACACCTTACTCAGTATGAAAGAAGACATCTATGATCCTTTCTCCATCCAAAATTAGACTGGCATTATGAACTTTTTAGTCCTTTCCATATGTGTTTTTTGTTTTTTTTAACAACTCATGCTGTAACATTTGGAATAATACAGGTCACAGGTGAAACTTTGTATTTGGCCATTAGATTAGTGAGTTTGATCCCTGAGGATGGAAGATTCCCTGGAGAAGGGCATGGCAACTCACTCCAATATTTTTGCCTGAAGAAGTCGATGGACAGAGGAGCCTGGAGAGCTATAGTCCATAGGGTTTCAAAGAATCAGACATAATTTAAGTGACTTAGTGTGCATTAGTGTATGGAATACTACAGTCCTACAGTTTGAAAAGATGAAAAGTCTTTGTAAATAAAATATTTTTGGCATTATATTATGGTGTTCATTCTTGGTATTTGACACTAAATAATACTCAAAGTAATGATGAGGCAACCCTGATCATGCAAGGTTATTTTTACCGTGCTTCAGACATTATCAATAGGTTTTTGTAATTAAAAGCAATACAGTCACTAAAAAATAACTATAATCATCACATCCAATATAGACCACTTAAGGAAGTAAGAGAGATCAGACTTTGTTCACTAGTTCTTTTCACCTGGATTCATTCACAAGATGTAAATAAAATCAGCTTCACATAATTTTGCTTCATACTAAAAGAGAAAAATGTATGGGGAAATTTTCTATTTTCACTGTCTCTTCCTTTCACCTTACTTGCTGTCATATGAAGATATGATCATTGGACCATAGTTGAAAAGCCAAGAGAAATCTACAGATGTGTGTGTTAGTCACTCAGTCGTGTCCAACTCTTTGCAATCCATGGTCTGTGGCCTGCCAGGCTCCTCTGTCCATGGAATTCTCCAGTCAAGAATTCTGGAGTGGGTTGCCATTCCCATCTCCAGGGGATCTTCCCAACCCAGGAATTGAACCTCGGTCTCCAGCACTGCAGGCAGATTCTTTACCAACTGAGCCACCAGGGAAGCATAAGGAGATTTTCTATTTTCACTATCTCTTCCTTTCACCTTACTTGTTGTCATATGAAGATATGATCATTCAACCATAGCTGAAAATCAAAGAGAAATCTAGAGAAGGTGACCCAACACTCTTTGATATTACTGAGTTGCTGAGACAATTTTGAAAATACCTAGGAACCAGAGATCAAATTGCCAATATCCGCTGGATCATCGAAAAAGCAAGAGAGTTCCAGAAAAACATCTACCTCTGCTTTATTGACTATGCCAAAGCCTTTGACTGTGTGGATCACAATAAACTGTGGAAAATTCTGAAAGAGATGGGAATACCAGACCATCTGACCTGTCTCTTGAGAAACCTATATGCAGGTCAGGAAGCAACAGTTAGAACTGGATATGGAACAACAGACTGGTTCCAAATAGGAAAAGGAGTACATCAAGGCTGTATATTGTCATCCTGCTTATTTAACTTATATGCAGAGTACATCATGAGAAACGCTGGACTGGAAGAAACACAAGCTGGAATCAAGATTGCCGGGAGAAATATCAATAACCCCAGATATGCAGATGACACCACCCTTATGGCAGAAAGTGAAGCAGAACTAAAGAGCCTCTTGATGAAGGTGAAAGAGGAGAGTGAAAAGTTGGCTTAAAGCTCACCGTTCAGAAAACTAAGATCATGGCATCGGGTCCCATCACTTCATGGGAAATAGATGGGGAAACAGTGGAAACAGTGTCAGACTTTATTTTGGGGGGCTCCAAAATCACTGCTGATGGTGATTGCAGCCATGAAATAAAAAGACACTTACTCCTTGGAAGGAAGGTTATGGCCAACCTAGACAGTATATTTAAAAGCAGAGACATTACTTTGCCAACAAAAGTCCATCTAGTCAAGGCTATGGTTTTTCCAGTGGTCATGTATGGATTTAAGAGTTGGATGGTAAAGAAAGCTGAGCACTGCAGAATTGATGCTTTTGAACGGTGGTGTTGGAGAAGACTCTTGAGAGTCCCTTGGACTGCAAGGAGATCCAACCAGTCCGTCCTAAAAGAGATCAATCCTGGGTTTTCATTGGAAGGACTGATGTTGAAGCTGAAACTCCAATACTTTGGCCACCTCATACAAAGAGTTGACACATTGGAAAAGACCCTAATGCTGGGAAGGATTGGGGGCAGGAGGAGAAGGGGATGACAGAGGATGAGATGGTTGGATGGCATCACCAACTCGATGGACATGGGTTTGGGTAAACTCCAGGAGTTGGTGATGGA
This sequence comes from Giraffa tippelskirchi, assembly GCF_054371585.1. NCBI lineage: Eukaryota > Metazoa > Chordata > Mammalia > Artiodactyla > Giraffidae > Giraffa > Giraffa tippelskirchi. The sequence goes on along the minus strand of NC_137276.1, from coordinate 79,819,696 downwards.
CAGGGAGGCCTGGCGTGCTGTGATTCATGGGGTCGCAAAGAGTAGGACACGATTGAGTGACTGAACTGAAGTGACACTCCTTGTAATGGGATATATTTAAATGTCTTAAGCCACTGCCAGCTATTTTGTCGTTCATACCCTAAAACATTTCTAATATAATATCTTTATTAATCTCCTTAATTCTCCTCATATGCCAACTTCTGCAGAAATTCCACTCTTTCTGAAATTATTCACTTATATCTCATGGTCTTATTATTTATGTGTAAGTGAGTTTGACTTTTACTCCAAACAGACCAACCAATAAAGACATAAATTTGGTATGTGTTCACTTTTATCTTTATTTCTAGTTTAACATTTGTGTTTCTGGAACTGATATAGGCTTTTGTCTCTCCTTTTAGTCTGGAAATAAATAACCCCTTTCTATGGCTAAAGCTAACCTGTGTGTTTTACGGTTCTTTATTCCCATCCTTGAATACATCTATTCCCATAGCTATTCACAACTGGCTAATGTGAATTGTCTCACTAATGTAGATCCTTTGTCTCTGTCTTCAAATGTGTCTATACTTCCTTTATTATGAAATAAATAAACCAGTGTCATTCTACTGTCCTTTTTTCAAGCCTCTTGAAAATTCCTCAGTAATTTATTTCCCCATGCTTCACTTATAATTTCATTTACTCAGGGGTCTGCCAATCTTCCTATTGCCAAATACAATAGCTTCTATTTGCCATCCTTCTCTTTAAATACTGAATCAACAGAACACCATTTTATACAGAATATTTTTCTCCCTCAATTCAGATGAACTAGGATATAATGATTTCCCTTCTATCTCTGACCATTCCTGTGATTTTCCTTTCTGACTTATTTCCCTCTTTTCTCCTTCTCTGCACTTGCATCCCACATATTTAAGCTTCCTGAGTTCTTCTCTAGACAATCTAACTCTTTTTGGGGACTCTATTCATTCTCACTGCTAAGATGTCATTATGATGGAAATGGTACTAGATCAAGACTGGAACAGATCAGCGAATTCAATTCACAAACTAATTTCTCAACTTCTCTGGCTCTCAATTTTTCATTTGCCAATGATGATTAGTTATCTGTAAGATAACTGTTAATTCTAAAACATTAAGATGTCACTGAAACCTGCATCTCTTATCCTTCCTACTGGCTGTTTTCACTTAGAAGTTCCACTGCTTTTTCAAATAAATATGAATAAAATCAAGCACTTCCTGTTCCTCCTCCTTTTCTCCCTCCAATCAGCTCCATCATTACTTCTTCTATTCCTGAGTCCCCTCCATGGCTATATTGAGCCTCCAGTGTCTCAGATGGTATAGGATCTGTCTGCAATGTGGGAAACCCGGGTGCGAACACTGGGTTGAAAAGACCTCTTGGAGAAGGGGATGGCAACCCACTCTAGTGTTTCTGCATGGAGAATTCAACAGACAGAAGAGCCTGATGGGCTATGGTCCATGGGGTCTCAAAGGGATGATTATATTCTCCTCTTTCTAATTTTCATTAATTTAATTTTTATTTATCATGGTATTTCACTCATCTAAAAATTTTATTAACTTCATTTTGTTTGTGATGTTAAAATTAACTCCTGGTTTGTTTTTTTATTCACATTCAATACCCTTTGTAATATGGCCCTAGCATATCTGTCAAAATATTTTCTGCTATCTCCTTTGTTTCTCTGCACTTCTAAAGCCAATTCTCTAAATGCCTGGGGAGAAAATCTCATGCTTGTCCATTTCGTTTGTAACTTTGCTTATGTAGTTCTCCTGCTAAAATTTTTTCCACCTTTTTCCAGACTTCTAAATTATGTTTATTTTCAAAACCCTTCTTCCATGAAGTCTTCTCAAATATCTCAGAAGAATCCTTTCACTCTTTTTTGAAACCATGTTCAACTAATTATCAGCATATCATAGATAACTGTTATGGTTAAGAGTTTAGAATTTGCACATTAGAATTCATCTATATAATATCTTGTTATTGTTCAGTCACTCAGTCATGTTCAACTCCTTGTGACCGGATGGAATGCAGCACACCAGGCTTCCCTGTCCTTCACTACTTCCCAGGAGCTTGCTCAAACTCAGGTCCGTTGAGTCCGTGATGCCACACATATCTTGTATGGTTAATCTTGTATGGTTTACTAATTGTTTCATGTAGGTGACTGAACATGATCCAGTTTTCTAAAGGTGTCCTGGGAGAAATTTCAGACCTTCTGTTTCTATCATTTGTAGGTCACTTGTTGAATGGATCACATACATTAGCAGCAACCCTTTCAAAAACAAAGTGAACTGTTCAGTTCAGTTCAGTCGCTCAGTCATGTGTGATTCTTTGCGACCCCATGGACTGCAGCACGCCAGGCCTCCCTGTCCATCACCAACTCCCAGAGTTTACTCAAACTCATGTCCATTGAGATGCCATCCAGCCATCTCATCCTCTATCGTCCCCTTCTCCTCCTGCTTTCAATCTTTCCCAGCATAAGGGTCTTTTCCAATGAGTCAGTTCTTTGCATCAGGTGGCCAAAGTACTGGAGTTTCAGCTTCAGCATCAGTCCTTCCAATGAATATTCAGGATTGATTTCCTTTAGGATGGACTGGTTGGATCTCCTTGAAGTCCAAGGGACTCTCAAGAATCTTCTCCAACACCATAGTTCAAAAGCATCAATTCTTTGGCGCTCAGCTTGCTTTATATTTATAGTCCCTCTCACAACCATACATGACTACTGAAAAAACCATAGCTTTGACTAGATGGACCTTTGTTGGCAAAGTAGTGAACTGTTACTGTTATTTAAAATTTATGGTTGAAAGCAATGAAGTTTTGAAGGAGTCAGCCATCAACTTAAATTTACACAATGATGAATATGAAAGCCAAGACTTAACTCTAAATCAGCCTTATTCTAAAGCTTATTATTGGGGCTTCCCTGGCAGTCCAGTGGTTAAAACTCTGCTTCCAATATAGGGGTACAGATCTGATCCCTGGTCAGAGAAATAAGATTCCACATGTGTGGTGTAGCACAGCCAAAAGATTAAATTAAACATTAAAGATTGTTATTGAGTATAGTTTAAAAAAAAAAGTAAGAAGCCTCAAAAAATACTCACTGATTAGTCATTGTTACAAGCTCTATGAATCTATGGGATGTAGGAGGGATATATAATTCAATTTAGGTATTTGAAATTCCTCTTCTCTCAGAGACCAATCTTAAACACAGTGGCACAATGCAGTTAGTAGTAGGAAGCTCTCCAAAATTGTAAGATTATTGAACATTTTCAAGATTTCACAAATCAAGTCTTTGTCAACCTATGACTTGCTCAACAATTTAGTGGTGCTTTAGTCTTGTTACACAAAATGGGTAAATTTATCCATTTTCTCTAGACCATCTGTTATATATAGTGAATAAATAAGTGGAATAATAAAAATCACTTCCTTAAGAATTCTTATGATAAACTTTGATTTAGAAAAAAAATCACTTGATAAAATTAGAGTTAAAATATTTGGAATTAGTAATAATTGTGTTATTAAAAATGTGTGTGTGTGCCTACATGCATATAAGCACACATGTAAATATAGAGCTGAGGGAGTTGTTGGTGTTGTTGAGGGTTTCTTTTCTATCTTCTCTCCATGTTCCTTTCTTATTCATATGGAACTTGATTTAAAAGTAGAACAGATTATTTTTATATTAGGGTCCATTTGCTTACATTCCAGATATATATTTCATGGATATATTTGGTTTTGAAAAAAAAACTAACTGCAACAATAAAAATAGAGCTTTCTTTTGTATTTAACCAGTATTCAGAACAAGGTATCAATAAATAAGAAAACTCGAAGAGTATAGTGTTGTTTAGGACATACAGACCATGGGACAAACAATAAGACAAAGGTTACTGCATAAAAGCACACAACACCTGGGAGATGGGCAGTACTGCCTAGCCTTGTCCATTCACTTTCTTGAAACAATCACATCATTATTTTTAATTACAGAGTACAGTTCAGATAATATTGGGATGCTGTTTGAGCACATGGAGCTTATGTGATTATCAGAGTAATGATCTTAGAATTTACTTTGCTAAGATACAAGTTATAATATAAAAGTGTGTTTACTCAGTTCAATAACTATCTATTGAATGCCTACTCTGTAGCCCATATTACATTAAGTGCTATTGGTGGTGAAAATTAGCTAGACTGGATCTTGACTTCAAGAATTTCACAGTCTGAGAAAATAAACCATAAGTTATAATGTGACCTATACTGTGGGGAAAAATAAACATTAAAAAAAAAAAAACTTGTAAAAGGAGATAACAAACCTAAAGATGAGAAGCTGACTTCCAAATGCAGTTGGGATTTTAACTCAGAACTCAATTATGAGTAAAAGTCCTTGTGAGAGTTTACTAACTTGTTTGTAGTCAAAAGGAATATATTGCGGAATAGTTTATGATACAGTTACTATTATCAGGGTGCCAAGTTCTGTGTTTTTTCTCAACAGATGATTAAAATGTGTTGAAGTTATTAACCCTCCTTTGGAGATATATAGAGAAGTAGAAAATGCCTTAACCTCCCAGGCTTACATCGCACATGTAGAACAGGATAGGAGAAGTAAGAACATTTGATCGCATATCATATTTGTGGAGCACATTGTGACTTTAAAAACAGATTAACATAATTAAAAAAAAATGATGTATGAGTAATTAGCAAGAAAATGGCAAAGAAGTTTCAAGGCTCATTAATTATGAGGCAGTATAGGAATTGAATCTATTATCACAAAATAAAATTGAAACATCAACTTTGTCAGTAATATGCTCTGAGACCCTGAGCTTATCACTCCACCTATCTGAAACTTAATATTGTTGTCATTTAAATGATTTAATACCTATATTTCAGGGTTATTATAAGAATTGAAGGATGAAGAGAGAGAAGGAGATCTTACATTTTCTTTTTAATATTTATTTATTTATTTGTCTTCTCTGGGTCTTAGTTGTGGCATGTTGAATCTGATTCCCTGACCAGGGATTAAACCTGGGCCCCCAGCATTGGGAGTGCAGAGTCTTAGCCACTGGAACACTAGGGAAGTCTTAGGAGATCTTACACTTATCCATTTTTGCATATATTTTCAAAGTTAAAAATACTATTGCTTTTTACATTGTAAAACATGATACTATTTTTTAAAACAGATTAATTGGTTTGCAAGATGTAGAGATGACAAGTTGTTTTTATTTAGTAATGTGCCACACTCTAGCTAATTATTTTTGTCAAATACTTGAAATATAATTTGTTTAGAATTGAAGACATGAGATAAGCATCTACTGGAATGGACTGTCTTTACTTCTGAATAACAAAAGCAGCAAGTGAAACAGTTTTGAATAATTTTTCCAGTATTTTATAAACATTAGTACTTTCAGCACTCAAGTTGAAAAAGAATGTGTAAATCTCACCTAAAGAGCTTATGCAAAATGTGGAGATATGGACATGAAAAAGAACAAACTGGACTGGGAACTAACTTTTATTCTGAAGTCTACATTTAAGACATAATAGTTTAGGTTCTAATATTGATCAATTCCTAAACTGAGAACTTTAAAAAAACAAACACCTACTCAATTCTACTCTGCAGTTTAGAAATAGATTATGTGATGCATATTTCTGGCAGGCAACAGCCTGAAACTCACGTACTTTTGATATTGGCTCAGACCTCTTGGCATTCAAGATGAACACACTACTGCATCATATTAATAATTCTCACATCCTCTTCTGGGGGGGCAGGAGGTACAACAGTGCCTACGTACATCTTACAGGGTTGGCAAGATGCTAATATAATGTTATCCAAAGCCATAGACATTGTTGCCAAGACTATATTTGATGGAGGAATTGCAGTTAAAATGCAGTCATTATGGCTCTAAGAATTTGCTGTAACTGTAAACATCTGAAAATAAAAATGATGTACTTAAAATTTTCCTGAATAAATATGTTCATAAAATTAGTTTCTTAGCTGGGAAATCAAATTATGATTCAGTTAAAGCAGTTCATAATGTAAGTGACAGTAAAAGTGAAAAATTTAAATCAAAATATCAAAATTAGAAATTTAGTGTTTTAGTCTCATTCCAAATATTAATTGAAAGTCCTTTATATCCAATCCCCCAAATTTAAATAGCAAAAATACAGAAACATATATATATATAAGAATTTTAGGGTCAGGTTTGGAGATAATGCAGTCATATAAAGAAAGATAAAATTAATGACAGGGGACTGTAATAATAGGAATGATAGCATAGATTTTCAGTCTGCCTACTATGTAAGTAGTCTCAGATGGTTTTAAAATGTTATAGTGTTCAAGCCTGAAGTGAAGTGAAGTCGCTCAGTCGTGTCCGACTCTTTGCAACCCCATGGACTGTAGCCCACCAGGCTCCTCCATACATGGGATTCTCCAGGAAGGAATACTGGAGTGGGTTGCCATTTCCTTCTCCAGGAGATCTTCCCGACCCAGGGATTTAACCCAGGTATCCCACATTGGAGGCAGACGCTTTAACCTCTGAGCCACAGGGAAGCTGTTCAAGCCTACCATTTACTTTTTAAAATAAGCCTTTTTATTCCAATAATCCAGATGAAGAAACAAGCTCAAAATGGCTATTGTACTTTACCAAAGTAGTATAGTTACATTTCTATAGATTGAGCCAAAAGTCTTCTGGATACAGTCCTGCTTTTTTTTTCGCTAGTGCATGAGACATATTTACAGTAATGCTGTCAGATATTATAAGAGTGAGAGAGATACATTTTTTACCTAAGCATGAACTGAGCCCTTACAAATAGGTAGGAAACAGATATAGGCCAAACTTGAGCAAAAATATGAAGCTCCTCCCCCCACCGCCATGAAGCTCCATAGGGTACCTAAGCATACAACTGAGAATTTAGTATTGGTAATCAAAAATTAAGCAAAAAGTTGCAATAGTAACCAGTAAAACAGACCAAATTGAAGTTATCATCACATGGATATGATAGATGGTAATAAAGCATGGGCTAACTGGAGCAAAACAACAGGAAGTAATTGCTTTGCAGGTCTGTGTGGTTGACTAAACAACATAAGGAAAAGAAAGAAAAATGTGTCAACTTCAGTTCAGTTCAGTTCTGTTCAGTCGCTAAGTTGTGTTCAACTCTTTGCGACCCCATGGACTGCAGCACACCAGGCCTCCCTGTACTCAAACTCATATCCATTGAGTACGTGATGCCATCCAACCAACTCATCCTCTGTCATCCCCTTCTGCTCCTGCCTTCGATCTTTCCCAGCATCAGGGTCTTTTCAAATGAGTCAACTCTTCGCATCAGGTGGCCAAAGTATTGGAGTTTCAGATTCACATCAGTCCTTCCAATGAACATTCAGGACTGATTTCCTTTAGGATGGACTGGCTGGATCTCCTTGAAGTCCAAGGGACTCTCAAGAGTCTTCTCCAACACCACTGTTCAAAGCATCAATTCTTCGCTGCTCAGCTTTCTTTGTACTCCAACTCTTACATCCATACATGACCACTGGAAAAACCATAGCCTTGACTAGACAGACCTTGGTTGGCAAAGTAATGTCTCTGCTTTTTAATATGCTGTCTAGGTTGGTCATAACTTTTCTTCCAAGGAATAAGCGTTTTTTTATTTCATGGCTCCAGTCACCATCTGCAGTGATTTTGGAGCCCAGAAAAATGAAGTCTGCCACTGTTTCCACTGTTTCTCCATCTATTTGCCATGAAGTGATGGGACTGGATGCCATGATCTTAGTTTTCTGAATGTTGAGCTTTAAGCCAACTTTTTCACTCTCCTCTTTCACTTTCCTCAAGAGGCTCCTTAGTTCTTCTTCACTTTCTGCGATAAGGGTGGTGTCATCTGTATATCTGAGGTTATTGATATTTCTCCTGGCAATCTTGATTCCAGCTTGTGCTTCATCCAGCCCAGCATTTTTCATGATGTACTCTGCATATAAGTTTAATAAGCAAGGTGACAATATACAGCCTTGACGTACTCCTTTTCCTATTTGGAACCAGTCTGTTGTTCCATGTCCAGTTCTAACAGTTGCTTCCTGACCTGCAGATAGATTTCTCAAGAGGCAGGTCAGGTGGTCTGGTATTCCCATCTCTTTCAGAATTTTCCACAGTTTATTGTGATCCACACAGTCAAAGGCTTTGGCATAGTCAATAAAGCAGAGGTAGATGTTTTTCTGGAACTCTCTTGCTTTTTTGATGAGCCAGCGGATGTTGGCAATTTGATCTCTGGTTCCTCTGCCTTTTCTAAAATCAGCTTGAACATCTAGAAGTTCACAGTTCACATATTGCTGAAGCCTGGCATTTGAGCATTACTTTGCTAGCATGTAAAATGAGTGCAACTGTGCTGTAGTTTGACCATTCTTTGGCATTGTCTTTCTTTGGGATTGGAATGAAAACTGACCTTTTCTAGTCCTGTGGCCACTGCTGAGTTTTCCAAATTTGCTGGCATATTGAGGGCAGCACTTTCACAGCATCATCTTTTAGGATTCGAAATAGCTCAACTGGAATTCCATCACCTCTACTAGCTTTGTTCTTAGTGATGCTTCCTAAGGCCCACTTGACTTCACATTCCAGGACGTCCGGCTCTAGATGTGTGATCACACCATCGTGGCTATCTGGGTCACGAAGATCTTTTTTGCACAGTTCTTCTGCATATTTTTGCCACCTTTTCTTAATATCTTCTGCTTCTGTTAGGTCCGTACCATTTATGTTCTTTATTGAGCCCATCTTTGCATGAAATTTTCCCTTGGTATCTCTAATTTTCTTGAAGAGATCTTTAATCTTTCCCATTCTATTGTTTTCCTCTATTTCTTTGCACCGATCACTGAAGAAGGCTTTCTTATCTCTCCTTGCTATTCTCCTTGCTGTGTCAAAGGCTAACCCTAACACTTACCTTGCATTTATTGTCATGCTTTTGCGTGTCAAACTAGAGAGCTACTTTTATGGCTCTAGAAAATGCACTTCACTCCATTGACCTTGAGAATATTCACCTAAACAATGAAGGATTTTTGACTAAAAGATCTCTAAGGATTTAAGATTTCTTCTCGATGTGCAAGTCAATGATGTTTGCTTAGAGAGTATTTAATAAACATTTCTTGAATAAATGGTACCTACCTCCCATGCAAGAATTCATTATAACTTAATAACTGTAAACAATGAAACAAGTATAGGGAGATTTCAAATAATGAGTGTTTGAGAGTAATAAAATTATTTTCTCTTTTGATGAGCAAAATAATTAGAAAGTGAGAAAGGTAAATTATAGGATATGCTAAATTTCATATGCAATTGAGACAAATGAGCATTCAAAATTGCACTCATTTCAAGATAAACATTTTTCTTCTTGTAGAGTCAGTGTATTTTCTAGGCCAATCTGCTTCTATCTTCTATCAGTAGTGAATACCGTTTCAATAAAAAGACATGATATGACTGACAGCATAGAATAAAAGCACATGAATTATTCACCAAAGCACTGAAATTCAGTCTATAGTAAAACAATTCGCAAATAATTAGAAGAGTCAACGTCTTCTTCCCAAAGTGTAAACCCATTTCTGCAGCTAATTAAAACTCAAATATAAGCTGAAATAAAACTGAAAAAAAATCACAATTCCATGAAGCTTGCCTTCTGAAGACAAAACTTATATCTTGAGGACTTAGGGATAATTTTCTCTTATAATAAAACTGCAGCTGTTTCTAAAATTGTCTCAAGGAGAGATGTCAGTGCACTTTGAGCTTGGAGTCAAGATATTTTTAAGGAAAATTAATAAGGAAAGTAGCTGATAAAAAGAAAAAATTATTTTAGTTGTATAATAATAAAAAATTCAGCAAAGATAACAATTAAAGAAGGAAAAAAGGCAGTCAAGTAAGACTAAGAGTGTTATCTTTTTGATGACTGAATGATTGAGTATTCGTTCATTTGATAACATTGAATAAATTGGGGGACACACAATCAGTAAATGTTGGGTCAATAGAGCACTTGTGAACACACTTTGCAGCCATGATCTCTCAGAGGAAACAGAGAAACTGACAATTTTACCATCAGTTTAAAAGAATATTGGGCAACAGAACACATTTATACAGACTCAAATCTATTTCCATTGCTAGAATATCAATTCAAAGGTCCTTTCTTATTAAAGTAGGTCAGACCATCCTCAGTATGAAAATTGTCATGTTCCTATGGTTATTATTGACAATAATCTGATTACTTGACAGCTAGCCAGACTTACAGGATTCATCTCATATGTTAGACAAAATATATATGTGCAGATACTAAGGAAAATATCAAAAATAAGGTAAATGGTGATTAAATTTTTACATAAGTCTTGGTGGTTTGAATAAGGATTTCAGTAAGAACTCTGACCTGATTTTTTTCTCTTACACAATTTTATAATATCTCTTTAATTATATGCGAATTGAATTAAAAGAGAAGTCTCCTTTCCCTGTAACTCATCTAAAGCTTTCCTTCTCTCATCCCTTTATCTGCTGATATTTGTTACAGAGCAAAGTACAATATATAATAGAAACCACACTTCTCTCCCATCCAAAATGGCAAGAAAAGAGCAAGCAGCACATTACTTTAAGGTATGTTTTATCTAGAGGCGTGGCTTTTCTTCTGCACTTTGTGTAATTGTGACTAAAGCCTTTATGTGATCACACAGGAAATACAGTTTTTCAATTTAATAGAGATGTGACTGTATTTTAGATCATATTGATCCAGAGGAGACCTACACAGTTCATATCACCATTTCAGTCTGTCACTTCTATGTTCCTTTCTCAAGAAACAAGAATATTAACCCAAAGTTGTTGATAAACTGTTGTTTCAAATTTACTATTAATATTTACAAAAGTTCATCTTGAATTGTTAGACATGGACTTCCTTGATGGTCCAGTGGTTAAGAAACCGTCTTCCAATGCCGGGGATGTGGGTTCAATCCCCGGTCGAGGAACTAAGATCCCACATGCCGCTGGGGAACTCACACACTGCAACTAGAGAGAAGCCCACCTGCTGCAACTAAGACATGAGTCAGCCAAATAAATAAATATTTTTTAAAAACTTAATAGACAAAAATAGAAATAATAGCAATATATGAGTTATATAGTATGTATCACATTATGGGCACTAGTCTATATACCGTAGTCATTAAGATTTGGTACTCAGAGCTCACTTAGTAGTCAAGAAACTAAGGGGATATGTAACTCACCAGACTACAACTACACAACTCACAGCTCACAACCACATGGGAAAGTTAGGATGTAAACCCAGGCATTCATGCTCAAATGCTAGAGAACTCACTACTTAGGTTTCAATAGGTAGCTTCAGCAAATATTGTTATTCAAAGCCTGACTACTTTGCACCTTCACAGCAAGACAACCCTGAATCAGGCTTCTAAAAATGAAGTAAACATTAAGAAATTAAATGAGTATATTGATTTTTATTTATTCTTGAGGGAAAAGAAGTGATTAGGGGTATTTTGTAACATTATGAATGCTAAAATACATTTTTACTTCTCTTTAAAAATACCTCACAATCAGAAAATTAATTTTAAAATAATATCAAGATGTATGGTTTTAACAATTTTCATAAGCACCTAATTATTGGGGGTTTGTTTCTGTGTGCTTTCTGGTATAATCGATAGAATAGTTCCTTTATAAAGATGAAAAGGAATACAATCCAAACTAATTCAAATCTGCATTTTTAACAGAATATTTAATGCAATGCCTTTAATTTAGGTTTCACCTCAGATTCAACATGAGGCATTTACATTGATCATCACTAATTCTGTGTCTCAAGTTAAAACTCTACTGAAGTTTTCATGTCTTTCTTAATTCTTATTCTTGGCCTTTAGATTTCAAATATAAAGGGGCAGGGAGAAGTATATACAATTAGTCAATGTAAGCTTCATTTCTAGTATCATTGCCAACTGTTTCTATTGAAATTAGACAAAGGAACAAGTTGACAAAGTAAAAATAGCTGCACAAAATGATTCTGGAGAAATTAAATTATTCCAACCAGTCCTACAATGAAGAAGAAAAGCAGCCTTAGCAGGTAAGAAATTCAGTGAAAATGGAAGTCACATGCTCAGCAGTAGACAGAGATGACAGAAGAAGACCTTGCTATGTGACCAATGCAAGCCTTGAGATCTCTACGACATAATTTTTTTTAAGCTTGCTTTAGCTGGAGGAAAAAAGAAACAAAAACACTCAAGAAGTCAAGTCCCAAGAACTCAGAAACTAACCTAGTCTCATTCATTCAACTCTGATTGAGCAAAATAAACTGTATTTCATGTAAAAAGCATTTGTATTACTTTTGGCTCATGATAAATACCATCAAACTAGTTCTCTCTGAGTGACTTCATGCTCAAGGCATTAAAAATTCAGGACATACGAGTAAACCTCTCTAAATACCTTTCCCCAAATTTGTCACAATAATTCATAGGAAATTAAATAAACTTCCCATTAAATGAATGATATTTTTAAAAAATTATTTGATTTGCTATTCCTCATGCAGTACCAGCTCAAACATCTTCTGTTATCCTATAGGCAGACATATATCAGAGAAAAGTTAAATGAGTAGCAGTTTTTATTCATGTAAAAATGTCCTTATACTATAATTTAATAAATATAGTTTTGCTTTTGGGGGGAAAAAGCAATTTGTCCATACTTCATAAACTAAGGAAATACTAAAATCTGGGCATACCATGATGCATTTAGTATGTTGATAAGATCATGGAGTATTTTAATGTGAACTAGCCAAAAAAATCATCTTTCCATTTCTTAAACCTAGCGTAAAATAATGTCAGGAAGAAATGCTAACCGTAATAACCAAAAGGAAGACTCAGTGCTTACAAAGGAGTATAGCTTCACTTCATCTCTGAACAAATATATAGGTAAGTCCACTTGCGAGAATATTATTTATCTTTGTTATCTGATTTTACTGAAGTAAAAAATGTGACACATCACTTCCACTGGAATGAAATATTCTTCAGGTTTAATTAAATATCCTGTCAGTCAAGTATACGTCCTCCACACTGTACCATTTTTTTAATATACAAAGCCCTGACTTCTACTATTGTACATAAATAACCATAAAGAAGATTGCACAAGTAATTAAATGTACTATATAGTGACTCACCATGGCTATATAAATAAGTCTGAATTATATGCACATATATAGGTATATTTGCCTCCTTAATAGCAACAAATGATGCAAAATAGATATGGAAAATTAAAAACCAAATGATTTACCTTTTGTTGATACAGTATTGAGTGTCAATAATTCACACAGATGACACATTAAAAACTTTGTGATTTTTTTCCCAAAGGACTGTTAGGAGAGTCTAATGTTCATAAGCAGAATGCAGATACTGACAACTGCCATTCTGATTACAAGTTCTGGACTCAAAGAAGAGTGGTTTTCTCACTACCTAAAAGCCATTGGTCATTTGCACTTTTCCACAGAGATGGTCTGGAAGAGAGATACTGATGGTCTGGATACTGAAGGTCTTTTTACTTCTATTTTGTGACCTAGCCTCACTAAAGCTGAAGTGTGAAAGTGTTAGTTGCTTAGTCGTGTCTGACTCTTTGTGATCGCATGAACTGTAGCCTGCCAGGCTATGGGATACCCCAAATGTCTATGGGATTTTTCAGGCAAGAATCCTGGAGTCGGTTGCCATTTCCTGGCCTAGGGGATCTTCCCAAACCAGGGATCCAACCCAGGTCTCCTGCATTGCAGGCAGATTCTTCACCGTCTGAGTTAATATTTCCTATTTCTTAATACATTTGAAGAACAAAAAAAAAAAAAAGGAGAGGGAAAGAGATCACTGAAAGAGCAAAAGAAAGAACCAGGAGCATGAAATAACATGAAATTGAGCTAAGGAAATTGTGTTTCCAAAAGAATGGTGCTATCTAGTCTGATAAACAAATTGCTCCCAAACTTAATTGCTTAGAGTGACAGCCATGTGTTTTCCATGATTCTATGGACTGGCACTTGGGGTTGTGCTCAGTTGGGAAGGATGCTACTGCTCATTCGAGTATGTGGTCCTCAGACAAGACAGCTAAGAAAACCTGGTCCCTGTCTCTGTGCTCTCTCAGCCTCCAGGAGGCTAGCCTGGGATACTTGATTTGCTGTGTTTTGGTTTTTAACATTAAAAAAGCAGCAGTGGAGAGTTATCTCCCTGCAACAAGTCCTTTTCAAGCATCTGATGGCTCTCTTGACCAAGCACTGAGGGAACATAAGAAAAAAAATCACAGAAGCCTGAGAGTGGAGGGAGGCATGAGTCATTGAGTGCAACTGCTGTAACAATCAACCCCAGATGATATGGTCCATCTTGTCACAGGCTGAAAGAAGTGTTCATAAAATGATGAAGGATGAAAAGGGGTGTCATTGGATTTGATACTTGGACACAAGTTTTAGGAGTAAGAGTGGGGCAAATTGACACTGAAAAATCAAACTGAATTTCCCTAGTGGTCCAGTGGTTAAAAGTTTACCTACATGTGTTTCCCATCCTGAACCCCACTCCCATCTCCCTCCCCATCCCATCCCTCTGGGTCATCCCATTGCCTCAGCCCTGAGCATTTGTCTCATGCATCGAACCTGGAATGATAATATACATGTTTCAATGATATTCTCTCAGAACATCCCACCCTCTAAAATAAATAAATTTATTTAAAAAAAAATTGCCTACAAATGCAGGGGACAGGGATTTGATCCCTGGTTGGGGAAGATCCCACATGCCACAAGCGATTAAGCCTCCATGTGCCAGTGTTCTAGAGCCAGTGTTCTAGAGCTTGCATGTAGCAACTACTGAGCTGGTCACCTTAGAGCCTGTGCAATACAACTAGAGAAAGCCTGAGTACAGCAACGAACACCCAGCACAGCCATAAATAAATAAATAATTTAAAAAAATGAACACAGAAGAAATACAAAACATAACAATTCACTCTGTATAAAAAAGAAAAATCAAAGAGAGAGACTTGAAGGGAAATATGCTTTCTGTTTATGAATTTATTGGCAAAACAAAGAGGAAAAGCCAGAAGAGGTAGCAACAGTAAGGAAAATTGGTCAGCTATTTTTTTGGCTTGTTTATTTTAGGAGGAAGTGATTTCAGCAGTTTTCCCCCCATCCCACACCAAGAAAGTAAGTAGAGAGGAAAGTTCAAAAGTTTTTGTAAGACAAGGCACTCCTTTGTGTTGTGGTCCTTTAATGGACCGGTACTTGGGGGTACAGAGTCGACCGACAAGAAAGTAAAAGAGGGAAGAAAAGAGGCTGATATTCCCTGGTTTACACAGTATGCCACTATAACTCTAGGACAAAGAGCTAGCGCCGTCTCCGTAGGCTCAGGGCGCCCTCTCGAAGAGGTCTTGAAAGCCCGGGCAAATAAGTAGACACGGTGGACACCTGTGCTCCGTGGAAGCAGCCTGAAACGGAGAGAGGGAGAGAGAGAGTAGGAGAGAGTGAGAGCGAGAGAGAGGGAGAGAGAAAATGAGGAAAGACACGGGGACCAGTGCTCTGGTGGAACAAAGGCATTTATTCAACATATTGTGGGCATATATATACTTTCTTACCAGATAGCCCTTTTTAGCAGAGATAGGGATCAAAAGTCTAACAAGTCATCTAGAAAGCCTGAGGTTAGAATTATTTTCTAGAGAGGGGGTTGTAACAGTTACTTTACATATCAGAAAGGAGGAGACTTGTAAATGGCTGCTGTTTACCATATGGAATTTCCATAGGAATGAGATACATGAATTTCTATTATCCCCGAAAGCTGGCTTGCCAGCTCTCTGGCACCTGTATTCAGGTGCTGTTAAGGAACATAGAATTCATGCAAGACTGAAAACAGCACACAGGAAGCCTCCTATTAAATGTATCCTGACAACTCCCCCTGTTTTATTATATTTGTAAAAAAGAAGGTCCTGACCATATGAGTTTGTTTAGTATAAACCAATCTTATAGAAAGGCAACTGTAAACAACAAATAAAGTCAGCAAGGTAAACACTAAAGTTACAGTTTCAGACCTGATGCTGTGAATAATACTTTGAAATCAACCTCGTGGGTATAGCCCAGATAATTAAACTGCTAGTTGCTCAGCTAAAGTCTCTAGATTAGTGGAAGAAGGCAGACGTTTTAACAAGGAGTTCTTTTTGTACATACAGTGAGGCATTATTATGTATGCTTCATAAATGAATTTTGATTTGTACCCAGTTGTAGGTATTACAATTAGATTGACCAGGAGTAAGACAGCATTGAGTAGAATCTCAATTACAATCAAAAGGGAATCATTTCTTAACAAGTATATAGTTAGCAATTAATACAGGTTACAGAAAGTAAAGTCTTATTAGCATGTCCTTGTAAAATGTCTGTTCCAAGTTTCAAGTTTTTAGGTGCTTGCAAAAGGTTTCCAGGTGTCTCGTAGTTTAGGCCCAATCTGTTTATTGATCTGAAGGTGAGGTGGGGAGATTTTTCTGTTAAGTCACTCAAGAAGTCCTTTATCATGGTAATGAATTCTTTCCCTAAGGTTTTTGTAGTGTAACCATGGTTTACAATATAAGCAAAGTCCGAAAGTCTTTTTTCGGAGGCAGGGTGAAATCCCAAGTTTGTTGGAATTCTGTTGGTCCCATACACAAAGGAAGGACTTCATAACCTAGAGAAATGCTAATTAGTGTTTTCTTATACTTCAGGGTGTGAGGGCCCTTTAATGCTCTAGGGAGAAGGCATATGTATAGAGTCGTTAGTAGAAACAATTGATCTTCTCTCCGTCCATTATATCACCTGTAGTAAGAAAGGGGGTTGGGTATATTAATTTGCCTCGGGCGAGGGGGTGGCACAGGAAAATGTTTTCTGGATTCTGCAGCATTCCCTGTTGAGAGAACAAATTTTCAGCTCGATTAGTAAGAGTTTTTATTTGTCCCCAAGTGGGGAGGTTATAAGGTTGATGTTGCCGAGGGTGGCGCTTCCTGGAGATCTTTAGAGCCGCCGTGGCCCATATTGGGATTTCTTTCTCCTGGGGTTTTTGTTGTTTCGTCTCTGTTTTGAAGGCTGGGGGGCCCCCTTGAGTCCAATTTTCTGAAGAGGAAGCTATGTGAGTTCGTTGGAGCCTTCTCGGGAGACACAAGAATACCCCTTTCCCTGTAAGATTAGTTTCCCAGATTTCCACTGTATTGTTAACCCGTCTTGGTACCAAATGGGCAGAGGAAGAGAAGTGTCCTTCAATTCCTCAAAATGTTTTTCTGCTCTAGTTAAAATATCTCTCTGTGGTAAATTGTAAAAATTTAAAACAATGCTGTATTGTAGTAAAGTCTGCTTTAGATAGGGGAGACAGTACTGTTCCTGTGTATTCCCCCTTTTTTAATTTTTAGAAAACATACACTAATCACCCCTGTCTCCAGACAGGCCAAAAAATTTTTTGTACCTCTCAGAGTGTAACCTTGGGCTTATTGATCATTGGCCAATTGTTTAACTGTTTGAACAGACAACACACGAATGATGGGATTACTGCGATTGCATTTACCCTTCCTAGTTTCTGTAAGTCTCAAGGAATTTGGAGTGGTGAGTTTGGACACGTACACATGGAGTGTCAAAGATTTTTACAAATGCTAGTCGGGGTCTTTAGCTAAGAGAAGACTCTGCTTTGGGCTCACCGGTGCAATAAACTGCACTCCACTATCTGCATTGTCCTTCTGAGTGAGTTTGTTTCCCAGAACGCGTGGCTATAACAGGGTGAGTAAAGTTTTTCCCTATTAAATTAAGGGGGGCATCTATCACATAAAGTTTTGATGTTGTAGGTTGGCCTTCTGGTCCCTCACATGGATATATCTGAGTACTATGATAAACCTCCTGTACTTTAGTTTGAGAAATTCTTGCAATTTGGCAAGAAATTTGTTGTATAGGCCAAGATTTGGGCCATAAATGTTTGGAAATGATAGTAATATCAGATCCAGTGTCAAGGAGACCAGAAAATTTTTTACCATTAATTTTGATATTTATATTTGGTCGGGCAAATTCAGATATTAACGAAGTCCACAAGGATTGTTTTTGATCTGTACTGCCGAATCTGCCCATTCTTACATCTTTAGAGGAGTTAATAGAAATGTAAGGAAAAAGAAATAATTGAGCCATTTTGTCTCCCTTTTTAAATTGCCATAAAATCTGGGATGACATCACAACTTGAATTTCTCCTCTATAGTCTGAATCAATTACTCTAGGATGAACAGTAATTTCCTTAGAAGTCAAACTAGAGCGGCCAAGTAAAAGACGAAAAGTTTGTAGGGGCAGGGCTTCAAACAGTCTGGTAGGTATTGGAGAGGGGACTGTTTGAGGGTTTGAGAGAAAAGATGGAATTTGTCCCTGGTTATTGTTGGAGGCGACCTGGGGGGTCTCCTGCTTGGAGTTTTTTGGAATAGGTTTTCCTTTAATGTCAAATCTAGATTTACAATCTTTGGCCCAATGCATTCGTCTATGGCAGCGAGGGCAGATTTTGGGGGAGTTATTATTAACCTTTTTAGAGCAATCCCTTTTTAAATGGCTTTTATCTCTACATGTAAAACAGCTTTCATTTCTCTTTTTAAGGGCAGCAACCATTGTTTGCTAACATTTGCATCTTTTGAGTTTTTGATCCTAGATTGTAACAAGTCTTTAAATAATCTATAATAGCCTCTGCCTCCTGAATAGGAGCTATGGTCTTTTGGCATTCCTGATTTACAATCTCATAAGCAAGTAGTTTCTCTATTTGTCTTTTAGCTTCTTTTCCAATTACAGTACGAGAAATAGCAGTTTGTAATCTAGCTAAAAAATCAGCATACGATTCATTAGGTCCTTGCAATATTTTAGTGTAGCTACCTGTAGGCTCCCCTTGAGGAGTAATTCGCTCCCAAGCCTTAAGAGCCACTGTTTTTACTTGTTCATGCAACAAAGGAGGGCACTGTACTTGAGCTTTTAAAGCCTCAAATGGTCCTGTACCAGTTAACATCTCAAAAGTAATTTGATTTTGGGGAGTGCCAGCTTGAGCATTTCTGTTAGCATGATCTCTGGCTATGTCATGAAACCACATTGTCCATTGAAGATATTCTCCTGGTTTAAGGAGAGCTTTTATTAAAGTATGCCAATCATGGGGAACAAAATTTCCCAGAGTGGATGTAATAGAATTTAGAAGTACTTTAGTAAAAGGTGAATGTGGGCCATACATAGTTATAGCCTTTTTTATTTGTTGCATATGATAAAAGTTAATAGCCTTATATTGAGGTATTACGTGCCCTTGAGTATCAGGATTTCTTAAAACTTGAAAAGCGGAAAAACCATCGGCTTCAGAGACCTGTGATTGTAAAGTCAGCAATTTAGAAAGCCTCTGTCACGAAGGAGAGTGGGCAGGTAGCAAATTTTTACAATTAAGAGTATGTGGTAAAAATTCATCATTGTTATTTAGAAAGGTGTTAATTTTAATGTCAAAAGGTGTACTAGATGAGTCCTTGCTAGAATCATTAGGTTTTAGCAAAGGAGCTGCTGTTAAATTTGCATCTGTTGACAGATGGGGAGCTCTTGAAACAACCGAGGGAGGGTTAGTAAATATATATTAAGTTGTTCCAACTGGGCCTTTTGTAAGGTTTTATCATTTAGTTTCTGTTTCTGTAGTGAGTGTTTTGCCTGTTGTTGACTATCAGGAGGGCCAGGAGTACCTTGAAGTGGCAGAATCATAGTTTCAATAGGAGCCCTTAAAGGCCAGAAATCTGTAGGAATGGTTTTTCCCTTTTTGGTGGCTCGTTTAGCATTCTTTTTGACCCGGTGCCAAATTTTTAAATTAACATCGCTTTCCTCAGGGAACCAAGGGTTACATTCAACCACTGTTTGAAGGCCAGTCTCTATTTTCTGGTGTAAATCTAAAAATCCCTGAGCTTTAAATAAGTGATAAAGTAAAAATAAGTGATAAAGTAAAGTAAAAATTGATTGGGATTTCCCGCCATTATATTTACGTCTTTAATATTTACCAGCCTCAATAGGCTCGCCGTTATGCCCATGTCTTTAGTACTTACCAGCTTCAATAAGCTTTCCGGGGTCACTCTGCCCGACCTGCCGTATCCCAAGTCCCTGTTCTGGCGCGCCAATTGTGGTCCTTTAATGGACCGGAACTTGGGGGTACAGAGTCGACAGATTAGCAAAGAAGGAAGAAAAGAGGCTGATATTCCCTGGTTTACACAGTATGCCAATATAACTCGAGGACAAAGAGCTAGCGCCATCTACGTAGGCTCAGGGCGCCCTCTCGAAGAGGTCTTGAAAGCCCAGGCAAATAAGTAGACACGGTGGACACCTGTGCTCCGTGGAAGCAGCCTGAAACGGAGAGAGAGAGAGAGAGAGAGAGAGAAAATGAGGAAAGACACGGGGACCAGTGCTCTGGTGGAACAAAGGCATTTATTCAACATACTGTGGGCATATATATACTCTCTTACCAGATAGCCCTTTTTAGCAGAGATAGGGATCAAAAGTCTAACAAGTCATCTAGAAAGCCTGAGGTTAGAATTATTTTCTAGAGAGGGGGTTGTAACAGTTACTTTACATATCAGAAAGGAGGAGACTTGTAAATGGCTGCTGTTCACCATATGGAATTTCCATAGGAATGAGATACATGAATTTCTATTATCCCCGAGCCAGCTTGCCAGCTCTCTGGCACCTGTATTCAGGTGCTGTTAAGGAACATAGAATTCATGCAAGACTGAAAACAGCACACAGGAAGCCTCCTATTAAATGTATCTTGACACCTTTGCACTCCTTAGGCAAAGATAAAAATAAAAGAAGGCCAACTCTGGTCTTCTGAAGCTCTGAACTGAAGTGTAATTAACTGGAAAGTTTATACTTATGTGTTAATGATTAAACATCGTAATAATGTAGAAAGATGTTTATTTGCACAGCATTATAACTGGCACTCAAATAAACTTCCATGGAAATCTCCCTTGCTTTATATCTCTTTGTAGCTGTGGAGCTCTCAGAAACTCTGGGAAACTTGCCTGATTTGCCACCTGCCATAATTGGATTATCAAGAGCAATGAGAGCAGGTTCCGCAAATGATTTTCGATGTACTGTCTTCCCGATTGAGAGGAAAGAGAGCAAACATTTTCCATAATTCTGGAATTTAATCCTTGGGAACTTAAACAAAAGTTTCTTTGTCTCAACAATAAATAAATAAAGGCATGTATGTTGTATTTATGGAGTTGTCCTTGAAGAGTCTAGGAAGTCAAGTGCCACAGTATAAATAAATGGCTAGAGTTTCCCAGCATCACATTTATTTATCTCATCAAACACTCCTGACACTATTGCTAGTAAACTACATAGCAATTACTGGGCAGCAGGCAGGTAGAAAACAAATAAAATCTAGTTCTTGTCTTTTGATGATTATAATGTTAAAAACAGGGTGTCGGCTGATTGCTCTCCTAACACAGTATTTACACAAACTATTTCCCACATTTCCCTTGAAGTTGAAGATATGAATGGCTTTAAGGAAAAAAAAAATCTTACTCCTAGCCAAAAGATTTTGTAAAACCAGTAGAAATAATATACTCTCTTATTTTGTTTTGAAGTGAGAGTGAGTAAGAAAGCCACCTTTTCACTATTAATTCAGGAAATCTCTCTACCACCACTGTTGTTTGTTTCCAAGACTGAAAAAGCATAAGTAAAGACCTAGTATATTTTGCAGACATGGAAAACTCCCATAAAAATAAAAAATCAGGAAGTAATGAGTTAGAGCTATAAAACCCCACCCCACCTAGGGAAGAGAAAGCATTTTCTCACGAACACTTAAGGCAATCTGAGAATTTTCCTTTGCATATTAAAAAAATACAAAGTGTGAGATTAAACAGCAGTATTTTTCAGACTTCTGTAAGCATAATAATAATGTATGGTGATAAAAGCATGACTGTTTTTTTTTAAATGATGAGTCTCTACTCCTTCATCCCCCCCTTTCCAAAGGCTCTAGAATTTTAAAGCACCTTGAATAATTGTAACGAAAGTGGTGGTAAAGCAAAGCTTCGAGAAATATGAACTAAAAGTTAAAGTGTCTTCTACATGTATCTAAACTTCTATTCTATTCTTTCCTGTATATATCCAGGTTCTGCTGACTTCACTTGCGGCATCTGCTTTACCCCTTTCCACAACTAGGTTTGCAAGATCCCAGTTTATAGTTTTGGATAACACTAAACCAATTTAGAGATCTCTAGTCTTTCCCAATCTGTTGTTTTCCACTATTTCTTTGCACGGATCGCTGAGGAAGGCTTTCTTATCTCTCCTTGCTATTCTTTGGAACTCTGCATTCAGATGGGAATATCTTTCCTTTTCTCCTTTGCTTTTTGCTTCTCTTCTCTTCCCACCTATCTGTAAGGCCTCCTCAGACAGCCATTTTGCTTTTTTGCGTTTCTTTTCCATGGGGATTTTCTTGATCCCTGTCTCCTGTACAATGTCATGAACCTCTGTCCATAGTTCATCAGGCACTCTGTCTATCAGGTCTAGTCCCTTAAATCTATTTGTCACTTCCACTGTATACTCATAAGGGATTTGATCTAGGTCATACTTGAATGGACTAGTGGTTTTCCCTACTTTCTTCAACTTAAGTCTGAATTTGGCAATAAGCAGTTCATGATCTGAGCCACAGTCTGCTCCTGGTCTTGTTTTTGCTGACTGTATAGAGCTTCTCCATCTTTGGCTGCAAAGAATATAATCAATCTGATTTCGGTGTTGACCATCTGGTGATGTCCACGTGTAGAGTCTTCTCTTGTATTGTTGGAATAGGGTGTTTGCTATTACCAGTGCGTTCTCGTGGCAAAACTCTATTAGCCTTTGCCCTGCTTCATTCTGTACTCCAAGGCCAAACTTGCCTGTTACGCCAGGTGTTTCTTGACTTCCTACTTTTGCATTCCAGTCCCCTATAATGAAAAGGACATCTTTTTTGGGTGTTAGTTCTAGAAGGTCTTGTAGGTCTTCATAGAACCATTCAACTTCAGCTTCTTTGGCGTTACTGGTTGGGGCACAGACTTGGATTGGGAACAACAGATTGGGAAACACTAGAGATCTCTTCAAGAAAATTAGAGATAGCAAAGGAACATTTCATGCAAAGATAGGCTCGATAAAGGACAGAAATGGTATAGACCTAACAGAAGCAGAAGATATTAAGAAGAGATGGCAAGAATACACAGAAAAACTGTACAAAAAAGATCTTCACGACCCAGATAATCACGATGGTGTGATCACTCACCTAGAGCCAGACATCCTGGAATGTGAAGTCAAGTAGGCCTTAGAAAGCATCACTACGAACAAAGCTAGTGGAGGTGAAGGAATTCCAGTTGAGCTATTTCAAATCCTCAAAGGTGATGCTGTGAAAGTGCTGCACTTAATATGCCAGTAAATTTGGAAAACTCATCAGTGGCCACAGGACTGGAAAAGGTCAGTCTTTGTTCCAATCCCAAAGAAAGGCAATGCCAAAGGATGCTCAAATAACCGCACGATTGCACTCATCTCACATGCTAGTAAAGTAATGCTCAAAATTTTCCAAGCCAGGCTTCAGCAATACGTGAACCGTGAACTTCCAGATGTTCAAGCTGCTTTTAGAAAAGGCAGAGGAACCAGAGATCAAATTGCCAATATCCGCTGGATCATTGAAAAAGCAAGAGAGTTCCAGAAAAACATCTATTTCTGCTTTATTGACTATGCCAAAGCCTTTGACTGTGTGGATCACAATAAACTGTGGAAAATTCTGAAAGAGACAGGAATACCAGACCATCTGACCTGTCTCTTGAGAAACCTATATGCAGGTCAGGAAGCAACAGTTAGAACTGGACATGGAACAACAGACTGGTTCCAAATAGGAAAAGGAGTACATCAAGGCTGTATATTGTCACCCTGCTTATTTAACTTAGATGCAGAGTACATCATGAGAAATGCTGGGCTGGAAGAAACACAAGCTGGAATCAAGATTGCCAGGAGAAATATCAATAACCTCAGATATGTGGATGACACCACACTTATGGCAGAAAGTGAAGAAGTAAAGAGCCTCTTGATGAAGGTGAAAGAGGAGAGTGAAAAAGTTGGCTTAAAGCTCAACGTTCAGAAAACTAAGATCATGGCATCTGGTCCCATCACTTCATGGGAAATAGATGGGGAAACAGTGGAAACAGTGTCAGACTTTATTTTTGGGGGCTCCAGAATCACTGCAGATGGTGACTGCAGCCATGAAATTAAAAGACGCTTACTCCTTGGAAGGAAGGTTATGGCCAACCTAGATAGCATGTTTAAAAGCAGAGACATTACTTTGCCAACAAAAGTCCATCTAGTCAAGGCTATGGTTTTTCCAGTGGTCATGTATGGATGTGAGAGTTGGATGGTGAAGAAAGCTGAGCGCCGCAGAATTGATGCTTTTGAACTGTGGTGTTGGAGAAGACTCTTGAGAATCCCTTGGACTGCAAGGAGATCCAAGCAATCCATTCTAAAAGAGATCAATCCTGGGTGTTCACTGGAAGGTCTGATGTTGAAGCTGAAACTCCAATACTTTGGCCACCTCATGCGAAGGGTTGACTCATTGGAAAAGACCCTAATGCTGGGTAGGATTGGGGGCGGGAGGAGAAGGGGACAACGGAGGATGGGATGGTTGGATGGCATCACCGACTCGATGGACATGGGTTTGGGTGGACTCCGGGAGTTGGTGATGGACAGGGAGGCCTGGCGTGTTGCAATTCATGGGGTCGCAAAGAGTCGGACATGACTGAGTGACTGAACTGAACTGAAACCAATTTAAATAATGCAGATAGATCTTGTTTTGGAATGATATTGGCTTTTAGTCTTTCACTCTTTTTCTCCTGTGCTCAGTTGCCATTTAAAGAAGATGGTAGAATGGAGAGAGACAGATGTCCCATGCCACTCTTAACCACTAGACATGTAAAAGGGAGAGAGAAGACAGAGTTAGTCTCTAAGTTAGTCTCTAAGTAGCTTTCACACAACAGCACAGTATTTCTTACAGAGCCACTACTAAGTTCAAATGGAGGGAAGAATCTAAATGGTCCATTCTATCAGCATTTTAATGTGGTATAAGAATTCCATCCCTAGGAACTAGAGTGGCAGAACTTCTGGAAAAAAGGGTAGAGGTAGGAAGATGAGGGATTTGAGTCAAATGTCCCAACCTTGATTCACCATTAAGGACAGAGTAAAAAAATCAACCATTAAATGTTCTCTGTCTATGACCTCCCCTCAATCCAGCCACATAAGAACTCAGGCTTTGCTTACAATGAGTGACATGTGGCTTGGCACTGAAAATACAAACATGATTAACAGGAAGTCTCTGCCTTCAGGGAGTTCAAACTTCAGTACATTGTGGAGAAATACAATCATGAACATGATAAGTATTACAAGGAGGTACCTATAAAGGGAAGCTTGGCATGCTGCAATCCATGGGGTCATAATGGCATGGGGTCGGACATGACTTAGTGACCGAACAACAACCAAAAGCTATTAAGCGATATCAGAGCGTGGAGACTAAATAATGGTCTGCAGAGCTATGGGAATGTGACTGAAGGAAGATAGGTCACTTGGGCAGTGAAGGGAAAGAGCACTCAAGGAGTAGGGAACTGGATAAGGAAAAACACCAAAGACTGACAGAATGTAAAGTTTCAGAGTCCTAATGTATTGGCATGGGAGATGTAGTGCTGGGTAGCTACATGTGTTTTCAATGCTAGACAGAAGAATGACATTTTCATAAGACACACTAAATGAATCAATATGCAATTACATTGACAAGAGGTCTGCTAAATAACAACATAAAAGAATGCAAACGTTTTTTGTAAACCTGTGAGAATAAAAGTTTATCTTTCATTTCTTCTTTTCATATCTGGATCTTCAAGCAAAAAAAAAAAATATTCACTTAATTCACTGAACATTAATCTCTTTAAGTATTTATGTGCAGGATTTTCAAAATGTCTGACCAGACACATAGGAAATTCTTTCATGGCAGACTGCCATTAAGAAGGGTCTGAAATCACAGTGGGTCTTTACTGTCAGCATAGGTTTAAAATTTCTGTCATTTAAGAGCTTAATAATTGGGCAGGGTTTCAACAGTCCCCAACCTGAGAAGCTAATCAAGTATAAATTCACCAAATCAGTTAGCTGCTCCATTGTCTTTGTGATAGGAAAATACAATTCAAGAGTAGAGAATAAAAATGAATTTTTTGTTAATATCTGTTTCAACAAATTGGTTAAATTGGTTCAAGTTTAATTAAGAGATTTTCTCAATTAAAAAAATAAGTTTGGTGAAATGTTACATGAACTTGGACAAATTGCCCTTTAGAGAAATTTAGAACTATCTGATTTGTCTCTGAATTGTAAACTTTAAACAAATATTTATATGAGATATATATATATATATCTCCCCAGATTTGCATGTGTGTCTGTGTGTGTGTGAGTGTATGAGTTAGTATACACACACTATTTCCACTGAAAAGGCCTACAAACAGTGACAGTCCAATAGCAAGTAGCACACATAGAGCCCAGATATTGATTTCTAAATAACATTCTATACAAGCAACCCGGGATGCTTGGAGAAATCATTGATTCTAAAACTAAGGCAGAGAAAGTATCTGACATATCTGTGGTTCCAGAAAGTTTGTTTGTTTTTTTTTTTTTTTAAAAAAAGGAGTTAAAAAAAACAGATTAAAGTATATGTAAAAGGCACAGAATCTAACCTGAAATAGCTCCGATGGTCAAAGATGGAACTAATTGAGTTATGAAATAAAAAATAATATGATCTCCAGAAAAAATAAGTAAATATCTATGAATCTATAGTGATATAAATATATGATAGAGGGAATAAATGAGGAAGAAAGGTTAGGTCTTCCTCATATAAAAGTTACAAATATTAAATATGAAAGGAAAAACAGTTTTTAAAAATATCATTAGACCACCACACTAATTTATGCAGGTAAGATCTACACATGAATACTAAAATTAGTAGGGAAGTTTAAGAGGAAACATTTACATAGTCAATAGTTTCTCCCTCAAGTATTTCTTATGTACTTAAAAATACAATGTACAAATGTATCTGTGAATAGATAAGAAACTACAGTAGCATTAAAGAAATTTGACTAGCAAACACAATTTAACCAGATATCATTTTAACCATTGTATCAACTTTAACATCAGCAATAATAAGTTTTATTGACATCACATAACTCCTCTATGTAGCACTGACAATAGAACAGCATCACTTCTGTGATGTTCTTGTCAAAAATACATAATCTCAATTTAATCATTAGCAAATACCAGACAAACTTGGATGGGAAGACATTCTGCAAAATAATTGATTTGTACTTTTCGAAACTGTCAGGGACAGAAAAGATAAGGAAGACTGAGGAACTGTCACAGATTGGAGGGAAGTAAGGAACTCTAACAACTAAATATTGAGTGGAATTCTGTGTAGGATCCTAGAACAACAAAAGCCATCAGTGGAAAAACAGGTGAAATCTGGGTACAAACTATACCATACAATGCTTAATGTATTCATTTTATTAACTCTATTACAGTCATTAAGACTTTACATTAAGGGAAGCTATAGTAAAAAGTACACAGAAACATTTTACATTATTTTCACAACTTTTTCCCAGTCTAAAATTATTCAGAATTTTTTTTTTTAAATCTAATCCTATACAGACACCCACAGGGCTATTGCAGAGGCTAATATGATTTTGCCCTAGGCATCCACAACCTAGGATTCAGCATAATTTCCAGGAAAACAGCTCCTACAGAGGTTAAAACTACAGTTAACAATTACAAATCTTAGCAGAAACTCTCTCATGCAGGAAAATTCATGAGATCAACCAGAAGGAGAATTAGGGCCTAAAAATTAGAGAAAATAGACAAATATAAAAAAGGCCTCAAAGAATATATATTTCAAATGTTTAAAAGGCTTACAAAATTAAAAACAGAAAAACAGAATATTCTGAAAGTTTAAGGAGACATGACAAAATCAAAAATTAATCTGAAAAAAGAAGAAAATTTAAAACATGTATAGACAGTCCCCAACCTACTGTGGTTAAAATTACTATTTTTTAGCTTTATTATGGTACAAAGGAAATGGCATTCAGTAGAAAACCTTACTTTGAATTTTGATCTTTTCCCTGGCGAGTGATATGTAGTGAGATACTCAAGAGGAGAAGCAACCAATATATTTACAATCATTCTGTTCCCAAGCAACCGTTCTGTTTTTCATTTCCAGTACAGTACTCAATAAATTATGAGATAGTGAGCACTTTATTATAAAATAGGCTTTGTGTTAGATGATTTTGTGCAACTGTAGGCTAATGTAAGTGTTCTGAACAGGTTTAAGGTAGGGTAGGCTAAGCTATGATGTTCATTAGGTTAGATGTATTAGATGCATCTTTGACTTACAATATTTTCAACTTATGATGGGTTTATTGGGACATAAACCCTATTGTGAGTTGAGGAAGATCTGTGTGTGAGTGTGCATGTGTATGTGTGTATATACACATACATATACACACACATATTATATAATCCAATATTTTAAATATAGTTGAAGAAATAATAATCATTAGTTTTAGTTACTATAGACTTCAGTTTCAATAAATACAATTTTATATAATGCTATGTAAATTTCTCTTCATTGGGATGTGTCTCTGTGTGTTATTTTATATCTAGTCTGTCATAGTCTGAAATAGTCCGAGTATAGTAATAATATAGTAATAGTCCAATGAGTATAGTAATGATGAACAACTTAACAGGTTGCATAAGTGAAATTTCTCATTAATTAAAAAAAGAACAAAACTGCCTCACATAAGACATTAATTCCTGGTAGATTAAAGATCTAATATAGGAGAATATTTTAAAATCAGAATGGGTAAACATAAGAAAATTCACAAATTTGACAAAATAAAATTAAAGTATTTGGATTAGCAAAATTAAATTAACTTGTTGGAGGAAGGAGAAAAGTGCAACAAACGATAAACATCTAGATAACTGGTATTCCTAATATCCATAATATTTATAAAAGTTTCTTCTCAAGCACTGATTCACTTATTCAGCATTTATTTATTGAGAATTTACTTGGTGTCAAATGCTGATAAAGACTCTGGAAATGCATCTGTGAATAAGGTTTTGCCATCACAAAACCTAGGTATTAGTGGAATAAACTATTTTTACTCTATAAGAGAGTAAATCAACAAGTAAACAAATGATTTTAGTCTCAATAAGCATCGTGAGATAATCAAAAGTAGCTGACATGAAAATTACAGAAGAAAACATAGGATTGTTACTGAAACCAAGCTCATACTACTTGCCACATGACAGGCCAATAAATTGAGGCAAGTCATTGGGGCAATTAATAGCGACTTCATTTAGAAAGCCACAGAGAGCAAGGATGACAGACTATTATCCCAAAGAACCATGTTACCCAAGTTAGAATTCAAATTTATTTTATACTAAAAGGGGAGGGGCTGTGGCTGGCTGTTGCAAATTTTTGATGCCTGAATCCTTTCTTCTTGCAGATGTTCATGTAAGTCTGGTCACGGTATTCCTATAAACCTCCAACAAGGCAAAATGTTTTTTCTGCAACTTTTTATCTCTATATGAATAGAAAAGTGTTATACCTTTAAAGGTCAGAGCCTCGAGAATGAATAGAAAAGTGTTATACCTTTAAAGGTCAGAGCCTCGAGAATGGACTGTCCTATATATTTCAGGCTATAGGTAACATTATTTTAGAGAGGTGCTGAGACAACATGACTAAGTACAAGCAACAGAGCACAAGGCTTAAGATGAAAGAACTGATCCAAGATGGAGCCAAGTTTGTTCTTCTCTGTCTGAGAAGGCATCATAGAAGCAGTGGCAGTTTAGCTGGGAACAGAAGCATAATATGAGCCAGTCAACTGAGAAATGGGGAGAAGAATGTTCAATTGGAATAACATGTGAAAATTCTCTGAGGCAATAAAATTTTATTTTCTTTGCTATTATTTTAAGAAATCAAAGAATTAGAGTGAATTAGAAAAATAATGGCTCAAGTATATGAAGGCAACTGTATGGAGGCAGAGGTTAGACCATACATGCAGCTACCATGTAGGACATGGTTAAAATGTTTGGATTTACTCAAGTGACTTGGCAAACTATTTAAATATTTTAGGCAAGGCAGTGGTTTTCATGTCATTTATTTATCTTCATCTTTACTCCTGTGAGAAAATTGAATTTATGGTGTGAAAGACTGGGAGCAGGGAAATCAGGTTGAGAGACTGGCAGGGATGTGTGATGTAGGCAAAAATGGTGTCAATGGAGATGTAAGTCAATGCCAAATTCAGGGTATAGCTTGACGTTTTAATTAGCAAATGTTTTGATAGATCTAATGTATATTTAGGTACCTAGATTATTGGCTTCAATACACATTTAGGTTTTAATTGTAATTTTAAATTAGGCTAAAGATATTATCAGTACTTTACAAAATAAAGTGACAAACTTTATTTTGGGGGGGCTCAAAAATCACTGCAGATGGTGACTATAGCCATGAATTTAAAAGACTCTTGCTCCTTGGAAGAAAAGTTATGACCAACCTAGACAACTTTACTAAAAAGCAGAGACATTACTTTGCTGACAAAGGTCCATATAGTCGAAGCTATGGTTTTTCCAGTAGTCACATATGGATGTGAGAATTGGACTATAAAGAAAACTGAGTGCCAAAGAATTGATACTTTTGAACTGTGGTGTTGGAGAAGACTCTTGAGAGTCCCTTGGACTGCAAGGAGATGCAACCAGTCCATCTTAAAGGAAATCGGTCCTGAATATTCATTGGAAGGACTGATGCTGAAGCTGAAACTCCAACACTTTGGCCACCTGATGAGAAGAACTGACTCATTGGAAAAGACCTTGATGCTGGGAAAGATTGAAGATGGGAGAAGAAGGGGATGACAGAGGATGAGATGGCTGGATGGCATCACCAACTCAATGGACATGAGTTTGAGTAAACTCTGGGAGTTGGTGATGGACAGGGAGGCCTGGTGTGCTGCAGTCCATGGGGTCACAAAGAGTCGGACATGACTGAGCGACTGAACTGAACTGAACTGAAAGACATATAAATTTTTAATAAACCTGTAAATAGATCCTCATCCTTACTAATATTAAAATTTGATAATTAAAGAAAAAACAAAAATGAATATCAAAATATTGATAATATCTAATGCTGGAATGGATGTAAGGAAATGAGCATGTTCACATATTGATATCGAGTAGTGAACTGCCTTAACCTCTCTGGGAAGTAATTCAGAAAAAATTACTTGATCAAATAAATATAACTTAAAAAATTATCTTGGATACATAAAAAATTAATCCACAGATATATATTCTGCACAAAGATACTTAAATTAAATTACATTTTTCACAGTATTGTATGTCAAAGGAAAAATAATGAAACATTCTGAATGCTTATCATTAAAGGGTATTTGAAAACATGATGCTATATTTGTACATGGATTAAACTATGTTTTATAGTACTTCTTAGAAGGATCCAAAACTATGTCATTTCTCCACCTTCTGGGCATGGAATATACTTTGCACTTCCTTATCTTTTTGAAGGTAGGCATGGCACCCGTACGTGTTGGTTTAACCAATTAAATCAGAGCTTCTATGTTGGGCTGAAGCCTATGCACAATTTGTGCTTTCTTACCCTTCAGAACAGATATAATTTGCTCCAAGAGACTAACAATAATATAGAGCAGAGACTTAAGCAATTTCAATAAATAGGTAACTGATCAAAAAAATAAACCATTTGCTTATTTTGTTCTGAAAATACTGAAATTTGGGAATTATTTACTACCTATTACTAAAGCATAACCTAGCCAACCATAACTAATAAAAAGTCTTTTTGTACTTAAAACATGTCCATGGTATGTTTTACAGAGAAGAAAGCAAGTTGCAGAATAACATGTGTATTAGAATCCTACATTTTAAAAAATTAGAAAAAATTAGGTATGTTATATGAGACAGGAAAAATATCAACTGGTAACTTCTGGAAAGTAGGAAATTATAAGTTATCCTGATCAACCAGATGGAAAAAAACTATACTATAATTCTACATTTATTGAAAAGTATTGGTTATTCATGAGGATAAAATGATCAATTAAAGTGAATAGCAAGCCCCAAATCAGATCAAATACAACTGAATAAGTTTATCATTTCAAGACTGTGTGGAAAGAAATATCTACTCAATGAATTTAGTTGATATATTGGTTATACATTTGAAAAGGATTAAGTGAGATCACTCACCTAGAGCCAGACACCCTGGAATGTGAAGTCAAGTGGGCCTTAGGAAGCATCACTAAGAGCAAAGCTAGTGGAGGTGATAGAATTCCAGTTGAGCTATTTCAAATCCTGAAAGATGACACTGTGAAAGTGCTGCACTCAATATGCCAGCAAATTTGGAAAACGCAGTGGTGGCCACAGGACTGGAAAAGGTCAGTTTTCATTCCAATCCCAAAGAAAGGCAATGCCAAAGAATGCTCAAACTACTGCACAATTGCACTCATCTCACATGCTAGTAAAGGAATGCTCAAAATTCTCCAAGCCAGGCTTCAGCAATACGTGAACCGTGAAATTCCAGATGTTCAAGCTGGTTTTAGAAAAGGCAGAGGAACCAGAGATCAAATTGCCAACATCCACTGGATCATCGAAAAAGCAAGAGAGTTCCAGAAAAACATCTGCTGCTGCTGCTGCTTAAGTCCCTTCAGTCGTGTCCGACTCTGTGCGACCTCATAGACGGCAGCCCACCAGGATCCCCGGTCCCTATCTACCTCTGCTTTATTGACTATGCCAAAGCCTTTGACTGTGTGAATTACAATAAACTGTGGACAATTCTGAAAGAGATGGGAATACCAGACTGCTTGACCTGCCTCTTGAGAAACCTGTATGCAGGTCAGGAAGCAACAGTTAGAACTGGACATGGAACAACAGACTGGTTCCAAATAGGAAAAGGTGTATGTTAAGGCTGTATATTGTCACCCTCCTTATGAAACTTATATGCAGAGTACATCATGAGAAACGCTGGGCTGGATGAAGCACAAGCTGGAATCAAGATTGCTGGGAGAAATATCAATAATCTCAGATATGCAGATGACACCACCCTTATGGCAGAAAGCGAAGAAGAACTAAAGAACCTCTTGATGAAGGTGAAAGAGGAGAGTGAAAAAGTTGGCTTAAAGCTCAACATTCAGAAAACTAAGATCTTGGCATCTGGTCCCATCACTTCATGGCAGGTAGACGGGGAAACAGTGGAAACAGTGGCTGACTTTATTTTTCTGGGCTCCAAAATCACTGCAGATGGTGACTGGAGCCATGAAATTAAAAGACACTTAACTCCTTGGAAGACAAGTTATGACCAACTTAGACAGCATATTAAAAAGTAGAGACATTACTTTGCCAACCAAGGTCTGTCTAGTCAAGGCTATGGTTTTTGCAGTGGTCATGTATGGATGTGAGAATTGGACTATAAAGAAAGCTGAGCACTGAAGAATTAATGCTTTTGAACTGTGGTGTTGGAGAAGACTCTTGAGAGTCCCTTGGACTGCAAGGAGATACAACCAGTCCATCCTAAAGGAGATTGGTCCTGAATGTTCATTGGAAGGACTGATGTTGAAGCTGAAACTCCAATACTTTGGCCACCTGATGCGAAGAGCTGACTCGTTGGAAATGACCCTGATGCTTGGCAAGATTGAGGGCAGGAGGAGAAGGGGACGACAGAGGATGAGATGGCTGGATGGCATCATCAACTCGATGGACAGGGGTTTGGGTAGACTCCGGGAGTTGGTGATGGACAGGGATGCCTGGCGTGCTGCTGTTCATGGGGTCTCAAGGAGTCAGACACGACTGAGCAACTGAACTGAACTGAATACCTCTTTTTAGAAAAATGAATTCCAGATTTATTACAGTTATGAATGTTATAAAATCAATCTCACAGACAAATGGTCTTTGTCTGGTGGATTGGGATGGCCCTCTAGCATTGCTATCAAGGCCAGAAAGAGTTATGAATAAATTGGTAGATTCATCTACATAGTCAATCAACCAAATCAGTAATCAATCAATTACAGAATAGGGGAAATATTTGCAAACGTGTAACAATGATCAGTAAAAATATATACACCTATCCAATAACATAGCAATTACATTCCTAAGTAAAATTTAACAGAGATTGAAAGAAAAGCATTTTTTGCACTGCTAGGGCCTTCGAGACACTCTGGGTGCCCATTTTGGGGAGACTGGACTCATAAACTGTGATTAATGAACAGCACAGAGTATCTTGAAGAATTCAAAATTAATCAACTAGGTATATACCCAGCAACATGGACTCTTCTATTTAAAGCAAACAAACATGGTAATGAATTAGCAAATTTTAAAACAGAATAAAATGTGTATCATATAAAATTTATGGAAACTAACTTTACAAGTGCTCAAAAGGACAACATTGAGAAACACATACAAACAAAAAATAGTACATTAAGTGCTTTAGAATGGATGTCCTTGTGGGAGGAGATAGGAAATAAAACAAAGGAAATGGAATATATAAATACACATAAAACCAAAACAAAGGAACGAAACAGAATCACACTTTGCAGAGACCAATGATGACAATGTGCCATACCATTGAGTATAATTATCTCAGTGCACTCAAAGCTCAAGAAATTTATCATCAGGATTTTAAGAATAGGCTAAGGCATGAAAACGTAAGTGAACAACTAAGAAATACAGATATTAAGTATATGAATAAAGTTTACTTTTACTATCAATTAAATAATTACAGATTAATATAAATATTATGTGTGTATTTATTGACTAGTCCATTGAGAAATGTGATACCAAGTAGGAAGTATCATTTACAACCATTGCCAATAGAACTAGAAAAGGGTAGAAACTTTCTAGGCCATTCAGACAAGGATCAAGAAATACTTCAACAAAAATGTTTATTATAACATTCTTCATTAAAGCTAACAACTACGGAAGAAATATACAACCCTTAAGGATTGAATTATATAAGTGGAGTACTATATAGCCATTTAGAATTGATGATTTAGAGGCATTTTTCTGTTCTCCGCATTTTTTAATCTTTCTACAATTGATAGGAATTATTTTTTATAAAACATATAAATAATAAAAATAGGATAAAATTAATTTGGAGCGGCTTCACAAATTAAATTCCTGTAGAAGAAAAGCTCTACTGTTTATATTCTGCTCTCTGACAAATAAAATTAGAATTTTAATGCATTTTAGTTTGCTTCTTTTCACATAGAAATGCAAGTGTTCTTGATTAACCTGTAACTTCATGCATTTACTTCCCCAAATTAGGAAAGGTTTGTGCTTGCTATTAAAATTCTACATGTACACTAACAATATAGCTAAGAGGGAAAAATACTTAGATTTTACAGCAATAAAAAGAATTTTTTAAAATATGTGCTAAACAAAAAAGTTTCTTGAACAGAAAATGGCATAAAAAGGTGTTTTCCCTCATTAATTGATAAATTGTAAAATTAAATAATTGCAAGTGATATATTTAATGTGATTTCTCTGTTTGTGGTTAAATAGTAAAATTTATGGTTGGCATTTTTAAAATTAAGACTATTTTTAGTGCCATTTTTATGGCATTTTAATGCTATTTTGGTGTGAAAGATGTAAGACTCCATGATGAATGGATAATCAAGCATTACTTTGGGTCTCCATAGGCTTCTAGAAGATCATAAACACTTTGGTGTCCGTTGAAGACGAGAAAACAGGAGGCTCAAAAAGGCAAGTTCAGCAACTTTTATTTCTTTAACCTCATTCATTAATTATTTATTGAGCACTTCCTATGTGCCAGCATTCTGAAAAGAAAAGAAAAAGACTTGCTTTTTTTAGAGCAGGTTGAGGTTCAAAGCAAACTTGACTGGAAGGTTCAGAGATTCCCTGTTATTGCCCTGTCTCACATACACACAGCTCCTCCATTTGCAACTTTCCCCTTCAGAGTGGTACATTTGTTACAATTGTTGAGCCTACCTTAACACACCATAATCACCCAAAGTCCACAGCTTACATTACAGTTCATTCTTGATGCAGTTCATTCTATGGATTTGGAAAAATGCATAATGACATGCCTCCATCGTTATAATGCTGTACTGAGTATTTTAACCGCCCTGAAAATCCTCTGTGCTGCACTTATTCACCTCTCCTCACCAGTAACCCACGGCAACCACAGATCTTTTTTGTTGTTTTCATAGTTTGTCCAAAATTTTATATGGTTGAAATTGTACAATATGTATCCTCTTTAGCTTAACTTCCAAAATTTTATATGGTTGGAATTATACAATATGTAACCTCTTTAGCTTAGCTTCTTTCACTTAGAAATATTCTCTTAAGGTTCCTCCCTATCTTTGCATGACTTGATAGCTCCCTTCCTTTCAGTGGTGGCTTCCCTGGTGGCTTAGACAGTAAAGAATCTGTCTGCAATGCAGGAGACCTGGGTTTAATTCCTGGGTCGGGAAGATCCCCTAGAGAAGAGAGTGGCAACCCACTCCAGTCTTCTTGCCTGGAGAATTCCGTGGACAGAGGATCCCGGTGGGCTACAGTCCTTGGGGTCACAAAAGAGTTGGATACAACTCAGCAACTAACAACTTTCACTTTTTTCATTTTCAATATTGAGTCCCTTGTCTATTTATCCATTCACTTACTGAAAGACATCCTGGTGCCTTCCCTGTTTTGCAAAGCTGCTAAAAACATCCAGCTGTGGGGTTTTGTGTGAACATTAGTTTTTAACTCCTTTGGGTAAATACTAAGGAGTGCAATTATTTTTTTAAGCACAGAAACTTTTCAAGCTAATCAGATGTTTTGAATATGCAGTATTAAACTTGTCACACTCTAATAGCTTTTAGTCCTTATAACATGGAAAAAAATAGTGATATTCTGAGATGAATGCTGGTAGTTACCTTGCTCAACTGTATTGGCTAATGAAGTTGTCAGAGATAAGAAAAATTTGTCCTTCATGTCATCTGCCCACAAAAACCTCTATTTCCCTCTATGTCATTCTCCTTTCCTGTTGTCAGACTTACTTTTTAAATGAGATGTTTGCTTTCTTTCCATGGACACACTCATCCACAAAGATGTAGATAATTAAAAGAGTAGTACAAAAGAGACCCAGAGGTAGGTCTTAGCTGTGTACAGTGAGGACTCGTGAGAGACTAAGGGGTAGAGTGGTCTTATCCTGCCAAAATATTTTCTCACTTTTTGTTTCTTCTGCAGCTATGGGGATGAAGAATTCACTCTTTTATTTGTGGTCTGATGACAGTTCCAAGTTTTACTGAGGATGTGGTCAGGCAATGGTAATCTGCAACCCACACACAAAACATAGCACTAAAATCTTTATAATTAACTACATATGATTTAGCAGGGTCATTTAGAAAGATGATTCATCAGCAGTAGGTGTAAACTGGTTCACTAAACCTAAAGCTTAAGGGGAAGAAGAGATGGAACAGTTTCTTGATTCCACTTTAGGCTATTAGCCAGGTGATTCAGAGTCCTTAAGAGCTCTGATTCAGGCATCATTTCTCATCACTGATAGCATGCTGGAGTTTTATGCCAAAAAACTTCTCTTTCCACACTTCAGTTATGTAAATCTTTGAAGTAAACCTCTAACAGGGTGTAGGATTATGCTACTTATAAGCCTATATTCCAAAGCACGAATATTTTTCTTCATTCTTCTTTATATTTGATATGTGGATTATAAGTGTATAGGATTTTCTTTTCCCAATGTGTCTGTGCATGTTGGAAAAACTGTGTGATGGGCACTGCTTTCCTTCGGTGCCTTTCCATGTTTTCCTAGACTGGTCATGCCAGGTCTTCTTATGCTATCTGATCCCTGGCTGCTCAGAGAATTCTGTTATAACTGACACTCTCTCTAAGCAGCCCTTAGCTTCTACAAAAATCTTTACCTTTTTCCCTTTAAACTCTGCTTCCATCAAGCTGCCAATTAAAAAGTATCTGAAAAAAAAACCTCACTCTCTAAAATAGTTAATAACAGCTCACTGGAGTTAAGTGCTACTGTTTAGGAGAACTTGCATCATAAAAGGAAATGGATCCTTGATTTGAGGCAGTGATCCACAACTAAGGGCAGTAGAATCTCTTGGAATGAATTTTTAGGAATGCAGGTTTCCAGGGTACCAGGCATGTATGCTTTAAACAACCTCCTGAGATTGATGTTAGGGAATAAGAATGATTTGCCTAGAGTAAACACCATGCTAAGATTAGGAGTTATGGTTCAAGCAAGGAGCTTTTTGTATCCCTTAATTATTTTCTACCACGACCTCTAGAGATATTTTGTGTCCAAGGTATTATATTATATGAATGCTATAATTTGGCCTTGTGCCAAATATCAAGAAGTATAAAATCAAATAATGAGCATTATACATTTATTACGACCTCTAAGATATTTTATACTCTTGGTCAACTCAAGACCAAGTTTTAGAAAATTTGTTGATTTTATATTGAAAGATACCTATTAATACATCTCTTATTTAGAGGAAATTATATTCCCTTCATCAGCAAGGTGATACTGTTTAATACCACTGTTTGTCCACATAGTCCAGCGGTCAGTGGTTTACTATTTTTATCAGTTTATTAGTTTAAAGCCTTCTGTTGTATTTTTTCATTCCAAAAGTATTATGTGTTTGCTACAGCAAATTTAATAAATGCAATGGAATAATTTTCTTTGTTTATCTTACCACTATTAACATTTTAATGATGATCCCTTCATTCATTCATTTATATATTCATCCATCCTTTCTGTAAATGTTTCAAAAGCTGCTGGAAGGTCTATGGATACATAAATCCCAAATAGTCAAGAAAGAAAAAGTAGTGCAGGAGAGCAGATAACAATGAAACACATGAGTTCTATGAAAAAAGAGAAACCTGATTAATGTGACTAAGATGATATAGAGAGGAACTGCAGCTTTAGATTGGATGGTAAGGGAAGACATTCCCCAAAAGGACTTTTGAGCTAAAATCTGAATGTTAAGAAGGAGCTTACTCTGAGAGCTCTGGTGACTTAACACCCAGACAAATCTGGCAACACAGAAGACTTAAGATGGGAATAAACCTGGCATATTTGAGGAATAGAAGGAAGGTCAATTAGATTGGAGTATGGTGAAAGATATGCAGATTGAGGCAGGAGAAGCAATTAGGGTTAAGACATGTGAAGCTACCCTGTCCTATATGGAAGCCACGAAGCACCATGTAACTAGTGAGCACTTGAATCAGAGGTGGTCTGAACTGAGATGGTCCAGTTTTCTCTAGAGAGCAGTTCCCAGTCCCCACAAAGCCTGGAAGCTATAGCTATCTGACAACAGGAGGCAGAAGTGGAGCTGGGGATCTAACTGCTTCTTCTGTAAACTTCCAGACCACCCCAGGCTTCCATCCCATCTCCATATACATTCCTTTCTATAGTCAAGGCACCTTAGCTTATAAATCTTTCCAGTATTCTAAAGAACAAAATCCACCTCCTTCTCCTTGGTAAACCACTTCGTAGATACATGTATTTGACCTTTCTCTACTTTGTTAAAGAATTTAATTCCTAGTTTTTCTTTTCATCTTCATATATTGTAATTCAGAATTAAATTAATGTTTCTACTTCCTTGCAGAGGCACAACATTGCTGAGCCGCAGACATTTCTGTCTGTTTACATATGATTACATATGTTTACAGATGATTATGACAATGGAGTTATTTTTAACAATCAAGATTCTTGAACATATTGCCTTTTAGAAACTCTAAATTAATAGCAATATTTACAGTCTTTGTACCCCAATATATATGCTGAGTATTATCTTTCATTCTAAATATTAATCAAAACATAGTATGGAAAGGATAGCATCCTGTTCAAATTCTCATACATAAAACACAATAGGGTTATTGTTTTCTGGGGAGAAAAAAGGAAAAAAAAATCCTTCAGAAACAGAATGGAAGGCAACTAATTCTGCTTTTCTAGTGAAACAGAAGGGACTTCATAAAGGAACTAATATTTCACCTATATCTTGAAATATTTGCCCACCTTTTTAAAAGGCGTTTAAAGAGGGGATTATAAATCACAAGCGAATGGAGGGAAAGAGGAGACCAACATATTCAGAGAATAATGAG
This sequence comes from Giraffa tippelskirchi, assembly GCF_054371585.1. Taxonomy (NCBI): domain Eukaryota; kingdom Metazoa; phylum Chordata; class Mammalia; order Artiodactyla; family Giraffidae; genus Giraffa; species Giraffa tippelskirchi. Next base: position 79,779,528 of record NC_137276.1, on the reverse strand, counting down.
ATATTCTGGAATAAAAAAGAGATAATGTATGAGAAAGGATTTTGAGAAAAGTAAAAAGCTTCCATAAATTCATGGAAGCATTATTTTTATTGATATCAATTCCATCTTCTTCCTAGAGTTTCATGTCTCCTCAGTGAATAAAATATATGCTTAATGGTCTAGTTTACAAGGAACCCACAAATCTTCTTCAAGAGAGCCCTAGAAGAGATTCAATTCCAATTTCATAAGAATTATTACTTGATAAAAAAATTCATAAAATAGTCTTTTGATTTTTTTATGGTCAAGAATTAGGCTATTGTCAATGGTTGTAATGCATCATGCAAAATTCCCTGAGTCCAGCTGATTTCCGCTCACTGGTGGTGGTCAGTTCCCCGCATGCTGCCAATGGCCAACATCTGCTTTTTAAATTTTATTTATTTTTGGCTGCTCTGGGTCTTTGTTGCTGCACACAGGCTTTTTCTAGTTGTGGCAAGCAGAGACTGCTCTCTAGTTGTGGTGTGCAGTCTTCTCATTGTAGTGGCTTTTCTTGATGTGGCACTCTGGACTCTAGAGCGCAGGCTCGGTAGTTGTGGCGCTTGGGTCTAGTTGCCCCATGGTGTGTGTAATCTTCCCGGACCTGGGATCGAACCCGTGTCCCCTGCATTGGCAGGTGGCTTCTTAACACTGGATCACGAGGAAAATCCAATGGGCAACATTTTGAGTGCCTCCTCTGCTTTGTGGTTTCAAGGTCTTCTAATCCACAGGAGGCCATTTAGCTATAAGCTGGCTCAACCTACAAAAGTAGGAGGATTCATCTCCTGGAAGGAATCTTCCACAAGCCAGAGACAGGAGTCTTGATAAATGCTCCAGCCTTCCTGTCTTCTGTGGCTGTAGTGCTAAGGCAGGTTCTACACAGTTCCTCACCATGTGCTATGTCACTTCAGTTGTGTCCAACTCTTTGTAACACCAAGGATTTTACCCCACCAGTCTCCTCTGTCCATAGGATTCTCCAGGTAAGAAAACTGCAATGGGTAGCCATGCTCTCCTTCAGGGATTAAAACTCACTTGCTCACAGTGTCAACTGATCATCAAAAGATAGAGTTGACTCTTTTTCCTTCTTTTTCTTTTTTTGTACATTTTTAATTCTGCTTGAAATTTCTTCTGGGATAATTTACCTATACCCATTTTCTTTTCTCAAGTTGGGCCATTGGGGAAATCAAAATAAAACATATACTTAACAAATCATGTGTCTCTACTATTTACCTATTTCTATTAACTCTGCATAATTTGCAAGCATCTAGCCTTTCTCTCTTTTTATCTAAGACTGAAGAATAATTTAAAATTACGGGCTTTTTTTCAACTTGTTGGCATTGATTAAATTGATATATTTAGAAGAAAGATTCATCAGTGATACATAAAGGAAGAACACTGATGTAAGAACCAGAAAACCCATAATTTATTCCTAGATTTAGTATCAGCCAGTGGGTATAAAAATCATCTTTATCACTCTAAAACTTCAATTTCCTGGTTTATTAAAATGAAGGTGATGTAGAAGGTTATCCAAGGCACTAGTATTATGAGTCCATGAAATTACAGACACAGACCTGCTTTAGACAAAGCTGTCAATTGAGCATGGGGCCAGGTGGTCAGTCGGTCATGGTTTGGAGGCTCACCTGCAACTGTGGCCTGCCATCACAATGCCTGGAGCAACTTCTCACCAGCCTCCAACCCCAATCTGTCCCTTGCTTGGATAGTTCCTCACATTTCAATTGCCCGTGGTCTTAAAAATGTATAATATTTAATTTATGTAAATAATCTGCTTCTACAGAATATAGCAAAATAAACTATGTAAACAGGAAATTCACTGAGGAAGACAAGCCCGCAAATCCCATGCTAACCCCAGGTTCTTTCTCTTTCTTAATCAACCCTCTTAGGTAACACACATGAATGTAAGCAACTCTCTCCATGCATGTCACCTGGCTTTGTGTTGGCACTCAATCTTGACTCTAAAGGTGAAGTTTCTAGACAGAAGGAAGGTGGATACCCAGTGGTAGGTGGAGCCTGGAGGCAGGAAAGGCTTTACTGCACTTTGCAAATCATGCTATGTAACTGGTTGCCAATTCAACTACCTTGAAGACTGGCTCTGCCAGAAGGTATTACAAGGAGAAAGTAGAATAGTCTCTTTGTTCTGAGTCTAGAAATGCTGAAAGGAAATTCCTGTTCGACAGCAGGTGATTAAACAAGCTTTATTAGAGGCCATTACATGGAATCACCAATGCTGCTTCGTTGTAATAAAATGGTTCATTTTCCCATTTTCTCGTTCTTTAAATTTCAAATACAATTAATTAGATTTACCAACAATTTGATAACTCCAAACTGGCTGCTAGAGTCTTATAAGAGCACTTTGATAATCTGGTCTCTTAAAGTAGTAAAGCTCAAACATATTAACCAAATTCTCCCTCAAAGAGAGCAGAATGGAGTTACAGCTTGGGATGACCATGAAGTTTCAGGGATGACCATGAAGCTCAAAGTTTCTAGCAACATTCATGATAATTCTCCAAAGCCTTCTCCTTCACCTTAAAAATTCATATGAATTGAATTTGCCTTCTATTTAGTAGTAAATCTCAACTTAAATTAATCTCAATATAATGTATGAAGTTCTTTACCCCATCAGAATGTTTAAGGAAGAATAATTTGGATTTTATGCTTTACTCTTGCATGATTTACGAGGATGAAATAGAAATATATCTCTTTCATCTCATGACACCTCTAAACTGTTCCTGTATCATATATTCAAGCTGAATTCATTATGAAGCATTTTTGGCACATCTGAAATCCTACCTCATGTCTAAATATGAAATTCAAATGTCAGCTTCATTATCCTTGCAATAGAAACATAAAGATCAAAATTAATTGTCTACCAAGTCAAACTAGAAGAAACGGGATATTATGGTCTTAGTGTCTTTATGCTTCAGAATGTATGGGTTTAGCATGATAGCTACACCACCTGAACATGTCCAGAAATTACTTTTTGCTGCTGACAACTGACCTGCCACAATATCTAGGGCAGGTTCAAAGTGAATACACCATGTTCAACAGAAACATTCATTTTCTCCCTGTATTCTTAGTTTTTAATTTCATGAACTCATCCTTGTTCTTTCCTGCCCTTCCTTTCACTTTAAAAACCCATCACTGCCCACCTCAGAGCACTTTTTTGTATATTTTCTCCACCTCACAATCTCCTGTATGGTAGATACTGTTGTTTTGTTACATTAGAAAAAGGCAGAAATATTCTTCCTCTGTCTCCTTTGGCCACTCTCTTTGTATTTTGTGTTAATGAGATCACTACATTTCCTTGCCTAATCAATTATTACTCTGCTATACATAAATCCAGTAAGTTTGATGGCAAAAATCTGCCAAGTGCTTTGGATGTCACAGAATGGAAACCTCTATATAAATGTCTGCTGTGATTTCTATTAGATGAAGACACTTTAGGGTATGTTTTATTGGCCCATTAATAAATGGCTAGAGTGGTAAAGATATCTGGCTAGAAGCCTCGTTTCTTGCAAGCACAAAATATGTGGGTTAATGGAGCAATTACACATACTTTCATATCCTAAGGCTGTAATAAGACTAGGAAAAGTAAGTGAACTATTAAAAATGAAAGATAACTGTAAATACAGAGAAAGAACCAGAAGCTTAACTTCTTTAAAAGTGATAAGGAAATACATGACAGAATTTTAAACAGTCAGCAATCTATACAGCACCAGATAAATTGGTATATTCACATCTTTTCTTGTCCGGAGAGGTATCTGGTTTTACTGAAGTAAAGGAAATATAAAATGGATAAATAATCCTATGAAAGAAGCAAATAAGGCAGTAGTAGGTCCAAGGGGAATAGTGTTCAAAAAGCATTCTAAGAAATGTTAACAGTTATATGGTTATGGGGTATTGATATAATAAGGCTCTTTTGAAGATATGATAGAGACAATGTAACAGCTTGTGAAATGAAGTGCAAGGGCTAAGAAAGAACATTATCAGTGCCAGACTCAACATTGGTCATTTTTTATCCCTAACATAATGTGTATTTGTGCCAGGTAGTTCTTGTTCAATAACTGGTAATTTGCCAATATTAGTATACCAGTAATTGGTAATAACGGTAATAAAGGTAAAAGAAAGATTCAGCTTACTAGGTAATTTCTTGACAAAGCCAATTTGAAAGATAACGTTTAGAAGATTTACCCACTCAGATATCAATAGAATATGCATCCTTTCAGGACTCTCACTTTTCTTCTTCAACTTTCTTCCTCTTCTATCCAGCCTGTTTCTGAGACATCTTATAACCCCAACTTCCCTGCCACCCTGATTCCTCTGTATTCTAACACTTTCACCATCCAGACTCAGTACATTCATTACGATAACCTTACTTAGCTTCTACAAGCTGAGGTTTGCTACAAATAACAGCTTAACCATAAACTCTTGCAGCATTAAAAGTGTTGGTGTTTGGCAGAAACCAACAAAATTTTGCAAAGCAATTATCGTTCAATTAAGAAATAAATTTAATTTTTTCTAAAAAAGTTAGCTGAGAACTCAGGTCAACCTGTAAAAATTTAACTTTTTTTTTTTTTGCTTCTTCTTTCAAAGATCTCTCTTCATTTCTCTCCTTACACTCTCTATTTAAATTCTATCCTCCACACTACAAAAAATCATTTGCCCCCTAACTCATGAGTTCTACTTAGTTGGCCATTATGCATAATGTCTTGCCATATTTGTCCCCACCTATTACAAATTGTTTATGTGTATAAATCTTGGCTGAAAGTCACTTTCAGAAGAGCTTTATGTCCAAGAGAAACAAAACTTTTGCATCAAGTGCACTGAAGAATAATGAAAGTCTATGTGTTCAATTCCCCAGAATAAGTACTAACAGAATTATTCAAAAAGCAAGATGTCATAAAATATCCCCAAATTTCACCTCAAACTCATGTCCATTGAGTCGGTGAAGCCATCCAACCATCTCATCCTCTGTCATCCTCTTCTCCTCCTGTCTTCAATCTTTCCCTTTCAATAGTCATTCAGTTCAGTTCAATAGTCATTAGGGAAACACAAATTAAAACCACCATAAAATATCACTATATAGGTATTTGGCTAAAAGTAAAACTATGGATCATATCAAGTGTTGGTGAGAATATGGAGGGACTGGAACTCTCATACATTGCTGGTAGCAACATAAAATGGTACAGTTTGGTAGTTTCTTTAAAAATTAACATAAACTTTGTATGATGAAGCCATTCAACACCTTGGTATTAACCTCAGAGAAATGAAAGTATATATCCAGAGAAGATTTGTACAGAAATGTTCATAGAATCTTTATGTGTAATAGTCTAAACCCAAATGTTCACTAACAGGTGAGTGGATAAACCAACTGTGATACTCAGCACTAAAAAAATAAATTAACCACTGATAATAATTACAACATGAACAAATCCCAAGAGAATACACCCAAGAGAATGAAAGAAGCCAATCCAAAAAGAAAGTATGCATTAGCTCATTCATATAAAATTCCAGAAAATAAAAAACTAATCTATAGTGACAAAAAGCAAATTAGTAGTTGCCTGGGGGATGATAAGGAGAGGTGGGAGTGACAAGTTACAAAAGGCCAGGAGAAAACTTTTGAGGGACTACGTGTATTCATTAAATTGGGGTTATGAGGTTACCTGTATGTATATAAACATTCCTGTGTTTTCCCTTTACTCTCACAATACAACTGCACTCACAACACTCTTGACACCAGATAAGTGACTTTTCCACATGTTAAGAAGTTCTGCAGCACTAGCTGAGTGTACCACATTTCAGTGCTGCTGCTAAGTCACTTCAGTTGTGTCCAACTCTGTGCGACCGCATAGACCGCAGCCCACCAGGCTCCTCCATCCCTGGGATTCTTCAGGCAAGAACACTGGAGTGGGTTGCCGTTTCCTTCTCCAATGCATGAAAGTGAAAAGTGAAAGTGAAGTCGCTCAGTCGCGTCCGACTCTTTGCAACCCCATGGACTGCAGCCTACCAGGCTCCTCTGTCCATGGGATTCTCCAGGCAGGAGTACTGGAGTGGGTTGCCATTGCCTTCTCCGACATTTTAGTGCAGTCCTGACATTATCCACTTGCAGATAGCATCAGATTCCACAGGTTAAGGGGTTTTCCAGGTGGCACCAGTGGTAAAGAACCTGCCTCTCAATGCAAGAAATACAAGAGATGAGGGTTTGATCCCTGGGTCGAGAAGATCCCCTGGAGGAGGGCATGGCAATCCACTCCAGTATTTTTGTCTGAAGAATCCCATGGACAGAGAAGCCTGGTGAGCTACAGTCCATGGGGTGGCAAAGAGTCAGACACAACCGAAGCTACTGAGCACACATGCCCATGGGTTAAGGACTTAGTCGCACAAGACTGCTCCTACTTCAGATGCTAATCACAAGTCCCAGGTTGTCACATGTGCTTCTGATCAATGGGCTAAAAGTAGAGACGACCCTTCTTTTGGTTCAATAATTTGCTTAGATAGCTAAGGGAAACACTGAGTTACATTTATTGGTTTGTTGTAAAGAATATAATAAAGCTATATGATAAAAGATAACAGCCATATAAAGAGATGCATGGGGGAAGGGATGTGGGAAAGGATATAGACCTTCCGTTCCCACTCTGGGTGCCACTTTCCCAGCATTCTAGGTGTTCACCAATCCAGAAGCTCTCCAAACCTATAATATTGGGATTTTTGTGGAGGCATTATTATGTAAGCATGACTGTTTATAACTCCCCTTTTAGCCCCTCTCCTCTCTCTGGAGAATGGGAGGGAAGCCTACTGAAAGTTCCAAGCTTCTAATCACAGTCTGGGTCTTTCTGGCAACCATCCCCTATCCAGAGGCCTACTGAGAGCTGCCTCATTAGAACAAAAGATGCTCCTATCACCCAGGACATTCCAAGGATTTAAGAGTGCACTGTCAGGAAACATGGTCAAAAAACAAATTTTAGAATGAAAGATGCTCCCGTGCTTTTATCACTTAGCAAGTTGCAAGTGTTTTAGGAGTCTATGCGAGGAACTGGGGGACACACACACATATATATCCTATATCTCATTACATATATCTTATTATCTCATTATATATGTTATATATATAATATCTATCTCACTATAATATTATATATATTTATACACATGTATCAAAACTTCTCCAGTTTTGCACTTTAATATGTGCATTTTATTGTAAGTCAGTTATACCTCAATGAATCTATAAACATTTTCATATACTTGCTTTCCTATTTACTTCTTAACCTATTAAAATTGGTTTCTGTTCTCCTCACTTTAGAGAAACAACACCAAGATCTTCACTGGTATTTGAGTTGCTATCTATCTATTTTATCTGAGCTTTCTAGTGCATTTGATAATTGTGGTAAGTCCCACTTCTTGGATTCCTTTATTCCACTGGCTTCTGTGACACTGATGTTTTCTAGTGGTCCTCATACATTTCTGAGAGTTCTCTTTCTTTTGTATGTATTCCTTTTTCTCTCCTAATTTCTAAACTGTGGTTGTGTCCCAGGATTTCAGTGACATCTCATCTCAGTCTAAATATTATTCCTGAATATTTTCCTGTCTCATAGACGCAGGTCACCTACATTGACGTTGCTAGCATGAGACCCACAGTGAGATCACTGTGGGTGTTCACTAGTCCAGAATCTCTCCAAACCTATAATACTGGGATTTTTATGGAGGCATTATCATGTAAGCATGATTGCTTATAACTCTCCTTTTAGCCCTTCTCCTCTCTCTGGAGAATGGGCTTGATGGACATCTCCATTTTTATTTCCCATAGAACAGTGAACACAACAAATGAAACACTGAAATCACCATCAGCACTCTTAAAAAAAACTATTTATTTGGCTATGTTGGGTCTTAGTTGCAGCATGCAGGATGTTTTTTAGTTGTGGCATGTGAACTCCTGGTTGCTGCAGGTGGGATCTAGTTTCCTGGCCAGGGATCAAACCCAGGCCCCTTGCATTGGGAGCGTGGAGTCTTAGCCACTGGACCACCAGGGAAGTCCCACTGTCAACATCCTTAAATAAAGTCATCCTCCAAAAGTCACTGCCTGGATTTTAAATATCATAGCTCACGTCTCACCAAGCAATCACCCTTGGATTATCCTCTTAAATCACTGACTCATTATTTCTTCACATGTTGACTGTCATTTCACTCTTCAGTTGTGATGCTTTGTTAACCACAAGATGAAATGCAAACACCTTATAGGAGTAACCAAGATACAAAAATCTTCAAAGGTCTGGCCTTATCTGTCTTGTTAGCAAATATCTTCATTTACCTTCTGCCACAAACAGTCTGCTCTGACAATACCAAACAGCTTTTAGATCTCCACACACACTGCTACATATTGCTAATATGTCACAATTCCCATTGTCCTTCCTGCCTGAAATGCTCTTTCTTATTCTATTTTTTTCTGGATAACTTGTGCTTGTCTGTTCAGATTTAGAAGAAGCTTTAACTACCCTAGGAAGCCTTGCTTTATCACTCATCGACTCATTCACACCACACTTACACCTGCTGCCTCCAGAGCCTTTTTCAATTCTCTCCAAATACCATGGTTTGATCTCAATCACTCCACTAATTACCAGAAATATTTAATGTCATTCTGTTCCGAACATACAATATGTCTCAGGTAATACAATGGTAACTTTACAAATAATTATTCCTCTCAACATTCCTTTAAATCAAATATCTCCATTTTAGGGTATAATTTAAGAAATTGAGATGTAAAGAGATTAATTAAGTAACAACCAATTATTAATGGGGAGGTATGGGATTTGAACTCATCTCTGTACCTATGGGAGTATCAGCTCTTAATCACCACTATGACCAATTTTGTTCTTCTCTTTCCCCCTCTCTCTTTCGGCAGAAACTGTCTTCACTTCAGAATCCCTAAGAATAGGACCTAGCACAGCTGACATCCAACAAATATTTATCCATTGAATAAAAGAATTTTGACATCTAAATAATTTTCTTTCTACTGCATCAAAGTAAAACTGGAAAAATAATAACTTTTTGTAGGAACAATTCTGAAAATTCATCTGCTCCAATTTGTGCAAATTTTTATGCCAAGAAATTAAATATCTGGTAAGTTTTATTCTCCAGTGACCCTATTCATTCCTCTTAAAAGTGGAACAAATGTGATCTGAATATCATGATATTTTTTTTCTTTTTTTTAAATTTATTTATTTTAGTTGAGGGCTAATTATTTTACAATATTGTAGTGGTTTTTGCCATACATTGACATGAATCAGCCATGGGTTTACATGTGTTCCCCATCCTGAACCCCCCTCCCACCTCCCTCCCCATCCCATCCCTCTGGGTCATCCCATTGCCCCAGCCCTGATCATTTGTCTCATGCATCGAACCTGGAATGGTGTTCTGTTTCACATATGATAATATACATGTTTCAATGCTATTCTCTCAGAACGTCCCACCCTCACCTTCTCTCTCAGAGTCCATAAGACTGTTCTGTGCATCTGTGTCTCTTATTCTGTCTCACATATAGGGTTATCATTACCATCTTTCAAATTCCATATTTATGCATTAGTATACTGTATTGGTGTTTTTCCTTCTGGCTTACTTCACTCTGTATAATGGGCTCCAGTTTCATCCATCTCAATAGAACTGATTCAAATGTATTCTTTTTAATGGCTGAGTAGTATTCCATTTAAAATCCCAAATAAAACACATTCTGTAACTGGCAAGAGCCTGACAATATAATGTCTACAGTAAAACTCATTTTACATATATTAGAAGACTGAGCTGGTTATAGAATTTTGAATGCATAGAGAAAAAAAAAAAACCTTGAGGAATGAAAAATTTGTTGAAATTTTGGTAAATGCTTAATATCTAAATGTCCTTAGAAATAACTTAATGATGTACCAAACTAAAGGAAGTTAAAGAAAAATCTTGAGTCAATATGAAGGAATGATGTAGGGTGAGTTCTCATGCCAAGAGTGCTTGTGAATCCTGAATTGGTATGCCTTAATGAGCTCAGAGAGTTCAGAGATAAGGCATTGATTCCTTATGTGGGTTTGTGTACTTTGTATTATCTTCCGTTTGAAGGAAGTTTAATTTTAACATGCATTGAAAGCAGACAAATTATACGTAACCATATGAAATATAATAGATACATTTGTTCAAAGCATACCCAGTCCTTTCTAGAAGGCACAAATACAGAGCTAAAAAATAGTCAGCTAATAAAAGTTTTTGTTGTTTTTTTTTTAAATCAGGTTGCCAGTATCAGTGAAAGTGCCACAACTTCTGAGAGTCCTTGAAGATTTTTTGCTTTTTTCAGTTAATTTGCATTCTCATTTATTCATTTTGACTAATTTTTATAAGGTTTTGACTAAGTTCAGGGGTATGTAAATGAATAAAATTTATTTTCTACCTACAAGTGCCCTAGAGTTAAGATGAAAACAGCTTTTAGTACCTGATATGCCATGTTCTTCAACTAAGTGTAAGATAAGGTGCTTGTTTAGGATGGTATACAGATGTATATATAGCAATATAATCAGTTATACAGGTTAATTCATTTTATAAATAGGGTGATATGGGCAATGATGTATATTGCAGTAGAATTATAAAAGGATGAGTAAAGTGTTCTATGTCAGAGACTGCCTTATGACTAGAAGTAGGTGAAAGCAAAAGTCACTCAGGTGTGTCCAACTCTTTGTGATCCCACCAGGCTCCTCTGTCCATGGAATTCTCCAGGTAAGAATACTGGAGTGGGTAGCCATTCCCTTCTCCAAGGAATCTTCCCAACCCAGGGATCTAACCCAGCTCTCCTGCATTGCAGGCAGATTCTTTACCATCTGAGTCACCAGGGAGGCTAGAAATAGATAATACTTCTAAATGTGGTATATATGAATCCTAAGAGAAAAGGACACATGTAGCAGAGATTGTTAGTGTTTTTATCTGATATTCATTTTCCCTTTCTTGTTTACAAAATTACAATTGCATTCTAAGCAAAGGTTCATGGTTCATAACCTCCTTTGCAAATGGAATTGCTAATGATAAATAAAGGGGCAGATACTGGATTTTTTTTTTTTTTTTTTTTTACCTTAAAGTGGACTATCCCAGGCTAGAGATGATCCTTTTATCTTCCCTCCTCTTCACTTCCTCCTTTTTCTTGCTTTCAGCACAGACATCATTACAGGAACTCCAGCAACCACTGTGTAGACCATGAAGGTATCTTGATCAAAGCTCCAGATATTTGATGAAGCAGAAAGCTAGAGGGAACATGCCTTCCCAAAGATTATGATGCTGTCATACTTGTAGTATTTTTTTTTAAGGGTAAAATAAGTAAGTCTCAATTCTGTCTAATGGTGAGGTTAATTTGAAGTTTTATTTTTATGTGGATCAAATTTAATCCAAAAAGCACCTATAAAGAAATAGGATTAAAAATACTCGGCTAGTAAATTCAGATAAGAGTCAAGAAATCGATCTGAACACAGCAGAGCCTAAGACACCACTACTATCGCTAAAAAGTATTAACACCACTTCTCCCCTATGTAATTATATGTTTCAGCCTCCTGTATAGAACTATAACTCTTCATTAAGGATGGCTTTGGACTTGTTGAACACATCACCTTTCAAATGTAGCTCTCTGTTATTGACATCAAGCCAACTTTTCCAAGGAGAACAACTAAAAATTGCAGATATATTTTTTTTAACCAAAGATATAAAACTGCTGTCAGTGCAACCTGGATTCAGGGACGAACATCTCAAAGAAGAAAGCACATTTGGGTGAGCCTGGTGATTCACTACTTTTCCCTTAGAGACATTTGTGTCTATGAGCCAAGTGGCTGATTTTGGTTTGCAACTTCTGGGTTCCTGAGGTGAAATTGAAGCTGGCCCTTACACAGAAGGCAAGCAAAGACTGAAGAAAGAGGCAAACCACACCAGAGTGACAGGTAGCAGATTTAATAAACAAGGGAACTTACATACAAGGCTTGTCTTGGGTGGCTACAAAATGAGATCTCTGCTGGAATCTGAAAAGTTTACAGAGGCTTTAATGAAGTGCAGTTATATATCAGTCCAGATGGTCTTAGCAACACCTTACTCTTTGAACATTGCATCCTTGAAACAGCTTTGGCTATGGGAATAGTTGATGGAAGGTGCTTTCCAAGGACAGGGGAGAAGGTAAGGAGACTCTGACTGCTGGATCCAGCTCACAGGTCAACCCGTGGTCAAGTCCTCTTGATGAACTCCAATGGCTGAATGGCCAAACAGAAAGAAGGGACTAAAAGGTTAGGCATCAGAGCAGACTTTCAGCAACCTCTGTTTGATGGGAAAACCAAAATTGAAGCTCAGAGCTGGCCAAATATAAGGGTTCTGGTGACCATTCCAGGTATTCTATTGGAGTCCCTTATAGGATGAAAGCCTAGATGTAATAGCAGACTGGAAATTGTGCAACTCTCTCCAGGATTAAAACTGAGTTTCAAACCAATTCATGCTAGATTCAATTAAGGTCATCTAAATCTTGCATTTTGATAAATTAAAGACTATCTAAATTAATGATGAGACATATCATGTTCATAGATTGTGAGACTCAGTGTTACAATGGTGTCAGTTCAGTCCCAAAGTGATCTGTAGATTGAGTGTTATTCTGGTCAACATTCCAGCAGGCTTTTAGTGGGAAGCAACCACTGCTTGTAAAAGTTTTATGGAAATGTGAAAAATTAAGAATAGCCAAGACTGTTTCAACAAAGAACAAAATTGAGCTACTAGAGATAGAGTGATGAGAAAAGCAATGAGGCCCCTGATACTACAGGGTCCACAGTCCTACGGGAACATTAGAATATAAGCATACATTTTTTTTTTTTTCCCCAAAGAAAAGCATAGGGTATAGGAGAAATCCAACCTAGTTTAGGGAGCCTACCTGGAAAAGGGTCTTTAATGTGAATGCTTGAGGGTGAAGAGTAGTTGTCTAGGAGAATACGAGAGGTAAGAACATTCTAAGAGAGGGAGACATTGGTGATAATTCCCTGAGAAAGAGAGACAGCTTACAAAATGTAGGGGGAGAGGTTGGGGGTTATGGGGGCTAGAATGAGGATTGGAAAAGGATGACTATAGGTATGCAAGCAGGGACTAAAACTCAGTAGGCCTTACAGGGTGTGGGGAATAATTTGTGCTAAAAGTCAATATTTTAAGGGATTCTTCTCATCCAAGAAATACAGATATAGAATTTGCATTATCGAAAGACTTCAAAATATAATTCTATCTGCAGAGGGGAAGCTCAAATAGAAAAGTTTGGAGAGAAACTAGCAGGGTTTTCCTAGAAGAGTTCAGAAGAGAAATGCAGCTGTTTATCATGATGGCGCTAGTGGTAAAGAACCTGCTTGCCAACGCACAAGATGTAAGAAATGCAAGTTCAATCCCTGGGTTGGAAATATTCCCTGGAGAAGGGCATGGTAACCTACTCTAGTATTCTTGCCTGGAGAATCCCATGGACAGAGGAGTCTGACGGGCTACAGCCCATAGGGTCACAAGGAGTCAGACACTTCTGAAATGACTTAGCACGCATGCCCGAATGGTGATAGAGAAGAGTAAATGGAATCAAGACTAAGACACAAGTATATGGTACTAATAAACTCCAGTACCTCATTGTTAAATGTTGGGGGAGAGAAGTATTGATTTATGGGCTTTGGAATATCAGGCAAGAAGGAAGGGAGAAAGGAAGGTAGGAGGAAAGAAGTGAGGGAGAAAAGCGAATTCAGAATCCAGAATATCTTGGAGTATGCCAGCAAAAAGGAGGAGGAGGAGGAATGAAAATTTCAAAACACCAAGCCAAATGAAAGGTTTACAGACAGAGATGGAAACAGTAATATAAAATTTTGTTACAAGTCAAAACAATCTTCATACCGTTTAGACAAGGCTATGGGTCATTTTAGCACAATCTACATGGTTAATATCTCTGGAAGCATCAGTAAATTTAATGATAAATATTTAAGTCTTAATTATATGCATTAATAATTCAACAGATAATTAAGAATAATATATAGATATCTTTTAAATTGGTTTTATGATATTTTTATAAGGACACTCCATTTTTAAACTATGCAATTCTTATTTAGGAGGCTGTTGTAACTATTTTGTTCCTGGATACACACTTTTGAGAGTACGCAACACAAACTCTAAAGTTTGTAAGACGATGAGAAATAAATTTATGTTAAAATCATACCATAAATAATCCATAGTAAATGAGACACACAGTAAAAAGTTAAATTTATATATTATAAAAAATTATATGAGAGGATTCATTTGATTCATAATAAAGAGCTTAAAATTTTATTTCATTTTGTTTTACTTAAGAACAACTGTCTCCATCACCAGAATAACTTTATTTGTAGGCAGAAATCATCACTGTGTGAATTCGGAGGTGATGGAAAACTAAATATGAATCCAACTTCTACCACCTATTAATTTCTGTCACATTGAACAAGACATTCATGCCTATCTAGCTTGTTTTCACCTCTACAAGATGAGTTTCATCAAGAGATCAAAAGAACAGAAATAAAAGTATCCAGTGTATTAAAATATTACATAGAAATGTTATACAAAATATTACCATATCGTTCCTAGCTATGACATTGCCTTAAGTACCAAGCTAAGGGTCATTTTCTTGTTTTGCAATTGTTCTCAATCTTGATATTTCTCATGAACATTCTGGGTTTTGAACCTAAACAGATTTAAGTTTACAACATGTTTAGAGAATGAATTTGATGACAATTAGTGGTTTATTTCAGGTGTAAAGTGATGAGTCAAAGGAATATAGGACTGTTATGTTACAGGCTCGAGACATCTGTTACTAGGTGACATGAAACATTCAGAAGGAAAAAGGTCTGGAACTGGAGGAGAGGAGGGAAGATGAGTTCCACAGGGCAATGTTTAATTTGTCATCATTAAATCTGAGGCAGTGGCAATCTTGGCTGTGGATGGGATGGCTCAGTATAGAACACAGAGCAATAGGAAGAGGGCCAAAGGCTCAGGGGAACTAAGGGAGCACAGAGACTCAGGGAGAGAAATAAACCAGAGCTCCAGTTGAACCACATTCCAACAAACAGTACTGTCAGAAGAAATAGAGGCAAAAGCAAAACCAAGAGAAAAGCAAAGAGAAAAGGAGATATATGATTACCAGCATGTTTCTCACCAGCTAGTCACAGACCCCTTTTCTCCCACAGTACTTGGTTCACCTCCTGTTAGTTGTCAAGGTGTCCTAGAGCAGAGGCCATCTCCATTTTTCCAAATTCTGCTGGAGAAACCTGTCATTAGTGGCTTCTTACCAAAGACATTTATGACAAATAGGTAGTGGGTGACTAACTTGGAAGCAAATAAGCTTCAACTTAAGTCTCTCCTTGTATGAGCACTCATCTAAGGCCTTGAGGCTATTTTAGTATTCATAAATGTGCGTTATTTTCTCCCAAAGAAAATACAGCCCCAAAGCAGGGTCCATCCATGCATACAGGATAAATTCACACATCTTTCATTTGGAAGGAACTTTGAAGGTCATATGTGTCCTCCAAACTTACAGAAATCTCACTGCCAGCAGTACTTAGAAATCATCATCTAAAGGAGGTGAACTGCTACTGTGTTTGGATCTTGCTCTGTCACTTGTCCAAGTTTCCCCATCTCTAAAAGAGCAATAATATGAATTTCCTGAAAAAGGAAGTTGTCAAAATAAATAACACGTTCATAGCAACTTACCTAGCACAAAGGTGAGGTTCAAGAGTGATTATTACTATTATTGCTCTGTATCGGAATATTTCCAGAGGTTAAAATCTCACCACTTCTTTAGGACAGATGGACAATTTATAAAGGTTAACCTAGGTCTTCCTTATCAAGAGCTGGAGCCCATATCCCCATAACTTCCTTTAGAACCACACAATCTGTTTACTCTTTCTTCAAAAGTTTAAAAGAACAATTCATGTACTCTAAGCCTTCTAAGAAGAGTGATGTTCTTTAACTATTAATTGACATGTCTTGAACTCTATAAAGCATAGCCTAGTGCCTAGCATTTAGCAAAATTAAATGAGCCCTTTAAAGTAAGTGAATGAGTAAGTGAAAAAAAAAGATGAAAGTGTTAGTAGTGTCTGATTCTTTGCTACCCCATGGACTGTAGCCTGCCTGAAATTCTCCAGGCAAGAGTACTGGAGTGGGTTGCCATGCTCTTCTCCACAAGATCTTCCTAACCCAGGGATCAAACTCAGGTCTCCAACATTGCAAGCAGATTCTTTACTGTCTGAGTCACCAGGAAAGACCAAGTGAATGAGTAAGGGAAAGCATAAAAAAAGAAAACAAATCTTTATCATTCTATCCTTGGTTCTCACTTCTTAAAATCTGATGGACTAACTCTGAAGAATCAAAACTATTCTGTCGGGACTTCCCTGCTGGTCCAGTGGTTATGAGTCTACCTTGTAATGCAGGGAACATGGGTTCAATCCCTGTTTGGGCAACTAAGTTCCCACATGTTGCGGGAAAACCAAGCCCGTGAGCCACGACTAGAGTACATGTGCCCCAACTAAGACCTAACACAGTTATATATTATAATTTAATTTAGAGGGAAAAATCTATTCTGTTCAAAACAGAGTGCTAAGGAATTATTGCCTCAGGTAATCAAATTACTATTTTTATTCTCTTGACTCAAAAAAAATTGAACAAGTTTTTTAAAATTTGGGTAAATATTAATGAGTGCACTTGTTGGATCATTTAGTGAGAGTATATTTTGTTTTGTAAGAAACTGCCAAAATATCTTCCAAAGTGGCTTATCATTTGCGTTCTTTCCAGTAATGAATGAGAGTGCCTTTGTTCCACATCCTTGTCAGTATTTGGTTGTCCAGATTTGTGTCATTCTAATAGGTATGTAGTGGTATTCACAGTTGTTTTAATTTTCATTTCCCGGATGTAAAGCATCTTTTTATACCCTTATTTGACATCTACATATTTTCTTTAGCTAGATGTCTGTTAAGGTTTTTGGCCCATTTTTAAATAGGATTGTTTGTTTCCTTATTGAGTTTTAAGAGTGCTTTGAGTTTAAGAGTTCTTTGTATATTTTGCATTAATGGTCCTTTTTGTAGATGTGTCTTTTGAAAATATTTTCTCCTAGTCTGTAGCTATTGTTCTCATTCTTTTGACATTGCTTTTCATGGAGTAGAAGATTTTAATTTTAATGCAGTCCATCTTTTCAATTATTTCTGTCACAAATCATGCCTTTGATGTTATACCTAAAACTCATTGCCATATTCAAGGGCATTGAAGTTTTCTCCTATGTTATCTTCTTGGAGCTTTACAGTTTTGCATTTTACATTTAGATCTGTGATCCATTTTTAGTTAATTATTGTGAAGAATGTAAGGTTTTTGTCTAGATTCAAGTTTTTGCATGCGATGGAAGTACAGTTGTTCCAGAACCATTTGTTGAAAACACTATCTCTTTTCCATTGTACTGCCTTTGTTCTTCACCAAAAATTAATTAGCTGTATTTTTCAGAGCCTATCACCGAGCTTTCTATTCTGTGCCATTGATCTATTTTTCTATTCTTTCACAGTTACCATACTATCTTGATTACATAGCTTTAAAATAAGTCTTGAACTTGGGCAATGTCAGCCCTCAACTTTGTTCTTTTCCTTCAACACTGCATTGGCTATTCTGGGTCCACAGTTTCTTCCTACGAGCTTTAGAATCTGTTTCAGTCATTTTCTTTTCCTTCTGACAATTCCATAGTATCCTGATTACTGTAGCTTTGAAATCTGGTAGTAAACCTGAAAGTTCCATTTTAAAATTCCTCAACACTGTTTTAGCTACTCTAGTTCCTATGCATTTACCTAAAAATTTTAAAATCACCTTGTTAATTTATAGACACATACAATGTCACGATTTTGACTAGGATCACACTGGAACTACAGACCTGTTTGAACAGATTCAATATCTTAAAGTGTTTAGTATCTGCATGGTAGAACTTTTCCATCTTTTTATTTTTGACCTTTCTATATTCTTATGTTTAAAGTATGTTTCTTGTAAACAACAAACAGTTTTTTTAATCAATTCTGAAATTATTTGTCTTTTTAAAGGCCATTTATATTTGATATAATTAATAATACAGTTGAGTTTTCTATCTTGCTCTTGTTTTCTATTTACCTCATCTGTTCTTTGTTCATTCTTCCTTTCCTGCCTTTCTCACATCAATCAAGTATGGTTGACAATTCAATTTTATCTTCTCTATTACCTTCTTTTTTATACCTATAGTATCATTCTTCCACTGGTTACACTAAAAAGAATCACCCTTAATACTCTGTATCTTAAATCACTACCAAATGCAAAACAGTATTTTAATATTTCCACATAATGGTTATTGCTATTATATGTTTGACTCAATATACATTTTAAACCCCACAAGATATTCTTATTATTTATACTTGAAGCAATCTTTCTATCTTGTCATAAATTTACCTTTTCTGGAGCTGTTTATTTTTGCTTATACTACTGTGATTTATTCCAGAATCACTTTCCTTTACCTTGAAGAATATCCTTCAATAGATCTTGTAGTTTATGGCCAGCTGGCAGTGAATTCTCTTAGCTTTTGTCTGAGTGTATCTTTTTCCACCTTCAATTTTAACTTTTTTTCCAGTGGATCTAGAATTCTCGTTTGATGGATTTTTTTTCTTCCTTTCAGTACCTTAAGGTGTCTTCCTATTATCTTCTGGCTTCTGTGATTTTCTGCTGAAGTCAGTGTTCATTCATACTGTTCCTCCAAAGGTGACATTTTTTTTTCTTCTGGCTGGTATAAATATTTTCTTTTTATCTTTGGTTTTCAGCAACTTGAATCTTACTGACCTAGTTGAGGTTTTCTTTGCTTTGGGTTCACTGAACTTCTTGAATTTCTGGGTTGACATCTTTCATCAAATATGGAAAGTTCTTATGCATCATTTCTTTGAATATTGCTTCTGGCCCTCCTTCCTCTTTCCTGCTAGTCTCTGTGGACTTATGTTTGAGATCATCAGTCCTATCTTCTTTTGTGTCCAAGTGCCTAGTTAGTTCCTGATTTAGCAGTCCAAAGAGTTCATTTAATTCTTAATTTCTTTTTCACAGAATGCAATAATCTACTGAAATTCTCTGTACTCATTTACTGCATTTCCAGGGTAGTATATTTAATATGTTATTTAAAAGTCCTTGACTATTAATTCCAGATCATTTCTTGGTCTCTGTCTATATTAAATGAATTATTGTGAATTGTCATCAAATACTCTTTTATTCTTTGCGTGTCTGGTAAATTTTTATTGCATACCGCCTTTTTGTAAGAGTTCTAGCTTTGGTGTTCTTTCTTGAATGAATTCTGAGCTTTGCTCTAGCAGATAGCTAATCTGTTTGTGGATCATCTTAATCCTGCAAACGCCTAGTTTTAATTTTATTAGGGTGAATCTATTTTGGTTTTATTCATTTTCCTAGGGCATTATTTGTACGGCTCCCCTGGTGGTTCAGACAGTAAAGAATCTGCCTGCAATGCGGGAGACCCAGGTTCGATCCCTAGGTTGGGAAGATCTCCTGGAGAAGGAAATGGCAACCCACTCCAGTATTCTTGCCTGGAGAATCCCACGGACAGAGGAGCCTGGCGGGCTACAGTTCATGGGATTGCAGAGTCAGAGATGACTGGATGACTCACACACATACACACACACACACACACACACGCAGACACACACACACCCCACATGGTATTATCTGCACACTTAGTATCGCTCAGGAGGGTCTCAATCAAATGTCTAAGTTGTTTACCAAAGTCTATTCTGGCTGGGTCCCAACTTAAATATCTCTCCAGAATTGTGATTTACACGATCTCAAATTTCCACTTCTCAGCCACTATACTGTACACTGCTCCAGAATCTTGCCCCTAGGAATATGCAGCATGGGCATTCAGCTATGGAATTCTTGGGAATTTCCGCAGAGACTTGTGAGGTTTTCTCTCCGTGGCCCTCTCTCTGCCAGCTGATTTCCCTGGTGCCCTCCCAAATCTCAAGTTTCCTTTGCAGCTCCAAGCTCTTGAGCTGCATGTCTGCTGCCTGGTGAAACTCCCAGCTTTGTCTCAGTCTCCCAGTACTTCTGCTGGAAAAAATGGCCCCAAGGAAAATATCTGTGTGCGTGGGCTCCTCCCTTGCCTTTTCTGACTCAAACATTGTAGCCACCCCCACTTTGGCTGCTGTTAATAACTGAAAATGTAGTATTATATATTTCATCCAGGTTTTGTCGTTATTTCATGGTAGAAGTGTTTAAGTGTGCTATTAGCTATCTATCTTGTCCATATCCAAAGTCTTGTCTAATAATTCCATGAATGAATAAATCTTATGTTCACCTTGTTCTTTTTAAAAACAAACCTAAAATGCAGGATTTAAAAATACGTTTTATTTTATCTCCTTTGTTTTAGATCAACATCCAAAGTAAAGTACTCTTTGGGTTCTGATTTTGGCATCTTACAAGTTAGCACTCCCCCTCATAATTGGTCTATTCTTAAATCTAACAAGAGTCCCTTTTATATTTTTCTCTTAAATATAACTTGATAAATCTGCTGAATAGTAAGGCAGTAAGCTCAGAATCAAGCATCTTACTCTGATCTAGCGAGACGCTACTTACTAGGATATTTGTGGCAATTCTGTCCAAACTGTTAGTTTTTAGTTTGCTCAATATTAATGTAAGTTTATATTTACCTTGTTCACAAAGATAATGGGAAGGTTGGCTGAAATTAGAAAATGCCCTATGTATGAGTATAAGGGCTATTTACAAAGTGAAACAAAGTTAACCTGGTAAGATATTTTTGCTACTTGGTAGTTGTTTCCTGTTCTTTTCTGACTACTGCCAAAAAATTCATTTCAGGATCTTCTCTAGAATATTGCCAGGGATCCACCTCAAACTTTATCATTGTATAGGTAACAGAATCTACTTTACAAAAATAGAACATTTCTATATGTCCATTATCTGTCATTTATGGATTTACCAAATATTATCAAAGAATTCCTGTTCCTACAGGCAAATAGCAATTTTATGTGATGGGAAAGATACATTAAATTTTAATTCATAATCCTCTTACTAGCTATGTAATGGGCAATTTACTTAAACCTTGAAACTTCTGTCCTTTATTACATGGAGATAAAATGTTTGAAAATTTGCTTTGAAGATTAGGGAAATATATGAAGGCAACTATTACATTTCCATCTGAGAGTTATCCAAACAAAACTGCTTCTATATTAATACCATTGCTGCTGTAGTATTCTGCATATAATTCATCTGAGCTTGGATACTTGAACTAATTTAAACAGCCTCATGTTTTCTCACTATCTTTTCTCTTATTATGATCTTAATTATCTCCAATCAACGTTTAGTCCTTTCTCTCCTAAATACTGCTCTGCCTAGAAGGGACTACATAGCCTCAGAAAGGAATGTGTATATTTATATTTCTCTCTTCTCTTATTATTACTTATTTTCAAGAGACTTACATTTTCCTGTTTATTGTCTTGCTCCAGATAGAATTAACACAATCCTTTTGCCTCTTTTAACATTGTTAAAAACTTTAATTTCATGCTGTGCTCTTTTTTTCTTATTTATTTTTCCAGTTATCGCTACTGATGGTCTTTGCCCTTTCTTGTGGGATTCTCCCATAATTTTTCCTTACCTACTCTTTAAAATACCCTTAGCCTTCTGTGGTGCAGCCTCACTGACATCTTTGCCACTTTGAGATCTCTCCACTTGTTCATATTTAGTTAGCTGGAAGTAGTAGAGTAAGAAACTCATTTTTCCCTCTCTTCCTCCTTTCATTTCCCCCCTTTCTGTTCTTCCCTCACTTACTTTCTTCTTAGCTTCTCATTCCTCTTGTTATGAAATTTAAAAGCCTGTTTAGCAAGATCCTAGTTTTTTTTCTTACGTTAAAAATGCTGTGTCTGTGTGTGCGCGCACACCTGTGTCCTTTTCACACACGTTTGTCTCATTTACTCCCAAGGCGTAAACTTCGAGAGAAGGAAAAGCCAAGAAGTCCTCTGTTAGTACATTCTTCTGTATGAACAAACGCTCATCACATGCCAAAAAATAAATGCATCAGGCTGCTCTCTAGAGAAAGGTTTTCAACCGAGTCGTATATTGTAATGGAGCTGATGTTCTTACATCAATAAGTTGTGCCCAAGAAATCTACTTCCTTCCAATCCTTCCAAGCAGTTCAAGCAAACCAATTTAGAAGAGAACACGACGAAACCAACTGACTGACTAAAATCTGTTCTTGAAGCACCGGCTGCTAAGTCACTAGGGGGGCACAATTAGGAGACAATGTGTGGCCACTCTGGGTGGGTGAGTGTCCTATCTCCTGGGAGCCCACCTGGGGAGAACGCTGGGCTCCTCCACAGCTGGGCTCTCTCGCCACCAACCCCCGCCCCCACTCCACCCCGCCCCACGCCAGGCGCAGCCGGCGGAGCAGAGCGAGCACGCGGGAGTCTAGCGCCACGCCAGCGGGGCAATTGGGCATGCTCAGAAGGCTGGCAGGTTTGGGTCTCACCCAGGCGGCTTGTGCATTACACCACCGCGCAGCGAGGGGAGGAGGAGGACCGGTGTGGGGGAGGAAGGGGAGGAGGAGTGGCCAGCAGTAGCCACGACCGCCACCACCAGGCCGAGGAAGAGTTAGTGAGGAGGGAAGATCTCCCACTTGAAGCGCCTGGCGTCTGCTTGTGGGAAAAGAGACTACGAGATAAAGGAGGGGAGGGAAGAAGAAGGAGGCGGCTGGGAAAGAAGTGAAGGGGGAGATAGAGGGAGAAAGGACGTGAACTGAAAGGGCTAGAGCGCGCACGGAGCCCCAGGCGCGGGGGCGGCAGTGCGGGGCCGGGAGCGCCGCCGCTTGGGCAGGTGCCGCGGCCGCTGCCCGGAGGCGGCATGTGACGCGCGGCCGCAGCTGCCCGCGGGCAAAGCGCTCTCGGACCTGGGAGAGCACACCGCGGGGCAAGTCGGTGCCATCCCGAATCCCCACGCTCCTCGTCAGTTTGCCGGGGCGGCGGGGGCGCTTCTAGAAAGACGAGTGATGAACCGAAGGGCGGCTCCGGGCTCGGGCGCGCAGTCCTAGGACACTCTCTTCCTGAACGCTGAGCGGGAGGCGACCAGCGCACGGTGGACCGGGCGCCTGCCGCGCATCGGGGGATCGCGGCCGACCGGCGCGGGACGGCCACCTGGAGCGCAGCGGCCAGGTAAGGACGACCTCTGCCAGCCCGGCGCTGGGCAAAGCGGGTGGCGGTAGCAGCTGACCTGGTTTCATGCCTTATCGCGTTGTAAAACGAGGAAAAAGTTTTCTGCGCGGGTAGGAAATGTCCTTTCTTTGGGGAGTTTAAAGAGGGTACTGGGGAGGAAGGAGACAGTTGGTCTGTCGATTTGGGGGTGAGGGTTGAACCTGGAGAGCGCGGAATCTGGTGCGGAGTTGGAGTTCTAGGACCGACGGTGGGGAACGCCGGGGTGACACCATGTGCGGGGAGAGCGACTGGAATAATAGGAGTGGTGGACGGGTAAGAACCTGGGATGTACGCCCCCACCCCGGCTCTCCTTCGCTTGGATTCTCTGTCCCCCGAATGCGGAATCCGAGGCACGGTGTGTCCGGACAAGAGGAGCTTCTTGGCTTCGGTATGTGTGTGTGTGCGCGCGCGCGAGTTTGTTGTGTGTGTCGGTCCCTTTATTTGATTTCCTAACGCTTTTAAGAAGGCTAAAGCAGACACCTGCCACTCTCGCAGTGGGGCCGCTAGTTGGGATTGCATTTCGCTGGGGGCGAAGAGGCAGATGTGGCACTTAGTTTAACACCTGGGCGAAGGTGCAGAGCCCGAGTGCGAGCCTTTACCGATCCAGGGAGAGCCTGCGCTCGCGGAGCGCGGGCCGCTGAATTGCACCGGATCTCCTCTCTGGAACCCTCCCCCAGGGCAGCCTCCTTACAGCTGGGTTAATTTCTGTGTGATTTTTAAGCGGTGGGGGCTGGAGGAGGGTTGATTTCAAGCAGCAGAATTCACTTGTCTACTTCGCGCTTGTGCGTGTTGGAATTGTGATCCTATTCGGCGTGTGTGCGACTCTCCTGGCACGCGGATTCGAAGTGGTAGAGGAAGCAGAGGTTTGGGAATTGCATCCATATGGACAGATTGCAAAACGCAAACATTCGTTTGTCTGTAAGTGCTATTTGAACCTGTCCGATGGCTGTAAGGATATGCTTTCCTCCCGGTGTCTGTGTTTGCAGTGTAAAACGACGGCTCTCCTTAGGAGGTAAATGTATTTATCTAATCGTTTATGTTAAGGACACCGATTATTTCACTGTATGCTTTGCACAGACCTTTCATTTCTCTCTCGGCCTCAGAATGCCAGCAAGCCAGCAATCCTCCATGTGGGGTCTTTCGGGGTCACGATTTGAAAAATAATCTGTGTGAAAAGTATATCTGTGGGTTATGTAGTCCCAGATGATCTTATGTGGTGAGCTCATTATATTGCATGAAGCATCCATCACTGTTTTCTGTGTTTAAAACAATGCCCCTGTATTTACTTATGAGGCCGTGTATAAAAACATACACTCGGAATGAGGAGAGCTGACCCTGGAACAAATCCATGAATATAGACAGGTTTGTGGTAGCAGCTTATTAATTAAAACAAAACCCTGAGGTCTTTTTGCTCCAAATGTGGTGGGATAGACATGGCGTTGGGTGCACCCTCTTGTTATGGGAGCTGGTATAGTGGAGGATACACAGAACATGCCTGCCTCTCCAGCCTACATTCAACATGCCACAGCAATGTGATCTTGATCATATATTACTAGCACTGGATAGCCTATCTTTTGATTTTGTTTACAATGGTTTGTCGCAATTAGCTTAACATGTAATTAGCTGTTGTTGAGCTAGAAAGCACATAATTCTGAAATGTGTTTCCATATGGAAATATAACTTGAGCTTAAATTACTAATTTAAAATTAATTAATTGCAGGTCTGATTTAGACTGTTTCTGTAGGCTTGGGAGGATGCTATAAGATTGAATTTAATCTGAAAATAGTAGTATTGAAGTACTTATTTTTAAATATAAACCAATATTTATTTCAGGATGCTTGACATTTTAAAAAGAATATTGGAGAAAAAGTAGATTTTGAAAAGGATTTTTGATAATATGTACTTTCACATGGAAAATTATGAGAAAAGTGTAACTTGGGGAAAAGGAAAGCATGTTTATGGAATTGGTTAAGATTTAAAGAATGATTGAGAGTGTTACAATAATGAGTAGTTCTGCATTAAACCTACATCTAAACTTATTTAGGAAACATTTTTTAAGTTTAGAGAAATGAGTGCATATATACTACTTTATTTTTCTTCCTGGGACAAAAGGTAAATGTATAACTTCAAAAATTTTATTTCTGAAGAGTATTTAGGCATACTTTAAAGTTCTTTAGGGTGTACTCTTTCATTTATCTTCCTTATAAAGACAACTGATTTATTTCCTTAAAAAAGAAATTTTGTTAGTTATTTTAAGCTACAGTGTGTGAAAACATGAACTTCTTCGCATGATATTTTAGCTTTCAATTGCAGACAACCTGTTGAACATGAGCCCAGAAAAAAATAAAAAATAAAAAGTTCACAGAACTAGAACTTCTTGAATCCATACCAGGAAGGTGATTAAACAGAAAATTAAACCATCTGATTAAAAGCCAAGCTGCCTTATGTATTTGAACTTAAGAAAGTAATAGTTTTGTTCAAGTTTTTACCTAATATGTCCTCTATTATTCCCTAAGCCAACATAGTGTTCTTGCCTAATAAAGTTGTTAACATTGGCAAAATTAGTTGCTTACCCCTAAATGGCCTGGATGTTGTCAGTGTAACTATTAAGAAACTGGGTCTTGTTTGCAGTGCAGGAAAGTTTATGTTGAGAACAGCTGTTGTGTCGTGGCGCTTCAGATAGGAGATGAATGAACTGTGACTCTCACAAAGCACAAACCTCTGATCAGGATGCAGAGTGATGTGCCTGTCCTTCACTTATGAGACCTAATTTGATATCATAATGTATTGTGACTAATAGCATTATCCTCCCATTGTGGTTCTGAAGTATCAGTGAGTGACTGGAAATATTTTACACAATAAGTTGGTGAGTTTAAAACACATCTGTTTTACATAATAATATCAAAAAGGAAAATGTGGCTTCAATAAAAAAAATCAAATCCCTCCACAACTTTAAAAAATTAATCAGGATAATCAAATGTGTCTCATGCCTAGTCCTCAAATGCAGTGCTTTTCAGGTGTGATGGCCGTGAAATGTTCCACAAGATTTTTCATCTGTCAGTCTCATTTAGTCCAGTGGAATCCCTATCTTGGTTATTAGTCTTAACAGCACTTTGGGTTACAACTTCATCCTGAATGGAAAGTTTTAACTTTAGAGGGAAAATGTGAAGAGATCATTCAAGGACTCTTACAGGAGGCAAAGCTAGTCAAATTAGAAATTAATTTCAGTTTCTTGAATTGGACAGTCTGTGTCTTCTCCATTAAGGAAGTGTTCCTTGTTCCTGTCAAAATCAAAGGAGCCTCTTTGACTCCTAAATCAGTCATCACTTCTTCCTCCATGGGCCCTTCACAGAAAGGTTGTGCAGGTGCAAAGGGAACGCTTTTCCATTATCAACTCAGCAGCTGGAGGGCCCTGAAAGTTACATATCCTGGGCAGTACAGATCTGCATTTGCACTGTCCTCAGACAAAGAAATAAAGACAGTTTTGTTGCTGTGAAGCTATTGCAAATGTTGAATCACAGTGGGCCTTACAGGAAAAGCATGTTCCTTTTCCAGAGCATGTCTTTTCCAGTGCACAGGTGGAGATGAGCAGGTAGTAGTTGTGGAGTGGCTTTGTGGTTGAAAGGCATGATGCCTGCGCACATGCTTTTTGATCAGTCTCTAAAGCACTATGAAACACAGTGCATGTTTTGGATGCATACCTTCCTTAATATTCCTTGGCCTGGAGCCCAGAGAGCCAGTGTGTAGGTGTCCCCCGGCTCAGTAGTTGGCTGCTGTGTGTTCCTTTTTGTCCAGAAGTTTGGGTGGCTTTCAGACTCCCCTTCCTCTGGCAGGCTCTCCCCTTCAGGCTGGCTGTTTTTATTCTCCCACCTGTTGGAACTTCCTGCTCACAGGCTCCTGAAGGCCAAGTTCTCTGGCTGGCACGCACCTTCTTAGACTTCCTCTGCGGCTTGCCACATGGACACCAGACCCGGGATCTACTGGCGATGACAGCAAGCCGGCAGGAGGAATATTTGAGCCGCTGCCATCTTCTTCTTACCAGTTGTGCCAGCTCATCCTGAAGCCAGCCAGAATGAACATTTTGAGGAGAAACAGTGGTGGAAGAAACCCATGGTAGCTGGCAGACACACTGTGGGCTTTGAGCTCTTGTCTTCCCCAGCCCTGCCCTGGTGAGACTTGGGGTCTGGCCTTCCCGATTCATCAACCAGTGCAGCCCACAGAAGAGGGAAGTCTGAGATGGGTTTACCTGCCGTGACCCTAGTGAACTCTACTGATTCCCATGCCTAGCAAGCTTCAGTTTGTGCATCTCTTGTTGTATTTGCCTCTTCACAGGACCGAACTTCTCCCCTGTATTCAGTTTGCCTTTGTAGGACTGAAGTCATCTTGGAAAGATTAGCATGACCTTGACAATTAGTCTCCCTCTTTCCAAGAACATCTGCCCGGAGGCAGCAGTCCAATCCTTCTGTTGCCAGTCCCTGCTGCAGCCCTAAAGTGGACAGACCCCTGGGCCTGAGGCACGGCCACCCTTGTGACTATGTATCATTTCTGCCTGGAGACTTGTGCTGCCAAGTTCCACTTGACAGATCTTCTTGTGTGTCATTGTTGGCAGGATCAAATCTCTGTTCTCCATACTCCTCCTGGCCACTGTAATTTGAGTTGTTGACTCTCACTACAGAATTAATCCTTCATTAGGTCATTTGTTCTAGCCTAGCCTGGGCTTATTTCCTGTCCCCAGTGTTCCCTTGAAATCTGGCACACCAGCTGAGGCATGACATATCCTACCTTCAGTCACCTCTATTGCAGGAAGTGGAGTTTGTCTAGACATCCTGGGTTGAGCAGGATATCCTCCAGTAACTACTGTTCAGATCAAATTCAGGTGAGGTTAAACCAGAGTAAAATATTACCAGCCGGTTTCAGAGAGGAGGGGGCTGCCAGGTGTCTCTTGCAATGACTGTGCATTTATGGTTATGAGGTGCTTTGATGTTCTCCTACGAACCCTTCTAATTGATTATAGGTAACTATGGCCATGACATTAAATTCACTCAAAAATATCCTGTCAGTAAGCTCTGGGAAATTGGATCTACTGACAGCCTTTGTCAGTATTTTTGTATGTATTACTCTGGAGCAGATTACCTCATTAGAATTGGCTCTGGGACCCAGTCTGGAGAGAAACTTAGTTCCTGCTTATATAGGTACCACTTCTTGCCCACTGCCATTTGAAGTTTCATCCAGCCACCTCTCATCTTTAATGTACCCCAATCTAGTGGTGTTGTGTAGACTCCAAGAATCCATATAAATTTCAAGTGTCACTAGGTTCTGTGTACCTATATATCTTATCTTTATTTATCTCTATATTTCTAAATATCTCTATATTTCTACATCTCTGTATCTATGTACAGTCATTTTAGAGGATTATTGAGCCCAGTAGTTTTTGGTGATTTTCAACTTTTTTTGAGCTCAGCTGTCATGCACAGATGACAGTTTAAAAACACAACTGTCATGCAGAGATCCCTCAAATCAATTGCACCAGAAAGAAATTCTCATACATGCTCGCATGCTTAGTCACTCAGTCATATCTGACTCTTTGCCACCCTATCCACTGTAGCCCACCAGGCTTCTCTGTCCATGGAATTCTCCAGGCAAGAACACTGGAGTGGGTTGCCATTTCCTCCTCCAGGGAATCTTCCTGACCCAGGGATTGAACCCCTGTCTCCTGTGTCTCCTTCATTGGCAGGCAGGTTCTTTACCTCTGAAGCCACTGAGGAAGTCCTTCTTATACAAGATATGGAAGCATATTGATTTCTCACATGCATGATAATACACGCCACATGTCTTACCTGGTGGGAAGGGAGCCCTACAGGGAAACTGGCATTGCCACAAGGTTCCTTTACCTGGGGTCCTCCCATCTTCCCTCTTAACCCCCAAACCCTTCTCATCACACAGGAAGCAACCAGCCTTTTTCAGCTTTCCTTGGGTGTGGCTATTATTCTGCTTTCCCTGGGATAAATTATTTTCAATCCCTCAATTCATTTAATAATAAGAAACTAAAAAGTTATATGAGCAACTGGAGGTCACATATCCTTGCTCTGAGTTCTGGTTTTTCTCAATATTTTTAATATTAAAGTTGACAGTCAAGGGTAACCCAAGTAGTATTTATGATTCTGTCTGAGAAAGTTAAGTTCATGAGAGTGTTTAACAAGTACATTTCAATAGTTACTTGCTTGAATAGAATGAGTCTGTCTCTCTCTATCAGTCATCTGTCTACCTATCTAGCTACCATCTTTTCTTTTCATTTACACACAGGGGCGCATATTCCTGTGGTAAGTTCCCTGTCAGTGTTCTCTAACATATCAGGTATGGTGGACATTGTTTTTCTGGAAGCTCAGGAGGGTGAGTCAGGGGTTCCGCCTTCTGGGATCACTATGAGGTAAGAACAGCTCAAGAAATCTCAGAGCTGGAAGGTGATGTTC
The DNA here is from genome assembly GCF_054371585.1 of Giraffa tippelskirchi. Taxonomy (NCBI): domain Eukaryota; kingdom Metazoa; phylum Chordata; class Mammalia; order Artiodactyla; family Giraffidae; genus Giraffa; species Giraffa tippelskirchi. Next base: position 79,749,752 of record NC_137276.1, on the reverse strand, counting down.
GACATTGTATTCATTCCCTAGGGCATTAAACAACAGAAATGCACTGTCTCATAATTCTAGAGACCAGGAGTCTGAAATCAAGGTTTTGGCAAACTCACACTCCCTTTAAAGTCCCCATGGGAGAACCTGTACTTGCTTTCTGGAGCTTCAGGTATCTGTCTACATTCCCTGGCTTGTGACTGTCTCTAGTCTCTGCCCTGGAGTCAGATTGTCTCCTCTCTTTCAGTCTGTGTCTCCTCCCCTGTGCGTCCATCTTATAAGGATACATGTCATTGCATTCAGGGCTCAGGCAGAAAATCCAAGACAAGCTCCTCCTTTCAAGAGCCTTAGCTTTACCACACCTTTACCATATTAGGCCATATTCACAGATTTGGGGGATTAGGATGCAGGCAGACATATCTTTTGGGAGACTGTCATTTGGCTCACAACAGAAGTCATCAGTGAAGAGCATTCTACTTTATGACTCCCCATTTGTGATCATCCAACTGTGTAGTTTGCACAGTTTGAGAAATTAACACTCATAATGCACTTCATTCCATTTTCAGAGAGCAGGGAGAGGCAGAACCTCCTTTTAACTGAGCCAGAAATCCAATTCCTCCTCACTGTGCTTGTTGGCCTTCCTAATCATTCTGAGAGTTATGATGAGAATACCTCTGATCTTTCTTCCATAAAAAAATCTTTAAAGTTCAGCAGCTTAAAGTTAAGTCAACCTAGTCCTTTGCACCCCTTCTAAATTTTCATGTTCATCCCTAACCTTTTCATTTATACTCGATGAGTAGCATCCACATATCTTTAATTTTTACGAAGTTCTGATTCTGTTTGCTCTGTGACTTCCATCCTCACCAGATTCACAGAAATCACTTGGCCAAAAATGACCTGTCCCCTCTTAGTCACAAAACAAGAGGCCTTTTTCTGGGCATCCCCTTTAATCTCTTAGTAACACCTTCAACCTCCCTTAATTTTCAAAGTGTTGTACTTCCCTGATTCTCTTCCCCTCTGGTTCCTCTTTATCCTCCAAGCCTCCTTGCCTTGACTCCTGAGCAGTATGAGGTTCTCAAAGACTTTCTCCTCTGTTGACTGGCCTGCCTTTCCTGCTCCCCTTTCCTTTTGTGACTCCATTTATTGTCAAGATTTCCAGTACTCTTTAATATGGATCATCTATATCATCTCCAAGCCCAGTGTGGCTCCTGGAAGGGGCATTTCCATGAGCCTGCTGGACAGTAGCCTTCATCTCTTCCCTCCTCACCACACTCCTTTGAGGTTTCCTGTTTCTGTGCATAGCATCCTATGGCTCCAAATTTTCTGAGCAATCTTGATTTACTGTCTTCCTTCACTTAGATACCAAATTGTAATAATTCAACCAAATAATAGCTCAGCCTCTTGGCTTCTTTTCTTTCCTACTACCTACCTACTTAATTCATGGCTTTTCCAAGTTTTATGTGCAGTCAGATCAGGTGGGAATCTTGTGAAAAGGCAGACTCTGATTCAGGAGGTCTAGAGTGAGGGCCAAGAGTCTGCTTTTCTAACAACTCCAGGTAATGCAGGTGCAATCAGACCTTTATACCTTTCTGTTAGAGTCTCTCAGCTTTCCAAGTGATTTTATTGACTACATTGTCTTCAAAGACACTTTAGAGATTACTTTTATTGCAGACCAAATCTGATCATTTTTTTCTCCTATCCTCAAAAAACTTCACTGATATCCTTTATGTTATCTATTGAATAGAAATGAAATCAGCATCCAGCTAGCATTCCATATGGTCCACGGTTTGGATTTACATTAAATTCAGTCTCAAGTCTCAAGGTTACCTTGATTTTACCCACACTACTATCTGTTGTGAATACCCTCTGCCATTTTCATGACTTCCTTATGTTCTCATGCTACTTGGAATGTCCTTTCTTCCACATCCTCATGGGTCCAAATTTTAGCAGTTTGTCATGGACAAAGTGCTATAAGTGACACTTTTCACTATGAATTCATCTTTTAGTACTTTATCAGATTCTCAGTTTTACCACTGATCACGTTCACTTATTTGTGTGTGATACCTTACAGTGTGTCGGATTTGTGATCTACCAAGAAGAGTTAGCTTTGGGACCAACGATCAGAGTTGATCACTCGAGAGCTTTTGTGTGGCAGAGTTTTATTAAAGTGAACAAGGGACAGAGAAAGCTTCTGACATAGACATCAGAAGGGGGATGAGAGTGCCCCCCTCACTAGTCTTTAGCAAGGGAATTATATACTTTTTAAATTAGTTATTACAGTGAATCAAAAGAATGTCTCAAGTTTGTAAAGATCTTACTAGACCCACTCCCATAATATACATTCTAAGGTAACAGGATTAATCAGGAGGTTTTCAAGAAGGAGAAATTGTCCTCAAGCAGGATACATTGTTGTTATATAATCCTTAGTACAGAGTTAGAACTGAGTTGTTTGTTGTGTAATCATCAGTTCAGGGCTTAAAGAAAAAAACGTTTTATGTGACTAAGACTGAGGAATGTAGAGAGAGAGAAAAAAAAAAGACATTTGTCCTTTCCTCCTCCTTGAGAATTCCAGACCCCTATTTCCTCCTCAAGAACCCCAGACCCCTCTCCCCTCCTTGGGGACCTTGGACTTCTTATCAGCCTGCCTAGAAATTGACTCTCATGTGTGTGTATAAGTTGTTTGAAAGACTAGAGTGTGAAGTGCTTGAATGATGCCATGTTTCATTTGTCTCTGATTATCCTAAAGTACTTATTACAGAGTCACCCTCATAAATGCCCAATGTATGTATCAATATGCAAAATATCGTTGTTCTGCTGTTTGTCTTATTATAAAAGTAACATGGGTTACACCAAATTTGAACATGAAAGAAACATGTGAAAACTGAAAGTTCATCATGATCCAGTGCCCCCGAAGTAACATTTGGTGCATTCAGTTCAGTCGCTCAGTCGGGTCCTATTCTTTGCGGCCCCATGGACTGCAGCACACCAGGCTTCCCTGTCCATCACCAACTCCCAGAGCTTACTCAAACTCCTGTCCATCGATTAGGTGATGCCATCCAACCATCTCATCCTCTGTCAGCCCCTTCTCCTCCCGCCTTCAATCTTTCCCAGCATCAAGGTATTTTCCAATGAGTCAGTTCTTCGCATCAGGTGGCCAAAGTATTGGAGCTTCAGCTTCAGCATCAGTCCTTCCAATGAATATTCACAACTGATTTTCTTTAGGATTGACTGGTTTGATCTTCTTGCTGTCCAAGGGACTCTCAGCATAATCCTCTTATATTTTTGGGTACACATCCTAACATTTACTTTATACAAAACTGGGATAATAATACACTTTTGTGAGCTGACTTTCAATATAAATCTACCTTCTTAATTTTTAATCTGCAATGTGTTCTAAAAGATTGATTGATTTCATTGCATAAAAATCCATCCACTTAAAGTGGCCCAGCAATATAGAAAAATGTTTTTGCTCTGAATTTCTGATTAGTTAAGCATGTCTGTATTCAGCACTTTCTGTGCCCCTAGAATTGTAGTAGACACTTTGGATTTGTAAGAGTAACAGAAATACTGCCCCAGAAGACACAAGTTATGCCCATGCCTTCAGGCTAATGTCAAGCAATGGACTAATGGAGGCATGGTGGTGGTGGTTCAGTCGCTAAGTTGTGTCTGACTCTTGTGAGCCCATGAACTGTAGCCCACCAGGCTCCTCTGTCGATGGGACTTACAAGGCAAGAGAACTAGAGTGGGTTGCCATTTCCTTCTCCAGGGGATCTTCCTAATCTAGGGATCAAACCCCCATCTCTTGCATTGGTAGGCAGGATTTTTATTGCTGAGCCAGCAGGAAACCCCAGTGGAGGTATCAGTTCAGTTCAGTCGCTCAGTCATGTCCGACTCTTTGTGACCCCATGAATAGCAGCACTCCAGGCCTCCCTGTCCATCACCAACTCCTTGAGTCCACCTAAACCGATGTCCATTGAGTCGGTGATGCCATCCAACCATCTCATCTTCTGTCATCCCCTTCTCCTCCTGCCTGCTTTCCAAGCATCAGGGTCTTTTCAAATGAGTCAGCTCTTCCCATCAGGTGGCCAAAGTATTGGAGTTTCAGCTTCAACATCAGTCCTTCCAATGAACACCCAGGACTGATCTCCTTTAGGATGGACTGCTTGGATCTCCTTGCAGTCCAAGGGACTCTCAAGAGTCTTCTCCAACACCACAGTTCAAAAGCATCAATTTTTTGGCACTCAGCTTTCTTTATACTCCAACTCTCACATCCATACATGACCACTGGAAAAACCATAGCCTTGACTAGACGGACCTTTGTTGACAAAGTAATGTCTCTGCTTTTAAATATGCTATCTAGGTTGGTCATAACTTTCCTTCGAAGGAGTAAGCGTCTTTTAATTTCATGGCTGCAATCACCATCAGCAGTGATTTTGGAGCCCAGAAAAATAAAGTCTGTCACTGTTTCCACTGTTTCCCCATCTATTTGCCATGAAGTGATGGGACCAGATGCCATGATCTTAGTTTTCTGAACATTGAGCTTTAAGCTGACTTTTTCACTCTCCTCTTTCACTTTCATCAAGAGGCTCTTAAGTTCTTCTTCACTTTCTGCCGTAAGAGTGGTGTCATCTGCATATCTGAGGTTATTGATATTTCTCCTGGCAATCTTGATTCCAGCTTGTGCTTCATCCAGCCCAGCGTTTCTCATGATGTACTCTGCATATAAGTTAAATAAGCAGGGTGACAATATACAGCCTTGACATACTCCTTTTCCCATTTGGAACCAGTCTGTTGTTCCATGTCCAGTTCTAACTGTTGCTTCCTGACCTGCATACAGGTTTCTCAAGAGGCAGGTCAGGTGATCTGGTATTCCCATCTCTTTCAGAATTTTCCACAGTTTATTGTGATCCACACAGTCAAAGGCTTTGGCATAGTCAATAAAGCAGAAATAGATGTTTTTTCTGGAACTCTCTTGCTTTTTTGATGATCCATCGGATGTTGGCAATTTGATCTCTGGTTCCTCTGCCTTTTCTAAAACCAGCTTGAACATCTGGAAGTTCATGGTTCACTTATTGCTGAAGCCTGGCTTGGAGAATTTTAAGCATTACGTTACTAGCGTGTGAGATGAGTGCAAGTGTGTGGTAGTTTGAGCATTCTTTGGCATTGTCTTTCTTTGGGATTGGAATGAAAACTGACCTTTTCCAGTCCTGTGGCCACTGCTGAGTTTTCCAGATTTGCTGGCATATGGAGTGCAGCACTTTCACAGCATCATCTTTCAGGAAGTATAGTGATCACTCATTTTTGATGCTAGATTAAAATCCTCATGTTTGATGACATGCATTCTCAGATTTTATATTGAATTTTAAGCTTTTATATTGAAATTTAAGCTTTTGCATTATTTAGATACTTAAAGAACAGGTGTCTAATTTTGAATTCTGAGGACATTTTTGTTGGTCTAAGGCACACGTGTGTATGTGTGTTTGTTTTTGTTTCATGAGTGAATGTAAGTTTGGAATGAAAAACATAGAAAACTATTAAAGACTTAACAAAATCTTGTATATTTAATAAAACCACAATCTAGGAAGAATTAGACTGAACACCAACAGGGAGAATTATGGAGAGAAAAATAAAGTATAAGAATCTATGTCTTAGAATGCCAATAAGACACAATGTAACACATCTGTTGAAAAAGAAATTTCTTTAGAAGTTTTAATCAATATTCTGCTAAGAATTTTGGAGAGAGAAATCTTTATAATGATGAATGTTATTGCTACCCTATTTGTCACTTTAAAAAGTCAGCTTGTGGTAGAATTCTGAAAGATAATTTCCCTGGGTAGTGGAAAGGCAGGTGTATGTTCACGGAATCTAGAGTTGTCAACAGAGCTGGTTGTGTTTTATGAAGACATACTTAAAAATCGAGTGCCAGACAGTAAGGGGAGGAAACTCTGAACCTATGTGTGATTTCTGCAGTCTGAATCAATGAAATTATATAAAGAAGATTTCTACATCTTATCAAGTGACTTACCCAAGGGCACAAAATTAATATGCTTGAATCTTTCAACTCTGTGTCTGGTTTTCTCTATCCTATCATGTTAAGTCTCTTCCCAGGAATCAACTCACCTCTTCTCACTGGACAGCCCCTCTCTGATTTCAGCTGCACTTAGAGTTTCAAGTGTCAGTAGATGAATTCTGTAGAACAAAACTCTTCCCTTGAGTGCTGCATTTCCATGCCAGCATCCTGCTGGACATTTCCATAAAGAATATCAATCAGGTAACTGTAATGTTCCATTTGAACTTTGGAATCCATCATTTTTCTCCGAAATAGACCATTCCTCCTGTTTTTCCTTACTTAATCGATTGCATCACAGTCATCCTAGAGTGGACTTCCTAGTGACTCAGTGGTTAAAAAAAAAAAAAAAAAAATCTGCCTGCAAATGCAGGAGACTCAGAAGATGTGTGTTTGGTCTCTGGGTCGTAAAGATTCCCTGGAAGAGGAAATATCAACCCACTCCAGTATTCTTGCCTGGGAAAATCCCACAGACGGAGGAGCCTGCTAGGTCCATGGAGTCCCAAAGAGTTGGGTGCAACTGAGCATGCACGCATCCTAGGAGCTCGAGCTTGAACCATTTTGATTCTTTGTTTCCTTTTACACTCCCTAAATCTTAATGGATTTTCCTGAACTGTCTCATCAGGTCCTTCCTTCCTGCACCCACTTGCACTTCTTTGATACGGCTCTCTCCCAACACCCCCTTGCACAGTCCCAGTGGCCTCTGACTTGTCTTTTTACTTTGTTTGCTTTTATCTATTCTACAGGGAGATCAAAGTCATTTATAGCTTGACTCTCCATAACTTTCTATGCTGTCTTCCTTCCGCCCTCTGCTGTGTCTCTGTAGCCACACCAGCTTGCTTGAGGACCCTGGAATATGCCTCTGTTTTCCTGCCTCTAGGTTTCCATGGAGACCTTCCATACTTCTTAAAATGCGCTAGTCTAGGTTTGGCTGTAGTGGTCCTGCAGATATGAGGAGGCCTGCCTGCCTCCTCCAAGACAATTCATCTTTTCATTCCCTCTGCACCTTGAGTGTATTATTTTCCTGTATATTATAACATTTGCCATACTTGTTTGCACTAGAATAAATTATGCAAATATCAGAATTTTCTTTTAGATTTTGAGCTTCTCATCAGGAGTCACCCATTATTTATTTCTCTGCCCCCCAGGACTTACACATTGTAAAATGGGGATGAGCAGCTTACCAAATTGAGTGATGGTTTAGATCTCTGTCAGGGCAGAGATGTTTATCTTATGTTTTATTCATGATATATTACAAAGGCCTAAAACAGTGCTTGGCAATACTGTTCTTGTATGTGTTGTGAGTTCCTTCTTTTGGGTTATGGGGGAGGAGAGAAATCTGAGGTTTAGAAGTTTTCAGTGTATTTTGATAATGACAGATTAGTTTACATGTTAATAAACACTAAGAAGGTCTTGATGAATATGATACAGAATGTAATAGAATTATCCCAAGTCAGACTCAGAGTTTCACTTGCTTGAAAGGTTGTCTGCAAGGATATAATGGTAACACTGGTGACCTTAACATTTTGAGAGGCATGGTTCTTTCAGGTAACAGCTAACAAATTAGGGCTCCTCTCTCACTGTCTAGTTCTACTGGCCAGGACTTTTGAAGGAGTCATTTTTGGTTGATCACTGGCTGCTGTAGGTAGCCAGGTCTCCTGAGGGCGTTTTGTAATCACTGGAAAGATTTCCATCATAGGGACTTAAGGTGATATTTCTACCATTGTGATCCAGGATCATTTGACCAAAATCACCTGGTTTAGTTGTTAAACTGTAGTCTTGGGGATTGAAACCAGATCAGCTGAATCGTAATGGAGGCAGGCTCTGTCCATCTGCATTTTAAATAAATAACCTTGAATGATACTTCTGCCTGCTAAATATTAAAATCTACTAATTGGAGAGAGAGAGTGACAGAATATTTTGACTGAAAGATTGAATGAGCTAGAGAAACACTTCGTATTTTTTTTAAAAGTAGATTAATAGCCTGGATTAATAGCCTGGATTGGCAAGGGGTTCATTATCTTAGGCTGGTCTCTGTTAAGATGAGTCATTCAATTCAGGGTGTTTCTCAGACTTTGAGGAAGGGTGGAGTGCCCTTTTCCACTGTAATTTAAATACAATTGAGGAAGGACTAAGGTCTCAGGTGTAGAATTAAGGTGAAACTAAGGGCTTCCCAGATGGCTTAGTGGTGGTGGAGAATCTGCCTGCCAGTGCAGGAGACACAGGAGACCCCGGTTTGACCCCTGGGTCAGGAAGATCCCATGGAGGAGAAATGGCAACCCACTCCAGTATTCTTGCCTGGAGTATATCCTATGGACAGAGAAGACTGGGAGACTACAGTCCATGGGGTCACAGAGTCAGATGCAGCTGAACGCACATTTCCATCACATGTCCTCCTCTGTAGCTAAATTTATAGCTTTTTTTTTTAATATGGATAACAGTGTTTACAGGGTGGTATAAAAACAAGTTATCTCAAATACATCTAGTCCTCAACAGTTTTTCTTTGTGTTTAGTGTTATATCATGAAACTATATCAGAAGCTGACCCCATTTTTGCCTGTGTATAATGCTATATTTAGGAATTAACTTTCTGAGCAAGTATATCACATATATCGTTGATACAAACAATAGGATGTCAAGAAAGGAAGGACAAAATAGCCTATAACTGCTGTATATGTGCATAGTAGTTTAATTATTATGAATGTTCTTAGAAATGGACATAGATTAGTTTTGTTCATCAATTAAAGGGAATTTTACAATAGAATTCCAAACATGGGTACATTTTAAAAATCATATGCAATAACACTTAATACTTTTACATAAATTTAATGTAAATTATATTAATTTTAGAGAGTTAAAATTATCAATCTCCCTATTCCTTAGAACTTTAGAAATTCCTCTGGTAGGTGATCCACAGTCTGGTCTATTTTCAGCTTTGAAAATAATAATTGACATTCAATTTGTGTAAAAGTATTAGGTTGGTGCAAAAATAATTTCGGTTTTGTATTGTTGAACTTTGCCATTTGATATGGAATACATTCTTAAATGTGATTATGTTATAGAAAATTTACTAAGTTGCTGAATTGTTTCAGTTACTGATATAATGCTAGAGATAATTAGATGAATAGTCATTCTGCTTTCATGGAACTTATATCTTTGTGAATTCAGCGTCCAGAAAACCTGGAGTAGTGTTCCTAGGGATTTCTAAACAAGCCTGTTTCTACTTAGTGTCGAGAAGAGAAGAAATGGGGATATGAGGATAGTATAACCAGTTATCTTCCTAGACTTGGCTTTCCCCTTATGGGGAAACATGGGACTTAGATTACATTTTTCTCAGCAAAATGTTGACACTTTCCTAGAAAAAGTAGAGTGACAATACTAATTTTTGCCACTAGATGGCAGACATCTGCACTTGTGTGTCCAATGAGTGAGTCAAATTTTGAAAAATTAAAATGAGCTTCAAAATGACTCATTTGATATGAAAAATAATGTTAGTCTCACATGAATGAGAGATAGTGGTGATTGCTATGCTCCATGGATACAATACTTTATGACCATTTTTAAACTCCCTAGCATCTACTTTTCAGCATGGCTATCCACTCCGTTTCTTTTTAAATGCAGGACAACCCATTTTTTAAACTCTTTTTGAAAGTCTCATATGTTACTGAAGTTATGATATAACAGTCTCTTTAATATACTTTTACTAGTGTTCTTCTTGTACAAAAAAGTTAAAATAGCCTTTAAAACTGAGGCATAGATGAACACACTTGGTGGATCTAGGGAATATGCTACTTTTACAGATGTAACATGAGAAACCAGTGTTTCATTTTCTTGTGAGAGAAGAAACAAAGATACTAGACACTCTGCCTGACTACTTCATTTGATCTACCATTGGTTACAAGAGCCCAAAGAAAATGAAATGGCAACAGAGGTTATATCTGGCAAATCACATGTATAAACCAAGACTAGCATCACTGTTACAGAACTGAAAGCTGGCCCAGATCCTACTGATGTACAGCCTACCTGTATCCTCCTTTTAGCAAGGAAATCACTAACCAAAGCATGAATCAAAGCATGTCTTTTGGAAGACTGAAGGTGCCATATAATCTGTTTTTGAAGTCCAAACCAGACTAAGCTATAAAAGTAGTGCCTACTGACTCTTTAAATTTCTGAAAAACCCATACCAACTATGTTGTTGTTCATGTCTGACTAAGTCATGTCTGACAGTTTGCAACCTCATGGACTGTAGCATGCCAGGCTCCTCTGTCCTCCACCATTTCCTGGAGTTTCCTCAGGACTCAATTCATATCCATTGAGTCGGTGATACCAACTGAAGATACTGTCTTTGACTTTCAAAGGCAAGATTGTTTTGAAGAAGTTAGGTTCAGAAGGGATTATACAAATTTGCAGCCAAGTCTTGAACCCTAGATATGTGTTTATAGTCTACAAAGATGTTCGCTTATAAAACAGAATTTTCTGAGCCAAGTTGTTCTTGGGATTCAAAGGGTGGAGAAGCCAGATCTTTTTGAGAGGATACCAGGAACTTGGTTTAAAGGATTTCGCTTGAGGGATCTCACTTTAAAGGACCAGTGAGGTTTAAATAGATAGAGATGTAAGGTAAGCTATTTAGGCAAAACTTACATGTGAACACCTCCTGCTGTTTTTCGGTCTATGCACTCTCCGTCTCAGAGTCTTTGCACTTACTGTTCTATTTGGGACATTCTTTATCCAGAAATCTATACAGCTTGCTTCTGTGCTTAAGATCTCTCCCCAAATGTCACCTTATCAGGTCAGCATTTTGTGATCATGTCCCATGAAACAGCATGCACCCCTTCTATCAATCATCATCTCCCTAATCTGTTGTCCTTCTCCTGGAGATTTATTACCACTAATAAAGTACACATTTTGTTTTCCATTTATTGTCTGTTTATATTCTCTACAGCATGAGCTCTCTGAGACAGAGGAATTAACCTTTTAATTGTTAATGTCTAGTTCCTAGAACACTGCCTGACCCACAGTAGGCTTCTATCAAACACTAACTGAATAAATGAAAATGCAATGCCACTTTTTATTATTGTGGAAAGGAAAACTGACAAACCTAACCCATATTGTCCTTTGAACTAGGGCCTTTTCTTTTGAACACTCATGTTGAAATAATCACTGATAGCATCATTTATAGTGAATTACAGGTGACAGGTTAATGACTGTAGACATGAAGAACAATGAAATAAACTAGCACATTCAGTCAAATTGAATAGGCCTCACTTTCTTTTCAATAATGATGTTTTACCCTGTTTTTCTAGTACAATTAGATAAGAGGGAAGCAACTTGTTACCTTCTCATTCTTTTCAATCCTATTTTTGTAAATGCCCACTTACTTAATTATGAACATATGCTTTTAAAAAGGGAGTAAAGAAATTATTATGGTTATAAAATGGAAGAAAAAGATAGAGGAGGGATTATCTGAATTTGGGATTCTATATCATACTTTGGGAAATCAACAGTTGAGTGCCTGCTGTGTGCCACTATGCAAAATATGATACACAGCCAAAGGTATGTTGGCCCAGGGTGCTCTTGGTGTGTCATAATATACTTAGTTTTCTGTTACTTTGCTAATATGATTTAGAGTGGTGCAGTTACACTGGGTCTGTTTAAATAGCGTACTCTTAGGGGCTTCCCCAGTGACTCAGTGGTAAAGAATCTGCCAGCAGTGAAGGAGCCACAGGAAATAAGGGTTCCATCTTTGGGTTGGGAAGATCCCCTGGGAGGAGAGCATGGAAACCCACTCCAGCATTCTTGCCTGGAGGATCCCATGGACAGAGGAGCCTGGCAGGCTGCAGCCCATAGGGTGGCAAAGAGTTGGACATGCCTGAAACAACTTAGCATGCACGCAACCTGTTCTGTTAGATTTTTTCACAACAAATTCTAGGCTTGAAATATTGCTAAACACACTTGAAGGTAATGTTTTCTGTCTTTCCATCCATCACATATTTATTGAGTGCTGCTAATGCCAAGATGCTGTTCCATGCTGGAGATAGAGTGATGCAGAAAGAAGACAGTGTCCTCATGGAGTTTGAGATTTGAGTGGATCAACTAATTTTTCTTTCTGTTGAGAAGTAGCTTTAAAAAGTAATATAGTAATATTACTTAATATATTAAGATAGTGTAACAAACCATCTGATTTGAAGAATGCTGATGTGGACATAATCATGAGAAGATCAACATCCCTAGTGCTGTAATTTGTGTTCCTATATGATTGCATAGAAGACACTTCCTGAAATTTCTCTGGAACCTGAAAAAAAAAGTGAAAGTGTTAGTCGCTCAGTTGTGTCTGAGCCTTTGGGCATCACCAAATCATACACACACACCTAAGTTTAGGAACTATCTTGACTTCAGTTGGGCCTGAGTTTTTCCTCTCTCAGATCTTGAAATCATATGTATATATGAAAACTTTTGGCAGTCTGGGCTCTGAATCAAATCAGAAAACAATATTTGTGCTGGTGTGACTTCAAAGCAGATATTTGAAATGTTCAGAAGATATCTTACTGGGATCACATGGAAGTTAGTGGTCGAGTGGAATTTGGATAATCGTGAGCTTGACTTATTGATCTCTCAAAAGATAATGATGTCCTTGAAGTTGATATCAGGGAGATCACTGAAAAGAGAACGTCTATGGTTTAAAATCAGTGATTTAGGTAATAGGGCAGTTTTGATTCGAGTGTGTCTACTTGTTTTTTTCTAACTTTTAAAGAACCTTCTGGTATGTGGTATTAGGTGTCTGATATTATCCTTAAAAATGATTTTCCATCACAAAATGCCCTCAAGCTCCCAGAGTTTCTAAGGTCCTTCTCAGTTTTTACCAATTTACGTTCTAAATTTTTCCAACCATTATTTTATTCTTTCACCTTTTATTTCAATCCAGTGTTTCTCAATTAGGTTTTGCTCATTAATGCCACCCTTAGGAGCCTTTTAGACATTTTTTCTCCTAATAGTCTCTCTAGCCATGAATTTTTTAAAAATGGGGAGAGGACAACCTCTCCTTTTTTCAATTAATTAATTTTTTAAAAGATCGTTTGACCATGCTGTGAGGCATATGGGATCCTAGTTCCCCGGCCAGGGATGGAACCCATGCCCCTTACATTGGAAGCATGCAGTCTTAACCATTGGACCTCCGGGGACGTCCAACCCCCTGAAATTTTAATACCATATATTTATAGCATATTTGTATATACAATATGACCATTTAGAGAGTCAGAAACCATTGCAATCTCTGACTTTCTACCCTCTAAGAACTCATTTTCACCCCCATTTGGGGTAATATCACTGCCATGGAATGCATACTTTGATCATTTATGTCAGGGTGATATGAAGGCAGGAGTGACTCCATCCACCTCACACTCACAAGTTTCCCAGTCCCCTTTCTTGGCCCTCTCCCTAGAAGTTCTGCAGTGTTGACGCGATTCACTCATTAAGCCTGCAGCATCCCTCCTCACCTGCTTCCTCCATCGCCACCTCTTTCTTAAATCCTCTGGTCCTTTAGGACTGGTACCTGAGTGGGCTCACCTTCAGTCCCTCAAGAAGGATTTCCGTTGAAATGTCTGCAGAGTTGTCCCTTAATACTTGGTTTCTGAGCAGTAGGAAAGATCAATATACTTTTTTTCTTAGGCAAAACGAGAAACTCTTAAGAATGATTTCCTTGACCTTCCTGCTACTTCCTGCTTTTTTTCAGCCCCTTTGGCTCAGGGAGTCCTAAACTGGCTGTGTTCTGCCTGGCAAACCTGCCTGTTCTCAGCACCCAAGGGCAGTTGAGATAAAGACCTGCCCAGATATGTCCATTCTGTTGTGTTTTTAATATGAGTTACACAGTCCTTGGGGGCTTCCCAGGTGGGGCGCTGCTGCTACTGCTGCTAAGTCACTTCAGTCGTGTCCGACTCTGTGTGACCCCATAGACGGCAGCCCACCAGGCTCCCCCGTCCCTGGGATTCTCCAGGCAAGAACACTGGAGTGGGTTGCCATTTCCTTCTCCAATGCATGAAAGTGAAAAGTGAAAGTGAAGTCGCTCTGTCGTGTCCGACCCTTAGCAACCTCATGGACTGCAGCCTACCAGGCTCTTCCGTCCATGGGATTTACCAGGCAAGAGTACTGGAGTAGGGTGCCATTGCCTTCTCCGAGGTGGGGCGCCAGTGGTAAAGAATCTGCCTGCCAACCCAGGAGATGTGGGTTTGATCCCTGGGTCAGAAAGATCCCCTGGAGTAGGAAATGGCAACCCACTCCAGTATTCTTGCCTGGAAAATCCCATGGACAGAGGATCCTGGTGGACTGCAGTCTGTGGGGTCGCAAAGAGTCCAGACACAATTGAGCGACTGAACAGTAACAACAATATCCCTGGCATTTAGAAAGTCACATAATTCCCAAGGCTATGATAAAATGATAGTATCCTCAGGTGCCCACCACTCCCAGATCCCCACTCATGACAGGCAACCATTTTTATCTCTTTAGGCTCTTTTTTTATTTCTGTTACTTACTTTATATATTTCTAAATAACAGTCTCTGACAGCTATGTCTTGCTTTTCAACTTGCTGTAAGGACTTACTTCTTACTACAGAAAATGAAGTTGTAGCCCTGTTGTAAATCTCTTTTCTTTTACTCCCAAGAGAACCATTAAAATTTTTGTCAAATCAATATTCATTGTAGGCAAGTTATTTTAAACATTTTTTTTATGTGGATCATTTTAAAAGTGTTTATTATATGTGTTACAACATTGCTTCTGTTTTATGTTTTGATTTTTTGGCCACAAAGCATGTGGGATCTTAGTTCCCCAACCAGGGGTCGAATCTGTACCTCCTGCATTGGGAGGTGAAGCCTTAACCACCAGACCACCCAGGAGGTCCCTATAAGCATGTTTTGACTATATGTTTTACTCACTCTAGAACCATTTACAGAACTATGATATCTTCTTTTTTATATTATTTTTTGGCTCTGTTGGAATTAATACTGTCTCATAGTCTCCCTTTCTTCCCTGCATCTCCTTCCCTCCCTTCCTGTCTTGCATCTCTGCCGGAGTCTTCAGACTTTTTGCTCCAGTCAGGACTGGATGCTCTCTGGACCTTCCCGATAGCTTTCCTCTAGCATTTTTCCCTCAATATACCCATCCTCCGATTGTCTCTCTTCTTCAGAGTTCTTCAGTTTTATTTTCTGCAGAGTGAGAGCAGTAATGACTATCCTAGCTCTTGCTAGTTCTCAGGAACATTAAATGAGCATAGATGTAAATGGTAGTAGAACTGGCACACAGTACACACCCCTAAAATCTTAAATAACAACTTATTGCTACTGTGTATACTGATTTTATGGTTATTTTTCCATTATTATCTTACCTTTCTCAGTGGAACATTTCTGTGGGACAATATGAGGAGAACAGGAGCTCACTGTAGAATAAGTAAGAGCCCTGCAGACTGGTAATGTCATCAGGCAGGCATGCTGAGTCGACAGAGGATGAGATGGTTGGACTGCATCACCGACTCATTGGACATGAATTTGAGCAAATTCCTGGAGATGGTGAAGGTCAGAGAAGCCTGGTGTGCTGCTGTCCATTGTGCTGCAAAGAGTTGGACCTGACTGAACCACAACAAACACATGCTCAGTTGCTCGTTCATGTCCAACTCTTTGCAACCTGTTGGACTGTAGCCTGCCAGGCTCCTCTGTTTGTGGGATTTTTCAGGCAAGAATAATGGAGTGGGGTGCCATTCCTCCTCCAGGAGATCTTTCCAATCCAGGGATCAAGCCCACATCTCTTGCGTCTCCTGCATTGGCAGGTGGATTCTTTACAACTGAGCCACCTGGGATGCCCATGATGCCATCATACTTATTAGAATTACTGTTAATGGTCCAGCGTACCATGGACTTCTTTCAAGGGTCAGTCAGAGCGGATACCACCTGAAGGAGAGAAGGATAGTTCTTTTTAGTGTGACTGAGGGTTGTTGGTTACCCACTGATACCCTCACTGCCCTACACTCTGACCCTGACAAGACAAGCCCATTTTCTGTGTATGTGGGAACTGAACTCTAATCTGAATTTAAGATGTGTACTGATGTCTTTTAGGAATGTTTTACATTTTATGAACTTCAATCAGCTACAATATTATTTAAATAAAACTGTGAGGCATGAAAGAGTGAGTGTCTATGTTGAAATAGAGAACTCTCTTGTCCAGGATATATAGCTACTTAATTAAATGGAAAGGCTCAAAAGCAAGTATTAATATATTTACATGTTACTTTGCCGTTAGCGTGGCTTTGGGATGTTGAGGGTACACATACACACATATAAACATATTTTTAAAAATAAAGAACCAAATGCCAATTTGTTTTCCATTGTTGTTATCTCCATTACCAATGTTTGCTTGGATGGTTTTAAATCCTGTTAATGATACCAAAATAATATAAACCCAAGGGGTAGGTGTTTGTTGAAAAAGATGGGATATTTGATAAAAAGAATTTGAATTTTAGACTCTCCTAAGCGCTCATCACTAGCAGAGATTCCACAGTAATTTTATGAGCAGTCCTCTTGTTGCCATTGGAAGAGGTGGTGTATGTCACTGAACACCTAAATGTGTCCAAATCCCGGGGCATAGGCACAACTCATCACTGCTGTGCTGTTTCAACTACTCCTTTGCTGGCTTTCTATTCAGAATTAATTTTGTATTGTACCACGTGCTTTGATGACAGTTAAATACTTGTCCTTGACTTAATGAGAAGAATACCTCTGCAGTGAATCACACAAGTGGCCTACCTTGTTTAAGAGAGGTTAATCCCTCCCTCACTTGAATTTCCATGCTGCTGCTGCTAAGTCGCTTCAGTCATGTCCGACTCTGTGCGACCCCATATACGGCAGCCCACCAGGCTCCACTGTCCCTAGGATTCTCCAGGCAAGAATACTGGAGTGGGTTGCCATTTCCTTCTCCAGTGCATGAAAGGGAAAAGTGAAAGTGAAGTCGCTCAGTCATGTCCAACTCTTAGCAACCCCATGGATTGTAGCCTACCAGGCTCCTCCGTCCATGGGATTTTCCAGGCAAGAGTACTGGAGTGGGGTGCCATTGCCTTCTCCCATGAATTTCCATAAATATAATCAATTTGAATATTCATTTAGGTGTCATCTGCCTAAGGCAGGTATTTACAGCCCTTTGGTGTTACTTGGAACAAACTATCTTCCATCCTGTTCCATTGGCCTGTGCTATGTGACATTACACAAACACCAACCTCTATGTTTGCTCCACAGCATGTAGTGAAAATTCTGGAACAGAACAAAATAGTTGAGATCACATAACAGGCATTTTGAGAAGATGGACTAACACAGACAGTGTGCCTAATTTCATCTATTTCCTTAAATTCTGTCCAGCTGAGGTTAAAGAGGATTAGTTGGATTAATTGAATGTATAGAGTAGAAGCTGAAAGTGTGTTTTATTTCATTAATATGATCAATTTCTTTGGAGCTCCTGCACTTGATGAACAATGGCTGTTAGTGTAAATACAGGTAGGTTGTAGGAAACCACAGTTTGAGCCTTTCTGGAGAATGATTCACTGACCATATAAATGTTAATATTTACAAAATATTGTGTGCTTACTCAGTGTTGGAACAGCGCTAAATACTTCATTTGTAATGCACCACTTAATTCTTGAAATAACATACAAGGTAGGTACCATCTTTGTTTATTAGATGGGTATAAGCCACAAATAGGTTAAATGACTTGTCCAAATCAGGTTTCAGACAAACGAGTGTTTGACTCTGGTTCTAGTTAAAAGATGTTTGCAATCTCTGGACTAAAAAAAAAAAAAAAAACAAACCCAATGGGTTTTATAGTCTGATCAGAGAAAAATTATCTTTTTATAGAAGATACTTTTTATATCCCTTTCTATGTGTCATAGTAACAGCTTGTTAAATTAAAAAAAAATTAAGGAAAGAATAAAAATATGAAAAGTAGGAAAATTAAAGCAACTGGAGGAAAAAATAAAGTTGTAAACAGATAACGGACCCAAATTTGGATAAGGAAAAATTTAATATATCTAAAAGTATGATTCTTTAGCTGCATTGCTGTGACATACCTGTGATAATAAATTTTCATTACCAATGAAGAATGAAGCTAGAATAAGAAAAACTAGTAATTATAGCAGCTAGAGAGGGAAAAAAAATTTAGCTAAAGTTATAACTAGATTCCAATAACATGTCATTTTATTCATCTAAGTAGGATCATCCAGGGCTCTGAGTATAATGTTCTCTATGCAACTTGGAAACTGATTCAGTGATCTTATGTAAATCATGCATAATTGGTATAAAAGATGACAAGTAGAAATACTAAATTTCTATATTTGGTATAGATTTTCCAAGTAGATGAAAATTAAGAGAAGAGCAGACTGTTCAAATATGAACATGTGCTAATAGGATATTGCCATTGTGCCTAGCTTCCTTGATGATCAAGCTGTTGAGAGAAATAAAGACTCTTCAGGAACAGAATTAAGTACTATGGGGAAACCATATTTGATCTGAATTTCAAAATCTGGTGTGTATGTTTATTTTTGGCCCCATGGCATGTAGGACCTTAGTTCTCTGATCAAACTGCCACTCCCCCACCCCCCACCTCACCCTGCCCCCCCAGACTACCAGGGAAGTCCCTCAGAATCCATTTTAAAGAAATATATAAAATCATAGAGACCATACTTCATACGGTCATGGGTCTTCAGTGATCCTAGGTTATTTTTTTTTTTATCAAGTGTGAGTTTAGTTACGTAGAATAATTTATCTGATTCCATCACTGACTTTCCCCTAGAGTTTAGACTCAAACAAATGGCAGCATGTTAGCAATAAAGAAACTAACCATTGACATGTGTGGTAAAGTAGAGATTTTCTCTATAGAACAATACTGTCTAGGATGAGTAGTAAAACCTCTTGACGGGCATTTCATTCACTTTCTAATGAATCTGATTGTTTTAAAAGATAACTGTTCAACAATGCGAACTAGAATGAAATATTCTGGTATCTTTTTTCCAATGAAAACATATCTGCCTACACTAATGACTGTGAGTTATCAGTAGTAGTGTAACTGTGTTCTCTCTTTGCTGCCAATTAATAGTTTTCTTCTTTTCAGATAATGATTTCATGGAGTGTTAATTTGTAAGTCGAGGGAAGGGGGGAAAGTTTAAGGAAAAAAGTGAAAGATTTAACAAAGATTATACTCTGATATTTCAGCCTCATTTTATAGTTGGTAGGTTATGAGACTTCCAGAAGGGTATATCTTTAACCCTTCTCATCAGTGGATATGGTTTTGCAGCCCAGACCAGTTAGCTGCCTCAACTCTCCCTTTAGAAATGAGGATGGATAGTTAGGGAAGATGAGGAACTGGGTCATGTCATTATTGATGAGGATGAAGTAAGAAGCAAAGGAAGGAAAGTGGTTGCCAGAATTGCTTCTCAAATTCATGGATACAAGGTATTGAACAAGGAGATAAAGTATTACTTTTTGAGAGTTTGAAGTTCATTTGTAGGATTAAAAAAGGCTTGAAAAGGATAGAATCCCATGGTATTAGAGGCTACCTGCTAACAGATTGACTCGGTGATTTTGCAATCACCCATAACTTCTGCTTCTGAGTTCAGGGAAAGAAGATGCATGTTAATATTACCTTGTCCTCCGAAGATGTGAAGAAAACAATTTCAGCTGTGAATATGTATTGCTCACACATGCTGTTTTCACAAGAAAAAAAAAGTTTGGATAGAAAAAAATTTTATGAAATTTATAGACTTCATGATAGAATGAAAAATATACTCTAGTATATTTTAGAACAAGTGGTCTCTGCTACTGGGTAAACTTTGTGTATGTTCCATTTGGTTCTTTAAAGAAAAGAAATAGTTATTCCTTGACGCCCTTCTGAATCACCACATCTTACTAGCCAGGCATAACATCTTTTGTTTTATGAGACTGCCAGAGAGCTGACAACATTTCTGATGGTATGTTTATTACCCTAGATACTCACTGTAAATTATATGTTTTAAGCCAGCATATGAGATTGAAAAATAAAGTAAAATTAATGTTTTAATTTTGCTTTTTTCATAATTTTACACATAGAATGTATATCCCCTAGAATGTAATTTTATATCAGAAATGATTTTGACTGTCCAAAGACATCTCTTTCAGATATTTCTAATTTTAAATTTTAGAAATCGACTAGGATTTACTAATGTTGAGTTCCACAGGTTTCCCTCTAGGTACAGATTGAAAAACAGCACAGATCTGTAACTCCAGATGCATGGATACAATTAGTAAAAAAATAAGCCAGGTCATGATTTTTGTTGTAAATATTTAATAGCAGATAACCAATTATAACAGATTTTTCCTTTTCAACAGATTTTTTATTTACCTTCTTTTAACTTACCTTATTTGCTTCTGAGCTAAAATCTACACATTACGAGGCCAGTACATGTTAATAAGAAATAAAGCAAACAAAATATCAGGTTTCCTAGATTACTCTATTAAAAGTTTCATAAATGATTGCTGCAACATGTATATATTACGGTGTTGAAGCAGGGGTGCTAAATTTCAGATGCCTGTAGCAGGGAGGCAGTGGGCCAAGTAAATATAAAGTGTAGCCCCTGGGAGAGGGTAGGAACTCAGGCCAAGTAGATGATGCACACCATTGTGAAGGTGACCCACTGCTCACCTGAGTCTGCCTTTATAGTATGGCAATACTAACCCTCTGTTGCCAGATGTTCTATGTGTTAACAAAGGCTTAAAACCAAGGTTTTAACATAACTCTTACTAATGTTTAAATGTTGCTTTATATGCATATATTTATATGCTTTGGTCAGGAGTCCCCAAACTTTTTGGCATCAGGAGTCCCCAACCATTTTGGTTCCATAGAAGACAATTTTTCCATGGACTGGGGGAGGGCATGCTTTCAGGATGAGTCAAGCAAGTGGATTACATTTATTGTGCACTTTATTTCTATTATTATTACATCAACTCCTCCTCAGATCATCAGGTATTAGATCCCAGAGGCTGGGGACACCCCTTTAGATATTTGTATTTATTTATTTATTTTAAAAATGTTGTGTGAGCAAACAAAAATTTACTTGGATTGGGTCTATCTGGGCAGCAGGCATTTTGTGATCTCTGCATGAAGGAACTCATATGTGTGTGTGCACAAAGTGTTCTATAAATTATCTTAGAAACATTTGTGATTTTTTTTTAGTCCATCTGATATATTGGGGAGAAATTTGGTTTTTTAAAGCCAACAGATTTTATGTACTTGGCATGCTGTACATTGGATAACTATCATTTAATATTGATATATTTTCCTTTATGCATTAGATGCGCACTGTAATGAGATTTTCTTGCTCATCATTTTATCAATAGTGGCTTGTAAAATAATTGTTAATTTTGTTTGGCTTTCTTGCAGCTTTTATTCCTACATTAAAAAGAAATCTAAGCACTCTTTCATGCATTTATTCACTGACTTTTGGGTTTTGATGTACATTAATATTAGATATAATAAATGAATAATGACCACATCCACGCTGGAGTAACATACATGTGATTTTTTTGGAAAAACAGCAAAAATATACATTACATATGGCCTTAAAATACTACAAAGTTCTCATACTTTAATTCTTCTTTATAAAGAAAGGGTGTTCTTTCTATACATGGTTAGAATAAATAAAAATACTTTCAAAACTGAAATAATTTTAAACCTTTCAAGATTTTCAAGAAACAAAAATAACTTTGAAAAACCAAAAATTTCCCCAGTAAATGGATATCAAATCATAAATGCTTCTAAGACAATTCAGTTGAAAAGGAAAACATCTCCCATGACAGTGAGTCATTTGGATGGTTGGTTTCCTCAATGCTGTTTCATGGGACACTGGTACAGTCACTCTTGGTGTCTGCATATTCTAGTCTAAGGGTCCTTGGATTGTTTATCTCTGTATTTAGATGTCTATCTGACTCATCCTGTTTTTGAAGGCAGAGACACCTATTCATTCTTTCTGTAATCCATAGTATTGCCTCAATTAATTTGATTTAGTCTGATTCTATGTATTCAACTCTCAAGAGGATTCTTGTAAGTATAGTCTACTTATTAAAGTCAAACAAATTTCACTATTGGGAGCTCCCACCCAACCTTTTCATATAAATTAATTGTTTTGGAATAGTCAGGATCGAAATGTTATGCTTTTCATTGTTTTATCCATGTGGAGATATAATTTGTCTTGACATTTGGATTCTTCTATGAGTTCATATGAGTTGGATTTAAGATTTAAGGTCAAGAAATCACAAGAGAAGAATATATAAGGGTGTTTAGTCCATCAACCTTTTATTATAAAGGATGTTAGTTTAAAGAAGGAGCAGATAGTATATGATTAAAGTTTTCAGCCTTGAGTTGGTAGTCCATATTGTTCATATATTCCAGCATTCAACAAATTCAATATGTTAAATGTTAACAAAATCTACATGTAATCATCTAGATGAAAGTGGAAAGCAACTCTTTGTACTACAAAGATCAAAATTAAAATAACTTCATCTTTCTCACCCTGCTTTGCATAATTTTTCCTGGTCTTATTTTATATCTCTTGAACTGGGGAACCATTACCCTGAACAGGCACAACTAATGTGATGCCACTGTAAAGCAATTGTATTTATCTTTCTCCCATTACCTCTTCATGTCATCTCAGTGAGACTGATTATTTCCCTGCTCCTATATGAAAATTCAGACAGGCTTCCCAGGTGGCTCAGTGGTAAAGAATCTGCCTGCCAGTGTAGGAGACACCAGAGATACAGATTCAATCCCTGGGTCAGAAAATGCTAAGTGAGTGAAAGTCACTCAGTTGTGTCTGACTTTTTGTGACCCCATGGACTATACAGTCCATGGAATTATCCAGGCCAGAATACTGGAGTGGGTAGCCTTTCCCTTCTCCAGGGGATCACCCAATCCAGGGATTGAACCCAGGGTTGAGAAGAGCCTCTGGAAAAGGGAATGGCAACCCACTCCAGTATTCTTGCCTGGAAAATCTCATGGACAGAGGAGCCTGACGGATTACAATCCAGGGAGTTGCAAAGAATTGGACACAACTAAGTGACTGAACACGCATGTACATATGAAAATCCGATAGTCCAGTGACTTCCTGATATATCTTCTATCAGACACAGGAACTGAACTTAGTAATACTCCATTAGATATACTGCACCTAATGGTCAAGGGTCTAACAGATCTTCCCTGCATTCCCAAGCTCCCTAAGGAACAGGGCCTTTAGTCAGAGGAAATGAGTGAGAAAGCTGCTCTGTTTTGGAGACTTGAGCCCTCTCATAAATCCACATCTGGTTTAGGTGTTCCTCTTCATTGCTCCAAAGCACTTTGTTTGCTTATCTCTATCTAAGGTAAGCTTATCACAGTTATCACACTTCATTGGAAACAACTGCTTCCTCTGTTTAAAGACAGGAGTTAATGTTTTCTGCATCCATGCTTTCCTAATGCTTTACATAGTAGGCACATATGCTGGATGAATAAACTCATAACTGGAATTCTCAAAGTTCTTGTGTGGCTTTTAAGAAATTCAAATGTGTTGATTCTACCTGGGAGATTTGATTCAATAGATTTTTTTAAAGTTTCACAGGGTATCTTGATTTACAACAGAATTGAAATCCACTGAGCTGGATGTAAAAGTTTTGGTATTAATAGCTTTGACACTTTAATTAAGGAAACTTTACACTTTTAATCTACAAATGAGTTTTAGAATAAGAAATCTTACGAGGTTTTTCCAGTTTTTCCTCATTCTGAATAAGGTTATTTAATATACCCTCTATATTTTAGGACTGATAAGTAGGTATTGATTTCAGTATCAATACTGAAACAGCTATGCCAGCTTTTCCAGTTACTCTGTTTTATTAAGTTTTATGCAGATGGTCTACGTTTAAATGTCTCTCTGACCTCGATATATCTTTATGTTACATAGTTAGAATAGGAAAAAGGAGTCCAAAATGGCGGTGGCTAAAAGACAAAGAGGGAAAAGCCTGCAAAGAGAGAACAAAGGAAGGTCTGAGGACTGGAGTGAGGACCTCAGGTAAAACAAACAGCCCTCTTTGCTAGCCCAATTTCCATAGGGCAGGCCCAGGGGGAGGAGAAAAGAAAACATAAAAAGAGGAGCCAAAATTGAGCAGGGGGCAGGGGTGCTTCTCTTCCAGTCTTTTGGGTCAGCCCAACCTCATGCCTCGAAGATGTGTTTTCCTTTGCTTGCCAAATAAAACTGAGCTGTAACGGAGCTGTAATGCTGGTCTATCCGTTGCTTCAAATTTTTGCTGTAGTGAGACAGAACCAAGGAAATTACATACTCCCCGGACATACATGGTGCCATGCCATGACTCGGATTTAACCTGGATGAAACAACCTCGGCTTGGACCCTGTGAGGTGGAAGCCAAGCACAGCAGAAGCCCAACTTGGCAAAAGCTCTTGCGGTGGAAGATGAACACGAAGAAAACCCAGCACAGGGGAGGTGACAAAAGCCAAGCATGTTAGAAACCAGGACAGCAAAAACAAACTCAACAGAAAGCTCATGTGGCCCAGTCTCAGATTCCAGAAGACCTCTGGTTAAGGTAGCAGGTCCTCACTCCTCTAGCTGGAAGGACATATGGCTAACAAAATCTTAATTCCTTTGCAATCTCTCTTGTTTCCTTGAACCCCCCCCCATGAACAGGCGAGTGACAGTGGGTGCAATTGAGGGGCTCTGGCAGAGGCTACTTCGTAGCTGTTGCTCAAGTGGGTGGGGTTCTTCTGTCCTTAATATTCTTTGTACCAAGGATCAGGCCAATGAAAACTGTGAGCATAGGTCAGGTATTTGGCAGATTTTCCGGCAGGTTGTGAAGGGGATTCCTCGCCACGTTTTTCCTACTGCTTTTTCCTCCCGTCCTTCAGCTCCTCTCTCCCAGGACTTGAGCCTGATGAAAACCCACAGTGCCTGGCTTCAGGAACTAATGAAACTCAGGATCCTGATGTCTCATCAAAAAAAAAAAATTCAGTGAGAGACAGTGATAGGTAAGAGCTGGATTTGTTCAGATTCAGAGAGAAGCACACTCCACAGGGTTTGGGCCATTGCAGAGGGTGAGTGAGTGCAACAGACATGAAATGTGGTGTGGTTAGTTTTTTAAGGGTGGGTGATTTCATATGCTAATGAGTGGGAGGATCATTCCAGGGAACCACTCACTCCTCAGTCTTTTGACAGTGCCTGGAACTGTCCTGGTGCCTCAGAGTGTGTCATTTAGCTTGCAGATTGAGGATCAAGGTTTAGTTGAATTTGACTTGTCATCTTGGACCCATTTAATTTTAATTGGTTTATGCTATGCCCTTGGGCTATGTCATTCTTTCAAAACTTGTGCCCTGCCCCCTTCCCTCCTATTTCATGCTCTTCTCCTGAGCCCCATCCAGGCCCACAATGTTGCCTTTATAATCTTCTTGAGGGCCAACCAGACAATAGCTGGACCTTGGGAGGGAAATACTGTATAGTATCCAATCCCTCTACATATTCAAGCCTTCATCTTCCATGTTTCCTACAACATGTGCAACAACAGCATCTCTCAGTGAACCCACTAGGGTCACACAATGCCTTCTAGTAGTCTGTCTGTTGGTGGCATCCCTTCAAGGGCAATTGGGCTTACAAGGATAATGTTAGCCACTTTGGGGCTAGCCCTGCAGGCTGTTTGGGCCCAAACCCTTGCCAGCCTTCTCCTAAAGTTACAAACATACTCCCAGATCAAATCTCCACTCCACTTTTATGGAACATCTGGTCTATTGCCTCTTATCAATTTGTTCTTAAGCCATTTACTAACTCTTACAACTGGAACCCTGCTCCCTTGTAGGCAACATTGCTCCACCCAGCTTATTATTAAAATACTCTTAATGCCCCTAACAGGACCAGATAACCCATTCCTTTGTCATTACTTTTGTTATTACTTAAACTGATTCTATGACAATGAAATGTTTACCACTGGAGACACCCTAAGCTGCTCTTATGAAAGACTAGGGGAGGAAATCAGTCACATTCCCTCAGAGCAATAAGAGGATAAGTCTTATGGTTGTTTCACCAGGTTCCCAGTCTCAGGGCACAGACTTGGATTGCTTTACATCATGATATCTAGTCCCATCCATGGTAGACAAACCAGCAATGAGTCACAGCCCCTTAATCCTACCCAGCACTGATCACGCTGGAGACCTTGGGGACGCCCAACTCCAGTCCGGGAGTCCCAGGAGGTTGACATGCCTCGACCTGCCAAGGGACTCAATTTTAGGGAGGCCAACCTGCTTCAACCTGCCCGTGGTTTTGATCTCCAGGAGGCTGTCATGCCTCTGCCTGCCGTGGGATCTGCACCTTGACCCAGGGATGCCTGGCTCTCAGGTTGCAACAGTACTGGCTAGGATAAGATTCGGAAAGACTCACCCCTAAGGAAGTCCACCCATGGAAATAGAAGGAAGCCTGTTAGTTGTGGGACTGTGCCTGGTCTCAGCAATAACTCAGCAGTCCAATGAGAGTCCCATTGCCTTGCTGGAAAGGCTAAAAGAGACCCTCCAAAAGTTGACCAATCTGACTTAGTCTCTTATGAGGGACAGGTGATTTTAAAGGACAAATTCCTGTCCCAATGTGCATCAGACATCATGATAAAGTTACAACAGCTACAGCAGCAAGATCCTGCTGTCTCTTTAGATGAGATGGTCCAGACAGCCACCAATACCTTTTATAACAGAGAACAGGAGAGGGAGACCAAGGTCCAGGAAAGGGAGAAAAGAAAAGAGACAAGGCATGCCCAGATGCTGGCCGTCCTCCAGGGAAGCCCTTTGGCAAACACCAAGTCTTTGAAGGACAAGGCATGAGGCAAAATCCTAATCTGTAGACAGGCAGGACATTGGGCCAAAGAGTGTCCAAACCGTGACACGTCTCCTAAAATGGCTTGCTACAAATGCCATCAATTGGGACACTGGGCAACACTCTGCCCTCAGGACCCAAGAGCTTCAAGATCAAGTGCCAAACCTTCCTTCATGATGGTTCAATGGACTGAAGTGGACTGCTTCCTCAGGACTGAGGAAGTGGACTCTTCAGTCCACTGAGGAGTCAGCCCGCCTGTCACAGATAACCATCACAGGGCTGGAGCCAAGGGTACAACTGGATATGGCAGGTAGGTCCGAGAATTTCTTGGTTGACACAGGGGCTACTTATTCTGTCCTTACCGCCTACTCCAGAGCCTTCTCCTCCAAGACATATACTATTTAGGGTGCTATAGGAAAAATAATTACAAAAATGTTCACCTGAGCACTTCTTTGTTGCTGGGATGGACAAATATTTTCCCACCAGTTTCTGGTGGTCCCTGAGTGTCCTACTCCCTTATGGGGAAGAGATCTTTCCCTGCCTTCAATATCTTGCAGCTATTGCAGTCCTGATAGAAGATGCTTTAAAACTCTCTCTTGGGGGCAAAGTAACTATTTTCACCAGCCACCAGGTGAAACAACTCCTGAATGAGAGAGGCCATTTGTGGATGTCTGATCAAAGGATAAGATAAGAAGAGGTGGCAAGAATACGCAGAAGAACTGTACAAAAAAGATCTTCACGACACAGATAATCACGATGGTGTGATCACTCACCTAGAGCCAGACATCCTGGAATGTGAAGTCAAGTGGGCCTTAGAAAGCATCACTATAAACAAAGTTAGTGGAGGTGATGGAATTCCAGTTGAGCTATTTCAAATCCTCAAAGGTGATGCTGTGAAAGTGCTGCACTTGATATGCCAGCAAATTTGGAAAACTCAGCAATGGCCACAGGACTGGAAGAGGTCAGTCTTCGTTCCAATCCCAAAGAAAGGGCCAATCTCAAAGAAAGGCAATGCCAAAGAATGCTCAAACTACCGCACGATTGCACTCATCTCACATGCTAGTAAAGTAATGCTCAAAATTTTCCAAGCCAGGCTTCAGCAATACATGAACTGTGAACTTCCAGATGTTCAAGCTGGTTTTAGAAAAGGCAGAGGAAACAGAGATCAAATTGCCAATATCTGCTGGATCATCGAAAAAGCAAGAGAGTTCCAGAAAAACATCTATTTCTGCTTTATTGACTATGCCAAAGCCTTTGACTGTGTGGATCACAATAAACTGTGGAAAATTCTGAAAGAGATGGGAATACCAGACCATCTGACCTGTCTCTTGAGAAACCTGTATGCAGGTCAGGAAGCAACAGTTAGAACTGGACATGGAGCAACAGACTGGTTCCAAATAGGAAAAGGAGTAGGTCAAGGCTGTATATTGTCACCCTGCTTATTTAACTTATATGCAGACTACATCATGAGAAACGCTGGGCTGGAAGAAACACAAGCTGGAATCAAGATTGCCGGGAGAAATATCAATAACCTCAGATATGCGGATGACACCACCCTTAAGGCAGAAAGTGAAGAAGAACTAAAGAGCCTCTTGATGAAGGTGAAAGAGGAGAGTGAAAAAGTTGGCTTAAAGCTCAACATTCAGAAAACTAAGATCATGGTATCCGGTCCCATCACATCATGGGAAATAGATGGGGAAACAGGGGAAACAGTGTCAGACTTTATTTTTTTGGGCTCCAAAATCACTGCTGATGGTGATTGCAGCCATGAAATTAAAAGACGCTTACTCCTTGGAAGGAAGGTTATGGCCAACCTAGATAGCATATTTAAAAGCAGAGACATTACTTTGCCAACAAAAGTACGTCTAGTCAAGGCTATGGTTTTTCCAGTGGTCATGTATGGATGTGAGAATTGGACGGTGAAGAAAGCTGAGTGCCGAAGAATTGATGCTTTTGAACTGTGGTGTTGGAGAAGACTCTTGAGAGTCCCTTGGACTGAAAGGAGATCCAATCAATCCATCCTAAAGGAGATCAATCCTGGGTGTTCATTAGAAGATCTGATGTTGAAGCTGAAACTCCAATACTTTGGCCACCTCATGCGAAGGGTTGACTCATTGGAAAAGACCCTAATGCTGGGTAGGATTGGGGGCAGGAGGAGAAGGGGATGACAGAGGATGAGATGGTTGGATGGCATAACTGACTCAATGGACATGGGTTTGGGTGGACTCCGGGAGTTGGTGATGGACAGAGAGGCCTGGCGTGCTGCAATTCATGGGATCGCAAAGAGTCGGACACGACTGAGCAACTGAACTGAACTGATCAAAGGATCCTCAGATATCAAGTAATGCTGATGAAAAATCCAGGCTTATATCCCCTTGTGAGGTTCTTAACCCAGCTGCCCTCCTGCCTACCACCAAGGGCTCTCTCCCCTTTCACTGTTGCCTAGAAACTTTAGACCACTGGACAAAACCCCAAGAGGGTTTGTCAGAATATCCTCTGGCCAATCCTGAGGAAAACTGGTACACTGATGGAAGCAGCTTTGTCTTAGATGGAAAAAGAAGAGCCAGATATGCAATAGTCTCCAATTTTGAGACCATAACGGCTAAACTTTTGCCACTGGTACTTCAGCCCAATTAGCTGAGCTCATAGCCCTGACTCGAGCTTTAGAGCTGGAAAAAGGAAAAAGAATAGCCATTTACACCAACTCCAAGTATGCCTTTCTGATGCTACATGCACATGCTGCTATTTGGAAAGAAAGAAGCCACTTGACCACCTGAGAGTCCCCAATCAAATATGGTGATCAAATTCTTAGACTCTTGGAGGCAGTCCATCTGCCCGCTGAGGTTTCAGTCTCCCACTGCAAAGGACACCAAAATGGGAGCATGGAAGTGGCATGAGGGAACCAAGAGCTGATCAGGCAGCTAAGAGAGCATCATTACAGAACAATGACATAATGGGGTGGCCACCTTAGTTCCACAGACTAATTTGCCAGAAACTCCTTCATGTACTGAAGGTGAGACTCTTAAAGCTAAGAGTGAGGGCTTTCAAGATCATATGGGGTGGTTCCAAAAGGAGGGACTCCTTTTTCTGCTTGGGAACCTCCAATGGAAGTTGGTTAACTCCTTACATGCCACCACTCATTTAGGGGAGAAGGCCCTCCAAAGATTACTAGAAACGTCCTTCAGAGGAACAGGCCTCCAAACAACTATAAAGCAAGTGGTCTCTTCTTGTCCCACTTGCCAATTAAACAACTCCAAGGAGCTCGAAGACCCCAGCTGGGCCAGCCCATCCAAAGGCATGGGACCTACCCAAAAGAGGACTGGAAGGTGGATTTTTACCCAGATGCCAGTTTCTCAAGGGTAAAAATACCTGTTAGTCATGATAGACACATTCACAGGATGGATTGAAGGCTTTCCCACCTGGACTGAGAAGGCCGAGGAGGTGGTAAAAATACTGCTCCACGAAATCATTCCAAAATTTGGTCTGCCCAGGTCATTACAAAGTGACAATTCGACATCATTTACTTCTAAGGTCACCCAAGGAGCCTCTAAAGCATTGGGCATTTCTTATTATCTCCATTGTGCCTGGAGGCCTTAGTCTTCAGGAAAAGTAGAAAGAGCCAACAAATTCTTAAAATCAGTGATAAAAAAGGTAACCCTGGAGACCTCCCTGGGATGGAAGGAGGCTTTACCAATACTTCTCCTCCACACCCGTGTTGCCACTAAGGAACAGGTTGGTCTTAGTCCTTATGAGATGCTGTATGGGAGACCTTTTGTTTTTATCTATGGCCTCTTCCTAGATCCAGAGGCTCAGGCCCTCCAGTCTTATACCATGGTCATTGGACAATTCCAACAAAATATATGCTTGTGGGGTGTCAACCAGGACCCAAAAGATTCTAAGGAGCCACCACTATATACTCCAGGGACTCAAGTCCTAATTAAAGTCTGGAAATTTGGGTCCCCAAAGGCTCAATTCCAGCCCACATGGGAGGGCCCCTACCCTGTAATACTTTCTACCCCCACAGCAGTCAAGCTTCCCAGGATGCGACTCCTGGATTCACTACTCACGAGTCAAGTCGTGGAAGAAAACAGAACAGGATACTCAATCCACCTGTGAGCCCCTGGGAGATCTCAGATACCTATTTAGAACTACAAATGAGTGCCATTCTAATGAACACTCCCAAAGCTAAGTTTCTGGGGATAAGATTTCTCAGGACAGCTCTAAAGAGACAACACAGCTTGGCAGAGGTTGTACTCCAAAACAGACAGGAGATAGATCTCCTGATCCCTGAATAAAGAGCGACTTGAGCCATCTTGAATGACACGTGTTGTTTTTGGGTAAATACCTCCAGCCAAGTTAAAGAAGGTCTCACAGTCCTCAAGAAAAACATTCTAGATCCTGCTACTGCTGCTGCTGCTAAGTCGCTTCAGTCGTGTCCGACTCTGTGTGATCCTACAGGACCTCAAAGAATGAGCTGGAGAGTTCTTGGGGTGGCTACAATCTCTCTTTGAGGGATCTTTCTTCTGGCAATGGGAAATTTGGAGTTGGCTAATGCCCCTACTAATCCTTGTTATCATGATATTGACGCTGCTTATGATTGCTCCATGTATCATCAATTGTCCAACTCGTTTTGTCTCTGCCCAGGCTACAACATGCAGTGCCAGTTTAACGAGGATATATAAAACTACAGCTGACCATGGAAAATATCACTCACCCTTAGATGGATACTGCTAGAAGGATTCTAAGGCTTGAGACTAGCAACAAGGGGGCAATGCCCCTTGCCATCCCAGTTCAGCAGGAAGTAGCCAGAGAGACCTCGACACCCCTGTTCCCAAAGAATTGGGCCTCCCATCGCTTGAGGAGGGAATGTTAGTTGGTTAGAATAGGAAAAAGGAGTCCAAAATGGTGGTGGCTAAAAGACAAAGAAGGAAAAGCCTGTGAAAATAGAACAAAAGAAGGTCCAAGAATCCCAGTGAGGACCTCAGGTGAAACAAACAGCCCTTCTTGCTAGCCCAGTTTACATAGGGCAGCCCAGGGGGAGGAGCAAAAAAAACATATAAAAAGAGGAGCCAAATTTGAGTGGAGGGCGGGGGGCTTCTTTTCTCTTTGAGTCTTTTGAGTCAGCTGCCCTCACGCCTCAAGGATGTGTTTTCCTTTGCTTGCCAAATAAAACTGAGCTGTAACACGGAGCTGTAACGCTGATCCATCCATTGCTTCAAATTTTTGCTACAGCGAGACAGAACCGAGGAAATTACACACTCCTGCGACATATATTTTTTAAAAAAGAAAATGACACTTGTATAAACATATTATAATATTAAAACATTGAAACATCAGGGCATTGTGATGCAAATTGTCGCCTCTTCTGATATTGACATGTAGGTCCAGTGGCTGTTTGATAACTTTAATCTCTTACAAGTTATTCTCCTTTTTTGAAAAAGAGAATTCATGTTTTTAATGGTGAAAAGGGGCAAAAATGTCTATAGAAAATGCACAAAACCTTTAAGATAGATGGTGTGTAAGTAGAGTTAGTTTTACTTTTTTTTTTTAAGGAAATGGTTACTACAGCATTCTAATTTACTAACTTTTTTTAGATTACACCAAATATCTTTTAATAATTCAACAATATTGTGAATCTGTAAGACATAGTGCACATTTGGTTGTCAAGAAATGGGAGGAGCAAGATTATGCTGTATGTAGGATGTTAAAGCAAATTCTTCTGATGTTACTACTTTTTCATTTTCAGGTTTATTAAAAAGTTAGCTTGGAAATACAGTGTTATTAGTGATAACTAGGAGTTGTTTATATTCTTTTCTGACTCCTTGTATGAAATGCTGCAACATTTTAAGTTCTTTATTTGGGGTCATTGATCTTTTCATTAGAGTAAAATAACTTGGGTGGGGGATAAATTTACATTGAGTTTTGTAAGCTTAACTATCTTTTTTGCTAATTAATACTAATCATTCAGTTATATTTAAATATTAAACTGTCCTTTAAGGTACCCTGTAAATAAGATTAACTTTTAAAATTGCATTGATGCATCACTTTTATATATTTAAATGTAATTTGCTCTTTATAAAAGTTTCCTTGCTCTCCAAAGATATTAATTGAGCTATCATTCTTGATTTGACCTCTGGAACATAGTTTAGGAAATATTAAGTGTTCTTAACCTTTTACTGAGAAATTCCAACCATCAGTGTGAGACTTACCCTGTGGAATGCTTCACCTCTAATATATTTTTCATCCACCCATTTCTCTATATTAGGCTAGTTTTACAGTCTCTAGTTCTCAATGCCAAATCACACCATACTGATGCCAGACTTTTTATAATTGGGCTAATGAATATGCTTAATTTTTTTTAACATGTGGAGAATTCAGACAGTAATTTATATTACACTGTGGAATGAGCAAAACATAGTAGTTTTAAGATGTGTACATGTAATTATGCTCTGTAGATGACATGTTACTGTTTTTAAATTATAACACAGAGAATATTAAAGAAAAGTGAAGGCCATGTGAAATCTTATCCAAGAGATAATAAATGAGGCAAGAAACGGCTTACCTATAATGGCCGAAAAAGGAGAGTTTATCTTCCATTCATATTTTACAAAATGTTTTAATGCAAAAATAAGGAATGGTCTCAATAATACTACCATAAGGAAGCGTTGGGATTATAGTGTTTGGACATAGACTACATTCTTTTCTGTTTCAAACTGCAGCTGAGTGCTGAGGATTTTCTTTTGTGCAGCAACTTCATGCTTTAGACCTTGTAAATCCTGAGGAAGTGACTTGCCCAGTGCATATATTTAGAGATTTTCTGGGAAGTCAGTAAATAATCTTTTATTTATTTTTCTATTTTGCTTTTTTCCTTAAGAATAAGCATTAGAAAAATTCAGATTATGGTTGTACTGTGTTGAGCTCCACAAGACAGTCTCATGCAATTGAGAAAAGTTTTTGTAGTGATAACTTGTTTATGGAACAGTTGATAGGAAGAAAATCCATTTAACCCCTGAAAGCTGTGATCCTTTAGAACAAATCATTGGAGAGTTAATTTTACAGTTGAGAAAAATGTATAGTTGGAGAGGATGGGCCTCAAGTTCAGATGTTCCAATTCTGTTTGATCTTGGCCAGTTTTTATAACTTTTGTTTGATCCTTGGTTTTCTTATCGGTAAAGTGGAGATAGTAATATCAATTTAAAAAGACTGTAGCTGTGACAAAATGAAGTAATGCATTTAGTGTCACCTGCATGGTGACACTTGAATTTGGGAGGAATTAATTGAAATTCCTGAGAAACTTCTTGCTCATTTTTTCTTGGTCTTTTTAGGACATGAATTAAAAAATACATACAGCAGGTGTGCAGTGTTGATCCTTGTATTTTTGCATTTTTAAAGAAAATCATATGCAATTACAAAGTTAAAATTCTTGTGATGATGATAACTCATTTATGGAAAACTTTGACTGGAATAGAAACTGTCTACTGCACATACTGAAAGGCCACCTGGATTCCATTTATTCAAAGGTATCCATTAACCATTTAGTTTGTGTCAAGCACAGCACTGTGGAAGAGGGTAGGGAGTGGGGATGAAAGAAAATACCGTATCAGATTACAGCTTTTGAGCAGTATTTGGGGAAGCCAAGCCAAGTAGTTGAAACCATGCAAACAATGATCATGTAATATATATTTGGGTGGGATTTTTATTATAAAACCTCATTACTAAAATTTAGAGTTGGACTCTACTATGAGGTAGGAGTAAAATTAGTAAATTTGTAAAGACCATCTATAAGAGTGACTGGTACAAAATAGAAGCCCAATAAGTAGTAGGCTTAAAATGTATTTATGTCATTATTATATTTTTTCCTAAGAAATAGAAAAACATTCAAGAAGAAAGCTGTAAAACTACAGGCCAAATGCCTCTTCCTTTGTGACACTGTATTGAATATTCAAAGACTTTGTTAATCTGTTTCTCTATTAATCGGTGCTTCCATGGACTTCCCAGGTGGTGCTAGTGGTAAAGAACCCACCTGCCAGTGCAGGAGACCTAAGAGATGCATGTTTGATCCCTGGATTGGGAAGGTCCCCTGGAGGAGGAAATGGTCAACCCACTCCAGTATTCTTGCCTGGAGATCCATGGACAGAGGAGCCTGGTGGGCTACAGTCCATAGGGTCACAAAGAGTAGGACACAGCTGAAGGAGACTTAACACACATAGATCTGTGCTTCCATAGGTTCTAGTCATAGCAATATTAGTGATCGGTACATGTTACATGCAGTTGGTGGTATCTTCTCCTGAGTACACCAGACATCCTCAGGTGAGCAGGTAAGATCTTGTGCAGCCATATAGTCTCTGCCGCTAACACAGAACATAAGACTTTATTAATGGATATTCATTGCATTAAATAATGGGTTTTAAGCTGGACGTGAAAAGACACATTAGATTTGCATTCATAGCAGGACGTGAGGGTGCAGGGTGATGAGGTCACCCAGGAGTGGTTACGATCTTTAGAGACGTAGAGGTTGAAATGAACATGTCATTTTGTTCATTCATTCAACAAACCCCTATTAAGCAGCTATTTGGTGCCAAACACTTGAGTAAAAACAGATATAGCCTTTCCCTCTGGAAATTTACAGACTAGTGGGAGAGATCAACATTAATCAAACAGTCGTAAGAGTAAGTACACATTTATAACTGTGATAAATTCCACAAAGGAGAGATACACGAGCTCTAAGGCAGTGTTTGACCTGGTCAAGGGAGGACAGAATGTATGTGCAATTGGGTGTTGAGAGAAGGGGGATGATTCCTACCAGAAGGAGCAGCGTTGCAGACACCACTTGATGGTCTAAAAGGTTGTGGAACTGGCACAAAGGGATCTTTGGAGAATGTCATGGATTGTCAGCCTAAAGAAGGCACTGAGACCAGATCAGGTAGGGCCTTGTAGGTCACATGGAGGAGTATGGACTTTCTTATGAGTCTAACCATAGAAAGACCCCGAATCTCTCTTTTTAAATTTATTTTATTCAAGTGTAGCTGATTCACGAGGTTGTGCTAATTTCTGCTGTACAGCAAAGTGATTCAGTTACACACACATATAATTTTTGTCATATTCTTTTCCATTTTGGTTTATCACAGGATATTGAATATAGTTCCCTGTGCTATATAGTAGGACCTTATTTATCCATTCTATTTATAATAGTTTGCGTCTGCTAATCCCAAATTCCCAATCCATTCTTCTCCCTTAGCAACCACAAGTCTGTTCTCTATGGGAAGACCCTAAATCTTTCTTTTAAAACTTTTTATTTTATACTGGAGTACAGCTGATTAACACTGTTGTGGTGATAGTGTCAGGTGGACAGAAAAGCTCCTTAGCCACACATATACATGTATCCATTTCCCCCTAAACTCCCCTCCCATCCAGGCTGCCATATAACATTGAGCAGAGTTTCCTGTGCTGTACAGTAGGTCCTTGTTGGTTATCCATCGTAAATATAGCAGTATATACATAAGACTCTAAATCTTAAATGAGCAGTGAAGGAGTGATGGAAATATCAGAGTTTCATTTTGGCATTTTGAAAAGCGTAATCTGTCTGCATGAGGGGTGATGCAGTGGAGCAGGGCCAGGGTGGATTCTGGTTGAGGTTTCTGAGGAGCTGGTGAGATCTTTGGAGTTGTAGACACCAGTGCTAGTGATGGAGACAGAGTAGACGGATTCTGAGACAAAGAAGAACTAATAACTCATTACAAGTGATTTAGGGCCACTAAGAATCAAGGTTGAAAAGGTAATATTGGGACCAGGTATCAAATGACACAGCCTTAGGCCTAATAGGTCAAACCCAATACAAATGTTCTTTCACCTCCCTGTCTTTACTTTACCCATGTGTCCCTCTTAATTCATTCAGTCAGTCATTTGTTCAGTCAGTCATTTACTTATTTTTTCATTCACTCAAATTATTGAGTGCCTACTGTGTGTCAAACACAATGCCAGATTCCCTCACTGACCTTAATTTCCCTTCCCTCTGTCTTTCAATCTGTCATAGTATTTCTTACCAAAGTGCAACTCAAAGCCTCTTCTTCCAAGAGCACTTTGTGGATCTTCCCAGTTAGAAATAGCAGACTTCACTTATCTGCCCCCACCTTGGAACTGCCCAGCTCTCAAGCATTAAGTCATTCTACTTTACCAGTCATCCTTGGTCAGAGAGCTTCTTTTTCACCTTTGTTTTCTTCCATTGGAGCAGAGTTCCACAGAATATAGGCACATGGTAAATGATTATTCAGTTGAGTTAAAATAAATGAAAGAAAACAAAAGTGGGGAATTTTTCATGAGACAAAATTAAATTTCCTCAAAATGATTGGATTTCTATGATGCCTCTAGCTTTATGTGCTATTTTTGTTATTTTTTTCATGTAGAATCTTAAAATATGCCATTCATTGTAATTGTGTTATTTCAGAAATCTGATAGTTTAGGTAATCTGACCTGTCCTATGACAGATGTGTCTTTCAGTGGCATGCTGGAGCCACCTCATTCCAGTTCAGAAGAGCCAGATGGGCACAGCTGGCTCTTTTTTTCTAGCTCCTTTTTCAGTGATGTTGCTTCAGTAGCTTGAAATTGGCAATGCTGACATTGTTTTCACCATGGAAATTGGCACCATGGATATTGATGCTGTAAGTCAGAGATTTGTCTTTTTTTTTTTTTTTTTCCCCCTCAGGAAGCTGTTTAGTAATTATTTTCTGGCACACCACTGCTGTGAATTCAAAATACAAAACAAGATTAGTGGATTAAATTAATCCTCAAACGTACATGTGTGCACCATGTATATCTATGGATACACATGCAGATTGATTTGAAGCTGTTTTTAAGACATGTGGGAAAAAGTGAAGATTAATCTTCCTCTTATATTTCATTTACTCAGTTGCTCATTCAATCAGGGCACTACTGGTGAATATAGGAGGTGACTGTCTCTTTCCTCAAGTTGATTACAACCTATTTGATGAGAGATAGCAGAGATTCCCATTCAATAGAATGAAGATGGGTTTGAAATGAAAGGAGAGACCATGCAGATGAAGAGGAGGAAATAGATTTAAGAACAATGTAGGAGATTAAACCAAGAGTGCTTGGTAACCAGTGAGATAGTAAGGAATGGAGGATAATTGCCAATTTTCTAGATTGTGCAGGTGGGTGGATGGTTGTTTCTTTCTAAAATGAGAATACAGGTAAGGGTATGGGTTAAAGGAAGGTTTGAAGGGCAAGCAGAGGTGGGTAAAGGAGATGGTTTAATTGGGGGCATGGTAATTTGGAGTTATTTCAGAATATTTAGACGGGGCTTTGAAATATGTATGTATTTGGAGATTGGAAAGAGATTGGGTCCCAGTGAATTAAAATAATTACCATGTGGCAGTAATTAAAGCTGAGTGAGAATATGATGGGGTATTAGTCAGGAACCCAGCAGGAAACAGATGTCATACTCAAATGGGTAATTAAGGAGAATTTGATGAGAAGACTATTCATAAAGGTTATGGGAAGGATTAAGGAAACCGACTGAGTTAGTGAACCACACTGGGATTAGAAATAACAGAGTCTTTACCACTCGTACACCTGGAGGACCCAAGGGAAGAACATGGACAAGTGGAAACTGAATCTGTAGATGTGACCGCAGGAGAGAGTTGCCCAGTAGGACCTGTAGTGTCCTGTAGAGGAACACAGCCACTGCCAGGCCTCAGCCCAGCAGGAAAAGAGCCTGGATACACCTGATGGCCTCTCTCTCTTCCTACTCTCTGCCCTTTGGCTTCCTATTAGCCAAATCCTTAATGAAGCCCAAGCGTAAGCAAACACCTTGAGGCTCCATAGAGGAGCCTTGGGCACAGTGCAGGGTAGAGAAAAGTGGAGAGTGGGGTAGAGTGGACCTAGAATTGCAAGTGGAAAATGACCAATAAGATAATCTAAAGAGACTGATCCAGGACAGAACTTGTAGAGGCACCAACACTGAAGAGACTGGTAGAAGGAAGAGCCTGAGAAACAACATCCAGAAAGACAAGATGCTAACCAGGAGTGGGTCATTTTGCTGAAAGGAAGGAGAATGACTTAAGAAAGAGGAAAACAGTTGTTACATACAAGGGAACAATCTAATAACAAAAGTCCAAAAAATGTCCAGAAAATTAGCCACTTAAGATCCTTGGTGACTATTTTTACTTCACATTGTGATTTGCACAAACATGGTTATGAAATAGGTGGTAGCCACAGGAACATATTTGTAAAACCCCATGTCTTGTTCTTGAGTCAGACATGGAGAAAGTGATAGAAAGTTTGCCATCCTGAACAGTGGACCTCTCCCCCTCCAATATCTGCTCTTCCATGTGTGCCCCTGACTCTGCACACACACGAGTCTGAAGCCTCTTGGAGTCTGACAGTAGCAGATGCACGAACAAGAGTTCAGTATTTTCCACTTCAAAACTGGTGGTGGATTATTTGACATAAATGATTAATAGTACAAGACCTGGTCTGGCATAGTTTGAGTAGATATTTCAGAGTGCAAAATATGAACTGGTTGTGAATTATTGCATGGGGGATACTTTAAAGGGAAAAGATAAAAGTCTTTGTATTAGTAGGCGATGTCAGGAAACTAGCATTTTGAAGTGTAAGTGAAATGCATATAGGGAAGGGAACCGTATATAGAAAACATCCACTGAAAATTTAAGTAAAGCAAAATAACGCTTAGATGCAGAAACATTTACTCATGAGAATACTTCAGGCGAGGATTGTTTTCTTCTTATCCTTTTTGATATCTCACCAAAGGATTAGTAACATTTTCCCTATATGTTTCTAGTTTATTTTTTAAATTACAAAGTATAACTTCATTAACAAAACAACTACACCAAAAATGTTAATATACCATCTTAGCCATCACCTTGATAAATTCCTTTTAAGACTGTTATTCTCTGTGCCGCTTTTCCCTATATATTATGTATACAATTTTATATATAGTTTTCCTTATTAGCTTTATATGATGGGCATTCTATTACTTTGTAGCATCATTTTTAGTGGCTGAATAATAGTCTGTCCAGAATGGTCTCAGTTTTCTCCGTGTTTCTCGGAGTTTGGGTTTTTCCATGTTTTCACTTTTATCAGTGTGTTTAGGATGAGGTCTTTGTACCCAGAATTTTTCCTCAAGTTGGGTTGTTTCCTTAGTATATCTTTTGGAATTCCTGAAATCAAATTACTAGGAGCAGAAACATTGGGAGGCATCTTGATGCAATTTGCAGCTAGTTGATATTACTGTTTCTTAAGCTCATCTTTGAATAAATACAGTTTTAATTTCTTCAGCCCTTTGCTTCTCTAGCAATTCCCTCAACTAAGTAAACTTAGTGTTTTTTATCTTTGGACCTATAGAATTCAAATGGTAGTAGCTCTGGGTAAGAGGGAAATTGACAAACTGACTTAAAAACTCATTATCCCTGAGTACAAAGTTAAAGAGTGAATAAGGTTTGAATACACGGTTCTTAAATCATTATCTGTGATTTATTTCCATCTAATTATAATTTGCTGTAACACTTCAAACTAGATTAAAAACACTAGCTGTGATCTTGTAATGATACCCAGTGTAACATATGCTCTAAAACCAGGATGTAATTGCTATTAACCAGTACCATTCAATAGGTTTCACTGTCACCCCATTAAACACTGCAGAGATCATGCATGTGGCACATATATTTGTGGTTTGCTCTTTTACATTTCTGAGAAGGTACTGATTTTTCTTATCTGGTGTTTTTATTTGGCTATTCTGATTGCATTTTTCTTCTTTTTGGATATAATTTTCTCCCCCACTTCTGTCAGTATTTTCTGCCCATCTTAATTATCATGAGTTTTTCTTACTATATTATGGCAGTTCTTTTGAATTTTCCAAAACTACTTACATATGTGTTCTGCCATCTTTCTACTTGTTAAGCTTATTAAACTTGTGAGTACAATTAAATATAATACAAGTTCAAATTATATAAATCATTTGATTAAGTAAATAAATGCCCAGACACTCCTTTAAATATTTTTGCACTGTATAAAAATAGATAAAATCTGTAATTTTACACATTTTTAAAGATTTTCACTTTTGATTCCAAGTTAAGTCAGTCACTTCCTCAAATACATAGACTTTCATAAACTCTCAAGAAATACCACCATGCATCAGTCTAAGATAGTTTCAACATTTACAAGATCATAAGTAGGTATAGTGACCAGGCTTCTCTGGTGGCTCAGATGGTAAAGAATTTGCCTGTAACTCAGGAGACCTGGGTTCGATCCCTAAGTTGGGAAGATCCCTTAGTGACAAGAATGGCTACCCACTCCAGTATTCTTGCCTGGATAATCCCATGGGCAGAGGAGCCTGGCGGGCTACAGCCCATGGGATCACGGAGAGTCAGACATGACTGAGCAACTAACATCTTCACTTTCAGGTATAGTGACCACTAGATACTGTTTGATTCATTGGTCAAAGTGATTAGAAGAAAACCATGTTCAACCAGCTTTTGGGAAAATATTGACACATGTAAACTTGGTAGACTCATTATTTTTATTGAGACTATTTTTAGAGCAGTTGTAGGTTAATAGAAAAGTTGCAGAGAAGATGCAGACATTTTGCATATATCCTCTGGCCCTGACACACATAGCCTTCACCAATTATCAACATCCTCCACCAGAGCAGTACATATTTTGCAATTGATGAACTTATATTAACACATCACAGTTACCCAAAGTCTATAGTTCACATTATAGTTCACTTTTGGTGTTTACTGTACATTCTATGGATTTTGACATAATGACATTTGTCCATCCATATAGTATCACACAGAATATTTTCACTACCCTAAAAATCCTATGGGCTCTGCCTGTTTCATCTGTTCCCATCCCTTTAACTCCTGGTAACCACGGATCTTTGAACTCTTTCTATATAGTTTTGCCTTTTCCAGAATATCATATGGGTGGAATTATACAGTATGTAGCCTCTTCAGCTTGGCTTCTTTCTTTTATTAATGTACATTTAAGTTTCTTCTATGTATTTTTATGACTTGACAGCTCATTTCTCTTTAATACTGAATAATATTCCACTGTCTAGATGTACACAAGTTTATTGATCCATTCACCACCTGAAGAATATCTTGATTGCCTTCAAGTTTTGACAATTATGAATAAAATTGACATAAACCTCCAAGGTCTGTATAGTCAAAGCTATGGTTTTTCCAGTAGTCATGTATGTGAAAGTTGGACCATAAAGCAGGCTGAGTGCTGAAAAATTGATGCTTTCAAATTTTGGTGCTGGAGAA
The DNA here is from genome assembly GCF_054371585.1 of Giraffa tippelskirchi. NCBI lineage: Eukaryota > Metazoa > Chordata > Mammalia > Artiodactyla > Giraffidae > Giraffa > Giraffa tippelskirchi. The sequence goes on along the minus strand of NC_137276.1, from coordinate 79,707,517 downwards.
GACTCTTGAGATTTCCCTGGACTGCAGAGAGGTCAAACCAGTCAATCCTAAAGGAAATCAACCCTGAATATTCAATGGAAGGACAGAAGCTGAATCTCCAATATTTTGGTTACTTGATGCAAAGAGATGATTCTTTGGAAAGACCCTCATACTGGGAAAGATTGAAGGCAAAAAGAGAAGGGGGAGGCAGAGAATGAGATGGTTGGATAGCATCACCGCCTCAATGGACATGAACTTGAGCAAACTCTGGGAGATAGTGAAGGACAGGGAAGCTTGGTGTACAGCAATCTATGGGGTCACAAAGAGTTGGACAACACTTAGCGACTAAACAATAAGAGCAAACCTCCATGGGCAGGTTTTTGTATGGACATAAGTTTTAAGCTCCTTTGGGTAAATACCAAAAAGCATGATTGCCAGATTACAGGGTAAGAATATGCTTAGTTTTGTGAGAAACTGCCAAACTGTCTTCCAAAATGGCTGTACCATTTTGTATTCCCACCAGCAATGAATAGAGTTCTATTGCTCCACATCTTCTTCAGTATTTGGTGTTGTCAGTGTCCCAGATTGTGACCATTCGAGAGTGGAGTATAAAGAAAGCTGAGTGCCGAAGAATTGATGCTTTTGAACTGTGGTGTTGGAGAAGACTCTTGAGAGTCCCTTGGACTGAAAGGAGATCCAACCAGTCCATCCTAAAGGAGATCAGTCCTGGGTGTTCATTGGAAGGACTGATGTTGAAGCTGAAACTCCAATACTTTGGCCACCTCATGCGAAGAGTTGACTCATTGGAAAAGACCCTAATGCTGGGAAGGATTGGGGGCAGGAGGAGAAGGGGATGACAGAGGATGAGATGGTTGGATGGCATCACCAACTTGATGGACGTGAGTTTGAGTAAGCTCCGGGAGTTGATGATGGACAGGGAGGCCTGGCATGCTGCAGTCCATGGGGTCACAAAGAGTTGGACACGACTGAGCAACTGAACTGAATGGGTATGGTGGTATATCACCGTTCTTTTAATTTGCATTTCTTTGATAATTTACAATGACAAGGTAGACTCAATTTTATAAAATACTTTCCATGCCTTTTTATGACAAAGCTTTCTACCCTCCAGATACAAATGGACAAATGTGTGTCTGTATATTTCTTCAAATACACACACACATATCAAACGGCTTATAGGAGTTTAGCTCCTTGATGCTTTCTTGTTAACATTTTGTTTTTCAAACTGAAGTGTAACCTGGTACATTGATTTTTCTGTAATAGTTAAATTCATTGTAAGATAGGACTTTTCAGAGCATGAGAGAAGAGTAGTTACTAATGATATCTTAGTTACTTTGAATATTAGGTAAATAATAGAAAAGCATTTTCAACATACAGAACGTCATTAACATGTGTTCCTTTTGGTTGATTTTGGAGTTTCTTTTAAATCAGTCTGGGCCTCTGATCCATACATTACAGTCTTGAGCCAAAGTTTTTGCTGTGAATGATAGAATATGACCTTCACAATCCTTGCATATTGAAAAGGCTAATGAAATTAACTCATTTATTCTTTTGTCCACGAAATATTTATAGGCACCTACTATGCTTATAAAATGCTCTGTCATATAAACTTAATTTACATAATAAATCTATGCAACCTAGTTTATTTATCCTCTAAAATAAATTTATGAGGTTTATAAGGATCACATAACAGTTTTTTGTTCAATCAATCCTTCTCAGATTATCCAGTCTGCTTCATTGATTTTCATTCTCAGGAAAAGGATTTTTAAAGTCTATAAAATAGTAATTAAAATGCCTGAGGATAAAACTAGGCATGCCAAATAATAAAATTAACAAGGTTCAGTAGGTCTACAAGACACAATAGCCTCTTTAATAACAAGGAAATAAATATTATCCCTAAAAGGTACTGTGTGTGGACTTAGGTTGGAGCAAAAATAAACTCACAATTCAAGGTCAGGCCCTGTTTTTCAAGGAGAAAAACTTACTCTCAGTGTAAGTTCCCTGAGATTTCCTGCCTTTCTCAAAATATGCTGTAGTTTAAAGTCAGGATAACATCAGTTACCACTTGAGTGCATATGATTCATTTCCTTCATTTAGTGCTTGTTAAGTACTATGAGCTTCCCAGGTGGCCCAGTAGTAAAGAATCCACCTGCCAATGTAGGAGACGCAAGAGCTGTAGATTCATCCCCTGGGTCGAGAAGATCCTCTGGAGGAGGAAATTACAACTCACTCCAGTATTCTTGCCTAGAGAATCCCATGGACAGAGGAGCCTGGTGAGCAACAGTTCATGGGGTTGAAGTCAGATACGACTTAGCAACTAAACAGCAAACAACAAGATGCTTTAATGTTGAAAACCCAGGTTCAATCCCTGAGTCGGGAAGATCCCCTGCAGAAGGGAATGGCTACCCATTCCAGTATTCTTGCCTGGAGAATTCCATGAACAGAGGAACCTGGCAGGCTACAATCCAAGGGGTCGCAAAGAGTTGGACATGACTGAATGACTAACACTCTGAAGATCCTTTATGGATGGTGGTTGTCAGGGGGTTTAGAGGGGAAAGGGGAAAAAGGTAAGTGAGAAGTTCAAATTCAGAGTCTATCTGGAAGTGGTCTTTTTGGTGATTATCGACTCAGTCATTCCAGAAGCAATTTGCTATCTCCTGGGAAAATCCTGGGAACATTGTGTTATTGGTTGATAACTTCTCAGGGCCATTAAATCAGCAGGTCTGTGCTTTGGTGATTTGACATGATAGATTTGAAAATGAATTCACCTTCTATATTTATATTGAAATATATTAATCTTCCTCTTTAGTCATCTGGGTTTCATTTGCGTTTAATCTTACCTAATTAGCTGCCATGATGCCGCTGCTGCTGTTTGCTACCAGAAGAGTGAATGGGGGAAATGCTCTGTATGTAAATTGTGAGCAGAGTTGCTTTTGTGAAAGCGAACAAATTTTGGCTTCCTCTGACCCCATGATAGGTCATGTATAAGTGCTGTGCTAGGATGTCCACTTTGCTTACTTGGAAAAGTTGGTTTTGATGTTCACTGTATGAAGATGTCGTGAGATAAACAGCAGAATATGTATGAAAATGGAAGGCATGAAAATAAATTATGGTATAATTTAATATTCCAATTTAGAAAGAAGATGTGTTTTCTTTGATACCACAGAAATGAAAGAGAAACTCAAATCCAGTCAAACGCATTTTCTATCCAAAGATAACCTGTTAAATAATACACAAATATCACTCTCTCATCTGCTTTTTATTTTTGAATACTGGGGCTTCCCAGGGTATTATTCTGGGTCCTTTTATGAATTCAAGTTATTTACTGAATTCTGTCATCTTCTTCCACCACATTCTGGGATACCTTAGCCCCAAACTTGACTTTATCAATGAAGGCTTTTCAGCCAGCCTAGTGTTCTGTCTTCATCTCGATCAGTGTTCTCAACTGTCCAATTCATGGCTCCATCAGATGCTACAAACTTCCACCTCAAACCCAGCACCCAAACTTATCCCTCCCCAAATATCAGATCCTCCATAGTCACCTCTATCCATGGTCTCAGGGAATGAACTCAGAGACTCTAGTTGTTCAATTCAGAAAACTCAGATCAGCCTAAATTCCTCTGCTCTCACTACCTCCCTGAGTCATTTAGTCATGCCTGTCCCATTTCCTGAGCTTCCCTAGTGGCTCAGATGGTAAACAATCTGCCTGCAGTGCAGGAAACCCAGGTTCAATACCTGGGTCGGGAAGATCCCCTGGAAAAGGGAATGGCTACTCAATCCAATATTCTTGCCTGGAGAATTCCCTGGACAGAAGAGCTTGTCAGTCTACAATCCATGGAGTCACAAAGAGTCGGACACAACTGAGTGACTAAACACACACACATGCACACACACAAATCCCATTTCCTAAATCTCTCTCTTATCCATTCTCTTTATTTTAAAAGCACCTCTACGACCTTAATTCAGGTTCTTCTTACTTTTTGCCTAAACAGATGCACTGAATCCTTAGATAGGCTTCAGTTTTCCAACCTTTTCTACCTCTCCTCCTCCCCTGACTGTAAAACTTATTTTTTTGTAATTTATTTTTCATTGAAGGATAATTGCTTTACAATATTATGCTGGTTTCTGCCATATATCAACATAAATCAGCCATAGGTATACATCTGTCCCTTCTCTCTTAAACCTCCCTCCCACCTCCCATCCCTCCCCACCATTCTAGGTTGTTATAGAAAACTTGTTTTTAAAGATCTCAATCTGATCAAATCATTTCTTTGTTTAAACTTTTTCACTGGGTTCCCATCAGTTATACTTGAGCCTTAATAATGCCAGGTAACTTTTGCACCCTCATCTCTAAACAAGTCTCTTAGTAGCTGGGTGGGCAATATGTTGTGATCTCCTACTCTGTGTCTCTACATGTCCTATTTCTTCTTCCTGGAGGGCCATTTCTCTCTGTGTTTGCCTAGCTAATTCCTATTCCTCTTTCCTTAAGATAAATACCATCTTCTCTTGGTTATTTCCCAAGACCCTCCATCTACATAAGAGTATAGTTACTATGCTGCCCTTCAATATTCCAAGAACATTTTGTTTCTGCCTCTTATTATCTACCACATATCCCATGTGTTTATATGATAATTTTGTCTGTTTCCTCAAATATATAATAACTGTTTTGAGAGCTGGAACTGTGTCTTATTTACCACTGTCTTCCTAGGAATGGGAGTATTCAGTGTAAGCTAACAAATATTTATTGAGCACCTACTGTTTGCTTGGCACTAAGTGCTTGTAACACATCAATGAAAAAAGCAAAAAAAAATCCCTGCATACATGAGTTTATGTTTTAACATGTAACATTTGCTTGGTATCAAGAGAAAAAGGAGAGAGAGAATAGAGAAAGAAGGAAGGAAGCAGGCTTTGAGATGAAATGTGATTGTAATTGCTTTGAAAGGAAACAATAATCAATATTTTTGGTTGAGAAATTGAGATATCCAAATATCAGTCTGTAGAAAAGGAAGTAGACCTCTCGAGATCTCGTGTTTTTTTCTTCTCATTCTGGCTGCCACTTTATGACTTTTTAATAGGACTTTACTGCCTATGGAGGGCAGTATTGTTCCCATTCTTTCCTATTGGTAAATGTTTTATAAAACTTAAAGAAAGTTATTTGAACAGTTATATATTTTTTAGAAATTACAAAAAATCTAGTTAGTAATACTCAGTGCTTTTAAGGATGCCATAAACAGTTTCCCCACTATTGCTGATGGAATTGCCACTTGATATTATCCCAAGGAAACCCTGAGTGAATACGTGAATGAATGTTTGTACTTGCAGCCATCCTGTAAATCAGTATCTGTGGTAGGCATTTAGAAGTTTCATATTTATTTTGGTAAATGTCCATACATTTAAAAATATGCTTAGCTATTTTTAATGCTTTACAGATAATGTCTAGAGGAAGTGAATTCCAGCATGTTTCTTCAATGCCTAGATTTAATGTTGAATTCAAATATACATTTGATTTTCCTGGAAATCATTTTATAGCCTTTTTTCCCCCAATATTTTCATCGTATGACATTTTGTACTGCCAGAGCTTTATAGAAGACATTGTAAGGAAGATCATATCTCTTTTGAGAATTAAAGATATGTGGCATTTTTAAAAAAATAATTTTGAAAGATACTCTAGTTATATTATTATGAGACAGATTTTTTTTTAATGAATCTGTATATGCATATGTGTATATGCATGCTCATGGGCACATAAAAGGGAGAGGAAGGGAAATCTTGGCTATTTAGCTTAGAATTTTAAAAGGCAGCAGGAAAGGATAAATAAGATGTGGTACATATACAATAGGGTATTGCTGCTGCTGCTGCTGCTGCTAAATCGCTTCAGTCGTGTCCGACTCTGTGCGGCCCCATAGATGGCAGCCCACCAGGCTCTGCCGTCCCTGGGATTCTCCAGGCAAGAATACTGGAGTGGGCTGCCATTTCCTTCTCCAGTGCATGAAAGGGAAAAGTGAAAGTGAAGTCGCTCAGTCGTGTCCGACTCTTAGTGACCCCATGGACTGCAGCCTACCAGCCTCCTCCCTCCCTGGGATTTTCCAGGCAAGAATACTGGAGTGGGGTGCCATTGCCTTCTCCACAATGGGGTATTACTCAGCCATAAAAAGGAACAAAATTGGGTCATTTGTAGAGACGTGGATGGATCTAGAGACTGTCACACAGAGTGAAGGAAGTCAGAGAAAAACAATTGTTGTGTATTTAATGCATATATGTGGAATTTAGAAAAATGGTATAGATGATCTTATTTATGAAACAGGAATAGAGACATAGAGGTAGAGAACAAATATATGGATGCCACAGGGGTTAAAGGGAGTGGTAAGAGGAACTGGGAAATTGAAATTGACACTTAACACACTATAGATACTATATATAAAAGAGATAACTAATGAGAACCTACTATATACAGCACAGGAAACTCTACTTAATGCACTGTGGTGACCTGATTGGGAAGGAAATCCAAAATGGAGAGGATATATGTTTACATTTGGCTGATTCGTTTTTCTGTACAGTAGAAACTAACAAAACATTATAAATCAACTATACTATGATCCAATTAATTTAAAAATAAATACATAAATAAAAGGCAGTAAGTTGATTTAGAAGAATTTTCTTAAAGTTTTCTAGCAGATTGTAAACATACTAATGTAAAAGATAACCACTTTCAACTGGTCAAGGCATCTGTGAACTGTCAATTCTGAGGGACTCCAGCCGCTTGGAATTTGGAGGTTCTAGAGGGACAGTCGGTCTTGAGTGATGGGGGTAGAGGCACCAGCAGAAACACGTGCTTCCCCACAGTAAACAGAGCTGTGGGTCCTGAGTGGCTCTCACGAGACCATCATGAACTGAATGGGCAGGCAGCCCCTGTCCCATGGCATTTTACTGTGGGCAGTCCAGTGGTGTGTTCAGTCTGGAGATGACACAGCTTTCTTTTTTTATTATTTATTTTTAATTGAAGGATCATTGCTTTACAGTATTGTACCAAACATCAATATGAATCAGCAATAGGTTTACCCATGTCCCCTCCTTTTTGAACTTCCCTCCCACCTTCCTCCCTATCTCACCTCTCTAGATTGTTACCAAGCCCTGGTTTGATTTCCCTGAGTCATACAGAAAATTCCCATTGGTTATCTATTTTACATATGGTTATATATGTTTCCATGTTACTTTCTCCATACATCCCACCCTCTCCTTCCTCCCCCCACCCCAGCCATGTCCGTAAGTCTGTTTTCTATGTCTGTGTGGAGATGACACAGTTTTATTTGTTCCTTTGTACTGATCGCTGTTCACTTTCCTCTATCTTACCCACCTGTCCAAACCAGCCAGGAGATAGTCCCTTGCTGTTGTTTTGACTGAAAGCAAAAGAGCTTTATGAAATCCTCTCTCACTTCATTCATTGTGTTCAAATACTTTTTCTATGTGGTGTTTCTTGCCATTTTCTTTTTCAAAGGTTTCACAAGTGAAAACCTCCAAGAAATGGTTACTTTTTCTAGGGCAAACATATTAATTTTAGCAGCAAGGCAGGTTTCACCTTTATGCCTTCCCCCTGCCCCCGGCACCCTCTCAGATAAAACCCAGACTTGAGTGTTGCTTTTATTCTGCCTTTATTGGGAGTTATTCTTTCACCTGTTTTTGATTTGATCTTATCATCAAGAAAGCCCCCATGAAGTGACCTCTCATGGTATTTCCAGTTCTAGACTATTAGAATGACTCATCAGGCACAACATAGCTTACATAGGAACTCAGTTGTTTCTTTAATAAGTGGTCTCACGTAATCTATAATCCACAAGGAATGCACATTTTAATTTCTGTCTCAGTTAAATTCTTGATGCCTCATTTAGATCTTTGAGATAATACCATCATCTCTGCTCTGGGACACTGCTTCTCCCCGCCCCCGGTGGTCTTGGGAATCTCTGGGACTGTGGCAGTATGAAGAGCCTTTCTGATTGGACCACTGAAGTGGTAGAAGATGAAAACTGACATAAGAGAAATGAGAGTCCAAAAAGTTCAGCGAAACATCTCAAGGAGTCTGAGCCCAGAATCTGAAACTAGAGAGCACAGATAGCATTTTTTTCTGTGGTACTAAAAGTACAAAGTATTTTATCTGTTTAAGATGAAAATTGGAAGCATTTTTGAATGATCCTTGTAAATTTCTGAGGCCTTATGTTCCCAATGCTTTGCTTCCTGAATACCTGTGCTCTCACTGGGGACATCAAAATAGAGAATGGAGAAATCAACATGGTGTAGGTCACAAGGAATAGAAACGGCAGATATAACCATAGATCTTAAAGCTGGTTAATGACTTATTCACTGTACTTCTTCAGCCATAAGCATGTTGCATTTTAAAATATACCAAAACATATTAAAGTTCTCCCCTAAACCATCTTGCATGATATTTTAAATACAATTACATTTATTTCCACCCCAGGATGTTTCTTAATAGTTAAGAAAAATGTGCTCTCTCAATTTATAGCAGAAGTCTTGAGATATAAAACTTATAAAAGTTACAAATAGTGTAGATTTTTGACACATGCGTAAACACACACAGACATATTCAAGTAAAGCCAATTCTGTGCTTTCAAATTTATATCTATTTGAAAATGGAGCTACCCTTTATAAAATAACCAATAAAAAAAGCAAAATTCTACTTTGATTTGCTCAAGCTGAACAGGGCATTATGCTGTTTATCTTGACATACTGGCCCTGGTGGAGTCTGATTATTTGTATTTTACTGTAATACACCAAAGTTTGTCATATAAGCTCCTTCTTATAGCTTATCTATATGGCATGGAGTTCTAGTGAACCTGTAGTTACTATGAACTTGATAGAGCTGTTCTGTCAGTCACAACAGTGACTCAATATTTGAGATACAGAAAGATTTTCTGAGCTACAAAAGGTTTAAAAGAGCTACATATTAAAAGAGATAATGGATATTTTGTGAAGGTAAGAATCTCTTATAAAGAACATTGAGACTTTCTGATTGTGTGCAATCTAACACACAGTTATTTCACAGTACACTATTTTTCAGTAGTGATGGGCTTCTGAAACCTATTCCAGAATTCTTATAGAACCTAAGCAAAAGGTTGCCCAAATGTGCTGCTGCTGCTGCTGCTAAGTCGCTTCAGTCATGTCCGACTCTGTGCAACCCCATAGATGGCAGCCCACCAGGCTCCCCCATCCCTGGGATTCTCCAGGCAAGAACACTGGGGTGAGTTGCCATTTCCTTTTCCAATGTGTGCAAGTGAAAAGTGAAAGTGAAGTCACTCAGTTGTGTCCGACTCGTAGCGACCCCTGGTAGGACTGCAGCCTACCAGGCTCCTCTGTCCATGGGATTTTCTAGGCAAGAGTACTGGAGTGGCTTGCCATTGCCTTCTCCGGCCCAAATGTGCACCATTCATCAAAGAATAAAAAATCCAAACCAACAGAACTTAGGGTCTCTGGAAACAAAGGATGTCTCATGTGGAATCGAAGTACAACCCTGACTTTAATGCACAATATTGACCCTCCTTCTAAAGAGTTGTGTAATTCAAGCCTAGCTTATTATCTAATTTCTTAAATAGTTGTATACTTAAATAGTTAGCATAATACTAAGCCTCTTGGCATACTTAGTGTTAAAGTTTAGATTCAGACAAATTAGTGACACTTAAAGGGGACTTCCCTGGTGGCTCAGACAGTGAAGAATCTGCCCGCAGTGCAGGAGACCCGGGTTCGATCCCTAGGTCAGGAAGATCCCCTGGAGAAGGGAATGGCAACCCACTCTAGTATTCTTGCCTGGAAAATTCCATGGATAGAGGAGCCTGGTGGACTATACTCCATGGGGTCACAAAGAGTTGGACATGACTGAGTGACTAACACTCTCGTTGAAAAGGCACATGGCCCTAGGTAGCCCAGCAATTCCATAGAAGGCCATTAGATAATGGGCCATGAAAATGCAGTTTTGAAACATATTCCTTGGGTTTGCATTGGATTTGAACTCCCAAGTTGTAGGTAGTCAGGTCAAGATTGATGGCTGTCTTCCGAAACCTAAATCCTAATGGCTTTGCAGATATTAATAGAAACACTAGCACTTTGTAGCTTTCTATATTTAGTCAGTTGCCTAAAAGTGTAAATTTATTGAGGAAGAAGAAGAGTTATAAGCATTTGTGGGCTTTCTGAAGACAGTAACCGCTAGGGGGCTGGAGCCAGAGCTTTGGTTGCTAGTGACCAGCACCAGAACACTGGACACCTGGAGAGGAAGGACAGGAAAGTGAAAAATTAAAATTGGACACACAGAAAGATAAATGAGGACTTGTTACACAAATTCTAATTATTTATTTTTCTTAGAATAATGGAGAAGGCAATCAACCAACATACTCTTCAGAGTTGATCTTAAAGATATCCAAGTTATTGAAATGCCTTTAAGCATAGATCTCATTATTGTATTATGATCTACTATAGTCATCTCACATGCTAGTAAAGCAATGCTCAAAATTCTTCAAGCCAGGCTTCAGCAATACATGAACCGTGAACTTCCAGATGTTCAAGCTGGTTTTAGAAAAGGCAGAGGAACCAGAGATCAAATTGCCAACATCCGCTGGATCATCGAAAAAGCAAGAGAGTTCCAGAAAAACATCTATTTCTGCTTTATTGACGATGCCAAAGCCTTTGACTGTGTGGATCACAATAAACTGTGGAAAATTCTGAGAGAGATGGGAATACCAGACCATCTGACCTGTCTCTTGAGAAACCTGTATGCAGGTCAGGAAGCAACAGTTAGAACTGGACATGGAACACCAGACTGGTTCCAAATAGGAAAAGGAGTACGTCAAGGCTGTATATTGTCACCCTGCTTATTTAACTTACATGCAGACTACATCATGAGAAACGCTGGGCTGGAAGAAACACAAGCTGGAATCAAGATTGCCGGGAGAAATATCAATTACCTCAGATATGCAGGTGACACCACCCTTATGGCGGAAAGTGAAGAAGAACTAAGGAGCCTCTTGATGAAAGTGAAAGAGGAGAGTGAAAAAGTTGGCTTAAAGCTCAACGTTCAGAAAACTAAAATCATGGCATCTGGTCCCATCACTCCATGGGAAATAGATGGAGAAACAGTGGAAACAGTGTCAGACTTTATTTTTTTGGGCTCCAAAATCACTGCTGATGGTGACTGCAGCCATGAAATTAAAAGACGCTTACTCCTTGGAAGGAAGGTTATGGCCAACCTAGATAGCATATTTAAAAGCAGAGACATTACTTTTCCAACAAAATTCCGTCTAGTCAAGGCTATGATTTTTCCAGTGGTCATGTAGGGATGTGAGAGTTGCACGGTGAAGAAAGCTGAGCACTAAAGAATTGATGCTTTTGAACTGTGGTGTTGGATAAGACTCTTGAGAGTCCCTTGGACTGCAAGGAGATCCAATCAATCCATCCTAAAGGAGATCAGCCCTGGGTGTTCACTGGAAGGACTGATGTTGAAGCTGAATACTTTGGCCACCTCATGCGAAGAGTTGACTCATTGGAAAAGACCCTAATGCTGGGTAGTATTGGGGGCAGGAGAGGGGGACGACAGACGATGAGATGGTTGGATGGCATCACTGACTCGATGGACATGGGTTTGGGTAGACTCCGGGAGTTGGTGATGGACAGGGAGGCCTGGCGTGCTGCAATTCATGGGGTTGCAAAGAGTCGGACACGACTGAGCGACTGAACTGAACTGAACTGATAGTCATTTCAATATCATATGTGTAGGTCTTCACACCTAAATGATGCAGACTGTGAATGTCTACAACACTGGGGCTTTCAGTACAGAAAAAGTTCTCTAGGGAGCAAAAGGCAGTCATTGTGTCTTCAACTGGGGCAAGGTATCAGCCTGTTAGCTTTTAATAATGTGCAAGAAGATGGTGTGAGGGCGTTTAAAAGATAAATGTCACTATAAAGCCAAGGGCTTGGTACATGAGTGAAAAGTGAAGAAGCAAGTTCTTAAAAATGAGTGACAAGGGAAAGAAAAGGGAACAGGAGGAGACCAGAAAATCCTGGTTGCTGGTCTCTGACAATGTGTGCATCCTGTTTAGGAGAAATACTGGCCTTGGGGACGTGACTAACTCTATATGCATGTGTTAAATTATTCCAGTGTGGAGGTTTGAAGAACATAAGGCATTTTTATCATTAAAGTGATGTTTAAAGTGTCAGAGTATCTCATAGTCATATTAATACTTATTTGAATGTATAATTTTTCGTCAGAGAATAGGTTGTCAGAGAATAGGTCTCACTTCTCTGTTGTCCTTTAGCCCATTAATAAATGATTCCCTTAGAATAATGCTAAAACAGCACAACCCCTAAAGAGTATCTAATTAAATCATTTCTTAATGCTGCCTGGAAACTTGTAATATTAGCTCAGACATCTTTATGGTTAAACTCCGTAAAGAGCTCAGTCTCCCCTGGGTGACTGAATTTGCATTTACTCTTTGTAAGGCAGACGTTACTCTGGGTGATGATTCTCTTTGACAGTCATTCCATGGCTGAGCATTCTGAGTATTGACAGCTAAATTTGTAAACCAGCAGATTGAGGACAGAAATGGAAAAATAAGCAAAAATAAATTCTCTTGATAGTGATCATTAACTAGTGGAAAGGTTTATAAAGTTTCCCCAAATTATTGGTTATTATTTTAAGCACGCATCATCATTTGCTGATGAATAGATCTGAAATGGAAACAAAATGTGAAAGAACATTTATAATTGGAAAAATTATTAGAGCTATTGGTTCCTAGCCAAGTTAAGCAGAAGTAAGACAAAATGAAAAAGGAAGCAAAACCACAAGCATTACCTAAATCGGAGCTAGTTCTCATGCTTTTCTGTGTCGTTCTAAGTAAGGCCTTGGATACTTGTATGTTTCGTCAGTATCTCTAAGATATTTTAAAATCTCTTATCCCTATAAAAAGTCAGAGGAGTGAGTTGACATTTCTTTTGCTTCATTTTTCATTCAGAACTTCCAGTGTTTCTCTACATTTGAGCAGAATGGAATCTACAAATGGAGGGTAGAAGAATTAGTAGATTTATGAGTGGGTACATTTATTTGCAAACCAGACTGGCTTTCAAATGTAGCGGAGAGGCATGGACACTAAATGGACCAAACCAGTTGCCAGAACATTTTTAAAAGATTCACAGACAGTGGAAATGTTAAGTTGTGTGTGATCTGTGATGAAATAAAGCAATGAAGATGCTTTCAAGTAAGTCCCTGGGGGAAACTAGGAAACACTTTGCCAGGTTGTTGAAGTTCTTCCTTATTTTCCATAGTTGTAATTAATAAATTTAAATAAGGCAAAATTCCTCTTTAATTCTTGCCCCGATCAGTTTATTTATAAAACTGTTTGTGTGTGAAAGAATCTATACATTTCTTATTAGCTGAACTCAAGTTACTGTGCTCAGATGAAGAACTTTCAAATCCTCGAGAACAAACACTTAAGAAAATTAAGGTAAAACTCCAAATATATCATTTATGTTATTAGCATATTGTGCTATTTGAATTTCATTGTATACCTGGAAAAGAGGTACCCCATATACTAATTTTCAAAGTATATATGTATATGTGGGTGTATTTTCTCAAATGCTTCCTTTCACATAACAGGGTTGAATATCTGGTTGTCTCAGATTGTATGTCATTTAGTATTGAAGGCATTAAATGCATGTTAGTTCTTAATGCAGGTGTGGATAGACATGACTTTTTTCTTTCTTTCTGTGTTCTTGAGGTTAATGAATTTTCCAGGTTGAGAAGTACAGACTGTTTCTGGAAACAAATATGTCTGCAGCAAGAACTGGCTTGGGAAAGAAAAATCAAAATACTCATTCCCTACTTAGAATTTGTGTAGTTTCTTTTCTGGTGAATTCTCTGTGCCAACTGCCTCTCTCTACCCAACAGTGGGCTACACAAGTCCTTTGGCTACATTTTACTCAAGGCTGAGATGTTTTAAAATGTATTTACAAATAAGGATAAAATGTCAGTTTAATAGATGCACCCATCTTTAACATTTTCATGTGATTGTGCTAAGTACTATTGCTTGATGGTTTTATGTGTTTAATTTATTGTGAGATAACAAAGCTTACTTTATTCTATTTAATAGTGAATTTCAAAAGTCTGAGGTAATTGTTCTCACTTATAAAAATGTTTGTTTGAAGTGAATTTACAATATTTTTCTCCTCCCATATGTGACTTGCAGCTTTTGGTGTTTGAAGAGAGATGAAAGTCATTTATGGAAGAGTCATGTATTTGAGGAATAATCTGATGATTGCATAATTTGTCATGAGTCATATAGTCTCCTAATATGGTACCAAAGAGAATATTTCTTACTGAAGTCTTCAGCAGCTGACTAAAGAGAGCTTCTTTTTGTAGAATACAGATATAAAATTGATACCAGGTTTTCTTAATAAATAATTATGAGAACATCAAGTCTGGAAAAATTGCAGTAAACTACATTTATGTAAGCACCAATAAAGTTGGAATTGCAAAGATCACATCAAAGTGTGAGGAAGAACAGCTGCCAGGATAAGATTTTGGGGTTTTTTAAGTTGAATGTGATGTCAAAAGCTGTATATAGTAAATGCAGAGTACTTCATTGCCAAGTATTTACTTTAATGAAGACTCTGAAGAAATGCTTTGGGGGTGAAAATGTCAAGAAAACTATTTTTCTTTGTTTGAGTGTTAGTCATATAATATTTTGACTCATTAGAGGCGGATATGCCCCAGATTGGCCCAGTAGAAACTTCAGTCATCACAGAGAATTTTAGAGTAAAAGAAGAATCATTTAAACATTTGTGGAGGTTTTCCTTTTTCTTAATTCTATCACTTGAGCTCTTTCATGTAAAATGTATGTTTCATGTTTTATAGTTAAGAAAATCATTCTACATTTACTGTTATGTAATGCCTACCAAAAAATAGCTTATGAAACATTCACTTTTAACACATTGTCAGAGATGTACCACAACTTAGGCTGTTTCTGCAACCCCTCGCACCCCCTCAGTCAGTAATGTGTTCATACTTGCAGTCATGACCTTTGATACCAGGTACATCATGTATATGTCATCTTCAGTTCTTACAAGAACACTTCAGCTTAGTTATTAATATTCTTGCTTCACTGATGAGTTAAAAAAAGGCCTTAGACTGATTATGGGTCTTCCTGTAAGAGTTGCACAATTTGTATGTACCAGAGAAAATATGAAAGCCCATTATATTTTAACTCAATCTGGCTTCTATGTATTTTTAATTTTATAAAGGAAAAAATAAGACGAAAAGATTTAAATAAAACACACACAGATTCTACTGGGAACAACCAGACCTACAAAGATAAATAAGACATTTTACAGTATGATAGGAAAGACAGACAATTCATACACAACTGTAATAAAAAGAATGTTTTGAATAAATGGAGGAGGATATAAAATACTGGGGATTCATAAAAGAGGAAGCAATTAATTTGTACTGGAAGGAATAAGAAAGACTTCATTAGAGGCCCTGAAGGGCGAGCTGAGGTCTGAAAGGTGGGTAGACCTTTGTCAGGGAGAGAGGTCAAGTGTGAGGAATAAATAGGGAGAGATGGAAGACTGGAAGGGTGGATTGGAACTATTTCAGGGAATGCCTGGAATGCAGTGCTGAAGAGTCTGTGTTCAATTCAGTTGCTGTCAGAGAACCTAGGGGAGGGGAGGATCAACTGAATGATAGAATGATAACTCTAATGAAAAAGTGTAATGTATTTTAGATGAAGAAAAGGATAATTCAGAGAGAATAGAGAATATTGCATATTTCCCAGTGGCATAGAGGAGGTACCTGAACTAAGAGAGTGGGAGTTGAAAGGGTGGAGAGCCGGTCTAAGGTGGAAGGATTGGATTGGATGGTTATTTGTTTGATGATGACTTACTTGTAGGGGCACATGGAAAGAGAAAGGATGGTACTGAGGTCTCTGGCATTACTAACAGGGATGATGGTAAGTTTTGAAAGTTTAGGGCATGGAGGATGATTTCATTTTGTGCAGCCATCCAGCAAATTTAGCACTGAGATGATGATTGACACTGGATATGGTATCTTCATGAGGGATAATCCAATTGTAATGTGGAAGAATATGTGCAAGTTGGAGAAGCTGAACCATAGAGACATGAAATAATGATTTTTCAGAAATGTGTCTAGCTTGGCAAAGGAGAAAGAATGAAGACACAGGTGATGCTAGCTTGTCTAATACCAGCAATGCTAGTGATCATAGCTAATAGTTTCTCAGCTCCTCTAGGGACCAGGCATTGCCCTAAGTGTATCTCCTTTTCCTCCTCATTGTACTCTCATGAAAGAGATGGTGTTTCTAGTTTCTTTCTATGCAATGAAGGAAAAAAGACACATAGAACATAATGAAAGATGACACCCTTATAACAGTCATGTTTCAAGGCTAAGGCATCTGAATTTAGGAGTGAGGAAATGGATTCACAGCAGGAGCTGAAATGCCATTAATATTTCATAGCATTTTGCATACACCTTTATTTTATAATTGCTAGTGGACAGGGCAGCCATCCTCTAAGACATAGGGTGGAGGTGTAAGTTTGATGATTGTTCTCTAGTACCCCTTCATTAGAAAAGCAGACTATTTAAGGTAGGTTTCTGATTCTTTCCAAGATTATTATTAATATGTAAGTGTGATTAAGACTAAAAAGTTTAGTACATCAAATTAATACTTATAAAAGTGATTAAAACAGTGCTTAATAAGAAGTCAATAGCATTAACTGTTATTATTAGCATTATCATTCATCTTTTCATCCATCGGTAGTGCAAGTAAATATGGAGTGCTGTTTACTAAGCACTGGGGAATTGAGATGAAAGAGCCTGCCATTAGGGAACAGTTCAAAGGGGAGTAACACCAAAGCAGCCAACTACAAAGTGTACTGATCCATTAAAAAGTTTTTTAAAATTGAGTTAATTATTGAGCATCTCAAGTGGCATGCACTTTTCTTCTAAGCCTTGAAGACAACAGAAATAACAAAGACAAATAGAATTGAATGCCTTTGTATTTATAACTTTTATACCAAATAAAAAGTCAAATTAGGAGCTGATTAAACTGTGAATATAAGTTGTAGTAAATTAAAAAAAGGGAAACTACTGTTCACAGTATATAATGGTATCAATTAAATTGTTAAGAAATTAGTAATCATCTCATAGATAAGTGATCAAGTATATGACTTAACCATTTCCTGAAGAGTAATCAGCATGTCTAAACAAGAACACAGATACCACAACTTAAGTATAAGCTAGCTCTCCTTTGTAGATTAGACAAATTTTTAAGACATTTTTAGTGACTGTTAATGTGCAGTGAAGTGAATTTTGTAAAATGTGGTTTTCCCACATTTTACAAAATTTATTTAATTAGAATCTATTCATCAGTATGTGTGTATGTAATCAATTTCATCACCAACTTAAAATTGATTAGCATTTAAAAATACTCACTAAAAGAAATTCACTATGATGTTTCAGAATAACTTGTAAGTTAGATGGGGCTGGTAACATATTTTCTTTTCAAAGATTAAAAAAAGAGGGATTCATGACTGCCCAACATTAAAAATATTATTTTAGAACAAGTCTTAAAAACTTTATACAAAAAAAAAAGATGTAAAAAAGGATTAATAAGTAAGAGTAGTTTTTCGAAGTTTCTATACATATTTTCTTCACAATTTCCAAGATTTTGGAAAAAGGGATGGGGCAGAAGGGAAAGTTCTAGAGATAAAAATGCATGCAAGTTTTTCCTTCAAGAGCAACTGGGTCCCAGGAAAACAAACATAGCATTTGCAGATTTTAATCCTATATAGTAGGAGCTTTTGGTTCAAACAGGAAAGGAGAGTCTTAAATTTGGAATCAACTTATCAAGAAGGCATCTTCGGAGTTGACATTATGAATTAGAGTGTTTTTCTTGGCCTCTACACTCTTTTTAGTATCTTCTTGGTATTTGGCTGGATTTGGTGTGTCATTGTTAAGTGCTGGGCTCATGCAAGCCACATTGGTGGGTGTAAACCCCACCCCTCACCTTGTCCTTGAGAAAACACACACTTCAGGTCAGACAACCTGGATTCCAGTCTGGATTCTGCCACGTCACCATTACAAGGTCTTGGGTGAATGATTCCAACTCTCTAACCCTCAGTGTCCTTGTTTTTATACTAAAGGTTCTCTATAAAGTGAATGAGGGGAATTAAATGAAACAACACGGGAAAAGATTTAGCAAAATGTCCAACACATAATAAATGCTCAAGAATTATGTCCCTCCTGAATGAGCTGCTGACAGGGTGTTGTTTACTCTGCTGTTGATTCTAAGAGGTAGATACAGTGTTCCTGTATAATCCACTTTCTGTCAGAGTCTTAAGAGTTTTAGCCAAATTGTTAACTTTGTTTTTTAAATACTTACACATAAAATAACATACTTGGCAAGTTATTAATATATTAGGTTAGAGCCTAGCATATATTTCATTAAAAGATAGCTCAAATTTAGTGAATTATTTTGTCAAGAAATGATATGTAATATTCTGAACTTTAGGTAGAAATAATTGATTTTTTTTAGAACATGAACGCTTTATCACATTTGTAGCAAATATTTAGCCCAGTGTTACCTCATATGAGATTGCTAAATTGCCTAACAATTTAAATAAATGTTCCTTCATATACGTTCAAAATGATATATCAACAGACTTAACTTGTCATGACTAAAACACTGCTGTTGTCACAAGATAATGTTAAAAGAAGATAGATGTATTGGTAATAACCATTACTATAAAACAAAGTAATTTTATTTCAGGCAAATAGTTAACTTTTTCAATCTGGTTATAAATCAGCTAAACCATGAAAAGGGTTACTAGAAGGTGGACTACATGTGACAAGATTTAGACCAAAATTCTCCATGGGTCAATATTAGGAATTGAGAGCCTTTCTACTTTTAAAGTAATCTGTTCCGTGAGTCTTCAGCATCACAAAATATAAAGCTGAAGAAAATCAGATTCTTTTCAACTGGAGGATGAACACTGAGCCTTCCATTTGATTTTTAACACAACGGCTCTGTTTATTATAACCGTTTGTTACCATAAAAGTATAAACTGAAAGGTACCAATGATGGCTGAGTGTAATATATTACATTAAATAAACTTGTCCCATGTGCAGTGCAGGGAAGGCTCTGTTTACATTACAGTAAGCTGTTTTCTGCTGCATTTACAATTCTGCTGGGCAAGTAAATTAAGAGGGCTTATGACAGCTCAATTTACTTTATCTGGTCAACCCTCCAAGACATTATTAATATAATTTTAGCATATTTAATTCTATTTAGTTATTTAGTATTGCAACACCAACAAAGTTTGTTTTTTGGTTTTTGGTTTTTTTTTTAAGGAAAGAATATTTTAGCTGATCATTCAGAAAAAAGGACAAAAGAAAATTGCTGGGCCAAATACTGAGCAATACAAGCCAACAGACACCAGATTTGCAGAGGAAGTGAATATAAAGGTCACTATATGAGGTTGAAGAAGACTTGAAAAACAGAAAGATGTGTAAACATATAAAAATAATTTTTCATACTCCTCCCCAGGAGTCGATTGAAGTTTCAACTTTGGTTTATCCCGGGGTAAAAATGGAGGAGTTGAAGGGAGGTGTGGAATTTGCAGATAGTTCTGAATTCTATTCTGTGTGAAGTAGAATAAATACCAGGACAAGAAATTTAGTACATTACAATGTTTATTTCACCAGACTTAATTTCCTCAGCTTTCTGGTATTTAGTATGAATTATTACTTTCTGGTGTGTGTGTGTGCATTTGTGTGTGTGTAATTGTAGCATAAAGAGGCAGGACAGCAACATGGAGTGGAAAGAGTTGTGGGTTTGGGTTAGAAGATCTAAATTCAGTTCCCTGCTCAGCCATGTGTCAGGTAAGTGACCACTTACGCTAAGTAAATTATCGGAGGCTTAGTTAGGGCTCTCAAATTCTGGAAACTCAAAATTAAATGAAAAATATGAGTGCTCTGGTCATATTAATCATATAGAGACTTCTGCAAGTTACACATTTTGTGCCTTTTCAAGCCAGTCTTCATTACATTTCTGTCCAAATAGATCCCACACATCTTAAGCATCTCATGGTTTTGCATTTGTACGTGCTGTTCCCCTTGTCTAGAATGCTTTTCCCCTCCTCCTCATCCAGTTGAGAAAACCAACTTGGAAACTTACATACTTTGATATTCTCTTTTCCACTTAATATTAGATCACGTGCATTTTAAAGATACCTTTCAGTATTCTTAGAAAGCTTAAATTAAAACACTTTTAATATTTTCTTAATAGCCCATCACATAGGTAGAGCATAATGTAAGAGTTCCTCTCTTGTTGGCCATCAAAGTATTTAAAGTATTTTGCTTTTATAAACAAAGCATTCTTGTGCACATCTAATACTATTTCTGTAGGACATATTCCTAGAAAAAGAATTCCTGGGCATGTACATTTCTAATACTTCGGAAATATCTTGCCAAATGGGCCCCTAGTGAGATTGCATCATTTTGCACTTCTGCCAGCCCTGAGCACAGTGCCTCTTTTCACTGAGCTCTTCCTGTGAGGGCAGCACTCATCACACTGCATTGTAATGATTTATTACTTGTCTCTCTTGCTCCCTAGACTATTTACTTCCACGTGGCAGGAGCTATATCTTTCTTACTTTGAATCCTAGGGTCTGTCTAGCACACAGCCTGTTCTGGAAGAGAAGTACCAAGTGAAAATCTACAGAATGAATTCTGTTTTACCAGTTTTTGTTTCTAAACTCTTTGTCATGTGTTCCTCTGAGCTAATTTATTTATTTATTTTTGGCTATCCTGGGTCTTCGTTGCTGTGTGGGCTTTTCTCTAGTCGTGGTGTGCAAGCTTCTCATTGCGGTGGCTTCTCTTGTTGCAGAGCACGGGCTCTAGGGCTCGTGGGCTCAATAGTTGCAGCTCTCAGGCTCTAGAGCATAGGCTCAAAAGTTGCTCAGAGGCATGTGGGGGATTGAACCAGTGTCTCCGGCATTGGCAGGCAGATTCTTTACCATTGAATCACCAGGGAAGCTCTAAGTTGATTCTTAATTGTTAAAGATATTAAGAGAATATGAAATTCTGCCATTTCTGCCACTTTACTGAAAAACCCTGTGATTTCAGTATGCTAATTTTAGGACTGACTTTGTTCTAACCTGTGACAAATTTCCTCTCTCACATGGTGTTAGGGACTTCCCTGGTCTTCCAGTTGGTTAGGACCTAGCTTCCACTGCAGGGAACGTGGGTTTAATCCCTGGTCAGGGAACTGAGATCCTACATGCCACGTGGCACAGCCAAAAAACAAACAAAAAAACCCAAACACAGTGTTAACTGTGTCGAGAATAAATATGGTCATGAAAACTGAGTTTGTATCTATCCCACTTTTGATTATGTGTATTTAGAAAACATCATCAATCTGTATGGAAAAAGTCTTATAAAAAAAGATAAATATTTTCTTTACAATGTATGGGAGTTCCATGCTGCTGGTGTAATTTTCCTAGGTTACTCAGGTTTATAAATGCCCACAGTGTTTATATTCATTCTATATCATGTGGAATTGTAAAAGGTTGATAATTTATCTTTGGTTAGGTGTGTCTCCTTAAATCCTTTAATCATTCTTCTCAAGCCAGTATTGAGGTGAAAATAGAGTATTTGTGGATCTGCTCAGTGGCTTTGTACATTATCTGCTCAGTAGGTGCTCATTTGGAGGAAGCACACCTTAGCAGTTTGAATTTGAAGTAAAATACAACATCCTATCTTTTATAACCCCGCAGAATTAAATTTGTAAGTTATACCAGACAATACAAAGACTACTGCCAAGAATGCATATTTAGTTTAGAAGAGACTGTTACGGACAAGGAGATCTGGCCTTTCATGGTATTGAGAGCACAGAATAGGGATTTAGATGCTGGCTTAGATGTGGCCATGAGCAGCTTATCCCAGCTCTTGAGACTTACTTTCCTCTCTGGTGTACCAAGGATGAGAATGGTACAGATTCACTTCGCAGATGTCATGCAGATTAAATGAATTCAACACATGTGGAGCACGTTAAATAGTGCCTGGAATATATTTTTCTTTTTTTTTTTGGAATATATTTTTCTAATCAGATTTTCTAATAAGTTAGGATTGCAAACTTACGTTAAGATCTTTTTAATAACTTTACAGTAGCCAACAAAAAAAATCCAGCCAAAAGATGGGAAAAAAATAAATTTTACAGTGCAGTATTACTGAATGCAAAATATATGAATAAAGTAGTTCAAAATGAACAAAATACATAAAATACTTGATATTGGTCTCCAAATTCTGTTACCTTTATAAATTGAATATTATATTTTAATACACCTATTTTATTAGATTTTAGAAATAAAATTAATTGATTGAATGCAATATGTTTAAAAATGCAAGTATGAAATTTAAGCAGTCTAACTTGTATGATTCTTACATTATGCAATGTTCTTGTATAAATATACTTTCCATAAAATAATATGCCCAGCTATTAAAAGATGGTGTTTATCCATTACCTATAACTATGTAATACAAACTGATGCCCACATGTTATAATTCAAAGTCCCATTTTACCCAAATTTGGATACATAAAACAAAAAAATTCACAAGTTAAAATAGTTATGAATATATACATATAAATTATTTTTAACCTGAGTTTGGATTCATAAATGTAACAAAAATCACTGACCATTTATTTAAGCTAGTTGGAATATGTTTCCTTAAAAAGTTTATGTAGATTTTTTAAGTTTATGTACTTTATTATTGAGCAGTTACTAATACTCTCATTAGCTAGTTATGAATAGCTGCAGTGATAAGTGACTGATGACAGTTCCAGGGAGTTGCAACTATAGTAAGAAAAATACTTCACAAATTCTAGAAATGAATTGGTTCATTAAGCCCAGATTTTAAAAGCGGTTTCCTGTTTTAAAATTCTTGGCCCAAAGAAACACTGAACTCCAGAATATGTTCCAGTATTTCTAATATCAATTTTCACCATAGCTGATATATTTCACCAAAATGGAAGTTCTCTGTAATAATGTTGGATCAGTCAAAGCCTGCTGCCTGATGTCAGTAAATACATTACCCAAAGGGAGTGCAAATTGTATGAAAACTCTAGATTAATATCTGACAGTTGTATTTTAAAAGAAAGTCATTCCTATTCCAGAAAGCAGTGAAAGTTGAAATGATGAAACAGACCCTTTGCTTAGCCTTGCTTCTAATTAAACAAGGGGAGGAAGATGATAAGAGAGATGAGGAGAATAGGGAACCTGGTTAGAAACTCCTAAGTTCAACCTCAGTACACTGTCATGAACGTAATCTAGCCTCTCCCTTTTATTTCAGTTCTACTCCTAAGAAATAAGAAAGAAGAAATCTTTTGGCTATTAATCTTTCATTCCTGGCTCATAATGTTTATCAGTATGAAAACATAGCTAACTCAGAATAATAAATGAAAATGGATTCATTGCTTTCCCATGTCTTGTAGCAAAAACTAAGCTAAAATGCCTACTTTTAGAAACAGATTTAATTTTTTAATGTGGTTTCATCTAAATATATACCAGTGTCTACAGTAATGTCCACATTCTCATTTTAAATGGCAAAGCTACATTGTCGTACAGTTTTGCAAATTGTTGTGTGACAGCATTTTATATCATGTTATAACGTTATATCATGTTTATAACATTTTATATCATGTTTATATCATGTTGTGTTAAGATGTTGACCACTTATATTTCCACACAACGGATACAGGTTCATTCTGAAATGAATAAACAACCTTAGCTATTAAATGATACTCATAGATTTAAATTATGCCTTCTACTAGATAAGTCATTAATTATACATCCTATCAGACAATCTTAAGTACTGCAGAAATTCTGAAACAGTTAAAGTGTTCTTACACTCATGAGCAAATCTGACTGTATCAATTCAGAAACAGGCGCCAAAATAGATGTATTAGGGATTTCTTGGGGGAGATGCCTGTGAGGGCTAAAAAAGAAGGGCAGGGGCTTGGCAGGTAGGAGGACCTTCTAACCACAGGGCAGGCATCTCTGAAGCAGGGAGGGTAAGGAAGAATAGAATGGGAGGGTCTCAGTGTAGTGCAGTTTGGAGAAAGTCTTGGCTAGTTTGATAGGAAGTCTCCAAGGCACAGAGCTGAGCAGGAGTAGCCTGATTCTAGGACATGCCCTTGCTTGACCACTGGCTAGGAGTGGCTGGGGGTGAGCAGGGGCTACGCTGGGTGGAGGGCATGTGACCTGCTGTAAACACCACAGTGGATCAGAAAATACAACCACTAGGGGCTGTCAGGCAATGAGCCTTCCCAAAACAGGATCTGTCAAAGGGAGCTCTGAGCAGACAGACTCTGTGTTAGTCACTCAGTTGTGTCCGACTCTGCGATCCCATGGACTGTAGCACACCAGGCGCCTCTGTCCATGGGATTCTCCAGGCAAGAATACTGGAGTGGGTTCCATTTCCTACTCCAGGGGACCTTCCTTACCATCTGAGCCACCAGGGAAGCCCAAGCAGAGTTATGACCATCTTGATGGCCAATATGTAAAAAATAAAAATCCATCTTTTGCCAATGAGCAGCATTTGAAAGTTTATCTACCTCTAACCTGTTTTATGTCTGTTTATAGATGTGCGCTGTGACTGTGTGGTTTGGTTTCTAAATGTCAGCACTCCTATTTCTCAGGGCTGGCAGTGGACTAAGCAGCTTGCTACTGTTACTTCACAGGAATCCCCAGCTTGTTGCATCTTTGACGTTTGCATCATCCTTTCCTGGTTCTAATCAGGGCAGTCAGTGGGAGTTCATATTCAGCTCTCCTCCTGGCTTTCTTTGTATGATCTTAGGAGGTTTATTTAACTTTTTAAGCCTTGATTTTTCTTGACTTGTAAACTGGTAAAAATATCCTAAAGGTTGGAAAGTGAGGATTTAAATATTTATTTATTTGGCCTTGCCAGATCTTAGTTGCAGCATGTGGGATCTAGTTCCCTGACCAGAGATAGAACCCAGGTACCCTGCATTGGAAATGTGGAGTCTTAGCCACCAGACCACCAGGGAAGTCCCAAAAATGAGGATTTAATGAGAGAACACACACAAACCACTGAATGTGATGTTTGGCATGTGTTAAGCACCTTAAAATGTTAGCAGTTTTTATTGTGACTCTAATTCTTGAATATCATTCTGTTAGTTATACATTTTATACTCTTATCCAGAAATGTCTGGATTACTATATATGTTACATTGCTTCCATTTGAGCTGAGGAGCTTTGCTTTGAAAGCTACAATTCAGTCTTTTAACTCCATATTTAGCAGAGAATAAGTGATGTCAGAGGTCTGTAAAGTACCAAATTAGGCCTGTGTCTAGTGCTACGGATTTTAAATGTGATGTTCTGTCTATTTGCAAGCAACATGCAAGTTCCTCATATTTCTGAGGAACAAAAATAAATGTCAAGGACCATGAGGCTTGTGGATGAAAGCAAACATGTTACCTGTCTGGATGGAGGCCAGGACACCTACAGTTCAGAGATGCTCAGTTTCCTAATCACAAAATGATACACATTTTGTTGCTTTGTGAAAAATGCTTACCATAAAATGATGAACTTCTCTAGAATGTGCTTGATGGATAGTTTACAAAATAAGTATTTTCAGAATTATAAAGAGTGACATTCAATACAGTTTATCATGAGTCCCCAAACCAAGTGATTTGTGAAACTATTTTATCACTTGCTTCTGCCAGTGATAGAAATTGCTCCTCATGTGAAAATATAAATGTGTGAGTGTCAGTTAAGTTTCACTTCTACTGTCCCTGTGTTTTGTCCAGGAAACTACATACCACAGGGATAGATGAATAGTAGCTTGCATTATAGTTGGGATAAGAAAGAATAGAATATATAATCTAAGAAGTTATATAAAGAAGGGGTAAAATATATGGTATGTTGGGTGGTGATAAATCTATGGAGAAAAATATAACTGAGGTGAAGGCTTTGGTTTTAAGTGACAAGGGTTATCATAAACTGTGACTGCTTTTCTGAAGGCCCATATTTTAAGATACTGGCTGAGTTTAGGGGGATAGCATGTGGTTGGGAAGCAGAGCTTAGATGCATGGTCTGGGTGGTGTTGGTCAGTTCTTACTAATAGAACACTAACTGTGTCCCACTATTTGGGGATTTTACACATATTAATTAATTTAGATTAAGTCTCTGAATAGCCCTATGAGGGAGGTACTGTTATCTCCATTATATAGATGGAGAAATTGAGACATGATATGGTTATATAATAATGTGCCTGGAAAAAAGAGAAGGGCTCTTCTCAAGACCATTCAAGAATGATTTGTAACCAGGGAAACTAGTGGTTGATTTCAACCCAAGGTTGTATATTGTACTGTCTTTATACTTCCTCATTGCTACTTTGGGAAGTTATCCTCTATATATTATTGATCCTTGTATCTAAGAAAAACATCTTTATTTAACTGAAATTATATTCTTGCCTGGAGAGCCCCACGGACGGAGGAGCCTGGTAGGCTACAGTCCATGGGGTCACAAAGAGTCGGACACGACTGAGCAACTTCACTTTCACTTTTCACTTTTCCTTTACATCACAGAAAAATTCTACACACATTTTTCCCCCAAAAAGATTTAAGGCAGTTTTCAAGAATGTTTCAAATATAACACAGTAAAATGAAATGAGTATGATAAGGAAAATAATGACAGAAAAATAAGTAGCAGTAAGTTGACATCAATTCATATGTACTTAAAAGTGATGAGAAACAAATAGTATTATAGTCTCCCAACAATCAACACACAAAAAGATACTATAAAGTAAAATGCAGTGCTCTTTGGGTTTGAAATGATTAATAGAAGTGTAGTTATCTCTATGCCGCAGAGTGAAACTTCCATAGTTCTTACATAGAGACGTTTTGTGAAGTAATGAGTATCATCTGTGATATTTATAGTACATTAAACAGTGTATGCAAAAGATACATCGGGCTGTTTCTTAAAATGACCTTTATTGAGGACTATAACATAACATCCTAGAAATGTCCAGCCAAAATAGTTCTGCTGGGGTACATTATGATATGGTTCCGAGGGGCAGCTCCTGGCTACTTTAACATGATTCAAGGATAAAATATAAAGTATTTACAGAAGAAAGTTCAAGGTTATATTCTCTGAAAAATGCTTAAATCTAGATATGGTGTGCCAGTAAAGAAGGATAGACTTATATAAATTATAGATCCTGATTGTTTATTTTAAAAATTACATGTTTTTTTATTGTGTAATGAAAGAATTAGAATTTATAAGTTGTATATGACTTCCTCTGAGAAGAGATGTAAACTGATGCATTTTCTGTTTATTATATGTAAATGATACAACATCTGAATCTCAAGTCATCTTAGAAATCATTTAAAGATAATAGAATTTGCAAAAGTTTGTATTATTTATTTGATTTTTTAAAGTGAATTGCATTATGGGAGGATTGGCTTCCTTTATACCGTCCCGATTCCTTTATATCTATTTTTCTTCTGGGTATGTTTAATGTACATTCTACACAAGCAAACTGTAGAGAATGTGCTTGTCTCCATATATACAATATGCATATTAATGTATGTGTATACATATATGCATATATAAATATGTATATAAAAGTCCCTTGACAGGATGGGCTCTTCAGGTAGTGTTTCAGGTTGATTTACAGTGTGATTTCATCCAGCACATGGAAGTGACCTTCCCCTTAGAAGGTCAATGAGACCATTTTCTGCCCTAATTCTCCCTCTACTCCCACCATGGCCCGACCTCAGTGTATCGCAGCCCCTCTGGGGACTCTTGGCTGGTTACAGGCTGCCTTCTTTTCTTCACTGTTTCCCCTCCTATCAGTTCTTTCTACGTCACATTCTCAATTCCTCCTCCTCTTTAAAAGTAAATAAGTAAATTGATAGAAAAAAGAAACCCTTGTTGAACCATCCTTTGACCCCTCCACCCCCAAATAATACCACTTCTTTTCACTGGTAAGTAGAAATATTAATTTTAAAAATTATATTTGATTTAGCTATGAGTTGAGTTTCTGTTTCTTACATCCATTTAGGGAGTAAATAATTGTGAAAAAAAATCATCTTTTGCTCTGAAGCACAAAATGCTTTGTGCCAAACTTACTTAAAGTGGAAGATGAGGAGATTTAGGGGCATACACTAAATTTGAGAATTTAGGAGGCATTCTTTTTTCCACAAGCAGTTTTCTCTGAGCAGAACTGTTTACTGGTATTGCTATTTGTTATTTTGTTTTTCACTGGGTAAATAAATAATGTATTTTGGGCTATACAAGGTTAGTCCTGTTAACAAGAACCAAGTTTTGTTACCCAAAGTTTGTTTCAAAAGTTGTGACTCTGAAAGCCCACAGTCATCTAAAGAAAAAACTATTTTGTATTTATGTTCTTGTTCCAGGTCATAAATACTTTTGTTTTGTTTTTACATTGTAATGCATCCCAGGGATATAAAAAACGTCAGCATTTCATTTTGTACATTTACACTTTTACAGCTGCTTGCACAGTAGTGTAAAAATAACTTGACCCCAAGTTCATTTTTCTGGCATATTAGGATAATAACATAGATGATGGATATGAAACTACTCAGAAATGCTCTGGTAGAAATAACTTTAAAATACATAAGATAAAATCTTAGCTTAATTTTATGTATATAGTGTGTTTGCAGCTAAAAATAATTTTATGAAGTTTTGAACTTCCATCTCAAGTTTAGTTAACAACTGTTTCTGCAGCTTTTTTCTTAATAAATTATATTAGCCTAAAATTTTGAAATTCCATAGTGTGAACTAAATTTAATCTATACATTTTATGGAATCCATTTTGAACATTTTGTTAGTTTCTCCGCTTTACTCTGACAAAATTAATTTTTTGATCACAGTTCAGCAAATATATGATGAGAGGAATAGAGAAAATTTATGAGTCATGATTACTGTATGCTGAGTCGCTTCAGTTGTATCCAACTTTGTGACTCTATGAACTGTAGCCCTCCAGTCTCCTCTGTCCATGGGATTTCCCAGTTAAGAATACTGGAATGGGTTGCCAAAATTCCTAGAAAAAGCAGTTTATTTTTTGTGGCTAATATACATGACTACATTTTGATATTATTCCAGGCTATGTATAATTGCTTCATTAATTGAAAAACAAGTGGAGAATATTAACACCTTCATGGAGTGTTTGTGATGATAGCATGAAATAATACTAAGCTCCTGGCAGAGTCTTGTATGTAATAGATAATGATAGTAACTAGTAAACAAATAAATGAAGTGAATAAGTAAATAAATCACATTTGATTATACTAGTGTTGCAATGATATGAGACATCATTTTCAAACCAAGAAGAGAATATATTTTCCACATATAAGCTAATTTTACTCAATTTTCTTGGTGAAATCTGAAAGCCTTCCAGGGCTTTCGTGACAGTATTACATTCTGCCTCTTGTTATTCTTCCTTGCCCATTCCTTTGCTCTTTTCCCAGAAGATCTGTACTTCTCTGTATCCGTCATTTTCAATGTTAGCACACTAGTTGACTGTTTGGATCCAGGCCCTCTCAGTTCTTTTTTTTAGGTTTTATATTTAGGTCTGCAATTCATTTTTTGAGTTAATCTTCACATTTGGTGCAGAGTATGATCAGTTGTTGTTGCTATTTTGCTTTTGAATAGAGGTATTCAAGTTTTCTAGTGCTATTTGTTGTTTCACATTCCATGGCATGTGGGATTCTCAGGTTCCCTGATTGAACCTGTGTCCCCTGCTTTGGAAGGCAGAATCTTAACCATTGGACCACTGACGAAGTCCCTTTCAGTTCTGATTTATCACTGCCATATTCATCTTTCTCAAATAGTACATTCACCAAGCATCTTCTTAGGAAATAAATGTTCAGTATCTCCCATCTTCCCTTACAATTAGAATCTGAAAGCCAAGGTATCTTATCTTTCCACCTTTCATCAGTGTGCATCCTCTGTATTTGCTTAACTTACTTCTTCCTATGCTAGACTTCACCTCCCATTCTTGCCAACTTCTTCTAGCCTCCACTACCATGGGGGCATCTCTTCCTTTGTCTGGAGAGTGTTTTTTTTCTTCCCCAAAGCCAATGTAGCACTTGACTGTCATAATAGAAGTATATTTGAAATTTTGTATTTGTTCTGTTTGTGATGGATTAAAGATGACCACAAATTATTTGACATTTTTTCAATATTATTATTAAAAATAATCCTGGACATCTGTGTGTATGTGCCTACCTGTGCTTTCTAAAAAAAGAGAGAGCGATAATTTACTTCTGATGCAGTGTTATAAGTCCCTGAAATGTGGAGCTGTGCAAATAAAAGAGAAACGAGCCCAAGCCTCTCCTGGTACAATTTCAGATCTATGCCTCTAATTTGATTTGTTCTCCCTAGATCAATTCAGTTTATTTAGATGCCTACATAATTTTCCTAATATGTTTCATAATAGTATCAAAATGGAAAATGGGAATTTGATGTTTTTAATTTTTTTTTTTTTTTTTTGTATGGCGCACAAATCAATATTGACCCATGATGACTATGTAGAACGGGGCCGACGTGAAAGC
Source organism: Giraffa tippelskirchi (assembly GCF_054371585.1). Taxonomy (NCBI): domain Eukaryota; kingdom Metazoa; phylum Chordata; class Mammalia; order Artiodactyla; family Giraffidae; genus Giraffa; species Giraffa tippelskirchi. The sequence continues at coordinate 79,676,852 of NC_137276.1, read as the reverse complement.
TGAGGTCCCATTTCTCAGCTCACAGTCTGTTAGTAAAATCTATGCTCTGGGCTATCTGGACAGAAGCGAAGTAACAGAGAACGTTCCAGGTTTATGGGGGAGGCATAAGGAAAGGAAATGTCTAGAAATGACCCATGACATTTAGAGGCCAATGAGTTGCCCATTCACAGCATAGGATCTTGTCCAGTAAAACTCTAAAACTGGAAGGATGAGATGGGAGAGAGTGTTGACTGATAGAATGAAGAGTTTGACTTACCCTCCAAAGATTTGAGATATAGCCTGGCAGATGGTTGAGCGGGATCCAGATGGGCTATTGTAGGTGCTTTGCTTATCAGTTTCCCTCTATGGTGATCAAAACTTTGTTTGCCAATCGTGGCTTCTCTTCCACGGCTAATCTAGGAGATATGCAAAGTTAAGGGTGAGTTTTTACTTTTCCATATCATCATGGCCACATTGAGGATCAGGTAACTTAGATGCAAGTCATGCTTAGCTGGACTGCAGGATTCCAAACCTCCAGATTTGAGTAGTGAAATGTATTTCTGAGAAGATTCTTAGCTTTCAATTCATTAATATGTAACATTTTTTATTTTAAATTATAAATTCCACTTCTATTCCAATTTTGAGAGTTCACAAAAATCCCATAATATGGACAGGACAGTGATATTACCTGTACATAACAAATGAAGAAACTGGATCCCAAAGGTCTCAGTCAGCTACTCACAGTCACTTCTCTAAGTGTTCTTGTTCAGTTGTTCAGTCACTCAATCATATCCTACTCTTTGCAACCCTATGGACTGCAGCACTCTAGGCTTCCCTGTCCTTCACTATCTCCCGGAGCTTGCTCAAACTCATGTCCATTGAGTCAGCGATGCCATCCAACCATCTTGTCGTCTGTGTCCCTTCTCCTTCGGCCTTTTGTCTTTCCCAGCAACACGATCTTTTCCAATGAGACTCTTCACATCAAGTGGCCAAAGTATTGCAGCTTCAGCTTCAGAGTCAGTCATACCAGTGAATACTGAGGATTGCTTTCCTTTAGGGTTGACTGGTTGGATCTCCTTGCAGTCCAAGGGACTCTCAAGAGTCTTCTCCAACACCACAGTTCAAAACATCAATTCTTTGGTGCTCAGCCTTCTTTATGGTCCAGCTCTCACACCCATACATGACTACTGGAAAAACCATAGCTTTGACTATACGGACCTTCACTGGCAAAGTAATGTCTCTGCTTTTTAATATGCTGTCCAGGTTTGTCACATCTTTTCTTCCAAGAAGCAAGTGTCTTTTAATTTCATGGCTGCAGTCACCATCTACAGTGATTTTGGAGCACAAGAAAATAGTCTGTCACTGTTCCCATTTTTTCCCCATCTATTTGCCACGAAGTGATGGGACCAGATGCCATGATCTTCATTTTTTGGATAATAGATGAATGAGTACAGGCTGTTGAGTGAAATGCCTTTAGATCTTGAGTAAGAAAAACACAGACACTAAGAAAAAATTATATTTCAGGGTAAATTATTGCTGTGACATCGGATGTATTCTATAGACTTTGCTTACTGACTTTATTTTAGAAGATAACACTTTTTTAATAATTTGTTTTTTAATTTTTGGTTGCACTGGGTCTTGGTTGCTGTGCACGGGCTGTCTAACTGCAGTGAGCAGGGCCGACTCTTTGTTGCGGTACATGGGGTTCTCTTTTGATGGCCTCTCTGGTTGTGGAACACAGGCTCTAGAGCTAGAGCTCAGCAGTTGCGGTGCATGGGCTTAGTTGCTCCGAGACATGTGAGATCTTCCCAGACCAGGGATCAAACCCCTGTGCCCTGCATTGGCAGGAGGATTCCTATCCACTGTGCCACCAGGGAAGTTAAAAAAGACAACACTTTCGCTGAGTGTTTAAATCTTGAGTTGAAGAGAATTAGGATGAATACCATGCTCTTCTCTTGCTTAGGGAGTTGGATCACTTTTGATTTCTTTATTTCCCTGAGTGTCATCCTTAAAATAGAACTCATTTTCTCTACCAGTTTTCCCTACCCCACCCCCACAACTTCATTTCAAGAAGAAAAGATGACAAAATGTGATCATTTGTCTCCTAAGACTCTGAGGGTGTTAAAAGAGTGCTGAGTGGTAAAACAGATGGAATTATACTAAAAGCACATGGCCCCTTATAATTTTCTTCTTTAAAAAGCTCCAGAACTTAGGCTTAGTAATGGAGTAGACTTTTCTATTCTTGTGTAAAGCAATAAAAAATCTGTTTCTCCCTATTCTGACTCACTGCTGTTTTCCCAGAGCACATGTCCATTTTCAATCAGTCATTAAGAAATGATAATTTAATAGACTCTCATTGCTGCTTCTGAAGAGACCATGATTCCTAATTTTATTGAGAAGGGATATAAAGTATATCAGGTTATGAGAGTAGTATTTACTAAGTTTTTTCTGAAGCTTCTGTTGTTTGCTGAAAAATAAACAGACGTCTTCAGCTGCCTTTACCATTACAATTTATTTCTACCATTACATAAATGGTAAATATACTTTTCTACAAATAATGACTCAGTAGTGTTAAAGTATAGTTTTTCAATACAACTTAAACTTTTTGAAGTTAATATTTAGCATTGTGTTTCTAGCAAAATGAAGGTGATAGTTGCCAATCCTGTGGGGATGAAAATTGCTGTTCTAGAAGGAATTTTTATTAGCTCCTAGAAGCAGCAGTAAGATCTTTAAACTCTGTGCTTTAGATGGTACACTCAGTCATTTGGAACAATGCCATTTTGCTATTTAGCTTTTGACATACTGAAATTAAAGACAGTGGGAATTGAACATCATTCCTTTTACTTTATCTTCAGATTTAGTTTTAAAATATTCTTTCAATTCTTTATAGATGAATAGCGATATAGTCTCATGTACAAAAATTCATTGGAAAGATTTAGTATGACCATGTTACTTTGAGAACTCTATTCTGGGAAATTCAAACACCGATTGCAAACTGTGAAATTCAGATATCTATGGTGTGAATCCTTAGGTCCAGTGTCTTAGCTGGATTAGGAAAGATATGACAGGAAACCCAAGTACAGCAGAAAACAGATGTCACAAGTCAAATAAATTCATTAGGAGACCATTATTAATAAATAATATCAACTTATTAGTATGTTCCTACAAAATGAAAAATTATACCGGGGTTATAAATGCACCAAGTTCCAAAGAATAACAAGGAAAGACAAGAAAGCTTTCTTTAATGAACAATGTATAAAAATAGAGGAAAACAACAGAAAGGGAAAGACTAGAAATTTCATCAGGAAAATTGGAAATATCAAGGGAACATTTCTCCCAAAGATGGGTACAATAAAAGACAGGAATTGTAGAGACTTAGTAAACACAGAAGAAATCAAGAAGAGATGGAAAGAATACACGGAAGGACTATACAGAAAAGATCTTAGTGAACCGGATAACTACAATGGTGTGATCAGTCACCCAGAGTCAGGCATTCTGGAGTGTGAAGTCAAGTGGGCCTTAGGAAGCACCACTGTCAGTAAAGCTAGGGCATGTGATGGGAGTCTAGTACAGCTACTCAAAACCCTAAAAGATGATGTTATCAAAGTGTTGCATTCAATATGTCAGCAAATCTGGAAGACCCAGCAGTGGCCCCAGGACTGGAAAAGATCAATCCTTATCTCAATTCCCAAGAAGGGTAGTACTAAAGAGTGGACAGTGGTACTCATCTCCCATGCTAGTAAGGTCATGCTTAAGATCTTGCATGCTAGGCTCCAGAACTTCCAGATGTTCAGCTTCCAGATGAACTTGGTTCAACTTCCAGATGAACCAGGAACTTCCAGATGTCCAAGCTGGGTTTAGAAAAGGCAGAGGAACCAGAGATCAAATTGCAGACATTCATTGAATCATAGAGAAAGCAAGGGAATTCCAGAAAAACATCTACCTCTGTTTCACTGACTATGCTAAAGGCTTTGTGTGGATCATAACAAACTGTGGAAAGATCTTAAAGGGATGGGAATACCAGATCATCTTACCTGTCTCCTGAGAAACCTGTATGCGAGCCAAGAAGCAACAGTTAGAAGCCTATATGAAACAACTGATTGGTTCAGGATTGAGAAAGGAGTACAACAGGGCTGTCTGTTGTTTCCTTGTTTATTTAACCTATACACTGAGCATATCATGAGAAATGCCGGGCTGAGTGCATTATAAGCTGGAATCAAGACAGGCAGGAAAAATATCAACAACCTCAGATATGCATATGACACCACTCTGATGGCAGAAAGCAAAAAGGAACTAAAGAACCTCTTGATGAGGGTGAAGAAGGAGAGTGAAACAAAGCTTAAAACTAAATATTAAAAAAACTAAGATCATGGCATCTGGCCCTATTCAGTTCAGTTCAGTTCAATCGCTCAGTCGTGTCCAACTCTTTGCAACCCCATGAACCGCAGCACACCAGGCCTCTCTGTCCATCACCAACTCCCTGAGTCCACCCAAACCCATGTCCATCAAGTCGATGATGCCATCCAGCCATCTCATCCTCTTTCGTCCCCTTCTCCTCCTGCCTTCAATCTTTCCCAGCATCAGGGTCTTTTCCAATGAGTCAGCTCCTCGCATCAGGTGGCCAAAGTATTGGAGTTTCAGCTTCAACATCAGTCCTTCCAATGAACACCCAAGACTGATCTCCTTTAGGATGTACTGGTTGGATCTCCTTGCAGTCCAAGGGACTCTCAAGAGTCTTCTCCAGCACCATAGTTCAAAGCCCGATTACTTCATGGCAAATAGAAGGGGAAAAGGTGGCAGTAGTGACAGATTTCCTCTTCTTAAGCTCTAAAATCACTGTGAATGGTGACTGAAGCCATGAAATCAGATGATTGCTTCTTGGCAGGAAAGGTATGACAAACCTATACGGTGTGTTGAAAAGCAAAGACATTACTCTGCTGACAAAGGTCTGTATAGTCAAGGCTATGGTCTTCCCAGTGGTCATTTACAGTTGTGAAAGCTGGACCATAAAGAAGGCAGAGCATCAAAGAATCGATGCCTTTCGACTGTGGTACTGGAGAAGACTCCCGAGAGTCCCTTGGACATCAAGATAATCAAACCAGTCGATTTTAAAGGAAATCAACCCTGAATACTCATTGGAAGGACTGATGCTGAAGCTAAAGCTCCAGTATTTTGGTCACCTAATGTGAATGGCTGACTCATTGGAAAAGTGCCTGATGCTGGGAAAGATTGAGGGCAGAAGGAGAAGAGGGCAGCAGAGGATGAGGTGACTGGATGGCATCACCAATGCAGTGGACATGAACTTGGGCAAACTTTGGGAGATGATGTGGAACAGGGAGGCTTGGTGTGCTGCAATCCATGGGTTGCAAAGAATCGGACACAACAGGGTAACTGAACAACAACAGCAAAAATAAAAGCCAGAATTAATATGGGAAGAACAGAGGTGGTTAATTCATATGGAAGGCAAGCGTAAAGAGAAATGTGAATTTGGCTAGGAGTTAGAAGCCCCAGATCTAGGCTGTAATTGACATCTATCCCAGGGGGAAATCTGGGTAATTTATCCAGCCTGTCAGAATCTCCTCCCATTAAACTTACATTTATCACAGAATTGTTGTGGAGAATCAAATGATACAGTATATATTGAAGTGTTTTGCACTTTCCTGACTATTTCCATCTAGAATAGATCATACTGGTGTCTCTGTCTCCTTCCTCCCATACCTTGTCCATGCAGTTTATTCTCCCCATTTATTTTGCATGTGTCTCTCTGCCTCTTAGAGATTGCTCAGCTCATTAAGGATTGCTTTTGAATCACCTTGGTATCTCTAGCTTCTTGTACATCGAAAGATCTTAATATATGTTTGATAAATTTTATTTTCATAATCATTACTGTCATGTGAAAATCTTCAAGCTAACTTTATATTTATTTTTTAAATATTTATTTGTTTTATTTATTTACTTGGCTGCCCCAGGTCTTATATGCAGCACGCTGGGTCTTTGATCTTGGTTGCAGCATGTGGGATCTTTTAGTTGGTGCACTCAGAGTCTTTCTTTTTAGTTGGGGCATGTGGGATCTAGTTCCCTGACTGTGGATGGAACCTGGGGCCCCTGCATTGGGAATTTCGAGTCTTAGCTACTGGAGCAGTCTCCAAACTAAATTTAAATAAATAAATAAATTTGGTGTTTGTTCTGGATGCAAACCTTGAACACTTTCTCTCATTCCTTCCATGGCCTCTTTTTTTCCTTAAAGCACCTTTTTTTTCTGGGACTGTGTCTGCCCCTGCTTTTGCCAAGTTTATTGAGCAGGCTGGAGTCTGCAGTGACACCGCTGGGCTATGTGGCTCTTGCACCCTATTTCACTGCACCCTTTCTGTGCCATTCTCCCTGTAGTGGATTGAATAGTGGTCCCCAAAAAGATGCGGCCTAGTCTTCACCCCTGGCATCTCTGATGGTGACCTTATTTGGAAATAGGGTTTTTCAGATGTAGTTATGGATATTGAGATGAAATCATCTATCTAAATCCAATAACTGTTCTCCTTATAAAAGAAAGAAGAGGGAGTTTGGGGATACACAGACACAGATAAGAAACATGGAGGAGGAAGTGATGGGGAAATGGAGGCAGAGGATAGAAGGATAAGGCAAGAGTTGCCAGCAGTCCCCAAAAGTTAGGAGAGAATATGGACAGATTTGCCCTCAGAGCCTGCCCAGGGAACAGATCTTGTCAGCACCTTGGATACCGAGTTTTGACCAACTGAAAACTGAAGCAACCAACCAGAAGGTGTCCCTATTCTCCCTTCCTTCCTTAGACTGTGCCACAATGTGGTGCCTTCTTACACTCTTTCCGGGTACTTCTCAGTGACCACCCATCACACGTGCCAAGCTCACTGCTTTGCTCCTTCCCGGTTCATTGTGGAGGCCAGCACTATAACAACACCACACAGTATTGTCTTGTGTTTTCACAGTTAAACATAAAGTTTATAAATTTTTCTAAGCTCGTAAATAGTCCTAAGAAATGGGCATACATTCATTACTTGGATTATATAACTCAGTGACTCATTAATTATACCTTGAAGAATTTTAAAATAATGTCTGCATTTATGAGACTAAAGTTTAGTTGATTAGTTGATATTTTATTATTTTTTGACTTTCTTTTTATTTTTTTAAATCAAAGAGAGGTGTCAAGAGCTGAGCTAAACTGGGAGAGAAGTGAGCTAGACTGGGAGAGAGCTGAGCTGCCAAGTGTCAGAGTTGCCTGAATACTTGATTAAAGCACCAAGCCCCAAATGAAGGAGTTAAATAAACCTTTAATCACTTACTGAGATGATACAAGCAACGGAGTGAAATAGGATAGAGTGCTGTTTCTCTCATGGAATGGCAAACTTGTGGGGGTTAGGTGGGTCACCTCAGATGACTCATTGTGGAGCCTGACCTAAAGCCTCTGGCAGGTTTGTGGCCCATGGAGTGGGGGAGGGGGAGCAAAACAGGTAAAAGAGAGGAAAAGTACTGATTACTGAGTCAGAGTTGAAAGAGGCGTCCTCAAGGTTTTCCCCTCCTCCTCCACATGAGGTATTGGCAAAGACCTTTGAAGAAAACAGTTGCCCAGATCCTCCAACAAACAAACCTAGGAATGAAGGCACCAGGGCTAGCTATGTGTGAGAGTAGGACAAGCCATAGTTTGGGGTGAGTCTCTTAAAGAATTTTCCAGTTTGTTGTGATCCACACAGCCAAAGGCTTTGGTGCAGTCAATAAAGCGGAAGTAGATGTTTTTCTGGAACTCTTACTTTTTCGATGATCCAACAGATGTTGGCAATTTGATCTCTGGTTCCTCTGCCTTTTCTAAAACCAGCTTGAACATCGGGACCAGCTGTTCACATACTGTTGAAACCTGGCTTGGAGAATTTTGAGCGTTACTTTACTAGCATGTGAGATGAGTGCAAGTGTGTGGTAGTTTGAGCATTCTTTTGCATTGTCTTTCCTTGGGATTGGAATGAAAACTGACTTTTTCAGTCCTGTGGCCACTACTGAGTTTTCCAAATTTGCTGGCATATGGAGTGCAGCACTTTCACAGCAGCATCTTTTAGGATTTGAAATAGTTCAACTGGAATTCCATCACCTCCACTAGATTTGTTCACAGTGATGCTTCCTAAGGCCCACTTGACTTCACATTCTGGATGTCAGGCTCTAGGTGAGTGATCACACCATCATGGTTACCTGGATCATGAAGATCTCTTTTGTATAGTTCTTCTGTGTATTCTTGCCACCTTGTGTATTCTTGTGTATTCAAGAGATGGGAATACCAGACCACCTGACCTGCCTCCTGAGAAATCTGTATGCAGGTCAAGCAGCAACAGTTAGAACAGGACATGAAACAACAGACTGCTTCCAAATCAGGAAAGGAGTATGTCAAGGCTCTGTATTGTCATTCTGCTTATTTAACTTATATGCAGAGTACATGTGAAATGCAGGGCTGGATGAAGCATAAGCTGGAATCAAGATTTCCAGGAGAAATATCAACAACCTTAGATATGCAGATGACACTACCCTTATGGCAGAAAGGTAGTGAAGAAGAACTAAAGAGCCTCTTGATGAAAGTGAAAGAGGAGAGTGAAAAAGTTGGCTTAAAACTCAACATTCAGAAAACTAAGATCATGGCATCTCATCCCATCACTTCATGGCAAATAGATGGGGATGCAATGGAAATAGTGATAGACTTTATTTTCTTGGACTTCAAAATCACTGCAGATGGTGACTGCAGCCATGAAATTAAAAGATGCTTGCTCATTGGAAGGAAAGCTATGACCAACCTAGACAGCATATTAAAAAGCAGAGACATTACTTTGCCATCAAAGGTCTGTATAGTCAAAGCTATGGTTTTACCAGTGGTCAGGTATGGATGTGAGAGTTGAGCTAAAAAGAAAGCTGAGTGCGAAGAATTGATGCTTTTGAACTGTGGTGTTGGAGAAGACTCTTGAGAGTCCCTCAGACTGCAAGGAGATCCAAACAGTCCATCCTAAAAGAAATCAGTCCTGAATATCCACTAGAAGGACTGATACTGAGGCTGAAACTCCAATACTTTGGCCGATTGATGTGAAGAACTGACTCATTGGAAAAGACCCTGATGCTGGGGAAGATTGAAGGCAGGAGGAGACAGAGGATGAGATGGTTGGATGGCATCACCACCTCAATGGACATAAGTTTGAGTAGGCTCCGGAAGTTGGTGATGGAAAGGGAAGGCTGGCATCCTGCAGTCCATGGGGTCGCAAAGGGTTGGACATGACTGAACGACTGAACTGAACTAGGGTGAGTCTTGACTGCAACTCCTTTCTTGTAAACTAATAAAATTTTACAATTTTAGACCGTATTTGTATCAAAAAGTTAAAGTTAAATAATAAAAATAATAAGTTGGTAATACCTACACTGTGCTGTTTTGGGCTATCAGAAGAGCCAGTGATATTGCCTACTTACTAGAGTAAAGTTAAACTATATTTTTACTTTTGTATTTGTTTTGGGAAACCAAAGTACCAGACAGATATATACAATTAAGAGGAAGTTCTGTGAAGAACTGTAGAACTGATAGGAACATGGGATGATTTACTTGCTAAGTAAAATTAAGTTGACAAAATTGTGTGTCATCTGGTTAAAGAGTTAGAGTAGACCATACATGTTGTATCTGTACCAGTATATACTAGTGAGAATGTGACATGAAGAAAATAAAAACTATACTCTAAACAAAGAAATGTAAACATTGTTATATTCTATCAACAGTGATAGACTTCCCTGGCAGTCCAGATGCTAAGATTCCATGCTTCCAAGGCAGGGGTTATGGGTTCAGTCCCTGGTCAGGGAACTAAGATCTCACATGCCTTTCAACCAAAATAAATAAATAATATTTTAAAATATCAAGTGATAAACCATGTATGCATTATGAAATGATTACCACAGTCTAGCTTATAAACACATCCATCACTTCACATTTATTTTCCTCCCTCCCTCCTTGCCCCTTTCCTTCCTTCCTTCATGGTGAGAGTGCTTAACTGTCTTAGCAGATTTCAGGTTTATATGTGGAATCTAAATAATCAAACTCATACAAGAAGTGGGAAGTGGTAGTCAACAGGGGCTGAGAGGAAGGGAAGGAGAAATGGGAGCTATTAGTCAAAGGGTACTAAACTTTATGTAGGATAAACTTATTTAAAAAAAAAATGCTGGTTACACCTTCAGATATTTACTCTGCTCAATAGGTTTTGCTTCAAACTCCAGGTATCTTTTCAGGAGAAGTACCTCTAAATTGGCTTCCCTGATAGCTCAGCTGGCAAAGAATCTCCCTATAATGCAGGAGACCCCAGTTCAATTCTTGGGTTGGGAAGTTCCCCTGGAGAAGGGATAGGCCACCCACTCCAATATTCTTGGGCTTCCCTGTTGGCTCAGAAGGTAAAGAATCTGTCTGCAGCGTGGGAGACCTGGATTCAATCCCTGGGTTGGGAAGATTCCCCTGGAGGAGGGCATGGCAACCCACTCCAGTATTCTTGCCTGAAGAATCCCGTGGACAGAGGAGCCTGGTGGGCTACATTCCATGGGGTTGCAAAGAGTTGGACATGACTGAGCAACTAAGCACACCTCTAAATTGAAGGCTGTTGTTCCCACTATTAAGCTGAAAAATATAGTAAATACACTATCAAGCAAAAACAAAGTCTGGAAACACAGCGAAAATAGGGTAATTTTCAAAGATGTAGAGGGTATAGAAGACTAGTCATAGGACAGGATGAATGACTTAAGTACTGGAAGAAGAATGGACCCATAGACCTTGCAGGGAACAGCAATCTAAACTTTGAAAACAGGATGGGCAAAAGTGCTGGGGTAAAGAAAATACCACGGCAAACTCATGGAAGCCCAACTCCATGATTCTGTGTGACTAAGCTCTGACTAAAGGAAGGTCAATAATCGATTTAACCTAACTGCTCCTTAGGTTAAAACCTTGCCTCAGCCACCTACTGCCTATGGAAATTGAGCAAGTTATTTCATCTCTCTGTAACTCAGTTTCCAACTCTGACACTGAGGCAAGGCTAGCAGTGATGCCATAAAGTCATTAAAAGTAGAACAGTTCATACATAGAGAGCACTTAGATAAGTGCTGGGGAAATTGCCACTTAAGATTAAGATTGAGAAAGTCATAAGAAACTGTTGTTACCACCCTAACGATGAGAACAATGTAGATTTGTTACAAAATAATGGCTTTTCAACCTACTCAAGACCTAAGAAAGCAAAGAAACTTAAATAAACTGAAAATCCAGAGTGCTGAAAAGAGACACCACCCACAGCTGCTCTCAGTCTAACAGAAGCACTAAGAGAAAGAGGAATCTGCCATTGAGTGAGTAAGAAGAAACCAGTTAAATTTTAATAAACTCTTAATAAGCACATGAGTGATCTTGTGATGGTTTAGAATTCTGAGGAACAGTGACTACAAGATGGGTCTGTATCTACCCACCACTCTTTTTTTTTGCCTTCACTGATTTTGTGGTGTCCTTGTAAGTATAAAGCTGAGGGCATGTATGGAAAGCTTATGAAAAATCTGAGATTTTCACTGAGTTCAAAGCAGTTGGAGGAGCAGGAAATCTGAGAGAATCCTCTTGGAAGCACTCCAGTCTTTACCAAGTGTAAGTAGTAACCTCTTAACACTATGAAAGGAGCAGGAATGCTGAGAGACATTCCCTTGAGACTCTGCAGCCTTTATTGCAAGTTCCGCATATGCTGTGTGAAGCTATTGAAGGACAGAAAGAAAGCAGTGAACAAGGACCAGGAGAGAAACTGAATTCCCACTGGGAAGAATTGCTGACAGGAAGGTTAATGAGGCAGAGAAAGATCATCTGCAGTGTGGAAACCAGGTGTCTTATCTACAAGCAAAATTAAACATCTTGAGTCTTGCTGGTGTTCTCAAGTCCTGCTGAGAGGGAAGTCCAGATTCTTCCCTCCATGATTAACTGAATCAAAGATGTCAAAAGCCCAAACAAAGCTCAAATTCACAGAAGACTATCATTCCCAGACTGGTAGCATGACAGAAGAAGGAGTGAGCCTTTTCTGAAAGAATATGTTGTTCCCTTCAGTCTTGATTGTTCTTTGCATACATTTAGCATAAAATAATAAAATATTGATGAAGCATGTAAAGGTGGCTGACAGTCAAAAGAAAAACAGTTAATAGACATTAACTTAGAAATGGAACAGATGTTAGTATTATTTAAAAATTACCTGTTATAAATAATCCCAAACATCTAGTAAAAAAGGTAGACAATGTGAATCAACACATGAAAATTCATACTATAAAAAAAAAAGACTATTTAAAAACTCAGTGAAAATGCTCAACTTGAAAACTATAAGATATAAAGAATGCATTCCATGGATTTAACAGCAGAATGGATACAGCATAAGATGAAATCAGTCCATTTTAAGATAGAAATTATCTAAACCAAAATATAAAGAGGAGATAAAGAGTGAAAAAAATAACAGATTACCTGAGAACTGTGAAAGAGATGGGAATACCAGACCACCTGACCTGCCTCTTGAGAAACCTGTATGCAGATCAGGAAGCAACAGTTAGAACTGGACATGGAACAACAGACTGGTTCCAAATAGGAAAAGGAGTATTTCAAGGCTGTATATTGTCACCCTGCTTATTTAACTTATATGCAGAGTACCTCATGGCAAATGCAGGGCTGGAGGAAGCACAAGCTGGGATCAAGATTGCCAGGAGAAATATCAATAACCTCAGATATGCAGATGACACCACCCTTATGGCAGAAAGTGAAGAGGAACTAAAGAGCTTCTTGATGAAAGTGAAAGAGGAGAGTGAAAAAGTTGGCTTAAAGCTCAACATTCAGAAAACTAAGACCATGGCATCGGGTCCCATCACTTCATGGCAAATAGATGGGGAAACAGTGGTTGACTTTACTTTTCTGGGCTCCAAAATCACTGCAGATGGTGAATGCAGCCATGAAATTAAAAGATGCTTACTCCTTGGAAGGGAAGTTATGACCAACCTGGAGAGCATATTAAAAAGCAGAGACATTACTTTGTCAACAAAGGTACGTCTTGTCAAGGCTATGGTTTTTCCAGTGGTCATGTATGGATGTGAGAGTTGGACTATAAAGAAAGCTGAGTGCCAAAGAATTGATGCATTTAAGCTGTGGTGTTGGAGAAGACTCTTGAGAGTCCCTCAGACTGCAAGGAGATCCAACCAATCCATCCTAAAGGAGATCAGTCTTGGGTGTTCATTGGAAGGAATGATGTTGAAGCTGAAACTCCAGTACTTTGGCCACCTCATGTGAAGAGTTGACTCATTTGAAAAGGCCTTGATGCTGGGAAAGATTGAGGGCAGGAGGAGAAGGGGACGACAGAGGATGAGATGGCTGGATGGCATCACCGACTCCATGGAACTGGGTTTGGGTGTACTCAGGGAGTTGGTGATAGACAAGGAGGCCTGGCGTGCTGTGGTTCATGGGGTCACAAAGAGTTGGACACGACAGCGACTGAACTGACTGAGAACTGTGAGACAATATCAAACAACCTATTAATATAATTTTAATCCCTTTAGGAGAGGGGAACACAGTGAGCCTGAAGAAATATGTGAATGAAAGTGAAAAAAAAGTGAAGTTGCTCAGTCTGTCCGACTCTTTGCGACCCCGTGGACTCTAGTCTATCAGGCTCATTCATCCATTGGATTTTTCAGGCTAGAGTACTAGAGTGGGTTGCCATTTCCTTCTCCAGAGGATCTTCTCAACCCAGGGATTGAACCTGGGTCTCCTGCATTGCAGGCAGATGCTTCACCATCTGAGCCACCAGGGTGGCCCAATATTTGAATAAATAATATCTTTTTTATGCAAAATTGAACAAAGAGAAATCTACAAACCCAGTAAGTTCAGAAATCTTAGCAAACTGTTGACTGATGTAATCAAAGAAAACCGTTACTGATGTGCAATATAATCTGACTGCTGCAAACAAAGATAGGAGGGAAATCTTAAAATCAGCCAGTATAGAAGACATATGGCTTAAAAGAGAACAAAGATAAGAACAGCTAACTTCTTGTCAGACACAATGGAAACCAAACAGATGATGGAACCTGTAAATTTAGAATTCCACATCTAGAAAACAGTGTTATTCAAACATGAGGATTCAGTAAAACACTGCAGGCAGACAAAAGCTAAGACACTTTGTTGACAGCTAACCTGCACTAAAGGAAGTACTGAAAAAGCATTTAGGCTGAAAGGTATTAATACCAGATGAAAACTCAGATCTGTAGAACAGAACAAAGAACAAAAGGCTATTTTTGGTGTATGTCTGTCTATCCTTATGTCATATATATTTTATTTCTTTATTACATAAAACTTAACTATTCAGAGCTTATATACAGAAATGTGTTGTGAGATTTATAGCACATGAGCAGCATCTCACAGTATTTAATACAATCTTACAAAAATAAGAGGTATAACTTATTGTGAGTGCCTCCTGTGTGCCTGGCACCATTATTTCTACATATAACTCAGGTTTATAGCCCTTATTTTGCAAACTAGAAAGCCAAGGCTCAGATAAGTGAAGTCACTTGCATTACACCCTACAGCCTCTAAGTGGTAAAACAAGAATTTTGGCCCTTGTTTTCATACAGTCTAAATGCAAGAACAAGGTTTTAACATTGTTTGCATGAAAATAGAATTCTATGAATAGGAAACAGCTTAATAAATTATTACTGTTTAATAAATTATTACTGTTTAATAAATTATTAATAATAAATTATTATGTGTCCATTTGATGGGATATTATACAACTGTTAGATATCTAAGTGGGCTGACCTGGAGCAATATCCATGACATAACTTTAAGTGGAAAAAGTCTGGTTTAGTTTAGAAAAAGTCTGGTTGGAATAGTGTGTGTTTGTGTGTGTGTGTGCATGCACATAGATATAGATATATATACATATGCATATTTTGATGCTTTTATGCACAAACTCACATTCATACATACACATACACATATAGAGAAAGCCTTGCTGTTCAGTTGTTAAGCTGTGTTCAATTCTTTGTGATCCCATGGACTGTAGCCTGCCAGGCTTCTCTATCTATGGGGTTCTCCAGGCAAGAATACTGGAGTGTGTTGCCATTTCCTTCTCCAGGGCATCTTCCTGGATCATGGATCAAACCTACATCTCCTTCATTGGCAGGCAGATTCTTTACCACAGAACCACCAGGGAAACCCAAAGAGAGACTAGCTCTTAACAATATATAAAAATTGCTAAGGGATTTTTAATCTTAAGAAAAAGTCCGTTAGAACTTGAGGGTCAGGATTGAAAGAGAGAGCTTTTTTCTTTTAACAGCAGTAACTTTTGATGTTTATAAAATTTTACTGCATACTAAGATTATTCCCTCAATTTTTAAAAGCCTAGTTTTTAAATAAATGTTTTGTTCATTTCACTACACTCATAACGAATGAACAAAGAAATAAATAGGACTGCTTAGAATAATACATAATACAAGAGGTAACATTTGAACAGATACTGAATGTTTTGTTCGGTGATCTATGAAATATATCACTTTGGGTAAGAATGATACACAAAGAGAGGGGAAAAAGAAAGGTGTAGATATGTGTTGCTGAAATGGAGTCTTTTATTTTTTTAAATGATGAGCTGAGGAAGGTAGGTTGGTGCCCAAATGAAGAGTGAAGGGGGTTCCATCAATGGGTTTTGAACCGGATATACATCATATTTGAGTGATTTAAGAAGATTAATTGGCAAGGAGTTCTTTCTTTGAAGCACAAGTCAGTCCTCTTAGCCATTACAGGGATTCTGTTCATTTTCTCCTTTCTTACTTTTCCAGCCACCCCTCCCATGTTTTGGCTCTACTTCCTTTTCCTCTGCTCTCTTATTCTGGCACTTTTGTCCCTACCTGGGCATGACAGTAACAGCCCACAAACACCTTGCTGTTTTTCTGAGCTGCTCTTCTTACTCATAGAATAAGTATTCTTTCACATCTCTGCTGAATATACCAGTTCTTTTTTCTGCATGTCTTTTTAAAAACTCATTTATTTATTTATTTATTTTTGGTTGTGCTGGGTTTTTGTTGCTGCACAGACTTTCTCTAGATCCAGAGAGCGAGAGCTACTCTCTTGTTGCAGCGCATGGATTTCTCGTTGTAGTGGCTTGTCTTGTTGCAGAGCACAGGCTCTAGGTGTGTGAGATTCAGTAGTTGGCAGCTTGCAGGCTCAGTAGTGGCAGCTTGCTGGCTCTTGGGCACCCTGGCTTCGATAGTTGTGGCACAGGGCCTCATTAGTTGTGACTTGTGGGCCCTAGAGCATGTAGGCTTCAGTAGTTTCAGCACAAGGGCTCAGTAGTTGCAGCTCCCAGGCTCTAGACCACTGGCTCAGTAGTTGCGATGCATGGGCTTAGTTGCTTCGAGACATGTGGAATCTTCCCAGACCAGAGATTGAATCCCTGTCCCTTGCATTGGCAGGTAGATTCTCATTCACTGTACCAGCAGGACAGTCCCTGCATGTCTTTTTTTTTTTAACCCTGTCCACATGGACATGCAGCTTTGATGGGAAACACTGTGAATCTTTCAGGGATAAATACTCCCACAAGACTTAAAGCCAAAAAAGCAATTTTTCATATTTCTGCTCCACAAAGTAACAGGTTGAAGCTTGTAGTAGCACATACCCTACAGAACTACAGTTTCTTTTACCTGCAAGAACAAGACAACTTTTTTTTTTAATTTATTTTTATTTCTTTATTTGTCTGTGCCAGGTCTTAGCTGTGGCATGTGGGATCTTTGATCTTCGTTGCAGCATGCAAGATCTAGTACCCTGACCAGTGATTGAACCCAGGTCCCCTGCATTGGGAGCATGGAGTCTTAACCACTGGACCACCAGGGAAGGCTCAAGACAAACATTTTGCCTAGAATACCTTTCTTATCCCCACTTTTCTCCCTACCCTCATTTCACCTGGCTAATCTCTACTCATCCTTCACCTCTCACAATGGATTCACTTCTTCCAGGGAGGCTTCCCTGACATCTCACACCCAGGTTGTGTCTATATAACTATGAACTGTATACTTCTGTTATTACACTGACGTGCAGTTGTTCATTTTTCTATATTCTCTGCTGAGCTGTAAATTTCATTCAGTTTTGTAACAAATCTGTCATATTCATCTTTTATGACCAGATCTTAGCATAGTTGTTGGAATTTAGTAGACTCTCAGAAAATGTTACAGGAAAGAATGAATAACATGATATAAAAATACAGACAGGTATTTCCTTATGGTTTTCACAAAACTCAATTCCTCACAACTTTTTTCTTGTTAAGCATTTGTTTGTATTCATGTGATTATAAAGCATTGTTTTTTTCCCCCCAGAAGACATTATATCTGTGTTGATTTCATAACCATGTTTGTAAAAGGCATTATTTGAATCAAATGAACTCTTTGGTTTTGGTTTCTTGCCCTCTGAAAGAATTTGAGAGGGGTAAGGGGAATATTTTAAGGATACTTGTGTGAACATGGCAACAGTTAACAGACTTGTTAAAGTGTTTGAAAAGACTACTTCACAGTAAGTCAGTATTACAGGTCTTCCAGCTATTACATGTCTGTTCTACACTTTTTACATTCTAATTATTCTAACCTTCATTATACAGGAAGGTATTAAGAATTTACTAAGATGAGACTTAAGAATATTGCCCCAGTAGAAAAATGCTTCCTTCTAGAAGCTGTTAAGAAGCTCTTATTGTCATAAGCTTTCATTTTAATTCTAATCTGCTCTTCTATACAACTGTGAAATTAACTAATCATACACTGCTTGGGTTCCCAATTGTGGTTCTCCATTTCCTGCACACCACCCTAAAAGAAACCACCCACTGTTGGACTTCCCGGTAGGATTGAGGCCAAGTAGTTGAATAGGGTCACTCTACAAAAGTGGTCAGAATAGGCACAAATTTGGGTTTGTGGGAGTAAATGAGAGTGGTTTGCTCTCTTTTTGCAAAGCTTCTCTAACCAAGAAATCGTTTCTGACAAGATGCTTTGTCACATGCTGGACATTTTTTTTTAATGAGGGAGTGAATGGAAGATAATTTAATCTGAAATGCTGACACCTGTGTAGCTAGAGATTAGCTGGATACGGTTTGAAAAATTATTTGAGCACCTCAGAGACAGAATCGACATAAACTGGAGGTAGTTTGAAGGCCCATCATGGCCCTTGCTTGGCTTTTTAACTAGGCTCTTTTACCTGAGTTGTGGGTCAACCATTGCCCTTACTTTGTGTCTACCCTCACATTGGCAAAAAAGATAATTTAGTATCACAGCATGCGTGGATTTGATAAGACTAGGATATTGTCTACTTCTAACACAGCTATTAATTTAGTGACCTTCCGCTTGGACACATACTTTATACAGGAAGGAAAGCAATAATTCTACTGTGTTAGATGTTGAATCACATGTTTTTTAACAAAATGTGTAGTCTCTTTGGCTTTAAAAATTCCTTTCAAGAGCTCTAAAAGATTTTATTTTTTAAAATGTTTCAAGGATCTGATTCCAACAGGTACAACACAGTTATAAGAATGGAGGAAAGTCAAATATGGGGATAGAGGACAGGAGTGGATGTGGTATAGAGAGTGGACATCCTGCCTTGAGCAAGGCAGTGACATGGTCTGAAACTCTCAGTGAGAAGCTTAAATCCTCAGTTTGCTATGTTCTGAGAAAGCAAAGAGCTAAAAGAAATCTTATGACAACAACTTCTGTAAAACAGGATCACATATAAAAGAAAATAATAACTCCAGTGTGTGAATTTTCATAAACCTTTATGTTCACCTATCCAAATGTGCTAGGATGCATGCCTCCATCATGGCCATCTTGATATCAAGTTGATTTTTGATAAACATTTCCCTGTTCAGTTCAGGCTCATCAGCAGACCCTTTGTATTTTCTTCATATTCTGAAATAGAGCATTATTAATTTTTAATCTATTGCATTTATCCATTTTATCTGGCTATGAAAACATTACTTTATGGACAGATTTCATTATCTTAGGATCCCTGAGAACCCAATGTCACCTGTTTCTTTGCTGTGTTTCAAATTTATAGGATTAGAATGCAAAGCTTAGACTTCCTTGGTGGCTCAGTGAGTAAAGGATCTGCCTGTCAATGCAGGAGATGAAAGAGACATGGGTTCTATCCCTGGGTCAGAAAGATCCCCTAGAGTAGGAAATGGCAACCCACTCCAGTATTCTTGCCTGGAGAATTCCATGAATGGAGGAGCCTGGCAGGAGTCCAGGGGATCACAAAGCGCTGGACAAGACAGTGTGCATGCACAGGGTACAGAGCTTACCTGTCCACAGGAGTCACAAAGTAGGCCAAGAGTTTGCTATTAAATGGGCAAGACTAGTCTTTTCATTCTCAGACAAAATGTTGCCTCTCATTTCTTTTCTGAAATATGTACCCATCTTGGTCTGCCTTTTCCTTCTCTCCTTTGATAAGAGACTTGGGAATAGAAAAATATATCTCCACTAGGGAAAGAATCAAATCCCAGCTTAATGATAAATTCCAAATGAAACTTGGCTTCAGTGTTGGGAAGCATTGGAGATGATGAAGCCATGGCCCCCTGGGGACACATCCCATCCTGAGCAAGGTCCCCACCACCCATAACCAGTACTTGTCACTGCCATGCTTGAACAGGGCATTTGTTGTTTAGTCACTGAGTCCTGTCCAACTCTTTTGCGACCCCATGGACTGTAGCCTACCAGGCTCCTCTGTCCATAGGATTTTCCAGTCAAGAATACTGAAGTGGATTGCCATTTCCTTCCCTAGGGGATCTTCCCAACCCAGGAATCGAACCTGCATCTCCTTTCCTACATTGCAGTCAGTTTCTTTACCACTGAGCCACGAGGGAAACCCTGAACAGGACATAGTGTAGACCAATTTGCCAATGATTTCAAGGGAAAGCAGATATTAGATTTTCATTTCAAAAAACTCCTGATTATAAGAGATTGCCCCCCAAAACATTGTGTTCCTTATGTAGTTTCTTTATTTAGATCCTTGACCACAAACTCTAGCCTTGCATTTGCAGCTGTGTAATGGACATTTTCTGGAACTCTCTTGCTTTTTCGATGATCCAGTGGATGTTGGCAATTTGATCTCTGGTTCCTCTGCCTTTTCTAAAACCAGCTTGAACATCTGGAAGTTCACGGTTCATGTATTGCTGAAGCCTAAAACGTCTATTTTTGCTTTATTGACTATGCCAAAGCCTTTGACTGTGTGGATCACAATAAACTGTGGAAAATTCTGAAAGAGATGGGAGTACCAGACCATCTGACCTGTCTCTTGAGAAACCTGTAGGCAAGTCAGGAAGCAACAGTTAGAACTGGACATGGAACAACAGACTGGTTTCAAATAGGAAAAGGAGTTAAGTGAAGGCTGTATATTGTCACCCTGCTTATTTAACTTATATGCAGAGTACATCATGAGAAACGCTGGGCTGGATGAAGCACAAGCTGGAATCAAGATTGCAGGGAGAAATATCAATAACCTCAGATATGCAGATGACACCACCCTTACGGCAGAAAGTGAAGAGGAACTAAAAAGCCTCTTGATGAAAGTGAAAGAGGAGAGTGAAAAAGTTGGCTTAAAGCTCAACGTTCAGAAAACTAAGATCATGGCATCTGGTTCCATCACTTCATGGGAAATAGATGGGGAAACAGTGGAAACAGTGTCAGACTTTATTTTTTGGGGCTCCAAAATCACTGCTGATGGTGATTGCAGCCATGAAATTAAAAGACGCTTACTCCTTGGAAGGAAGGTTATGGCCAACCTAGATAGCATATTTAAAAGCAGAGACATTACTTTGCCAACGAAAGTCCATCTAGTCAAGGTTATGGTTTTTCCAGTGGTCATGTATGGATGTGAGAGTTGGACGGTGAAGAAAGCTGAGTGCCGAAGAATTGATGCTTTTGAACTGTGGTGTTGGAGAAGACTCTTGAGAGTCCCTCAGACTGCAAGGAGATTCAACCAGTCCATCCTAAAGGAGATCAGTCCTGGGTGTTCTTTGGAAGGAATGATGTTGAAGCTGAAACTCCAGTACTTTGGCCACCTCATGTGAAGAGTTGACTCATTGGAAAAGACCCTGATGCTGGGAAGGATTGAGGGCAGGAGGAGAAGGGGGTGACAGAGGATGAGATGGCTAGATGGCATCACCAACTCGATGGACATGAGTTTGGGTAAACTCTGGGAGTTGGTGATGGACAGGGAGGCCTGGCGTGCTGAGATTCATGGGGTTGCAAAGAGTCAGACACGACTGAGCGACTGAACTGAACTGAACTAATGGACACTGTCACTGACCACTCTCTGCCCACCTCTAGTTTGATTTCACTAATGCTGAATTGGTGATTTCCTGTAAATTAGAAACTTTTCTCCTCCACCTAATATTTTATTTTGGTTAATGACCATCTCTACCCCAATACTCCTTGGAATGTTATTTTCAAGTTCCTAAATACTGTTAGATAAAGTCTATATTATTTTCTTCATAATCCTCTCAAAATTATCTTTCCCTTTCACTTCCATTAAGCAGGTACTAGGGTTATTGTCATTAACTTACTCCTGAACTAATGAAATGACTTTGCTATTTTTCCTCATTCAAGGAGAAAAATTCAGTTGAGTCTATGGGTGTTGGACATTGTGTGATGTGCTTGAGACACAAAGGTGAATGTCTGTAAATCCCTTCTGCTATCAAATGGATTCTGAATTGCTTAGAATTCAAGGCTTTTCTTCGTCTTTCTGTGATCTCCCCAGCACTCCAGGTTTCATTTATCACAGTGCCTTCTGGGGACATGACACTCTGGTAACTTAGCTCCCAACTTGCTTCTCCACATACCCCATCTGCTCTCCATCCTCTTACCCTCTAACTGTCCCCCACAAACAGTGGAAAATACCTAGTTCTTTTCTATCTATGGGAACTTGTTCATGACATGTTTTAAAACAAGAGTTGGTGAACTTTTTCTGTAAAGGAACAGAGTGTAAATATTTAGGGCTTTACAGGCCACATGGTTTCCATTGAAACCACTTACCTTGGCAGTTGTAGCCTAAAACCAGTCAAATAATATGTAAAAAGAAAATAGTATTCCAGTAAAACTTTATTTACAAAACAGATTGCTGACAGGCTGTATGTAGTTTACTGACTCCTGACTTAGAATGTCCCCCTGTACCTCTATGTTCCCAAATTTTCTGTTCTCTGATTCTTTGTCATCATCACTACCAGAAAAGAATTCTTGGTTTGGTTTAGCACTCACCTCTACCATATCTACTGTAGCAAAGAGGTTACGTTCTTAGCAAGACGCAAATTCCTGGGTAATGGGGTCAAATGTCATTCTTTGCATCTCCTTTATTCAATATTTAGTGAATGAAAATATGAAGACATGAAAATTATATAATAGATAAGCATTACCTCAAAAAATAGGTCTAAAATTTGTAAAATAAGAAAAATTTGCTCTTTTGCACTGAAATTTGTGGATTTTGACATGTATCACAATTCCAAATGTCTAGACAGAACTTATTGGATAAAGCAATACAAACCAAGGCAAGGAAGACCAAATTCTTGTTATAGATACAGTACTCTTTCTTCCTTTCAAACTTGAAAGCCAATAAAGAAAATTGAAACCATGCATATTTTGAGTTTTGTAGTATCAATAAATTACAATTAAGTGTAAGAAAAAGGCTTTAATTTAAAACAGTAAAGTATGATAGAAAGACAAAGCTATTTTCTATGATTTTTCTGCATGATAGTTAAGGTGAAGAACATTCAGTCCCAGTTAAAATCTCACGGGCTTCCCTGGTGGTCCAGTGGTTAAAAATCCACCTGCCAATGGAGGAAACATGGGTTCAGTCCTTGGTCCAGGAGGATTCCACATGCCACCGAGCAGCTAAGCCCTATGCTGCAACTACTGAGTATGTGCACTCTGGAGCTTGTGCTCCACAAGAGAAACCACCACAATGAGAAGCCTGCCCACTGCAACAAAGAGGTAGCCCCCACACATCACAGCTAGAGAAAGCAACGAAGACCCAGCACAGCCATAAATAAAGAAATATAAACTTAAAAAAAATCTCATTAGCATTTCAAATGGTCTATAATATTATCAGTAGTTTCAGATAATATATCTATGATAAGTCTGAAAAACTCAGTAAAAATAAATTTATTCAAAAAGACAATTTAGTAAAGGGTCTAATTTTAAAAAATCATTGTAGAGAACTTAGTATAAATTTTTTCATACACACAACACATGAATATTTTGATTTTGAAAGAAGAGCCCTTGAGTATAATGTCAATGAAAAGGATAACATCTGGGAAGAAATTCAGTCTAAATGCATAGGAACAACATGAAAAACTTCAAACCTCCACTACTGGCATAAAACAATGACTGAATGCATGGAAACATGTGACATACTTTTAGATGGGAAGATTTGGTATTGTGAAAATATCAAGTCTTCATTAATTATCTGTAACTACATTGCATTCCCGATCAAAATAACAAAGTACTATTAATATTTTAGGAAAGCTTACAAAGACACTAGAACAATAAACCTAAGATAACATCAAATTTATCAGACATATTAAATTTCTAACTCTTAATCTAGAAATGAAAAATATTATTCTTTTCAATAAAATCTTTACTACTATATATCCAAAGTCAAATGACAAACATGTCCATGTAATAGTTGCAAAAAAAAAAAAAAACAGTAGACAAAAGAGAAATATCCTTGAAATACAAAGAAATACAAACCTTGCAGTAGAAAATTAAGTATAGGGCAGCTCACAGTAACTCACAATTAAAAAAATATGAATAAGTAGATAGTAACCATATGGGATAGACAAGGCTGTGGTCCGTGTGATCAGATTAGCTAGTTTTCTGTAATTTTAGTTTCAGTGTGTCTGGCCTCAGATGCCCTCTCGCAACACCTACCATCTTACTTGGGTTTCTCTTACCTTGGACGTAGGGTATTTCTTCATGGCTGCTCCAGCAAAGTGCAGCCGTTGCTCCTTACCTTGGACAAGGGGTATCTACTCACGCAGGCTCCTCCTGACCTTGAATGTGGAGTAATTCCTCTCGGCCCTCCTGTGCCCACGTAGCCGCTGCTCCTTGGGCCTGGGGTAACTCCTCTCACCGCCGCCCCCGGACCCCGGTCTGGCCTAGCTCCTCTCGGCTGACCCCGGCCTGGCCTAGCTCCCCTTGGCCGCCGCCCCCGGCCCCCGGCCCAGCCTAGCTCCCCTCGGCCGCCGCCCCCGGCCCCCGGCCCAGCCTAGCTCCTCTCGGCCATGCTTCTGCACCGAGCCGTCGCAGCCGCCTCACTTCTGCGCAGAGCCGTCGCATCCGCCTGAGAAGGCAGCCTCCATTATCACCTCCTTACAGGCAATGCAATAGAAAACATCTATTTCTGCTTTATTGACTATGCCAAAGACTTTGACTGTGTGGATCACAATAAACTGTGGAAAATTCTGAAAGAGATGGGAATACCAGACCACCTGACCTGCCTCTTGAGAAACCTGTATGCAGGTCAGGAAGCAACAGTTAGAACTGGACATGGAACAACAGACTGGTTTCAAATAGGAAAAGGAGTACATCAAGGCTGTATATTGTCACCCTGCTTATTTAACTTATATGCAGAATATATCATGAGAAACGCTGTGCTGGAAGAAACGCAAGCTGGAATCAAGATTGCAGGGAGAAATATCAATAACCTCAGATATGTATATGACACCACCCTTATGGCAGAAAGTGAAGAAGAACTAAAGAGCCTCTTGATGAAAGTGAAAGAGGAGAGTGAAAAAGTTGGCTTAAAGCTCAACATTCAGAAAACTAAGATCATGGCATCTGGTCCCATCACTTCAAGGGAAGTAGATGGGGAAACAGTGGAAACAGTGTCAGACTTTATTTTTTGGGGCTCCAAAATCACTGCAGATGGTGATTGCAGCCATGAAATTATGAGACACTTACTCCTTGAAAGGAAGGTTATGGACAACCTAGATAGCATATTTAAAAGCAAGGACGTTACTCTGCCAACAAAAGTCTGTCTAGTGAAGGCTATGGTTTTTCCAGTGGTCATGTATGGATGTGAGATTTGGACGATGAAGAAAGCTGAGCGCTAAAGAATTGATGCTTTTGAACTGTGGTGTTGGAGAAGACTCTTGAGAGTCCCTTGGACTGCAAGGAGATCCAATCAATCCATCCTAAAGGAGATCAGTCCTGGGTGTTCATTGGAAGGACTGATGTTGAAGTTGAAACTCCAATACTTTGACCACCTCATGTGAAGAGTTGACTCACTGGGAAAGACCCTAATGCTGGGTAGGATTGGGGTCAGGAGGAGAAGGGGACGACAGAGGATGAGATGGTTGGATGGCATCACTGACTCGATGGACATGGGTTTGGGTGGACTCCGGGAGTTGGTGATGGACAGAGAGGCCTGGCGTGCTGCAATTCATGGGGTCGCAAAGAGTCAGACACGACTGAGCAACTGAACTGAACCATGTGGGAAAGAAAGCTCAGCCTCATTACTAAGAAATGTACATTAAAATAAGGTACTTTTAAAACAACCAGATTGCAAAGATTGAAATATTTGTTAAGTCTCAGTATAAAAAGGAAATTGATAAATGGCCACTCTTCATGGCCTCTTTATTGAGAGTGTTAATTGTTAGTAGATCTACTGATCAGCAACTTGGCTAACTGTCAAAATGTGAAATGCACATCTTCAACTCTTTTCCTGTCAAATTCCTTAGGAAGATTTCCTACTTGTGTAGTTTTGAAAGGCATTATTGAAATTAAAGTGGTTACACCTAGATGTTCATCAGTGGGAGAGACATTGAGTTATGGTAAATCAGTATTTTGGACCAAGTAGTTCTTAAGAATTAGATAGTTTTGTAGATGTTGATATAGGACAGTCTTCAAAATATAGAGGAAAGAAAGCAAGATGTAGACTATTCGATACATGTTACAATTTCTTCTATATAAGTTGTTTTGCATTTTACATGCATAAAAATTTTAGAAGATTAGGTAAGAAATTAGTGTCTATAGCATAGAGTCTATAGTAGGTTAGAAGATAGTATGAGAATTGATATGTGATATATCCAAATTGATGTGTTTATTTTTAATTTAGTCCTGTTCTATTTTTGTAACAGTAATCTTATTGCAAATAAAGATCATCAAGATTTGCCTAGATAACTTTGTACTAGAGAAAGGCAGGATACAATTTTTGAGTAT
Organism: Giraffa tippelskirchi; assembly: GCF_054371585.1. NCBI lineage: Eukaryota > Metazoa > Chordata > Mammalia > Artiodactyla > Giraffidae > Giraffa > Giraffa tippelskirchi. Next base: position 79,650,620 of record NC_137276.1, on the reverse strand, counting down.
GAAAAAATACCTTAGTAGATTAGTAACATCCCAGCTTCTCATACTGTGTATCGCTTACATCACTGTAATAAATGTAATCTAAACCTCAATGTATTTTCAGGACTTCCTGTTTCATAGCTGGATATGGGAAGAACCATAGTTGGATGTGTTAACATTTGTTTCTTCTCTCCTCCTGATTCCTTGGAAAGTATTTTTGCCCAAACACACTTGGCCTCAGTATAGTCTCTCACTCTTTCCTCTACCCCATCCCTGGGAAAGTGATTTAGCAGAAATGTGGGCAGAATAACCTGCTGGGTGGTTGCTGCTCTGGGCCAGGCTGTGAACTGGGAGATAAAGCTCCTGCCTTGGCAGAGGGAGCCTGCTTGGTCTAGGGCTGCCAGCAACAAGGTATGTGAAGTCAACCTCAATTAGCCCCTTCTCCAGGTTAAATTTCATCACTTAGGGGGATGAAAGCATCCGTATTCTGACTCTGATCTTACTGCTCATTTGTCCAAAACTCATCTGAAAAGACAGATGATATTTATCAAGTTGCCTCAAAACTCCAGTTATTATACTATTCAGGAAATGTAATAGTCCCCAAAACTCATCATTGCAAGCCTCCCAAGGTGTAGGTGAAGAAACCGAGGTTCCAAAAATTGAAGAAACTAGTTCCATTTGAGACAGTAGCTAAATTGAAAACTGTAACACAGATTTGGTCCTTGTCCAGTAATTAAAAGATTTTGCAAGGAACCACTAATATTTAAAACAAAAGACTCTTAGGAATTGTTTCATGTAATCAAATGTTAGAAATTTACATCTGATGGGGTTATGCATTGCCGATGGAGTGTTGTTTTTATGGAGATTCATGCAAGATGGCCCATACAATTTCTCAGTAAGACCTCTGGATCCACCCGGAAGATCCCCAGTTACTATGTGTTTTTGTTGCTAAACTAGATACAACAGGTCAGGCTTTACTTGCCAGGTTGTCACCTTGAATTAAAACCCAATTATTAGATGAATCTTATAAAAAAATCCTGTCCATCCTGTACTAAAAATATGTCAGCTTAATTAATCTCTGTGGGAAGTTGCTCTTACCACATATTTATAAGCTGGAAATTTATTTATAGTTGAAGTTTCTTGAAAGCTTTGTTTAAAAAGTAACTAAAAATTATTTGAATAGGGATTTCAAATACACAGTAGGGATTTCAAAAACACTAAGACTAAGAAAAGTAAGAGCTTTACATTTTGTTAATAGGTTCCTACTGAGCAGAAAATTAAAATCCCCAACTTGGAACGTGATTTAACGCTGTAACTATGTTTAAGGAGGAATGGGAATTTAGACCTAATATTGTTTATGGTCTAAGTCAACTCATCCAGGTTACTGCTGTTTCATAGTATTCAATAGGGTTCTTAAATACAGACTGCCAACAAAGGTCCCTCTAGTCAAGGCTATGGTTTTTCCAATAGTTGTGTATGGATGTGAGAGTTGGACTGTGAAGAAAGCTGAGCGCCAAAGAATTGATGCTTTTGAACTGTGGTGTTGGAGAAGATTCTTGAGAATCCCTTGGACTGCAAGGAGATCCAAGCAGTCCATCCTAGGGGAGATCAGTCCTGGGTGTTCATTGGAAGGACTGACGTTGAAACTGAAACTCCAATACTTTGGCTACCTCATGCAAAGAACTGAATCATTTGAAAAGACCCTGAGCTGGGAAAGATTGAGGACAGAAGGAGAAGGGGACAACAGAGGATGAGATGGCTGGATGGCATCACCAACTCAATGGACATGAGTTTGGGTAAACTCCAGGAGTTAGTGATGGACAGGGAGGCCTGGCATGCTGCTATTCATGGGGTCACAAAGAGTCGGACATGATTGAGCGACTGAACTGAACTGAACTAAGGATAAAAACAAAAGTTCCTCCTTGTTGAATTCATGCTACATTCACTTCAGTAGACTGTTAACCTGATGTCAAACATATATGTAGGTATTTACTACATATATAAGTTACTAAATATTTCTAAAATAAGTTACTAAAAATATTTTGTATAGTTTAGATTTTTACTTCATCTCCTTCTCCTTAGAAAGCATACTTTTTTCCAAGTATCAATAAATACAAACAATTTCTTTATCACTGTTCCTCCCTGGGCCTTTTTTCTGTAAAATCATCTTTGTATTAAAACATTCTTTGGCATGTTTCACTCTTTCATCTTCCATGTCTATCTAGACTGAGGCAGTCAGTGTCTCATATCACAGCTTTTATTCTAATGAAACAAAATTCTTAGTGGCTCTGCTTGCAGTTTTGCAAAATTCACATAGTCGGTTCAGGTCTCATACGTATTTATATTGCTTCATGTATTGTTACTGAGTTTGTCTACCAACTGTGATACTCACAAAAAGGAAGTTTATGTCATTGTTCTTAGAATTAAACTCATTGGAATTCATGTAGATATCTGGGTTTTCTGTGCATTAAACCATCAACTCTTAGGCAAAAGCTAAGATGAAAGCAGCTCAAGAAACAGGCAGTGGACTTGAACCCTGTCTCTCTTTTAATTTATCTTATTTTTAGCTACAACCCTCCTTACCACTTCCTCTGTTGTGCAAATTTGATCTTTTCAGTGAACCACTCTCTCATTCCCACCTCTGAAATATTTCTCTTCACCTCTCCTGACCCGTTCTGTGGTGGGACTTAGGCTCTCTGTGGTCACAGGAGAATGTAGGTCCCACTTGGGAGACCACCTACGTCCCTTTGAACCTGATTTTGCTCTTCACCAGCTGTGAGCCCTCAGACCAGTCACACTCAGCTTCAGATCCCTCATATATAAAATGGATATGGTAGTAATAATTGCTGTTGCAGAATACTGAGCAATCAATCAACAAGTACATGTAAAGTTCCCAACACATATTAAGCACTCACTATGTATTAGTTATTATTATTAATGATCACTGTGCTGCTGCTGTTGTTTTTGTTCATTCCTGCACACCCTGTCTTGGATTTCCCTTCTTTTACCTGAAGGCATGCATACTTCTAGCTCTTACCCACCTCTCCTTACTTTTGTCAACCTATAAAGTAACTAGGATTATGAGGGCAGAGGGGTGGAGAATATAGCTACTATTTTGGGGATGTCAGAGGGACCAAGGGTTCTGTAGCACTGTTGCCTGTTAACTATCAGTGCCTAAATCTGTGCTGTGCTGGAATCTAAGAATCTTCATCATCTTTTATGCATTCTCTGAAATAATGCCTCCACCATGCATTATTTTCTGATATCATTCTGTATGTCACTTTTTCTTGGGTTTATAGATGCAGAAATCACTGAAGAAGCCAGATGAAAACAGCATCATGGTATCATCTGAGAGTAGGCTAGAATGGAAATATTGTTTCCATTCCACGTGTTAAAATTTCAAGGCTTAGAGGGACAGAACCAATTGTCTACATTCAAATTACAGCCCTATACTTGCTAGTTTTATGAGTTTATCTTACATAGCCTGTTTCTTTTCTTGTAAAATATGTACAATATTTACCATGAAGATTATTTTAGAGATTGAAGAAGATATTATCTGCATAACAGATGATATATACATATATGTGTTATGTGTATAAAGCAAATATGCATATAATAAGGACTTTCCTGCAGTGACAACTCTTGTCTCTTTTTTCCTCCAGATTATACCATAAATTAATTCTGGGAAGCTCCTTGTATTGATATTTACAATTACTCAACACAGATAATGCATTTTAACATAGTTTCACACAATTTTTATATGTGAACCATAAGTATATACTCTGAAGTTTTATTTACATTTTATTTTTTCTTTAACCTTCTTCATTCAGGGTCTTGTTCTGATGAACCCCTCATGTTCTCTGATGAGGAGAAGCTACTACCGAATCCATTCTCTCTGCCTCACTGTTGCTTTAGAAAATTCCACTTTTCCTGGCCAGTCCTCTTATCTGCATGTGTGTATACATTTGCTAAACTTGACCCCTTAGACTTTTAGTGAGGAATATTCTGGTTTGCGTGTATGCTAAAATTACTAGGCATACCCAGAAAACACAGTTGCATTGAAGTTCAAAAAAATGGCGTATTGAAAATAGTCACCAGGATCTTGTTTTTGAAGAGTAAACTTACAGAGATATATTATTCCAAGGAATGTGAAGTGGTGATAATTTTGTGGAAGATCATTGGTGATGATGTCTGGATCAGTCTGATTGCTTTGCGATAAGGGCTCAAGGGCTGGCTTTTTCAATTACTTTTCATTTTATCCACTGTTTTCCAGGGATTGTAGAAATATTAATATACATTCTCGCTTAACAGAATTTGGAAAAAATACATCAAGCAATACATTATTAAGCAAATTTCCACAGAATAGTAATAATGGGTAGATAGTGGGCAGGGCAGCACCAGAGATGAAGTATCATTAACACACTGAGGATGTCGATTGAATGTCTGTCTGTGCTTCTTAGTCCTTTGCTTGCTCGTGAGCTGTTCCCCACTGTGTTACTTGGATGAGGAAGTAGAGCACAGTGTTATTGTGAGGTCTTCCTTTCCTTGTCTGGAAGTTGCTGTCTTTAAAGAATAATGAAGAGTGGAGAGAGATTACAAATCCGTAATACTCTATGTATGTAACTTACTGTTTGTTTGTGCTTTCTTTTTCCTCAAGTGATAGGTTGTTGTTAGTCGCTCAGTCGTGTTTGACTCTTTGTGACCATCTAGACTGTAGCGTGCCAGGCTCCTCTGTCCGAAGTGATAAGAGAGAGGTGTAATCAAATGGCAATTTGAGGTCACAACAGGCTTTCTAGCTGGCTCAGTGGCAAAGAATCTCCCTGCCAATGCAGGAAGTGCAGCTTCGATCCTTGGGTTGGGAAGATACCCTGGAGGAGGAAATGGCAATCCATTCTAGTATTCTTGCCTGGGAAATCCCATGGACGGAAGAGGCTGGCAGGCTACAGTCCATGGGGTCGCAAAGAGTCAGACATGACTGAACAACTGAGCACACACATGTGAGGCCAGCACAGAGTAATGGTGAAGAACCTAGCAAGGAAAGAGGCCTGTGGCCAGTGCTTTGAGATGAACCAAGTCAGGAAACGAGGTATGAGTGATATGTAAATCATTTAAAACATACTGGAATAATAGACACGCCAACCAGTCAGAGGGGGTGTGGCCATGGTGCTAGAGCAGGAAGCTCACCATGCCACTCACTAGATCTCCAGTGGAAAAGTGCTTGAGTTTCTGAGGTTATGAACCAGGCCTGTCTGGGCAGCATGGGAACAACTAAGGTAGAACTATTTATTACACTAACTGATATAAACATGTCTTAGTAACTTACTGCTATGAATGTCTTCATAGGCTGAAAATGGAAAAAGATTGAGGTCAGTAATGAAAACTGCTAGTCAGATATGGACATTGAGCATTGTTGATTTGGGGAATTATATAATTGCCTTATTCAACCTTTAGTTAATCATATATACACCCATATCAAGACATTTGCCTGGTGGAACTAAAAATCCTGTGAGTGTGAATTTGTACTATATACAATAAGAATTAAACTTTGAAGATGTCGAAGATTAAGAGATTTTGAAATACCTAGAATATTAAGTTTTAATTATTAGTCTCACACATTCTTGGCTTTTGTACTTATTGTATTTATTATTCAAGATAACCTAATAATTGCAAAAATAGAGTGCAAGAAATAATTTATTCCTTGATAAATATATTTAAATAAAATTAAATTTCCCCTGATTGAATCCTTACAGCTCTTTTTTTGTGTAATCTTAAGTTTTCTCAAGAGCAGGTGGACCCAAAAAAGACCAAAGATTGCTTTATTAATAAGCAGAATAAGGAAATATAAATCATAAGTGTAGACTTTGAGAAAATCTTTAAGAAAACTGCCTTTCTCTGAGTGACTAATAAATTGTTCATCCATGCTGTAATAGACAACACCTTAGTATCATGAGCTGAAATGTGTTTAGCAAAAACTTATGTATTTTGTGTATAAACTAATTTCTAAGAGCTGCATGTAAAATATATCTTTTTCCTCTTGTCTTGCTGGAAAGCAGATAGCTAATAAAACTTTGATAAGCTCCAGCTTCTAGGCACTTACAAGGTACTATGCAATTACACCTTAGACATAGTTTGATCCCTACCTTCTCCATATGCTTGCTGTGCCTGTTTCTTTAGCACAGTCTTTTGTATGGAGATCTCTTGTATGTGGAAGCATTGGCAGACTTTATTATTTTGGGCTCCAAAATCACTGCAGATGGTGACTGTAGCCATGAAATTAAAAGACACTTACTCCTTGGAAGACAAGTTATGACCAACCTAGACAGCATATTAAAAAGCGAGACATTGCTTTGCCAACAAAGATCCGTCTAGTCAAGGCTATGGTTTTTCCAGTGGTCATGTATGGATGTGAGAGTTGGGACTATAAAGAAAGCTGAGTGCTGAAGAATTGATGCTTTTGAACTGTAGTGCTGGAAAAGACTCTTGAGAATCCCTTGGACTGCAAGGAGATCCAACCAGTCCATCCTAAAGGAAAGCAGCCCCAAATATTCAATGGAAGGACTGATGTTGAAGCTGACTCATTTGAAAAGACCCTGGTGCTGGGAAAGATTGAAGGCAGGAGGAGAAGGGGACGACAGAAGATGAGATGGTTGGATGGCATCACCGACTCAATGGACATGAGTTTGAGCAAACTCTGAGAGTTGTTGATGGACAGGGAGGCCTGGTGTGCTGCAGTCCATGGGATCGCAAAGAGTTGGACAAGACTGAGCGACTGAACTGAGCTGAACTTGTATGGAGATCGCCTTCCCTAGTAAATCTAAAGATACATTCAAAAAGTTTTATCTTTGTAACCTCTTCAGTACCAAGCAATGCAGAAGGCTCTGAAGAACTGTTTAAACTGAATTTCATTCATGGTTGGTATCTTCTAGCTCTGTAATATGGAAGATCACTTTGAGGAATGACTAGAGACAAAATGGGATCCTCTTCAACTTGGTCTATTAACTTGGATAGTCCCATGATTTGACTTCTGAATATAGGAGACTACATACTAGTACCACATGTGTTTACGGAGGTACAAATAAAGAAATTATATAGTTCAGGCTGCGAGATTGTTTCCAACAGGAAGATGAAGATCAGCCCTTCAGAGGAGTTATTATTCAAAAGCACATTTAAAAGATGTATGTGATAGATGTTTAAGGAAGAGGGATGAGTTAGTTACTCATGACCTCATTCAGTAAGCACATATAGAATCCTTGTTACGTGTTAGGCCAAGGAAACAATGTTGAGATATGTAAGGCTGTAACACGGAGTGTTTCAGTGACTTGGAGGTTAGGAGGAAAGGTAAATTGGGACTTTAATGTGCAAGATGGGGTGAAAGACTGTGTTTTTAAATGAGAGAAGGAACGATGTCTCCATCCCATGTGCTCTTCTTGAACTCTGCCACCACCAGCACCATCTCAGGGCAGAGTTTGTGTCTCTTTCCCTTGCACCTGAGGAGATCTTTGTCACTGCTTTGGCCAGTGGATAGAGTGGAGGTAGCTTCAGAGATCCAGCGTAAAAATGACATGCACTACCATCTTGTTCTCTTGAAATGCTCATACTAGGAATCTGCCTATTGTGCTGTGAAGGAGCCCCAAGGCAGCCTAAGATGAAACCCATGTGGAGCAAGACCCCTTGCCTTCAACCTCCACTAAGTTCACAGTTGGCAACCAATATGCTGGGCCTGTGAGTGAGACATCGTAAATGTGGCTCCTCCAGCCCTGCATGGAGATGTTCCAATGGAGATGAGCCATCCCCAGTGAGCCCTGCCCAAACTAAGAGAATGGCTTGTTATTGCTCAATAACTGTATTATAATGGAGTTTAATGATAATTAAATAGTTTTAAGCTTTATTAATTGATCATTATCAATCTATATTAAACTCATCTACATTTTATATTTACATAATTTAATATTTATCATGTAGTATATATTAATCATTAAAACATAGTTAATACTTAGAGTATAGTAAATACTATACCATCTGATATTACAATTGATAATATTAATAGATCATAGTTCAATAATAACTGAAGATTTCACTGTTTACCAAGTCTGTATTTGGGGAAAGTTACTGACCTTTTGAAAACTCTTAGCCTTGGTTTCTTCAGCTTTGAAATTGGGAATCATATTAGTATTTGCCTCTTAATGCTGTGGTAATAAATAGAATTAATATATAGCAAAGTGCCTGAGATGTAGTAAGAACTCAGTAGCTGTTAGTTGTGATGATAATGATAATGATAGTGATGATGCTGATGAGGAAAATGAAAACAAAGAGGTCACTTTTACCTGGTCTACTTGTTTGCTATATTATATTTTCAATATTATTTTTATGGGCCAGTTTATGTGAATAGACTAAAACTCAGAAATTTGGGGAATTTGTCCCATTTATTTTTGTATGTCAAGCACAGCTGTGATCATTGGACTGTGGAAGAACAGGCAGTAGAGTGAAAAAAATAAACTCTGTTTTGGATTTCTGGGGTTTAGGATGTGAGGGGAATATCCCTGTAACTTATATAAAAGTCCCTGGAAGTAGGAGCTTTGTGCCTATGAAAAAAAAGCAGAGATTTGAGTGATAATTGTAGACACTGTTGAGAAAAATCTCTGTGGTATATGACTGATAAGAATACAAGGCAGAAAGCAGTAATTATTTCAAGTATAAGTTACAGAGCCTGAGGCTGAGAATATTAATTCTGACTGAGAAGACAGAGGAAGACTGCCCAGAAACAGTGATACTAGACAAGCTTCTCTCTTAAATCTTGGAGACTCATTGGAAGTGACTATCTGTTTTATTCAAATTTACTTTCCAAAGAAAAGAATTAGATCAGATCTCCCCAGGTTAGTATTCAGAGATAAATGGGAAGTGAAGCTACACATTTTCAGTTTCAGAGTAGTTGGTAGTGGAATAAGGAAGAGCTGTATGAAGTTGAGTAATTCTGTACAATGAAATGGGATCTCAGACTGTGAACCTCAATATTTTCTGGAATTTGAGTGAATTATCATGAATGTTAGAAGTTCTCATTACAGTATAAATGTCTAAGTACCAAATATGGACATGAATGAATTCCTTGTGTTGTTTTTGTTATTATTGTTTATCTTTTTAACTTTAACACCACCTCTGTTTTGGCCATGTTTTATTATTTTTGCTTTTGTTGTTCTCAATTTAATACTTGCAGTAGTCTTTAATCTTCTAAGGTTTAGAGTAAAAATGGTCCCTAGTCTCTTTCTTAACTCACCAAAGTCTGGCTCCCAATTTTACTTATGATTAACTTATGATCTGGCCTTATGATTTCACTTCAGGTATAATCACCAATAACCTCCTATTTATAATTTTAGTTGGCTCATTCTTATGGAGAAGAATAGAAGCTTACAATGAGGTCCAGAATGTTTCTTGTGTTTGTAACTACTTTTAGAGCATGAAAGTTAAAAGTGTTATAGGTCCTCTTATGAACAAAAGCAACAAGATTTACGTTAGTCATGTTCTAAATCATCTGTCTCCTGTGCACGCTGTCATTCCAAAAACATTTATTAGATACTTTGGTACATGCTAGCACAGTTTTTATACAATGGGATATGTATAATCCTTGACAAAGTAGATGAGGTCCTTATTGTCTTGGAATTAATATTTGGGTACTCTAAAAATGTTATGTTTATTAAAGACACCTGGGTTGCTTGTTTAAAATTCAGATTACTAAGCCTCATCCAGATCTCCTGCATCATAACCTGTTCTGAGGTCAATCAGCAGAACAGGCAGTTCTAATACTGGGGCTCCAGAATCTTAGTTAGTGCCGTATGAAGCCTTTGAGTGTGCTCTTCCTCTTTCTTAGTATAAGGAGCTCAGACCTCCCTCTTACCTATATGTGTATTGCTGTTCATAATATGCCTCTCTGAAGTTCTTCTTCCTGTAAACTTAATTCTCTGCTCCATAGCTGACTCTTTCCTCCTCTAAATTGTTAGTACCTAAGGACTTCCCAACTGATCTGGCAAATTAATCCTGTATGAACCTGAGCAGACTCTTATTTATCTCAAAATATTTCTTCTTCTCTTTGTATTCTCTCTGTATCTGCATGTAAATCCCATAAATGCACAGACATGCACCCATAATCAGTCCTACAGCCTAGCCAAGTGTTTTTGACATAGTGTGTCTTCAGCATATAATTACTGATCAGCTGAACCATGAGTCAAGTATCAAATAAGCTCTGTTATAAACCCAGTGCTAGCTGTGACTTGTATTGTGATAAAGGACAAGTCACTCAATCTCCTTCAACTTTGGCTTTTTCATCTGTCGAACTGTGTACACCTGAGGGTCCTTGCAGCTCTATGCTGTGAGATTGATGGTTTGAAAACTGTGAAAAAAAAAAAGCAGCTTTTCCTGAATTGTCAGCAGTGGAGAAAACTAGAAGAAACGGTATTTTATTTCAAAGGAAACAATCCCAAATAAATATGCTGGGTGAACAGTTAAACTGGGCCTTCACCTCACACTGTGTAAAGTTGCTCTAGTGCAATAAACACTTAAAACACTCTCTGAACCTAGCATTTTAGTGATAAGGAATTTGTCACTTTAGTTCCAACACAAGTTATTCAGAATTGAGCTACTATTTAACCTTCTTGATTTAACTAAACCATCCAGTGAAAATATTAGGAAGAATAAATATATTTGATGAATATTATTTCTTGAAAGATATTTTTGCTTATTATCCTTTCTTCTTAGATATGTTTCAGCAAAATTTTTAAACTTTTTAAAAAAGATTTGTTTTTAATTGAAGGGTAATTGCTTTACAAAGTTGTATTGGTTTCTGCTGTATAATAACATGAATCAGCCATAAGTATGTATGTGTATATATATTATATAATATATATGTCGTGTGTGTGTGTGTGTGTGTGTGTGTTAGTCATTCAGTCGTGTCCAACTCTTTGTGACCCCATGGACTGTAGCCCGCCAGGCTCCTCTGTCCATGGAATTCTACAGATAAGAATACTAGCATAGGTTGCCATTTCCTTCTCCAGGGTATCTTTCTGACCCAGGGATGAAACCCAGGTCTCCTGCACTGCAGTCATATTCTTTACTATCTGAGCCACCAGGAAAGCCTATATATATATATATATATATATATATATATATATATATATATATATATATATACACACACACACACACACATATATTATATATATGTATACATATGTATATAATGTATATATATGTATACATATGTATATAATGTATACATATGTATGTATACATATGTATGTAGTATATATATATATATATACATACATATAATATATGTATACTGATCTCCTCCCTTTTGAACCTCCCTCCTACCACTCTATGTTTCACAGAGTATCAGGCTGAGCTCCCTGTATTATACAGCAACTTCCCACTAGTTATTTTACACATGGTAATGTGTATGTTTCAATGCTATTCTCTCAATTTGTCCCACCCTCTGCTTCCCCTGCTGTGTCCACAAGTCTGTTCTCTATGTCTGCATCTTGATTCCTGCCTTGCAAGTAGGTTCATCTGTACCATTTTTCTAGATTCCATATGTGTTAACATATGTGTTAATATTTAATATTTTATTTTCTCTTTCCGACTTACTTCACTCTATATAACAGGCTCTAGGTTTACCCTTATGGCAGAAAGTGAAGAAGAACTAAAGAGCCTCTTGATAAAAGTGAAAGAGGAGAGTGAAAACGTTGGCTTAAAGCTCAACATTCAGAAAACTTAAGATCATGGCATCCAGTCCCATCACTTCATGGCAGATAGATGGGGAAACAGTGGTGACTTTATTTTTCTGGGCTCCAAAATCACTGCAGATGGTGACTGCAGCCATGAAATTAAAAGACGCTTACTCCTTGGAAGACAAGTTATGACCAACCTAGATAGCATATTAAAAAACAGAGACATTGCCAACAAAGGTCCGTCTAGTCCAGACTATGATTTTTCCAGTGGTCATGTATGGATGTGAGAGTTGGACTATAAAAAAAGCTGAGTGCTGAAGAATTGATGCTTTTGAACTGTGGTGTTGGAAAAGACTCTTGAGAGAGTCCCTTGGACTGCAAGGAGATCCAAGCAGTCCATCCTAAAGGAGATCAGTCTGGATGTTCATTGGAAGGACTGATGTTGAAGCTGAAACTCTAATACTTTGGCCACCTGATGCGAAGAGCTGACTCATTGGAAAAGACCCTGATGCTGGGAAAGATTGAGGGCAGGAGGAGAAGGGCACGACAGAGAATGAGATGACTGGATGGCATCATTGACTCAATGGACATGGGTTTGGGTGGACTCTGGGAGCTGGTGATGGACAGGGAGGCCTGGCGTGCTGCAGTTCATGGGGTTGCAAAGAGTCAGACACGACTGAGTGACTGAACTGAACTGAGGTTCATCTATCTCAGTTCAGCTCACTCAAATTTCCTCCATTTTATGGCCAAGTAATATTCCATTGTATATATGTACCACAACTACTTTATCCATTCATCTGTCAATGGACATCTATGTTGCTTTCATGTCCTGGCTATTGTAAATAATGCTGCAGTGAACATTGGGGTACACATGGCTTTTTAAATTATGATTTTCCCAGGGCATGTGTCCAGTAATGGGATTGCTGGATCATATGGTAGTTTTATTCCTATCTTGAGTAATTACATATCCTATTATGATCTTGAAATCAGTTTAAAAAATTCCACTAATGGGAATACCCAGTTATAGGATATTTTCATTTATGCAAAGAAGAAATTAACCTAAAATTTTATTCCAGTATCCATGCTTTTGAATCTGGGAAAATCTGTATGAAAAATACTTGCAAAGATTTCCCTCAAGTTGCAGCTGGAGTTAGTTTCCACATAACTGCTCCAGCCAGAAATTCATGAAATTCTGAGATCATGTTAAACCATTGCTGTTAATGGGAAAATGTTTATACTGTATGTAGCAGAAGCAAGCTTTTTTTTGCATGATATACTGTTCTGAATTTTATTTATGGTATTGTCAATAAGAACAGCAGTAAGTATTTCCTTGTGTTTTAGAATAAATTCAGTGCATAAAAATGTGTCTTTCTGAACATGCATTTTCCTTTGAAATTGTATGTATTCATGAGTTTTATTTGCTTAGTCAACAGTTTAAATGTTTTAAGAAGTAAAAGCTGTTTATCCCGTGTAAGAATTTTGAGGTATGATAGAAAAAGCTGTAGTTTTCATTAAGATTGACTTGTCAAAATATATACTATTCCCAGATTATTAGTTTAAACCAAGCAGGGTACTTATTTCTCCTGCCAAATATTTGTTTAGAATATTACTGGTATAGAGGAAATACAGTAATCCAAGCCTGTGAGACATGAGAAGGGTCAGCTGGGGATGTCTGCCAAGTTTTCTTGTTCATTAGAAAGAGACACGGGAAGAAATCATTGCCTCTTCTTTCTCTGGGTGTTGAGGCATGAAAATGCTGCAGCTGACCTATGGCCATCACTGAGAAGCTAGTGGCACAGCTGAGAGATGAAGAGAACCTGCATCTTTACTGGCATCATTGGATTGGATGGTGCCTGCATCCCAGGCTAACACCCTCAACTTCTTGTAATGTGAGATAGTAAATTTCAGCTAATCTGAGTCTGCTTTTTTCCTGCCTGTAGTTGAAAACTGCCTAGCAAATAAAGAATAGATAATGAAACCTTAGGGGTGAGATAGAATAGCCCAAAAGAATAAAATGAAGCTAGAGCAAAGATAGAATGTTAAAGAGAGAAACAGCTGTATGCGAGTAGAGTGAAAAGTCCAAAGGCTAATCTAAGAAAAGTACCATATACAGTTAACTGAACAGTGTTCAGTGTTGAGCATCATATGGTTGGTCTTTATAGCTTTTGCTCTCTGATGTGAGATGTTGAAGAGAGGTATCAATCAAATTAATTCCATGCAGTTTTATTTTATTAAAAACTATGAGGATAGGTTAGAACCATAGATGTTACTTCTAATACTATGAATAATATGTTTGAAAAATTAATTGCACTTAGAATAAATAAATTATCTACAGCTGTGAGGTTATTGGTTCCTGTTCCCATTTTTCTCATAATTGTTATATTGAAGATGTATTTTAAGATCAGATCATTATAAGGGTGATATTAATAGTTTGTTTTGTAATTTTGTGACTCTGCAACTGAGAATAAATTTATTTTCTTTGGGTGAGGTTAAGCGTTTTAAAGGATTCAAAAATGAAAGTGTCAAATCTGATTTCTATAGTTATTTTTCTCCTTAAAGACAAATTTCCAAAAAGATTAACTATGTCTAATTCCATTTTTATCTTTACTTTGTTAAATGATCTCAACCACGGGAGACTTAAAAAATAAGTCAGGCTCAATTACTTAGGAGTTGGACCAAATTATACTGAGAGAAGAGTTTGGAGAATTTTTGCTTGGCAGACAAAAAATTAAATATTTTTATTAAATTTTATTTCATGGAGCACAGACTGATACTTTCACATTTATTTCTTTATTGGAATGAAGCATGTTTCATGAGAAGTTAAGAGGGAGAGAACATAAAAGTTAAAGTCCTGCCATTGTCACATCCATAGCTCAAGGAAGCAAAATAAACTTTTTGTAAAGTAATCAAAACTGTAATAAATTACACTTTTAGATTTTTATTGCAAGTACATTTTAATTCACTCATTTAAAGAGACGAAGATTATAGGAATACTAATTGGTTATGATATGTATATGTGGATTGGAGAGTTAAGACTGGGAGAAGAAAGATGAAGTAAGGAACTTGTTTGAGATGAGGATTTGGACTAGGATTTGGCAAGGCAACTGGGTGGAAGGAGCCAACATGAGGTGAAAGACTGACTTCTCAAGTGAGCAGGAGGGAAGGAGGACAAGTTAAGTGAGAAACAAGAATCCAAACAACCCAATCTGGAAAGGGGGCCTTGTTTTGGTGGAAACACTAGTTTACTCTCAAGACAGTCGTGATATAAAAAATGGGATGGCCAAGTCCAGGCTTTCAAGCTGCAGGTAGAATTCAGGGCTCTAGTCAGGTGCGTGCACTTGTGGGGGCTGTCTGAGCTCTGCTGATAGCTAAAGGATTTCAACTCACCTCAACAAACTTTGCCTGAATGCCTAGTCTATTTCAGAGATATATGGGAAAGTGACTAAAAGTGAAGGTGCAGGAAGTAGCAGAGGCTTGAGCCTCAGAGATATTTGCTTGATCACCCCCTCCTCCAACCCCTCCTCAGTCTCTTCTACCGTTTGATAATAATTTCAGGATGTTAATTCTCCTTAGAAACTTATAGTTGCTTTCTTTTTTTCCCTTCCTCCCTTCTTCGAACCTTCTCTCCCTTCCTTCTTGCCTCCTTCCCTTCCTTCCCCCTCCCAGCTCTTCCTCTTCCACATTCCTCTGCTGATGGACATTTTTTTTTTTTTCTGGTGCCTTGTTTTCTTAAAGATGTTTTCAGCCCTCTAAAGGACCTAGCTAAATGTGAATGTGTCAGATCTGCGTTTTATTTGACTCCAAGGCTTAACCTCTTTCCCCAAGAAGAACTATTAGAATCAAAACTCTTGGTTGAACAGTGAGGCAGGTGTATATCTCTGAGTATCTATGGTTCTGCAGCATCCCAAAAACTGGCTGTCAGAGTCCCGTTCCGCCCTTGGCTCTGGCGACTTTCTCATGTTGCTGTGAGGGGAGCCATGCAGTTGAGTGTTGCACATTCTCATGCCCTTTCCAGCATTGATAGATATTTTATATTGGAAGGGATTTTCTGTTTCAGGTCATACTTCTGAAATCAGAAATCTATGTTGGAGAAGTTAATCCAATACAAAATGATTTTCCAATGATATGTTTTAGACTTTTTATAGGTATTGTAAAAGTACTATTCAGTTCAGTTCAGTCGTTCAATCGTGTCCTATTCTTTGCGACCCCATGAACTGCAGCACACCAGGCCTCCCTGTCCATCACCACTCCCAGAGTCCACCCAAACCCATGTCCATTGAGTCGATGGTGCCATCCAGCCATCTCATCCTCTGTTGTCCCCTTCTCCTCCTGCCCCCAATCCTTCCCAGCATCAGGGTCTTTTCCAATGAGTCAGCTCTTCTCATCAGGTGGCCAAAGTATTGGAGTTTCAGCTTCAACATCAGTCCTCCCAATGAACACCCAGGACTGATCTCCTTTAGGATGGACTATAGAAGATAACAAAAAGAGCATACAGTTAGACTTTGGCATCTTAACTTGATGCATGTTTTGTTTTGTATTGATTCAGTCAGTTCAGTTCAGTTCAGTTCAGTCACTCAGTCATGTCTGACTCTGCGACCCTATGAATCGCAGCACTCCAGGCCTCCCTGTGCATCACCAACTTCCAGAGTTTACCCAAACTCATGTCCATCAACTCAGTGATGCCATCCAGCTATCTCATCCTCAGTCATCTCCTTCTCCTCCTGCCCCCAATCCCTCCCAGCATCAGGGTATTGATTAAATTAGCTTAAATCTATCTCTTAATTTTGTCTTTGTTTTTCTAAATAACATTTATTTAAATGTCTATTGATGCTGGGTTTTTTTTCCTCCCTATTTTCTACAAACTTTCTAACAATTGGAAATAGAACATTTTCTATGAGGTAGATATTCAAAATTTAAGTTATCTTTTTATAAGTCATTTACCCCTGTTTGTAAGATATTAGTTAATTAATCTGGTCAATTAACTTTCACAAATATTCATGGTAGTGGGCAGATACTGTTCTGGGCACAATATTTTGTTTATTCAGTTGTTAATAAACTTCCCGATATCACAGCATTTATATTCTTCTGGAGCAGACACATTATTTACTTATTTCAGTTGGAATTTCTTTTGTGAATGATAATAAAGATACCTTTGGAAATTGTATCTTAAAGTACAGCTTACTTTGAGGTGCTGGTTTTTTTTAATTGGACTTTATTTTTTAAAGACATTTTAGGTTCACAGCAAAATTGAAGGGACAATACAGAGGGTCCCCCATACTCCTCACCCTTCTCTAACACTATCAACATTCCCCAAGAGAGTGGTATATTGATTGCAATTAATGAACCTACATGGACACTTATTCATTATCACACAAAATCCTTAGTTTACATTAGAGTTTACTATTGAAATTATATGTTCTGTGAGTTTTGAAAAGTGTGTAATTTATTCACCATTAAATATCCTAGAGAGCAATTTCACTGCCCTAAAAATCCTCTGTGCTTGGATTTCATCTATTCATCTTTCACTCCCATCTAACCCCAATAAGCACAAATAATTTTGTTGTCTCTATAGTTTTACTTTCAACAATGCAATATAGTTGAAATCATACAGTATGTAGCCTTTTCACTTATTTCCTTCAATTAATAATACACGTTTTAGCTTCTTACAAGTCATTTCCTGGTTTGATGGCTCGTTACTTTTAAGCAGTGGATTATATTCCATTGTCTGATAGACCATAATTTATTGATACATTTCATCTGTTGAAAGCATTTTGGTTGCTGCCAAGTTATGACAATCATGAATAAAGCTGCTGTAAACATTTTCGGACAGATTTTTTTGTGGTTGTAAGTTTTCAACTGATGTGGATTAATACCAAGGAGAGTGAGTGGCGGATCACACTGTAAGGGTTTGTTTAGTTTTGTAAGAAACTGCTAAGCCTTCTTCCAAAAGCAGTTGTACCATTTTACATTCTCAGCCAGCAATGAATGCGACTTTCTGTTGCTCCACATCCTTGTCAGCATTTAGTGTTGTCAGTGCTTTTAGATTCTGGCTATTTTAATTTGTGTGTATCTTGTTTTAATTTGCAATTCCCCAATCTTCTGGAATGTTGAGCATCTTTCTGTATGCTAATTTTCCATCTGTATATCTTCTTTGGTGAGGAGTTTGTTCCCGTCTTTTGCCTATTTTTTTTTAATTGCATTGTTCATTTTAATTTATTTGGCATTTTAAGAGGTTTTTTATTTTGTTTTCGTTTTGTATATTCTGGATAAACAGTTCTTTATCAGATGTGTCTTTTGCAAACATCTTCTCCCAGTCTGTCATTTATCATCTCATACTCTTGACAGCCTTTCATAAAGCAGAAGTCTTTAATTTTAATGAAGTTGTACATATCAATTATTTCTTTCATGGTTCATACCATTGGTATCGTATCTAAAAAGTAAGTTACTTCCATACCTGAAGTCATCTAGATTTTCTCCTGTTATCTTCTAGGATTTTACAGTATTGTGTATTAAATTTAGGTCTGTGACCCATTTTATGTTTGTGAAGAGTGTAAAATCTGTCTGTATTTTTTTCTTTTCTTTTTTGCATGTGGATGCCTAGTTGTTCTAGCACTATTTGTTGAACAATCTTTGCTCCATTGTATTACTTTTGCTCCTCTGTGAAAGGTCAGTTGACTATATGTGAGTCTAATGCTTGGCTCTTCATTCTGTTCCACTGATCTATTTGTTCTTTCTTTCTCAGATACCACACTGTCTTGATTACTTTGTCTTTATAGTAAGTCTTGAAGTTGGGTAGTTGTCAGTTCTCCAACTTTGTTCAATATTTAGCTATCAATATATTCTGTGTCTTTAGCCTTTCACTGTGTAAACTTTAGAATCTGTTTGATGGTATCTATAAGATAACTTGCTGGGATTTTGATTGGGGTTGTGCTGAGTTTATAGATCAAGTTGGGAAAAGCTAACATCATGACAACATGGGTTCTTCCAATCCATGACATAAAATATCTATTTGTTCTTCTTATTTCATTTACCCAGAGTTTTGTGGTTTTCTCAGGTAGAACCAGATTTATATAAATTTATAGCAAAAGTTTTCATTTCTGGATGTTAATGTAAATTTTGTTTGTACTTCAAATTCTACTTGTTCATTGCTGGTGTTTAGGGAAATGATTGACTTGTGTATTAACCCTGAATTCTGCAACCTTGCTAGAGTCGCTTGTTATTCAGAAATTAAACTATTCTGTTGGACATACTACAGAATGGACTACATAGATGGACTTCCTTGGTGGCTCAGATGGTAAAGCATCTGCCTACAATGCGGGAGACCCGGGTTCAATCCCTGGATTGGGAAGATCTCCTGGAGAGAGAAGGAAATAGCCACTCGCTCCAGTATTCTTGCCTGGAAAATCCCTTGGACGGAGGAACCTGGTAGGCTACAGTCCATGGGGTCACAAAGAGTCAGACACAACTGAGCAACTTCACTTTCCTTTCCTTTCCGTTCCTATATAGACAGTCATGGCATATGCAAACCAAGTTTATTTCTTCCCTCCCCATCTGTATACCTTTTATATCCTTTTCTTTTAAATTGCATTAGCTAGGACTTCCCATGGAATGTTGAAAAGGCATGGTCGGAGGGCGTGTCCTTGTATTGTTCCTGATATTATTGGGAAAGCTGCTAGTTCCTCATAAGCTCCCTTTTCACAGCTAACTAGATTTTGAGCATATTCTATGTGCAGAACCTAAGTGTTTTACATGCATCACTTATTTCAGTTCTCAAACCTGACTACTGTCTCCTAAAGTTGATCAAGAAGAAAATTTGCAGAGGGAAGTATTCCCTTATTTCATGGTGATCCACTGCAGAATTATAAATGTGAAATTTACAAGACTCAGTTTATCACAAAATCTTCTCTAAACCCAAATATCACCCCAAAATGAAGATAAAATATTTTCAATGAACTTTTGAGAACTTACAAATACTTCCCTTTATCAACATCATCTATTTTTGAATAAGTAAAAGAGATGTGAGTAAATATAACGCTCATGGAAGTACAGTGGTTTTCTCTATCAGTATGTGTATTTACCAACCATATTTTCATGCTTAAAATGTTGCCAGTGTTTGATAATTATATGTATTTTCCTGAAACTAAATATTCAAATTGAAAGTTCTTTAAAATTCTTATTAAAAAATAAAATTTTGTCTAAAACTTGGGAAAGACTTCCAGTGGCTTCTAAATCATATATTGACTTTACAAATAAACAGTAAGTTTAAAAAAATACATATAAATTAAAAGGCAGAAAATGTCATATCACTGTAACTTTTAATGGAACATCTAGAAAAATTTGTGTACTTTAAAAATAATTTCTGGGATAAGGATGGGTAGGGGCAATACTTTCTCTTAGCTTAAAGAATTTCACAATATTTATACTACATGAAGAGCAGTGTCTCTTGCAAACCCAGTTTTCTGCCATAAACAAAGGGAGAGTTATTTCTCTGGCTTTATTTATTTTTCTAAAATGTACTGCATGGCTTCAAAATTATTGCAGACAAACAATTATTGTGAGAAATTGAAAGTGACAATGTATTTAATGCCTTGCATCATATTTTTAGGCAGGCCAGAGTCTGTATCTCAAATGAATAAAATATGATGGAATACACTGAACTCTGTCATCAGTTTGCCAAGATGGTACAAAATGATTGTGACTTATTCTCACAATGATTTAAAGTACAATACCATTAATAACCAGTTGGATATCTAAGACATGCATATTTAAAATTTTTATGACATTTTGTATTTATTAAGATAGAAGCTCATTAGAAGCCTTTGGGAGGACATTCCCTGGCAGTCTAGGGATAGGACTCCACGTTTCCATTGCTGTGGACATGGATTTGATCCCTGGTCAGGGAACGAAGATTCTACAAGCAGCTTGGCTGGGCCAAAAAAAAAACACAAAAGGAACTTTAAAAAAGCCTTTGGACATTTTAGGAACATGAACTAAAATTAAAACTGCTAGTCGTTGGCCTGGTTGTTGAATAGTACCACAGGACACCTTACTCCTGATAACCTTCTTAAAATAGTTTTTAAGAGCTGGATAACTCATTGCTTCCCTCACCTCCCATTTTTTGGTCTAGGTTTGCAGAAAGCTCAGACCTAATTTTGTTTATGCTTTTTCTAATTTTGTGCTTATTTGCAACAGCCATTTGTAGGCTATTCCTTCTACTATACTATTTCCTTCTTTATTTTAATGGATATTCACCATATAAAAGGGCATTCCTAGCAGGAAGAATTTAAGCAATTATGTAAACATATTTATGTAAAGGGAAAAAGCTAAGAGAAATATGCTAGGATATTTATTTACAAGTAGTTTCTCACAACCTTGAAAATAACACAAACTCTGACCTTCAACTCCCCTTTCTGTAAAATGGACATCAAACTTATCCTGCAAGGCTACCATGAGAATTAGGGCAGATATTGCCTGTAAACGTGTTTTGCAAATAAAATAGTCTTATAAATGTTAATGACAGCCACCTTTGAGTATTTTTTTAGCCCTTATTCTCATATCAAAGACTTTGGTAATCTTATGGCTAAACCCAGATTGTTTTCTACTAGTGCATGAAATAATAGAAATTCTATAAACTCCTAAAGCTTCAGTTCTGTTCCTCTGAATTGGGGGAAACAAGTACAGCAACCTTCAAGGGCATCTGAGAGAATTAGAGGAGAAAACGTATAAAAACCTTGGCACATTATAGGTACTTGAGAAATGCTACCTGTTGTTATCACTAACTACTGTAGCTCAATAAAACCTTGATACTTAGATTAAGATCATTTCTCTCAATTCATGGATTTAAGAGCTGAAGTAAAAAGAGGCTAAGTAATTTGCCTAAGTTCACTCAGTTAATAAGCAGCTAAGTAAAGTGTTAGTTTCCATAGTTCCAAAATCTTAACTTTCCCTTCTGTGTTACATGTTTCCATCCTTTTTTTTTTTTTTTTTCATTTAAACCACAAACAAATTATCAACTTGGGTTTATCATAAACTCGATATACCTTGTAAAGTTGTCCCAGAATTTATAAAGTGTGATACATGGGGTGTTCAATTATCAGTTGATATGGATGAAACCAAACAAAGAATGTCCTTCAGATCTTCTAGGAGCAAAATGGAATTAATAAAATTTTATCTTCTGAATTATTTTTATTTTTCTCCAGGGACTACTATTATCTTTAGGAATAAGCATTTTTGAAGGACACATTTCAGAAAGCATTATTTTTATTGTCTTATATGTTCTACTTTACAGTTCAGTTCAGTCGCTCAGTTGTCTCCGATTCTTTGCAGCCCCATGGACTGCAGCACGCCAGGCTTCCCTGTCCATCACCAACTCCCAGAGCTCGCTCAAACTCAAGTCCATTGAGTCAGTGATGCCGTCCAACCATTCTCATCCTCTGTCATCCCCTTCTCCTCGTGCCTTCAATCTTTCCCAACATAAGGGTCTTTTCCAATGAGTCAGTTCTTCGCATCAGGTGGCCAAAGTATTGGAGTTTCAGCTTCAAATCAGTCCTTCCAATGAATACTCAGGACTGATTTCCTTTAGGATGGACTGGTTGGATCTCCTTGCAGCCTTTAACTAAAGCAAACTGGGGATGAATAATCAGTGTATCTGATGAGATAACAACAATTTCCATGTGTGTTTTAATTTAATTGCTTTTTAAAGAGCACAAGGGAAGATAAATAGTCAAATTTTCCAGGCTATCTGTAATAAGCAAAAGTAATAAACTCATTAAATATATGCAGTGGAATAGTAAATTCAGATGAAGAATTTCACCCATTTATAAAAGAGAATCAAATAAATGTGGAGTTGAACTTAAGTCCAATAGTTTAACCCCACTACCTCTCTCTGTCACTCCAAATCATTCTCCACTTTTCAGCTAGATTGGGGATACATAAAGTAAGCACAAGGATAGTTGATTGGTTTCAGTGACTTTCTGTTGTTCAGTCTCCCAAACTGAGGTTCACAAAGGGCATATCCCATGTGGTGGTCTTGGTGGAAGATGGAGAACGTAGACATGGCCAAGAGAATGCAGATGTAGAGACTTGTCAGTCTGGGTTAAGACTCTTTCAATTTTCTGCAGGACTGAGATTTTAAAAAATCAGTTTGGATGCAAATAAGCAGAGGCTAGTTTCATAAGTTAGCTGGTGTTAAAAATTAACGTTTCAATGCAGTAAAGACAATAGCATGATTTAGGGTCCTAGTAAGAAAATATGTACACAGTTACTTATGGGGAGGAAGTTTAAGTGCAATTGTTCCAGATGAATCCCCTCCCCTAAAAGGCAGAGGGACAGTGGTTGGACTGCTGAAGACAGAAGACTGTTTTCTCATTGCTTCTCCTTCTGAGTTTAACCCAGTCCATATTTGATAGAGGGTTCCATGACCAAGGAGAAGGCAATGGCACCAAGGGACAGTAGACTGGTGGTATTTGGGTCAGAATGATATGCCTCTCAAAAGTCATTAACCTGTATTTTTGTTTGACTGTAATTTAGTGATAACTGAAATGTAATTTCTTCAATGTAAATAATATAAAAATTTAATATGTGGTACACACTTATCTATATAAATAAAAAATTGTACAAATTTTTCTATGTCATAATTTTAAGCTCAAATTCCATGATTACATATTGTGGTTTAAAAATGCATCTGTTATGAGGTAGTTAACAAATATGGCATCTTCTGTATGTTTTTAGACCTACCAGAATGAACTTGCAAAGGCTTTTTTGTAGTTTTTTCATTGATATTAGAAAACTTGGTTTTCTGCGTTTGAGACATGAATTGTTAGGGATTCCTGCGTTAAAGAGTTCATTAATTGGGTGAAGGTAGACATAAGTATTCTTTTTATCATCAAAGCAAGACCTATTTTGAAATAACTCTAAACAGTTACTAGCAGAGAGATTTTTAACAGAGACAGTATTCAACATTCATCAAATTTATTTCAACATCTCAAATATTTCTTTGCAAGAGAACTGTCCTCCCAGTTTCCTTGCCATTTGAACTTTGTCTTTTTCTTGTGGTTAAAACCAGTTCCTTGGTTCTTATTCTTTAACTTTCTTTATCTCCTGAGGTTCAAAGAATATTGTCTCCCATGTCAAATACCAAATGTTTAACTATAAATGTGCTCAATTATTGCCGAGAAAAACTATTTTAACTCTCATAGTATATTAGTATTCTTGCATCCAAGAAATGCACCCAGAAATTTAAGCTGAAATCAGGACAATTTTGGGATAGAAATGTTTTATGGTCTTCAACTACTCTAGTGTTCAGCAGTACAGCAGATCTGTTGTAATTTAAGTCAAATCAGGAACTAAAATAGCAAAACCTTTCCAGGTTCTTCTAGGCCTTGCAACAGTAAGCTCTCTTGAGCAGATCTAATATTGACCCCGTTTTAGGGAAGCTTTCATGTATTTGCCGAGGTATTTGTTGACTTTCAAAGGCAATTTCAATGCAAAGCATTTTGTACATACATGACATACTGTTAGTACAGACTTGTGAAGAGTTTCAAGTGTATCCTAGTAAAAATACTGTCTTTTTTGAGTTACATAATTATAAAGCACAGAAAAAGACAGACATCTGACCCAATATGCACTTGAAGAAATCGGATTGGCATTTGGAGTGCAAAAACAGACCTCTGCAGGAAATCCTTTAGAGTGTATTTGATTATTCTGATTTCTATTAAAATAATTAGATTAGATGGTCTTCTCACATTGTAGCAACATCCAAAATCTATTAGCTTTACTTCTAAGCACACCTGTAACCTAGACTTCATCCATCAGCTGACAACCAAAGATCTTCTTTTGTAATAGTTGATACATAGATCCCTTTAAGCTTTCCTGTGGTTGATAGATGATCATTGCTAAATCCGATATTGCCTGTGCCCACCTCTCTTAGGACGTGCAAACTATTTTCCTGGATGATAGGCCTTTGAGTTATAGCTCCAGTAAAGCCAGAGGGCTCCAGGTTGCTTTGTGAAGACAGTGGGCCTCTTGAGTGATACAGGTAGACAGTGGATCTTCTTCATCCTCATGGAAGACAGCTTCCTTCTAGGATAACTCACTGAAAATTTGTGCTTCACATAAATTTCAAAAATGCTCCAGTGTTGGTATAGTAATAATGGTTCCCGTAAATAGAATTGAATATCTACTAGGCATTTTTTGGCTAGTCACTAAATGTTTAAAGTAGTTTCTAATATTGAAATCATATACCATGTGAATTCTGCTAAACTGTCAAAGGATTTCTTCAGTGCATTAATTTTATGAAAAGATGGTGAACTTTCTTTGTACAGCTAGACATACATGCCTACTCTCTGTTTTGTGTGTGGGAAGGTTGTATGTTGTTTTGGACATAGTACTGTTGTTACAGCGTGGTGCTGAAAACCCGGTGCTGAAAACCCTCTGTTAAAATATGGGAATACATTCTCTTTTCTTGAACACAGATGGACTGTTGTTACTGCCTCAATTCTTAGATTAAGAGATTTTGACTTTTAAGCCATGTCATCAAAGACTTCACAGGCTTCATCTTTGCTCTCCTGGATTGTTGTAATTATGGGGCCAGGTGCCATGATGAAACCCTTGAAGCATCCATGGAGCAAGAGGACCATATAGAGGGTCTGATGCTGTATGCCACCAGCCAGCACTAACTTGCCAGCCATGTGAATGAGCCTTCTGGGATGCCAATGCCCCAGTTCAAACCCTTAGTGGGTCTTCCAGTCTCAACCAACACATGACTACACTGCATGAGAGACCCTAAGTAGACATACCCAGTCACACTCTTCTCCAGTTCATGTTCAACAAATACTCTGAAGAATAATAAACCATTATTATTGTTTTGAGCCACTTTATTTTTTATTGCTTTCGGTAGCAGTTGATAGCAGACACTGATTTTGGTTGGTCATATGTGTTCATTATATGTTCTTTTTTTGTGCGTGTAGAAAAATCAGTTTTCTGACTGCTGAAAATCAGCAAGTAGAGACATTATTCAGATAAAGGCATTTAAATTCACTTTCTCCTTTCAAGATTTAGGTGGCCTTGCAAATGCTAAACTTGGTTTGAGAACAAGGTGTTCTCAGTGTTTCTAAACATTTCCCTACAATAGTTTATACATTGTTAGTTTAAGTGTATCTTTAAAGGTTATATAAGCTCACAGAAGAAAAGGTGACTTTCTAGCAGAAACTTGAACCTTCCCAAACTGGTAACATCCTTCCTTGAGTATTCCCTGTTACTACATCTGTGGGTGTCCATATGGTCTCCAGGACTCAGGAAGGCTCTGCTGTAGAAGGCTGAATCAGCTCCAGCCTTGCCTCATAAGATCAGACATAGTAATTAAGGGGAGCAGAGCATCAATCTAGCCCTCAATGGGCAGTATTGTGTGAACTCTTTCCACCTATCTAACCCATGTGAAAAGCAGCAGTGAAAAAATCAGAAAACAGAAAAAGTCAAGTTGATTGCATACATAGATGGACTAATCAGGATTCTCCAGAGAAACAGAAGCGCTCTCTCTCTCTCTCTCTCTCTCTATATATATATATATATATATATATATATATTCACTTTGAATAACATTAGATGAGGACTTCCCTGGTGGTCCACTGGCTAAGACTCTGCACTCCCAATGCAAGAGGCCTGGATTCGATCCCTAGTCTGGGAACTAGATCCCACATGCCACAACTAAAGATCTTGCATTTTGCAACAAAGATTTCCAGTGAAGCAACTAAGACCTCTCACATCCAAATAAATAAATATTAACAAATAATATTGCTGGGTTTAGGGGAACCAGTCCTCACCTCCCCATTTGTGCTTGTGGCTCCACATCTACAGATACAAGCTGTAGTACTGTAGTTCATATTTATTGGAAAAAATTCCACATGTAAGTGGACCTAAGAAGTTTGAGTCTGTGTTGTTCAAGGGTCAACTGTGTCATTTATTATAAGAAACTGGCTCACCCATTACAGAGGCCGAGAAACCCCAAGAGCTGCAGCTGGCAAGCTGATGTCCTAGGAGAGCCCATAGTGTGTTCCGTCTGAGTACAGGCCTGAGAACCAAGGGAGCTTATGGTGCGAGTTCCAGCCTGGATCCAAAGGCAGGAGAAGACAGTTGTCCCAGCTCAATCCCTTCAGGCAGAGAGTAAATTCTCACTCTTTCTTTTTGCTCTTGTCAGGTCTGTAGAATGGGATGAGGCCTTCCTACACTGCTCTCATGCATGTTAAGTCGCTTCAGTTGTGTCCAGCTCTTTGCTGCCCTATGGACTGCTGCCCACCAGGCTCCTCTGTCCATGGGATTCTCCAGGCAAGAATAATGGAGTGGGTTGTCATGCCCTCCTCCAGGGGCTCTCCCCCACCCAGGGATCGAACCTGTGTCTCTTATATCTCCTGCATTGGCAGATGGGTTCTTTACCACTAGCACCGCATGGAAAGCCCTGGGGAGGGCAGTTTCCTTTCTGCATTTGCCAACTCAGATGTTAATCTCATCTTGAAGCATTTTCCAGAGACACACCCAGAATAATGTTTAACCAAGAATCGGGCATTTTGTGACTGTCAAATTGACACAAAATTGTTTATCAGTTGGTAATATATGTGTTTTATGTACAGGCATGTAGAAACATATTTATGACTACATATGTATATATGCACACTTATATACATATGTTCTAACCAGTTGTTGACCACTTACAGTACACAATAAATAGCCATTTCTAATGTATCAAGTCAGAGATGTTACCTCATTGAATTTTCTCAAAAATCTTCATTATGATTATTCACATATTTTGTAGATGAAGGAGCTTCAGCTAAAGAAGTTGTCTGCTCTAGGCTCAAACCAGAACTAACTTCAGAGTGAAAATTTGAAACAACTCTGATTTTAAAATCTTCCCACTATGTCTCAGAAATATGTATCACACAGCATCAAGAAATAATTGTATTAGTCTCCTCTAATCAGTTAAGGAACTCAGTATTGTAATTGTGCCAAGCACACAACAGGTGTCCAAAGAACACCTATGGAGGGATTGACTCCATTTAAAAACACACATGGTGGAAAGTTGTGCAGCAAAATCATCCAAAAACCTAGGCTTAACATTTAGAGAGTAAATCACATACAGCATCTTATCCCACAGTCATACCTGTTAATTGAGTGAACATTGGTAATGACATTCTTAATGCTCTTTCAGGGGTTCTTTTAGAAGCATCAAAGGATTTATGACATTTAGTTGTACTGTTTCCTGTGGTCAGGTTTTACACATTACTGGAAAAGAGAATATCTATCTATATTTCACTTGCTATTAATGAATTATTTGATTGAAAACATTTCTCTGGTGATTTCAAATAGAAATAAGTATTGTCAACAACGTTTATCAGAAATATGAATAGTGTCTGCACAGTGCAATTCAAAACTACCCCAGAATTTGCCACAGCAATCTCCCATGCATTCCATGGGATATTATTGAATAAAAAGACTGTGCTCTTTTCATTTGCAAATCATCATTGCTGCCATCCAGCAATTTCAGCCTGCTCTAAGAGTTCTCATTTTTTGCCTTCCACAAACATGTTAGAAGATAACTTTTAGAAAAGTTAAGAATTTGTTACACTTTTATTTGGAATGTCTCACTACACTTAAATTTGGAATGTCTAAATAAATTCAGCATTTTGAAATGAGATCAAGTTAATTGTAAGAAATTAAATACAGTTCTTCTGATGTAGTTAATTTTCTTTATTGCCTACATTTCTAAGCCTTTCACTTGGGAGCCTTTCATGAGATCTGGCAGTTAAATGACAGTGTGTGAGTGTCAGATCATAGAAACAGATACATATATGTGTGTACTTGTCCAAATTTTCATTTCCTGGAAAGTTTTTCCTCCACTTCTGCCCATGACCAGCTCATTTGTAGCTCATCATCATCCTTTAGGATCCTGCCCAGAAGTCACCCCTTTAGGAGAGGAATCATCCCATCCCCCATTGCTTCATTGCATAGTCTGGTTTAGTTTCTTCCTAGCACCTGTCACATTGTAATTACTAGATGTATTTGTTTTATTGGGTATTGTCTGTCTTCCCCACTGGCAAGTCAGCTTCACAAAAGCAGGAATATGTGCATTTTATTCATATACCTAGCTCCTAGCCGAGGGCTTGACACATGGTAGGTAGCCAGGTGGCCATTAAGTATTTGGTGAATTGTTGAATGTTTGGCTTTTATTTGATCCTATTGTTTCATCAACTAGTTACTTAGAATATACTAAACAAGTCACTTCTTCTATGTATTGGTCTGTTCCTTCTCACCCAGGAAGGTGCAACATAGTAAGAATCCTTGAAATTTATACTCTTGAAGTTTGACGTAATCTTATGATCTCTTTAGTCCTGCTCTGTCATTTAATAGTTGATTAGAGGGTTTAAAGGTAAAGATAATGCCCAGGATTACACAGCCTTAGTAACATGTGTCCAAACAGGAAGTCTGGCTTACAACACACTGGTCTAGATGCTAACAGTGCAATAGGAAATTGATTTTCTCAGTAGTGATGTTTTGCAAATAAAAATATCATTTCAAAGTTACAAGTAAGCTGATGAAAGCAAATAATCAGAGTGACAGATGTGGTTTAAGATAAAAATAAAATATGAATCCATTGTCCCTCATATGTGAAAATGTTTATTTTTTTACATTTTTTGCATCTCTGTTATTATTATAATTCTGAAATTCTGATTTCAGTCTATTTTCTTATCAAAATAGAACCAAAACATAAAAGGTACCATAGATGCATCCAGTAACAATTAGCAAGAATCTATTATGTGTTTGGTAGAACAGCATTTCAGAAGGGCCGAACGTGTAGGTGAAGTGACAGAGATAAAGCGAAATTAATGAGAAGAAACAGTGTGATGATGGTGTCACATAAAACCTTTTTGTTCATTTTTGTGATTTAGGACAGAAGTTACCATCAGAAAAGGAGTGGTCAGATCCAGAAATTGAATAAATAAAATAATAAATTAATAAATGAAATATTCATGATAAGTATATTAAATCTATTAAGTCTGTTAGAAAGTAGGATCTGTAGGGTGGAACTGAAACAGGAGGGTCTGTCTGAGTTCTGGAACTCCAGTATAATTTCAAGCCACATTTCTCAACTTTTAAGTGTTAAAACCACCGAAATCATTACGCCTGCACCCACTCTTCATCAATTTTAAAAATCCAGTAACCCCACCTGTTATAATTCTAGATTCCTACTGATTTAAAGAATATATATATATATAAAACAATTTTGCATATTATTATTTGCTGTTTTTTCAAAAGCAGGCCTTCTGTGACTTTCAAACTAAGTGCAGATTTTACTGACAGCATGTATTTTTATCTTCTCAAGGAGACAGCTCCTTGTCATTGTTCTTTCTAGCAATATGGCATTTGATTTCAGTCACTTCCTCTCCAGTTTGTTATACTTGAACCATCATCCCGGCAACATTCCTATGTGTCTCTGCAGAGTTGTGGTTTTTTTGAAAACATGGACAAAAACTCAGTTATTTCTTTCCAAGTCCATCCTTAGGGTTGGCTATTACCTAGATAAAATTTGATAAATATAACTAAGAAATTTTTTACCATAGGGCTTTTTCTGTTAAACATAATAAGTGAATTACACAGACTGAATTTATAACCTGAGCGTGAAAATCAAGTTTTCTTTCTATTTTTAAATTTTATTTTTTAATATATTTTTAAAAATTGAAGTAACAGTTGATTTACAATGTTGTATTAGTTTCAGGTGTATAACAGTGATTTTTACATATATAACCTGGTGGGTTATAGTCCATAGGGTCACAAAGAGTTGGACACAACTAAGGTGACTTAGCACACACACATGATTTTTTCCATTACAGTTTATTACAAGGTATTGAATACAGTTTCCTATGCTATACAGTATAACCTTGTTGTTTATCTATTTTATGCATAATAGTATGTATCTGTTAATCCCAAGCTCCTAATTTATTTATTTATTTGTTTGTTTTTAATTAGTTTATTTTCTATTTTTTAACTTTACAATATTGTATTTGTTTTGCCATACGTTGACATGAATCCACCATGGGTGTACATGTTTTCCCCTTCCACCTCCCTCCCCATCCCGTCAAGCTCCTAATTTATCCCTCTGTACACTTTCCCTTTGGTAACCATAAGTTTGCTTTCTATGTCTATGAATCTGTTTTGTTTTATAAACAAGTTCATTTCTGTCATTTTTTTGATTCCACATATAAATGATATCATATGATATTTGGCTTTCTCAGTCTGATTTGCTTCACTTAGTATGATAATCTCTAGGTTTATCCATGTTGCTCCAAATGACATTGTTTCATTTTTTTAATGGCTGAGTAGTATTCCATTGGATATGTATACTGCATCTTATTTTATTCAGTCATCTGTTGATGTACATTTACATTGCTTCCATGGCTTATCTGTTAATCAGAGTAAACCATGTCTTGCCTCAACAGTAAAAGTAAATAAAATTAAATGATTCACTTCAGTTCAGTTCAGTCGCTCAGTTGTGTCCAACTCTTTGCGACCCCATGAATCGCAGCACACCAGGCCTCCCTGTCCATCACCAACTCCCGGAGTTTACCCAAACCCATGTCCATCGAGTCAGTGATGCCATCCAACCATCTCATCCTCTGTCGTCCCCTTATCCTCCTGCCCCCAATCCTTCCCAGCATTAGGGTGTTTTCCAATGAGTCAGCTCTTTGCATGAGGTGGCCAAAGTATTGGAGTTTCAGTTTCAACATCAGTCCTTCCAATGAACACCCAGGACTGATCTCCTTTAGGATGGACTGGTTGGATCTCCTTGCAGTCCAAGGGACTCTCAAGAGTCTTCTCCAATGCCACAGTTCAAAAACATCAATCTTCGGTGCTCAGCTTTCTTCACCATCCAACTCTCACATCCATACATGACCACTGGAAAAACCATAGCCTTGACTAGATGGACTTTTGTTGGCAAAGTAATGTCTCTGCTTTTAAATATGCTATCTAGGTTGGTCATAACCTTTCTTCCAAGGCATAAGCGTCTTTTAATTTCATGGCTGCAATCACCATCAGCAGTGATTTTGGAGCCCCCAAAAATAAAGTCTGACACTGTTTCCACTGTTTCCCCATCTATTTCCCATGAAGTGATGGGACCAGATGCCATGATCTTAGTTTTCTGAACGTTGAGCTTTAAGCCAACTTTTTCACTCTCCTCTTTCACTTTCATCAAGAGGCTCTTCAGTTCTTCACTTTCTGCCTTAAGGGTGGTGTCATCTGCATATCTGAGGTTATTGATATTTCTCCTGGCAGTCTTGATTCTAGCTTGCGTTTCTTCCAGCCCAGCGTTTCTCATGATGTACTCTGCATATAAGTTAAATAAGCCAAATTCAGACTTAAATTGAAGAAAGTAGGGAAAACCACTAGACCATTCAGGTATGACCTAAATCAAATCCCTTATGATTATACAGTGGAAGTGACAAATAGATTTAAGGGACTAGATCTGATACACAGAGTGCCTGATGAACTATGGACAGAGGTTCGTGACATTAAATGATAAAATAAATGTAAAATTTTGACACATTCTCAAATTCCAGGAATAAATCCCACTTGGTCATGGTGTATAAACCTTTTAATGTAAAAAAAAAAAAAATTTTTTTTTTGTAAAAAGAAAATGATAAAATCTAAATGGATTCTTTCAGTTGCAGCTTCTTTAGCATTCTTCCTAGTAGGTTGGCTTAGTTCAGAGGCCTGATCAAGAAAGATTACTTCCAGTCACTATTCTTTGATTTTTCTCAGATCTGTCATTTTTTTAAAAAAATCTAATTATCCCTTATTTTAGTACTTGGATAAATTAAGAACATTTTAATACTAAATTTTATAAAGTGAAAATTAGAGCAAGTTTAATCATTTCAAAACATATTATTGTACATTTTGCTTCATTTTTCTTATATAGATTTTCAAACAGTGAGACAGTCAGCCTAATTTTTACTTTCCTAGACACATGATATATTGCTGTATCCAAGGTTGATTGCCAGTTATGATATTGTTAAACATTTAGGTTTTCTTTTTCTCTCTTTTTAAAAACCTTTTAATCGTGTATAGTATTAACACTTATATACAGACCCAGTGGGGCTTCCCTGGTGGCTCAATGGTGAAGAATCTCCCGGCCAATGCCAGAGAGACGGGTTAGATCCCTGGGTGGGGAAAATCCCTTGGAGAAGGAAATGGCTACCCACTCCAGGATTCTTGCCTGGGAAATCCAATGGACAGAGGAGCCTGTAAAGTCCATGGGGTCACGAGGTGTCAGACATGACTTAGTGACTGAGCACAGACAGATCCAGCTATCATGTACACCCATGGTGGATTCATGTCAATGTATGGCAAAACAAATACAATATTGTAAAGTTAAAAAATAGATAAATAATTTAAAATGTGAAAAAAAAAACAACAAAAGCTCAAGTTGAGTAATGCAAATCATAACATATTCCCAGATTGTTCTTTATAGAAAATGATGGACTGGCAATATACATATATTCCACCTTACCTTCCTCCAACCCACTATCTCAAAACCGTGTATATTTTTTATTCTAATGTCTGAAAATAGATTAAGCTTGTGGCTGTTTAATCGCTCTCGGGATGATGCATTCTTCCAAAGTACAGCTTATTGTTTTGTCATTATTTGGAATAATGGTAAGTAGGCAGGAGATGAAATACTGTCTGTAACATATTGCCCACCCCAGTGGTTCTGTGCCATGGCTGCATGTTACAATCAACCCAGGGACCTATTAGAAACCTGATGTTTAAGATACCCCAATTCCACTGAAGTGAGCGTCCCTGGATACCTAGAAGTGGTACTCACGTATCAATATGTTTTGAATCTTCTCAAATGATTCCACTGGGCAGCCAGGTTTAGGAAACATTAATCAGGAGTTTCAGCTTGTTTAGATGGAGAATAGGAAGGAGAGAAGTAATCTCAGCCCCATCATATGGGGCAATCAAAATTAAGTTGTGTTATCCATTTTTCTCTTATGTTGAAGCAAACCCTGCCTTGACCCTGACTCTCCTCCTAGTATATGCTCCTCACCTATTTAGTCTTCATATTGGAATAACCCATAAAACAGGGCTCCTTACTCTATAGTCCCTCTTCCTCTTTGGTCAGTATGATATATGTCTCATCTTTTGCTTGTGTGCTTTTTTTTTTTATCCTTTTCTTTGCAGAGCTAGGTATTGCTTCCTGAACCTCCAAATTATCATTAAAGTTGTACTTGCAGTGGATAATTGATATTTTTTACATTATAGTCAGAACAACTTGACTTCATTCCAGTGTTTTTGTCAGCTGCCAAGGCATACTCTGACCCCTGGATTTGACCTCGGTGCTGAGTATGGAGGCTGACCCGGATATCAGCACTTGCTAGTGGCCCCTGGCTGGGTTGTTTTCCCATAGCATTAATGATCAAGACATTCTCTGGCTTCAGCAAGTATATTCATGCTCTGATTCCTTTGCTACAGTTAAGTGAAAGTGAAATGTTGATTCTGTATTTGATAGGAACAACTCCTATCAAATAGCAGGGAACAGGTAAAAGTACCTGTTTTCATTTATCAGACTTTTCCTTTGTTACTTTTATTTTCCACCGGCTGCCATCTAAGTCTGTCTCAACCATAATGATAATAAACATGTTAATAATGATGAGAATGACTTTCACTGGAGTCTTTTTACATCTGTATACCACAACATCTTGTAAAAGTGCTATATCTCATTTACTGCTTTAACAACCTACAAAATAGTTACTATACTTATTCCCATTTTACAGATGAAGAAACAGTGGATTAGATAAGGTTTCTTAGTCAAGCTAATGTAGTTAATAAATGATAGTGCTAAGTGGATTCTTACCTAGAATTGTTGAATTGCAAGAGCCTGATTTGTTAACCATTGTGTTGTTTAAACTGGACTTCTTAAAAATTATGCAAGGCGCTTAAACAACTTACTCCCAAACTCCATTTATATCCTTTTGTGCTTTGACTCACACACTTTCACTTACCCTTTCCTCAAGCACTACTGGCCTACTGGTTGTTCCCCGAATCTGTGGCAACTGCATGTCTTTCCCTGTGCTGTTCCTTAAGTCTGAAATTTTTCCTCTCTCCTTCCAGGTGAACTCCCACTCACAAATTTCAAGCTGCAGTTCCAGTGTCAAACAGCTCTCTTTGAAGCTTTAACTGAGCATCCAATTTGGTTAATTGCTCTTTTCTCTGTGTTCTTACAGCATATGGAAAAATATCTCAATCACAGCATTCATCATTACTAGCTAATAACTTCTGATGATTTAATTAATCTCTGTAAGCCTCAGTTTCCTCATCTATAAAACTCAAGATTTTTGAATCAAAAATCAAAGTCAAAGAGCCTATCTCAGAGGCTTATGAATATTAAAAGATGATGAATGTAAGATACACACAACTGCATGGTATTCATAAAGCATTTTAAAATAATATTGACTATTTTTATTACCATCTCATTATAATACATTTTCTTAAATTCTGTTTTCTCATTCTGTACTGTTAATGTCTACAGTGATGAGCATGATGACATATATTTTGTATTTTTGTATTTTGCAAAATGCTTAGCACAGAATGGAAACTTGTGAGCTCTTTAAGTTCCTAAACTCCTCTATCTCCAAAATGAAAACCCTCGTGGGGTTGCTGTGAGGATTAAGAGAAAATGTAAAACTGATTAACATAGAAAGCCTTTAATACATGTCATCAGCTGTCATTATTTAATAAATGAGTAAATGGATGGATGAATTCAAGAGGGAGTAAAACCCTTTCATGTTGCTACTTTCTTTTTCTTTTACTGAGATGACGGCAAATCACAGCTGTCTGTGTCAGCCATCACTTAGCTAGACCTCATTGTGTGATGGGATGTGACAAGTCTTGAGACTTTTGTCTTATTAATACTGGGCAGGACTGATTCCTGCCATTGTGCAGGGAGTGTGTAATGTATTGATCAGTGAGAGATCTGGCACGTCTTGTTGAATGTCTCTTGTGACCATAAGATAAACACTTTCTGTAGATCCTTTCTTCTCTGCACTGGGCTTTTGGCTGACCATAAGTTTGAAGGTGCATTGGATCAGAATGACAGAGTGAACAAACAGGTGCCCTTCTCTAAATTCTAGTAATCCAGCTACAGTAAATGCCAAGGCATGACTCGAAGAGTGTACTTGACAGTAGAATCCATAGATCATATAGCAACAGAGTTTAGAGATGGAAATAAAAGTACATTGATTTATTTGGGATGGAGACAACCATAACAACATGTTGTATTCTGGAATAACTCAAGAAACCATTACAGATATCCTCCTTCCTATTCAGGCTTAAAAGAGTAGTCGATACTTGCTAGATCCTCTTCCTCATCTCCCATTCACTTTTCAACCCACTGATATCTTTTTCTAGTACTTGAAGTGTTTCAGCAAAGGTTCCCTATGAGGAGAGAAACCAAGACTTTAGAAATTGTTCCTGAAGGAATACTTGCACATCTTGCTCTGTTGGCAGGGATTGCTGCATCACGGAATAGAGCATAGCTTCAGTTTAGTGAGTACCAGCTGCTTGATGTGGTAGTCTGAGGAGAGAATATAGAAAGTCCTAATTTAAAATTCTTCCCTTTTGAAGCTTAGCTAACTGATAATTAAGAGAGATCTTGTTAATTTTCTGTTACTTTCACTGATTACGTATTTCATACCTCAGTCCATTTATCGTTCATCTTTATGTCAACGTTATAGTCATCTGTCTTTAGAAGCTGCTTGATGCAGGTTCAGTATTAACTTCAGATGCTAATCTCAACCCTTTTCTTCTGTTAAAAATAGCAAACCAAATCACTATGTAAATTGACCAATATGTATAAATTCAGTGAGTAGTTGTTTGCAAAATTGGTTTAATAGCAAAAAATCAGTGATAAGCCAAAATAAGAGAAGAAAGGAGAAAAACCACATGATCTTCTTAGTAGATGCAAAAAAAGGAAAAAAAAATCAAAATCTATTCTTGTTTTAAAAATAAAAACTAAACACTTTTAACAAGCTAGAAACAGAAAGTAACTTTCTTAATCTGTTAAGGGATGTCTACAGAGGACCCTATAGCTAGCATTATGCTAAAGAATTAGAGACAATCTTTTTTTTCCCTGTGATAGGAAAAAAAAAAGATACTCAATTTTAAGACTCGGTGTTGTAAAAAATATAGAGAGATGACTAAGTTAAAGGCATCCAGATTAGAAAGGAAGTAAATTATGTTTATTGGCAGTTGATGTGATCCTATAGGTAGAAAATCTTAAGTAATCCACAGAAGTAGTATTAGAACTAGTAAACTGTTCAGCAAAACCAGAGAATATAGGATCAATATGCATATCTATGGGCTTCCCAGGTGGTGCTAGTGGTAAAGTACCTGCCTGCCAATACAAGAGATGTAAGAGACATGGGTTTGATCCCTGAGTCAGGAAGATCCCATGGAAGAGGGCATGGCAACCCACTCCAGTATTCTTGCTTGGAGAATCCCACGGACAGAGGAGCCTGGCGGGCTACAGTCCATGGGGTCACAAAGAGTCAGACACTGAAGTGACTGAAGCGACTTAGTATGCACACAGGTGTGCATATCTATGTACTACCAATGAACTTTTGCAATTGAAATTAAAATTATTTTATTAACAAAAATTAATAAGTATAAATAAATTTAGCAAAATAAGTAAAATACTTATGCATCAGAAATTACAAAACACTGCTAAGAGAAGAGAACTTTCTGAGAAAAGGAACATGTTAGCTGAGAAAAATTAATGAATATTTAAATTTTAATAAATGGAGACCCATCTCATGGTCATTGATTGAAAGGCTTAATATTGTCAATATTTATCTCATTCCATTTCTAAGCGTCCTCTTGAAGGAGTAAGGTTTCCTCTACCCAAATCATATGAACCTCATGGTGCCTAGAATCAAGTTTTACAGAAGGATCATTCTGTTAATGTATTTGATAGTAATGATAAAAGAATAAGTAGGACTCATTTCAGAATTTGTTTCTCATTGGTGTAGTTGGACACTATGTTTTAAAAACTTTGGGTACAAAAACAAGGAAAAAAATACATATTTGGTAGAGATGATGAGTTTAGATAAGAAAAATTACATTTTCCACAGTTCTATTGAGAAATAATTGAATATATCACTCATGGGTTAAGGTGTACAGGAAAAGTACATGTGAAAATATTAGAAGATCCTAAGAACATCTGAAAAGAAACTTTAAAAAATAGTTTAATGGAGCCAATGGTTACATTTAGGGAGTAAGTATAACTCATACATTTTGATCATGTCAGGTGTCATAAAATGTTAAAGCATTTTCTGTGACTCTACTTCAAATGAAATTTTTATGGATTAAGTGTTATAAAGTATGTGCTTGGTTAATTATATGGAAAATATGTTGACTGTATATTTACTTTCTCTTGGAGAAAAGAACTTCTAGAATGGACTTCTAAGGTGAATTTTTCTCACAAGATATGTAGGAGTTTCACTGTACTTGATAAAGTTTAATGTTCAGATCCTGGGGAAAAAAACAACAAAGTTTAATGAAAACTAGGAGATTAAATATGAAAGTAATCAACAGTATGCCAGAAAAATGTGACTAAGAGGAAGGACTGTCTGGTGAAGTTTAATATAACCTTGGCTATAAATCTATGCAGAATCACCTCTAACAACATGAAAACAGAAAGGATTCGGGTAGATTCAGCTGAAATACTATTTTTGTCTTTTAAATTTTCACTCTATTAGTTTCATGGGAAAAAAAGATTTTTGCAAAATGCCTCCTTAATTAAAACTTTACATAATAATATATTTGGAAACACCTTCCTTCTCCTTGAGGGGGGAAAAGGCCAAATTCCTCTGTTTTTTAAAAAGAAAAGCATTATATTCTTCCTGTTTCTCAATTTTTATGTGAATATAATGTTAAAATATACTGAGTATAACTGCATAATTAAGCTGAATTTTCCACGATAGTAAACTCCTACATCGATTGTAAGGCTGATCTGGTTTCCACCTCCATTGCCCCATTGAAGACTTGGCAGTTCTGGCCGGTTAGCTGGTGGTCCCCTGCTACCCTCCCTCACCATCACATGAGTGTCAGAAAGGATGTTCATTGGAGAACCACACATTGGTATGTGCCTCTACATCTTTAATTTTCAAAGCATTTTCACATGTTTATTACCTTGTCTTATCCCATTTCATAGATTGGGAGGTGAATCCCTGGCTAGATTACCATCATATAACATCATGATGATGTCAGAATTAGCGGCCACCTCTCACCTCCAGAAGTCTACCTGTTATTTCTGATTTCAAGAACATTCTCAGTGACAGAAGATAAACAAGATAAACATGGTGGAAAGTGAGTGAAATTTGGCAACATTCAACCTAAGTTTGAATCATCAGTTTCCTAATCTGGAAAATGAGACTAATATACATTTTTAAGGTTGTGATAAGGATTATATGATACAGTACATATTTGGAACAACCAACACTTTACCTAGTTCATGGGAGAACCTCACTAAATGATAGAGAGTAATTAAAATAATCTGTAACTGTAATAAGGCTGTCATTAATTGAAAGCTGTCATACCATTGCTAGGAGCTGCTAAACTTGAGTAAAGACTTACTTTGAAGATACTGTTTCCTTCTAAGAATGCTCATCCATTAAAAAATATGCCACTACCTGCCAGGCCCTGTGCTGCATGCTATAGAGGCAGCAGTGAGAGAGTTTCTGCTCTCATGCAGCTGACATCTTAGATGGATCTTTAGATGGACGCATCTTAGATGGATCTCAGCCTGGGCTGCTTTTACAACTTTCTTCCACCAAATGATTATACTTTTAGCAGAACTTCAGTAGTAGAATTAATTCAGCACCAAATCTTTGTTGAGAGGAGGAAGATAGATTAAACACTAGGAGAAAGATTTCCCAATTGGGAGAAATCTTCTGATAGTTAATATTGGCAATATGCACTCAACACCTCTGGGGTAAAAAGCTCTCAATCCATCTGTCTCCTTGTTCCTAAGAGTGAATGAAGTTCATCATATTGCTGCCATATTACCAAGTTAAGAACATTCAGTGGAGCCCCAGTCACCAGGTCTTACTTTAAAAACCTTTCTTTCCTAGCTAGTATGTTTTCAGAGCTTCCCATTTCTTTTTTTCCCCACTCTGGACTCTGTGTTTCTAGAACACCAAACCCACATTGAGTGGGGGCTCTACCTTGTTAAAACACTTTCACATGCATTTCAGCCAATTCTTTAGGCTCCACATGTTGCCTGTGGGTTTTGTTTAGACATAAGAATCCTATCCTGCTGCAAAGATTTTTTTTCCTGTCATCCCTACATTTGTTTTTATGTTTGGGAATCTTAGCAGTTTCCTGGTCTGGACCTCCCATTGGTAATTCTGAAGCTTGTTCCCTAGGATCATGAAGTCAGCTTCATGGAGGTCAATGGCTTTGGGGGGCAGGGCCATTGCTTAGGCCTGAGTAAAGTCAAGGGCTGTGAAAGAGGCTGTGAACCAGGCCTTTGGGTGCAGGCTGTTTGCAGCTTGACCTTGAGCCAGAGGGAAGCAGCCTCACCTGGAATTGAGGATGAGGCTGAGGCTGAGGCAGATTAGGTATCTTGAACATCATGCACTGTTATCAAGCTGCAAGCTTGCTGAATGTGTGGAAAAGCATACTTCAGGCTCCATCAGTGCATTGCTAGTTCTAAGCCTACTAAACATCTTGAGACTATTGCTCCCAATTTCATTTTGCATTTGGAGTCCAGAAGTCAGGAATAACATTGGATTCAGAGTTACATGACTGATCTTCTTGGTATCAAGTTTGCTTTGGTCGTATAAATTACCTAAATTCTAACTTTAACTTAGTTTTCCAATTCCCAGAATGT
Source organism: Giraffa tippelskirchi (assembly GCF_054371585.1). Taxonomy (NCBI): domain Eukaryota; kingdom Metazoa; phylum Chordata; class Mammalia; order Artiodactyla; family Giraffidae; genus Giraffa; species Giraffa tippelskirchi. The sequence goes on along the minus strand of NC_137276.1, from coordinate 79,609,991 downwards.
CCAGAGGAGAATATGGTTTAAGTAGCCGCCCCCCCCCCCACACACACATAGTATATCAATAACTTATTTCTGGCTCAATAATTTATTTATAGCTGTAGCTGGAGGACAGAGTTATTGGCATAATCTTGGCTAAAGCCATTCTCTTCCTATGGTAAACAATCTCTGTTGGGGTGGAGAACATAGCTTCAAGATTAATAATACTCATGAGCTGAGACTGAGGGAGAAAAGCAACTTTGTGAAGAGAGCATCCTACTAACTGGGCTCGGCAGTAAATAATGGGCCTGCCAACCAGAGTGTTCTCGTGTCAGCTACAAACTGGTGCTTGCTGTGGGCACTTGCCATCTATCTCTAAAAGATTAAACCAGGTACTGCTGCAGCTGCTGGTTTTTAACACCCCCTGAAAGAAGTTCTGGGTGGAGTGCAGAAATGAGGCACTCTGTGCTCTGCAAAGAACTAGTGCAACAGGTCCTCAGATACTTAGATATTTTTAGGAGTGTATTTTATGAGCCCAATTTTTATATCTCCTCATATCTAGAAAAGCTCTTAAATTCTTCATGGTGATGACTGTTCCTCGTTGACTAGCAGAAGCCTTCTGCAAAAGATATGTACTTGGTTGCATGTACTCCCCCTTCACCAAAATCACATATTTACTGTCCTTTCCCCACTACATTTTTGGAGCAGTTTCTCAGAGCTATCTGAAATGCTATCTTCCTGGCTATAGTCCTCATTTTGCTCCAAATATAATTTAACTCACAACTCTCACCTTGTGCATTTTTTTTAAGTCAACACTATGTCCATCAAGAAGTTGTAAGCTTATGTAATTCAGCATATAACTGTCAAAAAGGTCGATAATCTTAATCGTAAACCTCACTGTATTAATGCATTGCTTAAAAATAATCTATACATATTCACATATTGTAGAAGAGTTCCTAAACATATGTATGTATGCTCAGTCATTCAGTCTTGTCCAACTCTTTGCAACCCTATGGACTGTAACCCACCAGACTCCTCTGTCCATAGGATTTTCCAGGCAAGAATAATGAAGTGGGTTGTCATTGCCTCTTCCAGGGGATCTTCCCGATCCAGGGATCAAACCTGCGTCTCCTGCATCTCCTGCGTCGGCTGTGGCAGTTTCTTTACTATTGAGCCACCTGGGAAGCCCCAGAGCAGTTCCTATACAAAGCCTAAATTTTGCCCGCTGCTGCTGCTGCTGCTAAGTCGCATCAGTCGTGTCCGACTCTTAGCGACCCCATGGACTGCAGCCTACCAGGCTCCTCTGTCCATGGGATTTTCCAGGCAAGAGTATTGGAGTGGGATGCCAGTGCCTTCTCCAGTTTTGCCCTCTACTTTAGGATTATTGGTTGTTCTTTGCTTCTTAATAATATTCTTTATTAGTTTGTAAGTAACCTAAAAATGTACTTTCTCTAATATGTAAGTGGAAAAGCCCTCCTTTTATCTTCATTTCAAATGATGATTCCCTTGCTTAACTGTGGAGTTAGTTTATAGGGAGCTTGAGCTAAGAGACAGCTGCCTGAAATGATGCACTGAAGTACTGAATGCATAAGCAACACTTGCTATCATCTTAAGCAATAAGGTTGTCCTCTTTCTGCCCTAAGAGCACAGTATCCTATTGCCCTGTTTACTTATAGTCTTTCTTACTTAGTCAAGAGAGATCCAGAATATCAGTACTAAGGAATGCTTACTGCTTTTGATTTTAACTCTGCTCTGACATTAAAGGAAGTACTAATACCTCAAGAGACTAAACAGAATTTGTGAAATCTGTAAATATTTTCACTCCAGACATACCTGAGGCATCTCTATACCCAAAATACTAGGAAGCCCTCAACTTTTTGAAAATTCTCTCACATCCACTTGAGGTAACTGTGATTTCTGAGTCATAAATTGCTTCCTTTCAAGACAGGACTAGGAAAATATCCAGAGACTGTCACAAAGATAACCATCTAAACGTCCAGGCTGGTAATGTGAAAAAAGTATTTTCTATGCTTTTTTGGCTGTCTTCCTTCATACTGTGCTTCCAGGAAAATGAGGCCTTTTCAGGTTTCAGAATGGAGAGTGCACTGGCTTCTCAAATACTTGAAAGTAATTATGCATCCTACCAGACAGCTTAGAGGAAGTTGTAAGGGAACCATTTCCATCTCAATGTAAATGCATATTTCGCCTCTGTAGATGTATTCTGGCAGAAAGCTTCCTCATTCCAATAGTATGCCCTATTAAGGTCTTAAAGTAATAATTAAGCTTGCTGTTCTGTTTTTGTATTTTTCTTTCATTTTTTACATTTCAAAGATGACTTCTAAGTCTGCTTTCCTTGGGTTCCATCTCTAATATCCCTAGAATATTTCAGATGGATGAGATAGTCATGAAGTGAAGTGAAAGTGTTAGTCGCTTAGTCATGTCCAACTCTTTGTAACCCCAATGGACTGTAGCCCACCAGGCTGCTCTGTCCAGGAAATTCTCCAGGCAAGAATATAGAATGGGTAGCCGTTCCCTTCTCCAGGAGTTCTTCTTGACCCAGGGATTGAACCCAGTTCTCCTGCATTGCAGGCAGATCCTTTACCATCTGAGCCACCAGAGAATAGACTGCTAATTTTGTTTCAGTTTGGTAAAGCAATACCTCTTTAATTACTCTTCCAGGTTAGATATCTGTTGACCTAGTAACAATTGTCTGTCTGTGTTTTTATTATCCATAAGTTAACTGGTACATTGGCCGTAGTAATGGTCCCTCCTAACTAACATTAACTAGATCTCCTAACTAACTATCTAGACCATTCAGGTATGACATAAATCAAATCCCTTATGATTATATGTACAGTGAAAGTGAGAAATAGATTTAAGGGACTAGATCTGATAGACAGAGTGCCTGATGAACTATGGACGGAGGTTCATGACATTGTACAGGAGACAGGGTTCAAGACCATCCCCAAGAAAAAGAAATGCAAAAAAGCAAAATGGCTATCTGAGGAGGCCTTACAAATAGCTGTGAAAAGAAGAGAAGCAAAAAGCAAAGGAGAAAAGGAAAGATATACTCATCTAAATGCAGAGTTCCAAAGAATAGCAAGAAGAGATAAGAAAGCCTTCCTCAGTGATCAGTGCAAAGAAATAGAAGAAAACAATAGAATGGAAAGACTAGAGAACTCTTCAAGAAACTTAGAGATACCAAGGGAACATTTCATGCAAAGATGGGCTCGATAAAGGACAGAAATGGTATGGACCTAACAAAAGCAGAAGATGTTAAGAAGAGGTGGCAAGAATACACAGAAGAACTGTACAAAAAAGATCTTCACGACACAGATAATCATGATGGTGTGATCACTCTCCTGGAATGGGAAGTTAAGTGGGCCTTAGGAAGCATCACTACAAACAAAGCTAGTGGAGGTAATGAAACTCCAGTTGAGCTATTTCAAATCCTAAAAGATGATGCTGTGAAAGTGCTACACTCAATATGTCAGCAAATTTGGAAAACTCAGCAGTGGCCACAGGACTGGAAAAGGTCAGTTTTCATTCCAATCCCAAGGAAAGGCAATTCCAAAGAATACTTGAAATACTGCACAATTGCACTCATTTAACACGCGAGTAAAGTAATGCTCAAAATTCTCCCAGCCAGGCTTCAGCAATACATGTACCGTGAACTTCCAGATGTTCAAGCTGGTTTTAGAAAAGGCAGAGGAACCAGAGATCAAATTGCCAACATCTGCTGGATCATTGAAAAAGCAAGAGAGTACCTGAAAAACATCTGTTTCTGCTTTATTGACTGTGCCAAAGCCTTTGACTGTGTGGATCACAATAAACTGTGGAAAATTCTGAAAGAGATGGGAATACCAGACCACCTGACCTACCTCTTGAGAAATCTGTCTGCAAGTCAGGAGGTAACAGCTAGAACTGGACATGGAGCAACAGACTAGTTCCAAACAGGAAAAGGAGTATGTCAAGGCTGTATATTGTCACCCTGCTTATTAAACTTATATGCAGAGTACATCATGAGAAATGCAGGGCTGGAGGAAGCACAAGCTGGAATCAAGACTGCCAGGAGAAATATCAATAACCTCAGATATGCAGATGACAACACCCTTATGGAAGAAAGTGAAGAAGAACTCAAGAGCCTCTTGATGAAAATGAAAGAGAGTGAATAAGTTGGCTTAAAATTCAACATTCAGAACACTAAGATCATGGCATCTGGTCCCATCACTTCATGGCAAATAGTTAGGGAAACAGTGGCTGACTTTATTTATTGGGGCTCCAAAATGCCTGCAGATGGTGACTGCAACCATGAAATTAAAAGATGCTTAATGCTTGGAAGGAAAGTTATGACCAACCTAGAGAGCATATTAAAAAGCAGAGACATTACTTTGCCAACAAAGGTCCGTCTAGTCAAGGCTGTAGTTTTTCCAGTAGTGATGTATGGATGTGAGAGTTGGACTATAAAGAAAGCTGAGTGCTGAAGAATTGATGCTTTTAAACTGTGGTATTGGAAAAGACTCTTGAGAGTCCCTTGGACTGCAAGAAGGTCCAACCAGTCCATCCTAAAGGAGATTAGTCCTGAATGTTCATTGGAAGGACTGATGTTGAAGTTGAAACTCCAATATTTTGGCTACCTGATGTGAAGAGCTGACTCATTTGAAAAGACCCTGATGCTGGGAAAGATTGAAGGCAGGAGGAGAATGGGACAACAGAGAATGAGATGGTTGGATGGCATCACCAACTCAATGGACGTGAGTTTGAGTAAACTCTGGGTGTTGGTGATGGACAGGAAGGCCTGGTGTGCTGTAGTCCATGGGGTCGCAAAGAGTTGGACACGACGGAGCAACTGAACTGAACTGAACAGTAAGGTTCAGAAATTGCTTTCATTTGGTCCCTAACTTAATCTATTGCTTTTATTTGAGACTGTTTTAGTGTCACATACAGATGTGAGAGTTGGACCATAAAGAAGGCTGAGCACTGAAGAATTGATGCTTTTGAACTGCAGTGCTGTAGAAGGCTCTTGAGAGTTCCTTGGACTGCAAGATCAAACCAGTCAATCCTAAGGGAAATCAGCCCTGCATATTCATTGGAAGAACTGATGTTGTAGCTGAAGCTCCCCCAATAATTTGGCCACCTTATGTGAAGAGCTGACTCATTGGAAAAGACCATGATGCTGGGAAAGATTGAGGGCAAGAGGAGAAGGGGACGACAGAGGATAAGATGGCTGGATGGCATCACTGACTCAATGGACATGAATTTGAGCAAACTTTGGGGGATAGTGAAGACAGAGAAGCCTGGCATGCTGCAGTTCATGGGGTCAAAAGAGTCAGACACAGCTTAGCAAAAGAACAACAACAAAGTGATAGCTCTCTGATGTGGAATTGTGTTTTGAAGGATAACTTAATTCAGCTCCCAGATTCCACCACCACAACTCACATCCTTAGATGCTCAGAGTCTGTGATGTTATGCTAAATTCTATATTTACACTGAATTCTAGTCCCAGGAATAGAACTTTCTTTTTAAAAGAGTGAATTTCCTGGGAATAGAACTTTCCTTTATTAATAAAAGAATTAGATAGAATCAGATTTGATTCCTACATTTGTTCACTCCCTGGCTACTTGTGAAAATCACTTGATAAAAACCGCAGCTTTTTAAAAGATAGATAGTAATAGCAATTTCAGAAGACTGTGAAAATAAAACAGATACGTGTATAAAGCACCCACCAAAGTGTATACACACAGGTAGACACATGAGTAACACTGATTATGAAATGCTCCTGCTGAAAAAGGACAGGTAGAAAGAAAAGGAAAAAGGAAGAGAAGTGACAGTATGGGGAGAAGCAGAAATAGGAGAAAAAAGAGGGAGGAGCTGGAGCATGTAATGGGAGAAATTATGAGATTGTACCATTTTGCGAGGGCTTTCCAAGTATCTCTTTCCTTCATCTACGTAGTTCTCATCTTTGGTGCAATCACAAAGCATAATGAGACTCTGAGAGACTTCTTTTCCTCTTCCCACCCCCACCTCCCCCAGGAGAATCCCATAAAAGCTGCTTCTCACTTTTTCTGTGCTGGCTTTGCCCCATCTTTTGACCTCCTTTCTGCATTAGTTCACCTCCCTAGCACCACTCCATCCTATAGCTTGAGAGTTTCTCTACCATCAGGATTGTCCTGATTCATGAGAACCCTTTATCCACAGCCTGTCTAATGGTTGTCTCAATCCAGTTAGATAACGTTGGAGTTAGATTTGAAATTTAAATAGAGTTAGAGGCCGCTGTCTCTGTTTTGTAAACTGCATGTTAAGAAAAAAACCCCACTGATTTTTGTATAGTTAATTTAACTGTCCTTAGTTAAAATTAAGAGAAAAGAGTAACTGAAACACTGGGAGAGCAAATGTAGAATAAACATAGAAGTTAATTCTCAGCACAACTATTCTTTAAACTCTAATAGCCAGTAAACATAAACATGAAGTGACAGTTTCTTCATTACAAATGTAAACACACATATAAACTTACCCAGCAGCAGTTTAAAACAAACCAAGAGATAAAACCTCCTAGTTTGCTTATGCCTGAGCTTTTTTCACAAAGGCTGTCTTTCTTTTTGGTTTATTATTTCCTACCTTAGCACTGCGGCTATCAAATATATAGTTACTAAAAGAGTTAAGCCTGGTGCAAAATAATTCTCGAGTCAATGAAGAAAGAAAAAATACTTTTCACATAACTTTCAAATTATGGAAAACCTAGTTAAAATGTGTATTTTCATCCAGACTATCACTTTTTGCCTTAGACCTAACCATTAGTTTGCTCAAAACATGGATGAATCGGGCATGAATCTCTGGGCATAACTATTGTAGGGAAGAAGAGCCACCCACACACACAGGAGGAGATGTTTCTGATTCCTTGTTGAGTAGGTTTCATAGCTATACAATCAGGGTCACTTTCCTGCACTTTCTTTGATACATGACTCTTTTGATCAAATAGAATTCTTTCAATCTTTTGTACCTTTGTTCTGTTATAACACGATGAGAAAAAGGGAACGTTAGTTGCTTCGTGAGTGGGTGACAGTGGTTAGAACTGCCTTCAGAGGAAAATCTGAAACTAAGATGAGCAGTGCCCTAAATGGCCTATGGCACTGTTAGCATGCAGACAGCTGAGCATAATTCAACACGTTTCTGCGTCTCAACTGTTGCTCTTGTCAAATATCTTACTCGTTTTTGGATAATTTTGACGTTATTCTTCTTGAGGTTCTGCTGAAATTGCTCGTTCTTTCTCTCATATGTGTGTGTGTATAAAACTGTTGTGTATAGAAGTTAGCATCATTATGTGCTAATTGCTTATGCTAATTGGGAAATGTTAAGGTAAACTATGTATATTTTAACTAAAGTGAAAGTGAAAGTTGCTCAGTCGTGTCCGACTCTTTGTGATCCCATGGACCATACAGTCCATGGAATGCTCCAGGCTAGAATACTGGAGTTGGTAGCCTTTCCCTTCTCCAGGGGATCTTCCCAATCCAGGGATAGAACCCAGGTCTCCCTCATTGCAGGCAGATTCTCTACCAGCGGAGCCTCAAGGGAAGCCCTTTAACTAGAGTAGGTGGTTTAAATGACTCCATTTCAAAGACAACTTCCCTTCAGTCATTCTTATTTTTAAATCTGCCTCTAAATATTTCCATTCCCAATAGCAAAATAAATAAATGAACTAACAAACAAGTCCTACTGCAACAGCAGTAATATATTATTTTACTTAAGTAAAAAAGTGAAATTTCAAATGTGCAGAAGGTCTAGGATGTCACCACCACTTTTAGAAATGTATATACATTATCTGCTTTTTAAAACATAAGCTTGAACTCAAGCAGACTTGCATCTTCTCAAATAAATTGATGAAGTTCAAATAAGTTACCTATAGTTGCACAATTTTATTATACTTATCACACTGTCTTCTAATTTTTGTTAATCTATACATGAAATTGCCTATAATTTTAATAAGCCTATATATAACATTTTGTTTTCTGCATTCATGTACACATTTCCTTATATTAGTGTAACTTTCATACTTATTATAGCAATAGAGCATAATATATTTAACAATACAGCATTCCATAGTGTTAAAACAGTTCCCTTTTGTTAGGTTATGGTATTAATAATAGCAGTTATAACACCTACCACTTACCAACTGTTTACACAATGAGTGTTCTGTTAAACACATCTTTTTACAAAGTAGAGACCATGCCTAGTTTGTTATGTGGAACACCTTGACTTTAGAATTTGGTAGACTTAGATCTCAACTTCCTGTGTGATGATTAATCAAGAAAAAAATTCTATTTTGATTCCTCACTTTCAGTTTTCTCCTCTGAAAAAAATAAGAATAATAATAACTGACTTACAGGTTGTATCTACCAGAGTGTGACACATGGTAAGTGTTCAAGATATGGGAGAAGATTGTTCTGGGGAACTACTTCTAAAAATGACTTAACCAACTCTATAAAATGAAGATATTTGTATGATTTTGTGCATATTTCTATATGGATTTCCAGGATAATTAAGTGGTCAGGATCAGCAACTATATGCTAAGTGTCCTTTTTTTTTTTATCAAATCCTTACCATCTTTCCATCATTCTTCTTTTTTTCATTCTTTATTTATTCTTTAAAAAAATAATAGAACCTATTATGACCAAGCATTTATGAAGTCACTGCTTGACGCCAAGTTGCACCTCGCGTGAAGGAGATGCTGTCTGTTCAACAAGCATCAGGGCGCAATCTCTGCTGTAAGGCCAGTGAATAGGCAGAAATGTAGGAAGGTATGTGTGTTCACATGTCTGTCTTCTACAGGAGGCCGTAGTTGGTCATCTTGATGTATCATATCAATGCACTTGGCCAAGATATAGCCTCCTGGGAAAGATACATGTAAATAAAAAAGAATACAGTATTAATCATAAAAATAGGTTTATGCACAAAATGTTGTGGCTGTATATTTTTTGTCTAAGGAATTAAGGAGGTTGCAGAATTCATTTCTGAATTAAATTTTTAAGTAAATATCAATTTACCAGTTAAATAGCGAGGAGTCCAAAGTTTAAAACGTATAGTCCACCCAGTGAAAACAAGATGCAAACTCAAATATGACAACATAGAAGAGACCTACCATTTTCCTACAGCTGTAATGACTGTGGTAGATGATTAGTGTTAGGGCAAGAAGGTGAGACAGTAAGCAGGGTCAGAAAGTATATAGGAAGCTGGTAAATATCCTGTGCCTCCTATGTGACAGGCAGTATGCTGGACATTTTATGCATATTTGGTCCTACGTTCTCAGAATAACCCTATTTAAGAAGTGATGGAAATAAGACTTTGAATAGAAAGTCAGTTGTCCAAGGTCATACAGCAAGAAAAACAGTGGAATTGATGTTCAAACCCAAGTCTTTGAGATCAAAACCCCTCTTCTTGTCATCAAGATGCAATTAATATTTAAATGGGAAACCACTTAAATGTCTTTTCATTGTTTCGGTTTAATTAACTTTTCTGAAGATAAATCTTTGGAATTTTATTCTGTATTGTCTCAAACTTCATCAAAAGCACGGAGTGGTTGTTCTAGAAAACTTATTTTAACTTTTCTTTGATATCCTTCAAATGAAAATGCTTTCTCTTCGTATATTTTCATGTATTATGTAGCAGATTCTCTTTAATATAGTTCTTATGCTTTGTTTTGTTTTGCTTCATCCCCTGTTTATCTGTTGTTAGATATGACCCACTATTTGCTTTTCTATGGGATAGATGGAGTGTCTTTTACCTGCTTAGGATGTCTCTGTTTTCTCTTATAATCTTTCTAAGATCTTCAGCAAGAAAACAACAAAAAACAAACCAAAAAAGAAAAAAACAAACAAACTGGTTATCTGCCTTTCTAGAGGCTGGCACATACAGGGAGAGAATCGGAGCTTGGATATCTGATTTTCTTCATGAGAAATTCATTCTGTCATACTGAAAAATGACATTTATTCTGGTGGCCGGATTTCTCCATCCATCCTCATTGGTCTAGCCTGTAGTCTGTATGCCAGATGGAGTATGGCTGAATCTACCCCCCTTTCTGGTACTTCCTCCGGGAAGAACCCCACTGCCCCCAGAAAAAGCCCTGCTATACTCATAATACTGCATTGCCCTGGATCTATATAGGGAAATGGATTCCCAGCCCCTGCTTCCAATCTGCTCTAAAGCACCCCCTTTCTTTAATATCATCCCTTCCAAATTGAGAACTAATAATTCTCTAGACCAGAAATCAGCCAATGATATCTGTAAAGGGTCAAACAGTAAATATATTTTAGCCTTTCAAGTCATACTGTTCTTTCACAACCTCTCAACTTTACCATTATAGCATAAAGGTAATCAGAGACAATATAATACGTGAGATGTTGTGGCTGTATTCCAATACAACTTTATTTATAGACTCTGAAATTTGAATTTCAAATAATTTACACTTAAACGATTCCTTTGATTTCCTCCAACAACTTAAAAATGTGAAAACCATTTTTAGCTCACAGGCAGCAGTCTACAGTTTGCCAGCCCCTGCTCTACACAGACAGGATGCTTGTTTCTTCTGCAGGGTAAATTGGAATCTGACCATCATGGTCTCCAGTTTGACTGCTTTCTCTACAGCATCTCCAGTGCAGAGCAGCACTTCGTAGTTTCTTGTGATCATGCAGTTTCTACTTGGAGTCTTTAGCTATTTCAATTTTCTCCTCTATCTGTGGGTCCATCCCCCTTGAGATCTGGTCACAGGCAAGGTGCTTAGACTTTGTTAGCAGCTAGTATCTGATCTAGAAGTGAAAGATGGATTGTTTTCTTCTCTCTCTCTCTCTGGAAAATTTTTGTTATTTTACCTTTTTTGTTCAGAAACCTCTCCAATTGAACTAAATTAAACTGACTGCTAAATAGTTTGTATTTCTTTTAATGATATGTATTTGAACTTCAGTCACATGATTTTTAGATGATTCTTCTTATTCTTTCCTCTTGAGCTTGTGTTGCAAACAGGAAGATAATTCTGGTAAGTAAAGGAAAGAACTGACAAAACAAAAGTGTGACTTGAGACTTTCTCTTTTTCAGTTTCTACTTTATTGTTGCCGTTATTCATTTATTTAATCAACAAATATCTGTGTATACCCAAAAGATCTTACATTTTGACATACAAAGATGAGTAGAATACCATATTTGTTTTCTAGGAAATTAAATGTGTAACAGAGATACGTGTTTTTATAAGTCTCTTGATATCTGTCTTTCATACCATAAGTTATAGGGAGCACAAGTTAGCATAGGAAGAAATGTGTGCTTGGCATACTCCATATGATATGAAAAAGAAGCTTAGATTATAGAGTAGGGCCCTACTCACAGCCTTAAATATTGTTAAATGAGGGTATTACCTGCATTGCAATGCTGTTGTCAAGACTAAATGAAATTTTATACACAGACATGCTCTAAGTGCTTAGCATATAACTCCCCCTCCAAATTTACAACAGAATGTTAAATGTTTTTGGTGAGGTTTTTATTGATAAATTTATAGCCTTCCAGTAATGTGGTACAGTTTGCTACTAAATTTATTACTTCCTAATCACTATATAGTGTCTAATCACTAAACTTTTTACTTCTTTACTGATTTACATAGTGTGGTTCCACTGCTATACTACTCATTAACAGAGTTGTATAAATTAAAGCCCTGTCATTGGATTGCTTGTCAGACTTTTTTTTTTTAATGCTGCAGGTCGTAAAGATGCTCTTGTGCAAATGGTACAAAATGGTATTTACTGACTAACTGTCATTTCTATGTGTGTCTACTTAGGTCTGAATAGTGATGGCGCTTATTTCTGTTACGAGTTTCTCAGTGGACTGTGGATTGACTGAACTATACCCATTCCCATCATGATGTATACCACCAAGGCTCCTCACTAGTAAGTAATTCTCTATTCATTATCATTTATATGGTTATATATTGAGATTTTCAACACAGTATGCATTTATCTTGCAAAAAATATGTAAGACATGTGCATTTGTGTTACTATTATGAAACATGGCTAGACAGTCTATGTACCAACCAATTGCACAATGAAAAAGTACATTTAGATGCGTCTATCATATATTTTTACTTTTTGATATGGTAATATAAGTATATCTAAATTGGCAGAATTCAGAAGTATAGAATTTTACCTCCCTTTTAACTGAATGAAGTAGTCACTGGAAAGTTTCAGTGACTTTTGGTTCTGTAATATCATATAAATCTGGCAGTGTCAGACAGAAAAATCTTATTTAGCTTAATATTTTGAAACAGGTCAATTTTATTGCAGTTGTACCTAACAGGGTATCTGATATACTTCTACTTACACAGGCATCATGGTAATTGACATGGGATATCTATGGTGTCGTTGAAAGGAAATTCTACTCAATTCCCTTAATTTTAGTTCCAGCCCCAACACTTATCATCTAACTAATCCCTTAAATCTTTAGGACTCAGTTTCTTCATCTATGAAATGAGAGGCAGACATTCTGCTTTGTGTAATTCATAAGATTACTTTAAAGGGTAAATGAGATCCTGAATTTGAAATTATTAACAGTTTTTACTAAAAAATAGATGATATCTGTGGCTCACTAATACCACAAGTAGGAAGGTGGAAAAAAAGCTTATCACAATTTTCTTTTAAAATTGGTTAACAGAGTCAAATATTTTATACATTATTCACCTGCGAGATAAATGATAAGATTATACTTAAATTAATGACCCCAATTATTTTTTTTGTATTTGAGAGGGTTATGATTAAATAAGGAGCACATGTTCCTCACACATACTTGCACACACAAATTCCCATCAGCCATAATAATTAGGCTTCTAGTTCTGATCTCCAGAATATTTACTCCATTAAAGTGTATTTTTAGGTGTTTTATACTTAGAGGAGACAAGATACAAGATACTTTTTATGTGTAATTTTCATTTCAGGATACCAAGGGGACAATGTAGAAATGCAGTCAGATATTACTTATTCAGTTTTAATATATTAAAATTTTTGTTTCCTGAAATCTCTTTAACACCTCATCTGACCATCCCCTTTAGCCAACAGAATGCAGCACTAGTGTGTTTAAAATAAAAAACTGAAACTGAAAATTTTGACAAGTGTATTTAGTAATATAGAGAAAGACTTTTCCACTAAAATTGAAAGAATTATTATATAATCAGGCCAGTGCAATAAAAGTGGTTTGCAAGTTTTTTCCAGAAATTGGATATGATTACCATTGAAGAGGCAATGGTTTATTATACAGATAAAATTTTTACATATAAGTGAAACAAAAATCTTAATTAACAGGTAACATGCAGTCACTTGCTTATATTGTAGCATAGTGCTTGAGTATGGTGGGGTGAGGCGGGGCTAGAGTCAGATTGCCTGGGGTTGCAACCCAGTTTCATCATTTTCCAGCTCTGCAGTGTTGGACAGGTCATTTAACTGCTCTTTGCCTTAGTTTCCTCATCTGTAAAATGGGTCTAATAATGAGTATTTATTTTATAGGATTGTTGTGTGAATTACATGAGTTAATTTGGTTGAGCACTTAGAGCACTGTGTGACACTTGTTAGGTAATCAGTCAGCATTAGTGATTATTATTCACTGGATAAGCATGGGATTATGGTGCTAACTATAGGTTTTGGAATCAGAAAGCACTAGGTTCAAAACCGTTTATGAATTAATGGTGAAATCTAAAGAAGTAACTCAACTATTTGAATTCTTAGTTTCTGAGAAATAAAATGGAAATAATTAAAATATACTCCAAAATGCTTTTGTTAAGATGATTTAACACAATACCTGGCACCTTTGTTGGGAATTTTGAAGGTATATTCACAGATTACTATCTAGTGCAATTATAAAATAATGTGCATCAGAGACTCTCTGTTCTGAAAATGTCTTGCCATATGTTATATTTAAAGGACTTTGAGAAATGTGTCCAATTACAGGATTTGCTCTGTTAGATCCAGAATTTCAAAAAAGACAAATAATTTAAATCAAATTACAAGTACAAGCAACAAATATGATATCCTGATTTAAAAAACGAAAGTGACCCACTGCATTTGAAAATATGAGGGTTATTTTCAAATATCTTTTGATATTGATTTCTAACATAACTTCCACAGTGATGAGAGAGCAGGCTCTGTATTATTTCAATATCCTTAGAACATGAAAATTTTCCCCTTTGTTTTATATCCCTGGATAGGTTCCTTGTCTCCTGGTTTATAGACTCTGGGAACCTAAATAGAATTTATATCCTGCTGTTGTGTGAAAATTGTATAAATATTAATTATGTTGAAGTGGTTCATAGTGATTTTCAAGTCTGCTATATCCTTCTATTTTTCTGTCCATTCATTCTATTAGTATTTGAGAGCTCGATATTGAAACTCTAACTAAAAATCTTAATTTATCTAATTAAAAAATAATTGTAATATAGAGTAGAACTATATGTAACTTTGTTCTGTATTTTCCAAGTCTTCTATAAATGTGTTATCATACTTTCATAATTTAAAAAATAGAAAGAAGAAAAAAACAAAAGTAACAGAAATCCATTGGCTTTTTTTTAGGCCTAATAGGGAATATCAGCTCCTTATTTGTTAAGCAGATTGGGCTGTTACCACATTTAAAATGACTTTCCGGACAGAAAGGGAAGAAAGAAAGGAGATGGAAAAAATAGAATATGTGTCACAAAGTAGTGGAGAAGGAAAGTTTGAACTTTTGTTTTCATAATCCTATGCCTGAAGACAGACTGCATACTTGTTCTTATTATGAAGAAATTTAAAGTATTTTCTTTTGGACTTGTGTTGGACAACATTCAGTGGTTGGAATGGGTGGCAATTTTCAAATGAGTCATGATTTGTTTCCAATGTGGAAAGTACTGATAAATTGGATAAATACAGGAATGGATTGTGGCTGGCTGCTGTGTATCACTCAGAACAGAAAGCTGAGTCTCTTTCCCTCACATGTTAGTTATAACCCATCTGAAACAATGGTGATGTTTGCTCAGTCCCTCTCTGTACCCATCCATATCAGCCTCCAGAGAGTATTCCACATGTAAATGGAACCTGACTTGTCCATAACTCAGATTATAACATTATTGAATCCTTTTATACACAGTCTCCTTTATTCTTGTTTATTTTTGCAATAACTTTAGCTTTTATCAAGTTTGCACCTGACAAGGAAAGTCATGTTTGTGGAGAAAGCTTTTGAGGGTAAAGGCTTTGGAGGTGGATTCCTAGGTAGGAGTCCACAAACCATGGATGTGGGGTTAGGCTTGGTTGCTGCTTTGCTGTCCCTGCATGGGACCCTAGGTGACCAGATGCACTGATGACTCTGGTGCTTTTCTGTCATGCTTCTCCTGGGCTCTGCCTTATCCTATGCTTTCAGTCCTTCAGCGTGACCACCATTCACATTTTGAACTCTCATATTAGGATTTTGCATGTAATAAAATGAAAAAGCAGCATCATGGTGTTGGAATACCAGCCCTACTGAACAGACAGATGCTCATGTGTCCTTACTTATTTTCATAAACTTTATAGATCTGTGATGTTTATATTAAACATTTTTCGTGAACTTAGAAGTCTCCTTCTAAAGGAGTCAGACTTAGATGTCAGTCTAGTACTTGATAAAAAGGTATCTCTAAAAACTAGAGAGAAGTGCCAGAATTTGGAGGAGACATAGGGTATTCAGAACTGAAGTCTCCTCTAATTGGAGACAGGAGATTGAAGTGTTTATCAGTGGAACTTTAAGAATAGGTCTACTCAATCAGGTAATAATTCTAAGCATAGCATCATTGTGATAAGGGGAATAGTGTAAACCTCTGATTCACAGTTGTTAATGAGCAGAAGGTATTCAGGGACAAGCAGAAGAGTTGATTAAAGTTGAATAACTACTGCAGAGTGACCAGAAGTGGAATAAGATGAGTTGTGATTGCCTCAAGGAGCTTTTCCTGGCCCCCTTTCATTTGTCTACTGGGATCTCCTCCACCTTTTTGCTGGCCAAGCCCAACCTAGAAGCACCCCAGCCTTACCTGTGTGACACCACAAGCTGCCTCCTGTTTGCGGATACTGCCCATCAAACTCTGATTCATCCTTCCAAACTCATTTGACATGCTCTCCCTTCTATGAAAACTTCCTTAATCCTCCTTTTAAAATTGACTACTCTCTTTTCTTTCACCCCTGTACTATGTACACGCCTCTTTGGTAAACTACACTCACTTTTTTTTCAATTATTGGCTGACATTTCTATCTCAGTCCATGCAAGCTGCTAAAACAACACCATTGACTAAGTAGCTCATATAAACAATGGAAGTTTATTCCTCACAGTTCTGGAGTCTAGAATCCAGTATCTGCACTGGCAGATTTCGTGTATGGTACAGGCTTGTTTCCTAGAAAGCCATCTTTTTGCTGTGTCCTCACACGGTGGAAGTGTCGAAAGCAACTTCTTGAGCCTCTTTTTTGTATCATAAGTGTATTAATCCCATTAATGAGAGCTCCACACTCATAACCTAATAACCGCCTCCCAGAGGCCCAATCTCCAAATACTCTCACACTGGGCATTAGGATTTAACATATGAATTTGGGGGACAAACGAGCATTCAATCCACAGCAGCATCCATCTTTCCTATTGCATTCTTGCCTTATTGAGGGTAGTCCTTATCTTCCTCAGTAAGATTATTATTAATGTTCATGGTTAAAAATAACCAGAAAAATGAAAAGTGGCTACTTGCAGTGTACCATGATGGTTATATCATTTGTATGTTATATACCTGACTCTAGTAACTTCCTTAGTAGTTTATCATTAAGCATATTATTTTTATATCAACATTTCAAAAGTGATAAAAAGTACTTAATCTCATCTTAACTGAGGCTAGCATGATTTCCTCCATGTAAATTAGTAAGAAAAAATAAAGTAGTTCTCAAGGCTTTATTCAGTTCAGTTCAATCGCTCAGTCGTGTCTGACTCTTTGCGACCCAATGGACTGCAGCACGCCAGGCCTCCCTGTCCATCACCAACTCTCTAAGATTTTATTATATTAATTATATTTATAATGCATATCACATTTGTGTGTATATGTATCATATATTCATGAAAAGTATCTACCATTAATTTCATTTGAGAAGGGAGGAATGTATCTATTAAGTGTAATGAAAGGTTCCTATATGTTCAAACTGTTTTTAAAAAAAAAGAGGAAAAAATAACCAAATCCCCAAAACCCCTCTGTGTCAATGAGCAAAAGCCTTTGTAATATAGCCAACTGAAATTTTATCTGAAATTTATTTCAGTAACTATATATCACCCGGAAGAGGACTTAAAATTGTTTAGGTTAACTATTTATTTTCAAATAGTACCGTTTTAACAGGAAAGACTGTTAAGTTCACTAAATCATTATGGAAACACTCGACTTTCATCTTTGTTACTTACTGTACTTCAGTCATACACACAGTAGTTGGTACAGGCTGAGACTTATAAGTAGCACAGGGTATCTCAAGCTATTCAGCTTTCACAGATGGCTGTAGAGAGATAAGTGGGAAGCATTAGGCTAATAAAGACATCTTTAGGAGAGGAAAATGGGTTGACAGGGTACTCCAGTTCTCAATGTGTGAGCTATTTTAGATCAACATGCTTTAAGTAAAAAGGAATAATGTTTGAAATGATCCTGTATTAAGAATATTCATCCAGTTGTGTCAGCAGAAATATAATGGAGTCATGTAGGTATTATCCCTGAACTAAAGCTTGGATACACTCAAGTAAGTAGAGTAACGCAGCAAGAATAATACATTTGAAAGACTCAGGTTTTGTTTTGTTTCTTTTCTAATGTCCAAAGGTAACACTTGAGTGAATTCCAGGTTGTTTCCTGATAGCTTTGTTAGTGTCTTCAAACTGTAGCAACTTGGTGACCATTTTCTGACATTCTTTTTAGCTGAAGGACTGAGTTGCATGTTGAAATTTAATGATAATGTTATAATGGCTACCATCTACTAAAGTAGTAACTGTGCAGTGGGGTTTCACTGTACAACCTCCTTTAATATTCACAACATCTCTGCAAGCATGGCTTTGTCTTTTTTTAACAAAGGAGGAAATGCATACGGAGCAGGGTACACTACCAATTTATATGCGTGTTTTTGTAACCTAAATTTGTGACAGCCTCACCACTGTAGAATGGCATGTAAATATGGAGGCACATGATATTTTATATGTGGAATTATAAAAATAATTTTGCTTTCAAAAAGTAAATTACATATTCAAAATATGCTTCAGATTTTAAACCATGCCTTTTTTATATCCCGAAAAGTAAATAGCTTATAACATAATTAAAGATTTACCCTTCTGTGCTTCTCCAGCAATTGATATGGATAAAAATGAGAATCTGGATCTATTACAGACATGTCCTCAAGCAGATACAGGAAGGTGTCTTTCAGGAGAATGCATTAACCGTTTTTAAGATTGAATGGTTTACCATTAAAGTCAGATATCTTTAACACGTTTTATTACATCTTATTTTTTTTTCACATTAATGTGAGTGTGTGTGGTAGCATAATTAATTGATTCCACAAGGTGAAAACTAATATTCTTGGTCTTAATAAGTATATTATATCCACTAGCATGTGTGCTCAGTCATGTCCGACTCTGCAAACCTTTGGACTGTAGCCCACCAGGCCCCTCTGTCCACAGGATTTTTCAGGCAAGAATATTGAAGTGGGTTCCCATTTCCTTCTCCAGGGGATCTTCCTGACCCAGGGATTGAACCCATGTATCTTGCATCTCCTGTATTGCAGGTGGATTCTTTACCACTGAGCCATCAGGGAAGCCGTATGTCCACCAGGCATCCCATCAAATTCTTTCACATGAACACTCTCTTTTTAGCTCAGTTATCTGCAAAGAATTGTTCTGATTTGTGTTACATTTAGCTTATCTGTATGATAGACAGAGATCACCAGTGTTTTACTGTCTCTTATATGTGCCACTCAACTGATCTGAAGGAAAAAAAAAAGTCTAAAAACAAATAAGGCTAGGAAGCAGAGATAGTTTTGAAGAAGCTATGGTTTTTATACCTGTTGTTTAATAAAGAAGATGATTATAATATTTTGAAGTCATTTGAAATTTAATGAGATAAATTACCTGGAAAGAAAATCATGTTTTAAACTATGTTAGTTAAATACTTGAAACTGAAGAACTCAGGTGTCTCATGTACTCATGCTATAAATATTAATGGACATTTTTCAGTGTAGTAGGCCCTGAGTTATGTACAGTAAACAAAGTTCCTGTATTTGTGGAGTTTATATTTCTAGGTTGCCGTTGAGGAGTGAGGGGCAGGAGTTGTGGAAAGAAAGGAAGTAGAATATGTGTGTATTTATGCATATATATATATGTGTGTGTGTGTGTATGTGTGTACATATAAATTTACAGTGATATGTATCATTAAATATATATACACACACACAAATAGAAATAAATTTGATTTTAAATAAATGACCTTTTTATAGCAAGAAGAATTCTTGCTTTAAAGTTTTTCTAAAGCATAGTTTTAGACTACAGAGTTTGAAATTCTTACTCACCAAAAGTTTGTATTTTAATCATTTCCAGAATGGAAAATTTTTATAAACTATCTCAGTCATTGTTTTAAGATGGTTCATGTGTTTGCTATCTTATTTTCTTTATTCATTTTAAGAATATTTGTAGATGTGTCAGAATCTGAAGGAGAAACCCCTGAGACTATTTTGCACACCATCAGATTGCACTGAGAGTGCAATCAGCTGATGGGGGACAGAAAACTTGAACCCTATGAGACCCAAGGTGGGGTGGGTGGGGGTGGAGATTAAGTTGAAGGAATAGGAGCAATTTGTAAAACCCAAGTTAAAGTCCTCTCTGTGTTGAACTGTGAAATAGCATGGGCATGTTACCTAATCAGGTGAAAATTGGTTATGGAACCAGTCATTGATTCATATGCTTTACTTAATAAGAAGTATAATTTAATATCAGATGTGTACTTAGAGCTTGTGACAAAAAGAACAATTCAAAACCTGAAAAACAAAGTGGCGGCCTTGCATGCACTGTGATAAGCCAGTTTTCCAACTGGACAGTGAGCCAATCGTTTTTAGTGATTTTTGGAAATAGTATAATGACTTCTTTATTAAGCTCAGTGAGTAAGTGGATGTTAAACTGTTTACTTTGACTGCCATGATAGATAAAGTAGGCTATTCTTCTGGGATAAGATGAAAACATTATAACAAAGCAATCATTTAAAAAATACTTCTTTCTTCCCATGAAGCACAGGTTCACATTTGAAAACTTAACCTTCTTTTTAACTCTGAATACATGATTTTCATGATTTTTCCCAAATGATGTAAAAATCAGTGCTTGACACACAACTATGCCACAGAAGATTTTGCAATTGTTCTTAATTCATTTTTGAATTTAGCTTTTATGAAACAATCTAGTTAAAAATAATATAGTCAAATGATAATATCTAGCAGCTTTTTTTTTTTTTTAATTTATTTGGCTGTACCGGGTCTTAGTTGCAGCATGAGGTATCTTTGATCTTTATTGCAGCATGCGGGATCTTTTAGCTGCAGTGTGTGGGATGTGAACTCTTAATTCTGACATGTGGCATCTAGTTTCCTGATCAGGGATCAAACACTGATGCAGAGCCTCCTGCATTGAGAGCACAGAGTCTTTGCTCCTGGATCACCAGAAAAGTCCCTCTAATAACCTTTTGACAATGGGCTGAAAGAGTGTTGAGGTGGAGCAAAACTGGTAATGCCTCTGTGCTAATTTTGCCTTTTTCCATTGCTCACTGTAGGGAGCAAAAATAAATCTGCCAAAGTAAAAATTGTTGACAAAGTAATTATTATTGGGTCCCAGCCCTAGGTACTAACTACCTGAAAAATGTAGCATTTGAATAATAAAGTAATTAAAATGTCAAAACCATATAATCATACCAAATAATGCAGAAAAATAAATCAACCGAAATGCTCTGAATATTAAACCCATTAAAAATACGTTAAACAGATATGGTAATGTTTCAGGCTTCCTTACTAAGCTGGATATATCTACACCTTCCTCAAGGAAGAGGCACATAAATTGCAAGGTAGAGGTGGTAAGTTTAAGGCAAAGAAAAACCATTGTATATAAAGAGTAGTAGGTTGTTTGCGTATTTCAGTTTTGTTACAGTTCTTCCTACAAAATTAGCACAAAGCAGGGCACATAGAAGTAAATAATTGTTAGTGGAATTTAATGATGCTTCTGCTTATTAATTTGTAAATGTAGTAATTTGTCTTAATTATTGTCTGTAGAAAGTCATTGATAACCAGTTGTTGCTCTGAACTTGGATTACAGTCTTTTTACATGGATTCACCAGTTCATTGGGCTGAGAAGAGTATCCTTGCAGTGTATCTCCTAAAGGAATGTTCTATTATGAACTTGAATACTTATTTAAACACATATTTAAAATAAAATCTTGGGTTTCAGCTTAGCTTTGGCCTTAATCTTGACCTTGAATACCAGTATATAACACATTTTCCTAATTTCTTTGTTACAGGCAAACATTTTTAATTAAATGCAAGTAGCTGACATATTAGCTATTGCATCAAATTTTAACACCAAATTCTGAGGGGTTGGCTTTTGCAAATATCAGATTTCCTTCATAAGATTTCAAGGAAAATTAAGTAGAATTTCAAGACACAGCACAGTGATCGATTTAATTTGGTAAATAGCATGTTACTGTTTAGTACAGGAAGATAATATTTATTACACCTGAGTTAATTACATTGTTGCATCTCAGTAGATGATCATGAAATGTATATTTGATAAAGGAAGATGTTACATTGATTCCTCAATTGCAGATCTATATAATACTATCCAATGTCTATGATATACCCTACCCATTCTTTCCACATTTTGTCCTTGTGCAACCCAGTTCACACAAAATTGATCATTCCCAGTGTGGCACCCACATCAACATTAAGGGAAAACAAAACATTTCTTGGCCCTAGTCTGTTTGTTTTGGAATTAACAGGAGTGGTTATCACATTGCATTTTTCCAAGTAAATTTAAGAGTGATGGATGGACTAACCATATGCCACTTATTCAAAGTAAAAGGTAAAAATGGTGAAGTATGACACATTGTATGCAAAGTTCTCTGGAACCAAAAATGTATATATGCAAAAAACAGAAGAAATACTGAGACAATTTTTCCTCTGTAAAAATTATGAAGTAATATTTTTATAAGCAAATTCATTAGAATATGCATCAATATTTCTTAGCTAATAAATTTACTGTAATGTTACAGAATGAAGTGTTGCTAAAACTATTTTTGGTAAATCTTTCTTAGTACATTTAGCTGTTTTGTTATAACTGACCAGTGCAAAGAAATAGAGGGAAACAATAGAATGGGAAAGATTAGAGATCACTTCAAGAAAATTAGAGATAGCAAGGGAAAATTGCATGCAGAGATGATGAGCACAATAGAGAATAGAAATGGTATGGACCTAAGAGAAGCAGAAGATATTAAGAAGAGGTGGCAAGAGTATACAGAAGAACTATACAAAAAAGATCTTTATGACCCAGATAATCACAATGGTGTGATCACTCACCTAGAGCCTGACATCCTGGAATGTGAAGTCAAGTGGGCCTTAGGAAGCATCACTATGAACAAAGCTAGTGGAGGTGATGGAATTCCAGTTGAGCTATTTCAAATCCTGAAAGATGATGCTGTGAAAGTTCTGCACTCAATATGCCAGCAAATCTGGAAAACTCAGCAGTGGCCACAGTACTGAAAAAGGTCAGTTTTCATTCCAATCCCAAGGAAAGGGAATGCCAAAGAATGTTCAAACTACCTCACACTTGAACTCATCTCACATGCTAGCAAAGTAATTCTCAAAATTTTCCAAGCAAGGTTTCAACAGTACATGAACTGTGAACTTCTAGATGTTCAAGCTGGACTTAGAAAAGGCAGAGAAGCCAGAGATCAAATTGCCAACATCCACTGATCATTGAAAAAGCAAGAGAGTTCCAGAAAGACATCTACTTTTGCTTTATTGACTACGCCAAAGTCTTTGACTGTGTGGATCACAACAAACTGTGGAAAACTCTCAAAGATGGGAATACCAGACCACCTGACCTGCCTCTTGAGAAATCTGTATGCAGATCAGGAAGCAACAGTTAGAACTGGACATGAGACAACAGACTGGTTCCAAATTGGGAAAGGAGTACGTCAACGCTGTATATTGTCACCCTGCTTATTTAACTTATATGCAGAGTACATCATGTGAAATGCCGGGCTGGAGAAAGCACAATCTTCTGTCAAGATTGCTGGGAGAAATATCAATAACCTCAGATATGCAGATGACACCACTGTAATGGCAGACAGTAAAAAAGAACTAAAGAGTCCCTTGATAAAAGTGAAAGAGGAGAGTGAAAAAGCTGGCTTAAAACTCAACATTCAGAAAACTAAGATCATGGCATACAGTCCCATCACTTCATGGCAAAAAAGATGGGGAAACAATGGAAACACTGAGAGACTTTTATTTTCTTGGGCTCCAAAATCACTGCAGATGGTGACTGCAATCATGAAATTAAAAGATGCTCGCTCCTTGGAAGAAAAGCTATGACCAACCTAGACAGCATATTAAAAAGCAGAGACATTACTTTGCCAAAAAAGGTCCATCTAGTCAAAGCTATGGTTTTTCCAGTAGACATGTATGGATGTGAGAGTTGGGCTATAAAGAAAGCTGAGTGCTGAAGAATTGATGCTTTTGAACTGTGGTGTTGGAGAAGACTCTTGAGAGTCCCTTGGACTGCAAGGAAATCAAACCGGTCCTGATTAGGAAATCAGTCCTGATTAGTCATTTGAAGGACTGATGTTGAAGCTGAAACTCCAATACTTTGGCCACCTGATGTTAAGAACTGACTCAGTTGAAAAGACCCTGATGCTGGGAAAGACTGAAGGTGGGAGAAGAAGGGGATAACAGAGGATGAGATGGTTGAATGGCATCATCAACTCAATGGACATGAGTTTGAGTAAACTCCAGGATTTGGTGATGATCAGAGAAGCTGACGTGCTGCAGTTCATGAGGTCACAATGAGTCGAACACGACTAAGCAAATGAACTTACTGACTGACTGATATATTTAAAGTCATTTGTGTTTATGACCATTAATTTTCCAATTTTTATAAACTTGAAAATATAAAACCAAAGATACAGAAAGTAATATAAACACTTCTATTCTTAACACTGAAAAACTTCAAAGTAACTCTTCAAATAGTTTTATATTCTTGTCTTCTAAAATTTGTATATATTTATACAAATGTGGAATCACCTTATTCATACCTTTTTCCTCTCAAAGTATAGTAATGTATTCCCATTTTCCATGTCTCAAAGTATTATTCTAAAAGAAACTTACAGCATAAGTAACATTTTATTGTAATTTATGGTATATTATGGTGATCATTCTGTATTATAACTTTCTTTAACATACTTCCAAACAAACCTTTGACTATGTCCAAGTTCATGTTGAGGCAGTCTGAGCAGGGGTTGGAAAAGAATTTCCAGACATAGCATTTTGGAAGGAAGTGAGTTTTTTAAGAACAAAGAGCAGAGATAATGAGAGTGCTGTGAGCACAGTGGGCTAACCTCCTGACAGGCCAGGTAAAGTTGACAGTATTCATGGTTAATAGCCAACTTTTATGGCATCAAGACAAAGAAAATTCCCGCTGGAAGGTTGGCATTAGGTGATTGGTTAGGATGCTATAGAGTGACTACCAGGATGCACATTTTTGCCTGATTTGGGATCAGGGAGTCTGCTGGTGATGATCAGGCAGGCTTTTGGCAACAGTTACGAAGGGGCTTAGTCAGCTTAGGAGGTGACCTTGGTTCTGGGCTCCTCATGTATGGCCTTGCTACAAGGCTGTGCACCTGTGGCCTTGGGGCAGGACTCAACCGTTCATGTAACAATTCCAGCTCTGATCCCTCCTTTGATGATCAGACTCCATGTGACTAAGATGGTATCCTTTACTTGAATGCCTAATAGTAGATCTAAGTTAACTTGTCCAAAATAAGCTTGTAAACAAACATTCCCTTTTACTAAAGGGAAAATGTGAAGGGAGGGATAAATTAGGAGGCTGGGATTAACATGTACATGCTACTAGATACATAATAGATAATCGACAAGGACCTACTCTGCAGCACAGGGAACTTTGCTCAATATGTTATAATCACCTATATGGGAAAAGAATCTGAAAAAGGGTGTATATATACATATACCTTGGGCTTCCCTGTTGGTTCAGACAGTAAAGAATCTGCCTGCAGTGTGGAAGACCTGGGTTCGATACCTCGGTTGGGAATATCCCCTGGAAAAGGGAATAGCTACCCACTCCAATATTCTTGCCTGGAGAATTCCATGGATAGAGGAGCCTGGCGGGCTACAGTTGATGGGGTCACAAAGAGTCGGACATGACTGAGCGACTTTCACTTTCCGTTTCACTATACATGTACCTATGCATGCATACATGCTCAGTCGCTTCAATCATGTCTGACTCTTTGCGACCCTATGGACTGTAGCCCGCCAGGCTCCTCTATCCATGGAATTCTCCAGGCAAGAATACTGGAGTGGGTTGCCTCGCCCTCCTCCAGGGGATCTTCCTGACTCAGGGATCAAACCCACATCTCCTGTGTCTCCTGCATTGTAAGCAGATTCTTGATCACTGAGTCACTGGGGAAGCTCACATATGTGTATGTATGTGTATATATCTATATATCAGTTCAGTTCAGTTGCTCAGTCATGTCCGACTCTTTGCAACTCCGTGGACTGCAGCATGCCAGGCTTCCCTGTCCATCACCAACTCCCAGAGCCTGCTCAAACTCACATCCACCTCATCAGTGATGCCATCCAACCATCTCATCCTCTGTCATCCCCTTCTCCTCCTGCCCTCAATCTTTCCCAGCATCAAGGTCTTTCCAATGAGTCAACTCTTTGCATCAGGTGGGCAAAGTATTGGAGTTTCAGCTTCAACATCAGTCCTTCCAAAGAATATTCAGGACTGATTTCTTTTAAGATGGACAGGTTGGATCTCCTTGCAGTCCAAGGGATTCTCAAGAGTCTTCTCCAACACCACAGTTCAAAAGCATCAATTCTTCGGCACTCAGCTTTCTTTATAGTCCAATTCTTACATCCATGCATGACTACTGGAAAAGTCATAGCTTTGACTAGACAGACCTTTGTTGGCAAAGTAATGTCTCTGCTTTTTAATATGCTGTCTAGGTTGGTCATAGCTAAAGTCTCTCACTGTTATATTTAAAAGTAAATCACTTTGCTGTACACCTGAAAATAGCACAACATTGTTAATCAACTATTGTTTAGTTGCTAAGTCATGCCCAACTCTTTTGTGACTCCATGGACTATAACCCACCAGGCTCTTGTGTCCATGGGATTTCCCAGGCAAGAATACTGAGTGGGTTGCCATTTTCTTCTCCGGGGGACCTTCCCAACCCAGGGATGGAACCCATGTCTCCTGCACTGGAAGGTAGATTCCTTACCACTAAGCCACCAGGGAAGCCTAGTAATCAACTATACTCCAATATAAAATTAAAAATTAAAAAAAAAAAAAAACTTGTCCAAAATAAAACTGGAGATTTTACGTGTCCCACCACAAACTTTCTTCTCCCTCATCTGTCTCATCTCTGTTTTCCAGACTATTTCCAGGAGATCCAGACCAAAGGCTAGGTGTTATTATTATTTTTTCTTTTCTCGTTTCCCACATTCAGTTCATCTATAAGTTTTATTAACTCAGTCTTCAAAACAACATTGTAAATCTGTCCTCTTTCTTCCAACTTTTCCAGTACCAATCTAGTCATCAGTCTTACCTAGGGTGCTCTAAGTGGCCCCTTCTCTCCTGCTTTGCCCTGACCACTCTTGTGTCGATCTTGTCACTCACTTGCTCACAATCCTGCAGGGGCTTTTCAGAATATCTGAATAAAATCTAAACATTGTTATGGCTCTCAGAGCTCCCTGTGACCATGACCTACCCCTGTTTTTCACCTCCTCCCACTATCCTCCTCTGCCAAGAGGAGAATATGCTGCTTTATCTGCCAAGCTTGCATCTATTCTGCTGTTGTGGGTTGAAACGCTCTCCCCTCACACTCCAGATGCCTCTTCCCTTTTGTTCAGGATTCACTGTAAATGTCACCTCTCCTGTGGCTTCCTGCCTATCAAGTGCAAAAGGAGCACTCCAGCTACTCTAAAACACACCTCTACATTGTGTTTCCATTATATGTGTATCATTTCTTAAACACTCATGCCTTTGCTTATTATCCATCTATTCATCAGAATGTAAGCTCCATGGAAGCAGAGAAAAAAACCTGGTATTGTTCACATACACCTCTAGCCCTGGAACCCAGAATAGACACTAAATACTAAATGAATGAAACAATTGATGAAAATTTACTACTACAAATTGTGTAAATAAAATTTATAAGTCAAAAATTTTGAAGTATAGTT